>NC_037331.1:70077006-70685742 GCF_002263795.3 Bos taurus | reverse complement strand
CCTTCATTGGCAAGTAGGTTCTTTACTACTAGCGCCACCTGGGAAGCCAGAGTGTAAAGGTTAGGAAAATTTAATTATTTTTGCCTCTGTTATTTTCAAGTAAAATTTACAGGCAAGAATAAGTTTTTTGCCAGATCTTTTAAAAAACAGTTGTTGTCTTCGGAAATGTTTTTACATCTGCAAGATTCTAAAGGCTGTCAGGATTGGGTCTATTATTTGACCAACACTCCTTAATCTAGGCTTTTATGATTTAATTCACACCATCTCAGCCATCTGGTGATATGTATGTGACCCCCAACGACACTTGTCATAGTTGTTGTTTAGTCGCCAAGTCTTGACCGACTCTTTTGCAACCGCATGGACTGTAGCCCACCAGGATCCTCTGTTCATGGAATCTCCTGGGCCAAGGCTACTGCAATGGGTTGCCGTTTCCTTCTCCAGGGGATCTTCCCAACCCAGAGATTGAACCTAGGTCTCCTGCATTGCAGGCAGATTCTTTACCATCTGAGCCACGAGGGAAGCTCCTTTACTGCCCTAGAGGGGGTCAAAGATACTTATTACCATAAGGAAAAAAGCCCCGGACCAAATTCTGTGTGGATTTTCCCTATAGACTGTGTGGAAATCCCTACAGACTGGAGTGGGTTGCCATTTCCTTCTCCAGGAGACCTTCCTGACCCCAGATCGAACCTGCATCCCCTGCATTGCAAGCAGGTTCTTTACTGCTGAGCCAGCAGTCGCCTCCTATCTAGATGTGTGCAGCATGATTGAGCAAATCCCTTTTTGACCTGCCATATTGACTTCTCTTTCACTACCTCATTTCCCTTAATGTATTTTGTTTACCTTTTGTATCATTTGTAATTCTTCCAGCAGGGAAGGTGAAATTTGAAATGAAAGAAAAAAATGTATGCATAGAATATTGCATCTGAGTTGACGAAAATTCCAAACTACTAAAACTAGACCTTTAACTGTCAAGAAAAGAATATGCAGGAAATATATAACAATGTAAAGCATGGATTATATTCTATAATATTTTTGAAGGATGTTATAGAGACTTTTAACCCAGTGGCATTTGATCATGAATAAAACTTTAAGAGACTTAGTACTCCTTGGCAGATATGAATATTTTTATTTTGATCTTTTTTCCAGTTTTATTAATATAATTGACATACAGCACTATATAAATTGAGGTTTCCTTGATGGTTCACATGGTAAAGAATCTGTCTGCAATGCAGGAGATGCGGGCTCAATCCCTGTATCAGGAAGATCCTTTGGAGAAGGGAACGGCAACCCACTTCAAAATTCTTGCCTGGGAAATCCCATGGACAGAGGAGCCTGGTAGGCTACAGTCCATGGGGTTGCAAAGAGTTGGACACGACTGAGCAACTAATACTAACTGTATAAATTGGGAATTCCTGGTGGCTCAGTGGTAAAGAATCTGCCCACCAATGCAGGAGACTCGGGTTCAATTATGGGTTGGGAAGACCCTGTAGAGAAGGAAATGGCAACCTATTCCATTATTTTTGCCTGGGAAATCCTGGCAAAAAGGATTCAGGAGAGGAGCCTGGTGGGCTACAGTCCATAGAGTCACAAGAGTTGGATACAACTTAATGATTAAACCACTACCACCACGACTGTATAAATTTAAGGTGTACAGCATAAAGACATGATATGTTTTATGAAAATGAGGGACTTCCCTGGTGGTGCAGAGGCTAAGACATCGAGCTTCCAGTGCAGGGCACCTGGGTTTGATCCCTGGTTTGGGAACTAGATCTTGCGTGCAGCAACTAAGACCAGCACAGCCAAATATTCAATTAATAATAGATAATAGATAAATACTTTAAAAAAGAAGATGAATAAAGGAAAGCCTCATTCAAAATGGAGTTGGGAAGACCTAAGGGGGAGCTTTCATACACATACCACTCATCACAGTTTACACATTCCAGCCAGAAGAAGCTTAATTTACAGCAGGAAGAAGAAAGATTTTCTTTTTGCCTGGAAATAATCCAGCCAATGAGAAACTGTTACAACCCTGAAATCTCCTCCAGTGAACTTTTAAACAAATAGCCCCTCCCACCTTCCACTTTTCCACTATTCTTCTATAAAAGAATACTCCTTCTTTTGGTATCCAAACTATGGGATTCACTGGTGGCTTAGACGGTAAAGAGTGCCTGCAATGGGTCAGAAAGATGCCTTGGAGAAGGAAATGGCAAGCCACTCCAGTATTCTTGCCTGGAAAATCCCATGGACAGAGGAGCCTGGTGGGCTACAGTCCATGAGGTCACAGACTTGAACACGACTGAGCAATTTCACCTTTCACCTTTGGTCTCCAGACTGTAGTTTGCCATAGTTTCCATGGCCCAAAGGGCAGTTCATGTGGTATTCCCAAATAAATTGGATTTTGCTGGCTAAACTGTTACCATTTTCTTTTAAAGGTTCACATTACTTGGTGTCAAAAGGGGTATTTGAAGGAGTTGAATCCCTAAAGAACTAACGATCCTGGGAATCATGCCTGGTACCCACTTGATCCCCTTGTGTTCTCCACTCTTTTGGTCTGGTAAGTCTCCTCTCAGATTCAAGCTCATTCCTTTTGATTGAGCTCTCCAGCTTTTTAGGGGGATCTGTTTTTGTTTTCTTGACACTATTGCCCTCTGTGTGAGCACTCATTTGTTTTCTGAACCTCTGGTTTTGACATGTAGGATCTCGATTCTCTAAATTCTCTCAGGAGAGTCCTCTTCTGGGACCACGGCTTACTTTGTGTTCAAAAACTTTTGCATATTTTCAGCTAAATGGACCAACTTAATAAAAAATAGTTTAGAACTCCAGTGGTCACTATGGGGAACTTTCAAGCTCTTCATTACTGATAACTGTACATGTATTAAACCACTGGTCTGTGGATAAAATAATAATGTTTATGAATCAATACTGGTGAGGAAATATTAATAAGGTCTCATGAAGTGCCTACTTTGCTTGTTCCACCTGTTCTAAATGTACTCCTGGGCAACTGTCTGCACTGCCCCTGAATACTTTATTTAAAAAAAATTTTAACATTAAAACATTTTAAATTTTATATTGGCGTATAGTTGATTTACAGTATTGTGTTTCAGGTGTACAGCAAAGTGATTCAGATATACATGTATCTATTCAAATTCTTTTTTCTGAACATATATGAAATGATACTTATTATATGAAATTGGCTTAAGCAATATGGTGGCTAGTAAGTGCAAATCTGCTGCCCTTTGTGAACAAGCCTGATAAGCAGTCTCCAGCCACCCCTCAATCACTTAAAATTGCTCAACTGACCATTCAAATTTTTGGCAAATAAATTTTATACAACTCCCCTGTCTCATGGATATATAATAAATATATTTTGTCAGACATTTATAATGTCTATTTTTGTTATATTTTATATTGGACTCTTAATTCAGTGATACAATAAAGGAAGGGTATGAGGAAATAGACTCTTCTATTTTTTTCGAGGGAGTACAAATTGGTATGATAGAAAAGGAAGGCAATTTACCAGCATCTGTTAAAACTATAACTGTAGCACGGACACAACAAGCGACTGAGCATGCCTGCATGGCATTTTGGCCTAGGAACCCCTCTTCTAGGAGTTTTCCTACATGTATGCACCCATAGGGTTTGAAAACATGCATAACAGGTCTCTAATGCACACAGAGACTATTCAGTGTAACACTGTGCATAATAGGAAAAGATTTGACATAATTGTTCACCACATAAATTGTTATTTCCATGCAATGGGATACCAGGCAGCTATTAAAAAGAATGATGACATGTTTTATATATTGTCTAGTAACAACCTCTGAGATATATTTTAATGGAAAAAAGTCAAAGTACTGAGGAGTTGTGGAGAGTATGTGCTATTTGTGTAGCAAATGAAATTACATGTTTTCTTATAAATTATGTGTATACATGTGTGTGTATATATATGTATTTATATAATCATTTCTTATATATGCATACTATTCCTAGAAATACGCACAAGAACCTGGCCACATTAGTTGCCTTTGAGAAGGGGAACTGATAACTGGACCTCAGTGGTGGGAGGGAGATATTTGACCATATTCCTTTTTGCACTTTTTGAATTTCAACCATAGTACCTATTTGTTGCAGATTGCATTTTCTGGAAGCAGATGCTGAGATGCAGTTTGGGGTCTAAGCTATTAAAAGTCAACACCTGTGGAAGGAAGAAAAGGAAGCAAGATTGGGTAAAGGGACAGGTCCATCAGTGAAATGAGTCTGACAAAACCTTGGCTAACCTTCCGTGGAGCTCTGGAGCACTGATGGCATCTCAGAGCAGCCCTAGGTTGGGTGGGAAAAATTGTTTTCACCCCTGACTCAGTCAGGCATTGACTGCTTCTGATTTGGGAGGGGTATTATGGTGGGGCCAGATAGCTAGCTCTCTGCAGCTGAGTCAGCCCCCGTCAGGGTTGACAGCTTGAGCGGCAGGTCTTATTCTGAAGGGAGGTCTAGGTAGTGTGTCTCAGCAATGGCATTACATTTCCTACCCCTATGCTTTGTGAGAATTTGAATGGATATAAAATCCCACCGTGTAAAGGGGGAAGTAATTTTCAGATGAATAAGTCTTCAAACAGTATACCTTCGAGGAACCTCTTTCTACCTGTTTAAGTCAATGATTTCCCACCCCCCGCCCCCCCAGCCTTTGCATTCGAAGGCAGTTTTAACTGATGCAAGTAGTATTCTCATGTTTTGTTTGTTTAGAAATTTGAATCCATACAGAAAATTTTCTAAACATATTGAAATTAATTGCTTCTGGGGAATAGAAATTGGGGGTGGATGTGGTTGGGGCTTAGGACATTAGTTTTTCATCCAGCTGGGACAGTTTGGTGAGTAAAAGGGAGGGATATTAATACTTACACTGGGGTAACATGCGTAAATCTGGACTGTCTCTGGGAAACTGGAAGTTTTTGCAGTCACCCTAACTAGAAGCCTTGCAGAAGTCTTTTGACTTTTTAAACTTGTGCAGGTATCTCTTTGCTAAACATAAATCTTAAAAGAAGATTGAAGATGTATAGAACAGTCTTTTGGACTCTGTGGGAGAGGGAGAGGGTGGGATGATTTGGGAGAATGGCATTGAAACATGTATAATATCATATAAGAAACGAATCTCCAGTCCAGGTTCAATGCAGGATACAGGATGCTTGGGGCTGGTGCACTGGGATGACCCAGAGGGATGGTATGGGGAGGGAGGTGTGAGGGGGGTTCAGGATGGGGAACACGTGTACACCTGTGGCGGATTCATGTTGATGTATGGCAAAACCAATACAATATTGTAAAGTAATTAGCCTCCAATTAAAATAAATTTAAATTAAAAAATAAAAAAAGATTGATAAGGTTTTGGAAGTTAATTAGTACAACTTCACACAAGCAGAAGTGACATCTGTGATATTCCTTTTTGATATCCCTATTTGATGTATAACCATCCAGTCTCTGCTTAAACACCTTTCCATGACTCATGTGAGTCAGACCTATTACTATCGTTGTTAGAACCTTTTGTAACTTTATACCAATAGTCATAGCACAGAGGCCGTTCCCTCTGACTAGCCCTGGTTTTACATATGTATCGCTTTCGTTAGCCCAAGAGAAGTGACGCCTCTCGCTGTCCCTCCTTAGCTTTTCTACACCACTGTGCTGTGTTTATTGGTATTAAACAGTGCCCGCAGACTTGAAAAGTGGGGACAGCAGGTTTGCTTAGGCTAAGAAACAAGACTGCAGAAATGATTTAGTGTCTTGGGTAAGGTCAGCAATAACCCTACAAAGTAAAAGCCTTGTCAGGTTTGATTGGCAAGTGAAAGGCTCACGCATCAGAGAAGTCGCTGACTCCAGTGATATAAGCCCTGGCTTCATTCCTGTTCTCTTCCTCTGTCAGGCTGCCACCATTGCCCTCTCTCTGTCCTGTGATGTAGGACATGACCAGGATTGACAGAGAGAGAAGGCAGAGGGGGCAGTTGTTAAAATGTTACTCAGACAGATTGAAATCCAAATGCCTTAATTCACCATGATATGTTTTGATTAATGAGAGTGAGAAAGTGAAGAGGTTGTGATTTCTAATCAAAGAAAGTAATGCTTTAGTTACTGAAATGCAAATGCCTTAATTGGGAGGGACAAAAATTAATAGAAATAATTAACAAAAATTAATGAGGTCAAAAAGATACATTAAGAGGAAACTTAAAGCATCTTTGTCACAATTAGAAATACATTTGGTTTGTGGTAAAAGAAAGTATGTAAAGAAATTAAAGAGTCAAATATAAATATTTTAGCATTTGATCAATTTATGACTTCAGTTACTATTTTAATTTTATGATAAACAACCTTTCCATTCCATTGTAGATGTTTTAATGTAGAAAGAATCTTGCTGATTCTTAATGGGTACTGTCTGTTTTGTTAAATATTCTGACTTTCCTTAAAGATGTGCTGATTCCTTAATACTAATAATCCTTAACTCACAGCTAGACTCAGGCTGTAAAAATGTTTACTTTTGTCTACTATAAACTGTTGAATTGACGTGATTGTGCATTAGTTTAAAATTTTAGTTGTTAAGTGAGACTTTAGTGCGCAGTATGTTGTACAATATAAAGCAAGAAGACTTTCTGTTGTGGTGGGGTGGTGATTATTGTTTTTGGTTTAAGATTTTAAAATCAGTTAGCTGAGTGCCAAAGAATTGATGCTTTGGAACTGCGGTGTTGGAGAAGACTCTTGAGAGTCCCTTGGACTGCAAGGAGATCCAACCAGTCCATTCTGAAGGGGATCAGCCCTGGGATTTCTTTGGAAGGAATGATGCTAATGTGACGACTTGACTCATTGGAAAAGACTCTGATGCTGGGAGGGATTGGGGGCAGGAGGAGAAGGGGACGACAGAGGATGAGATGGCTGGATGGCATCACTGACTCGATGGACGTGAGTCTGAGTGAACTCCGGGAGTTGGTGATGGACAGGGAGGCCTGGCGTGCTGCAATTCATGGGGTCGCAAAGAGTCGGACACGACTGAATGACTGAACTAAACTGAACTGTGTACAAATGTGGAACATTTTCTGCCCTCTAGTGGTTAAAAGTAACTTTGCAATATCAGTTACAATTCAGTGCTTTAAATTACAAGGGAAAAGCTGTGTGACATTTTAAAAGCAGGTTGAAAATTATGTAGGTATATTGCCATAGCTAATTAGTATTGCTACATATTTTAAGAAAGTGAAACAACAGTTTTATGTTTTATTAATAACAATATACTAATGCCTGGAAACCGGCAAGAGGTAAAATAAATTTTGAGATAATTTTTCTTCAGGATTAAAATAATATTTCTCTATCTTTACAAAGAGACTGTTAATTCCACATTAATCTTAGTAAAGTATTACTCCAGTCCTCATTCTAATAGTGATTTTCCAGTTCAACTCCTTTCATACTTTAGTTCCCACATTTACGAAGAGAATAACGGGGGATAATACTTCTCATTTCCTAACCTACACATAGGATAGTACACATTGCCTTTGTGTTATGTTCTAAGAGGAGAATTTCATGATGTAGGGAAAACAAAAATGGGCTATTAGAAAGAATGTGATAGCGCCCTGAAGTTCAAAGAGAAGTGCTGTGACATAGTATGCGTATGACTATTGCCCGTTATCCCTTTCCCAGGGAAATTAAACTAATCAAATGCTTCATCTTCATTACTGTTCTGAAATAAATGTGTTCTCACATCTGACTGATAACAGAAGCTTTTGCCGTGCTAGATATTTCTAAAGAAGCACTAACTTCTGCCCCAGGTGAATACAAAGCCATATAAACTAGTGAGATGATAAAATAGTTTGGGAGAAAAAAAGATTAGCAGCAATTGCTTCCTTGCAAAATAAGCTTCCAGGGAATATAGGAAAAATTTAATGTTCTGGTGAAAAATCTAATATTCCTAAATAAGCTTGTTAGAATCAGAGCATCTCTAAAAAGCGTCAACTTTATTGTTGTCAGAGGCATTTTTTTCTTGTAGGCAACATAATGTTAAAGCTTGGAGTATGGTTATTTAAATATTAATAGTGTGAGTATAATTAGAGAATGGTACTAGACCTTGTAAAAAGGCAAGTGAAATGGACTTAATGCCACTGAACTGTACACTTAAAAACAGTTAGAATGGTAAATATTATGTATATTTTACCACAGCAAAATAGAATACATAAAAAAGGCAAATGAAATCTCTCTGGTTGTTTTCATACTTCTAACAGCAAATAAAATGTACAACATCTAATAAATGTTTTAGAAACTCAAGGCCACTTAATAACTAGTAAGTTAAAATAAACATTGGGTATTATGTTCACCAGATAATATTTTCCTAATTCAATTTGACTCCAAGCAGCAATGTGATATTTTCCGCAGGGTGTTTAGTAACAAACATCAACTGCGAAAGGCAGGGAAAGGCTGCAGTAGTCCAGCACTCCCGCAATTCATGTTGGTGGGCTGGGACAGGCTTACTTCGATTTACTTTAATTCCTTTATTGCTTTGTCCCACTTCATTAATGGGGTTGGTAAGAGACTGCAGATAACCCAGGGAGTGAGAGACGTATCCAGGCAGAGGCGTACTTACTGATACCTTTCCCAGCTCCACTGGGCAGTGACTGCATGTTTCAAAGCCTCTCTTGACCAGTTCGGTTCTCCCACTGAAGCAGAAACATAGTTGATGAAATTGATAATTGATGATAGTTGAGTTTCATCACCAACTATAGCACTTTATTTGCTATAGAAAAAAAAATCATTAGTTGCTTCTTTAGAGTCTAAGTTAAAAATGGTAGAGCATTTCTTCTGTGATGTTTTAAATCTTTATGGTCATTCATTACTAAGGTGGACACTTCCTTACTTACTCTTAAGGTAAATACCTTAACAAATGGCTAGGTTAAAGCTTTCCAGGCATCTAGGTCTTTTAAAATTTTTTTTCTCTTTCTTCCTTCCTTCCTTCTTTCTAAATATCTGTATATGATGTTTAAAGCATTGAGGCTTTCTTCCTGGACTCCAGTGTGCTCGTGTTTTCTTTTGAGAGCTTCATTCAACAACTGTTTCCTGACTACTCACTACGTTTGGGGGCTGGATGGGAGGTGATTGACGGGGTGGTGGACAGGACAGTGGATGAAGGAGGAAAAGCACAAACTTTGAAATGAAACAGACCTTGGTCGAGTCCATCTGTTAGTTCTCATTTCTTCTGAATGTTCTTTGTGAGCTCAGTTCTTATGTGTAAAAATGAACATAACAAGAATGCTTAAAACAGTATTAAATTTAAAACAGACAGAGTTATCATAGCAATCAATAGTCACTATTATTATTAAGCTGGGGATGGGATACAAAGAAGAACAAGCTAGTGCAGTGGTTCCTAATTAAGGATGATTTTGCCTCCAAGGGAACATTTGGCACACTCTGGAGACATTTTTAGTTGTCTTATTTATCAGGTGGTGCTACTGGCATCTAGTGGGTAGAGGCTACTGGTGTTGATAAACATCCTATGATGTGCAGGGCAGACTCCATAGCAAAAAATTATCCAGCCCACAATGTCAATAGTGTTGACCTTGGTTGAGTAAAGGAAAAACATTAAAATGTGCTATATGTTTCATGTAATAGAAATAATATATTTATGTAATATATATTTCATGTATATTTCAAGGAAGTGAGCTTGAGGAGAGGCTGGGCAGACCTGTCTGATTGCCTGTCCAATATCCATGCTTTTTTTTCCTGTCCTAATGTCATTAATGCAGTGTGCCCAAAGGATAAACTACATTTCCCAGCTTCCTTTGCAGATTGGACCAACCAATGACATGAAAGAGAAAGTTGTTGGATGGGGTCCTTTAGAAAAAGAGCATCCCTATGCTTTGCCCCTTTTTTTAGCCTTGAAATGGCCTCATGGGAGTTGAGATGGCCTGGTGGGAGTCATGTGATTGGAATGATGGGTCCTTGATGACCCTGGAATTCCCACACCAGCCTAGAACTGCTTCCTTCCAGACATTGTTATAAATGTGGGGGGGGGGAGTCTCTCTTGGTTAAATGTATGTTGTTTAGGTTTTCTTTTATATACAGTTGCATCCAAATTTGACCAGGATTGGGCCTTGAAGGATTTTGATAAGTATTAAAGGGGCCTTTGAGCTGAAGGAATTAGTACAAATGAAGGCACAGGAATGTGCATATTTTTGTGAACATGTATATTTCTAGGGAATAACATGTAGTTTGGTATGGTTATTAAATAACATGATAAGTTACATTGGAAGAGTATAGAGTAATGTTTGCAGGAAGGTCTTTAGAGAAAACAAAATGAAAGAGAAAAGACTCACATGAAGAAAGTAGAGGCTGGCACTCTCCCCTTTCTTGGCTGTTTCATTTTGTTGATCACACCTAGATGAACACTGACCTTTCATTTTCCTCACTGAGAAATTGGCCCCAGAGTCAGTACTTTATTTCTCAAGGTCATTGTCCTAGTATGATGTATGAAATGTGGACCTGAGATCTCATGGAAGTTGCCTTCCCTGAAAATCATTGACATATAGCATGCGTCATCCCAAACTTTCCCCAGAAACCCCACACTCCCCTTGTCTTTACAAGCTGGCTAAGGTTTATGTTAGGGCGAATCCAAATGGAATTTCTTTGAGGAAGTGAAGTGTAGGAAGAGAGGAGGCGGGGTAGAGAATGGAATATTTGAGGGCATGTGCCTGGTAAAGCACAGAAGAGCTGAGGAGGTGAGCACACTTAACCACCTTGCTTCTATTGTCTGCTATTCTAAAAAGCCAATATTTGGAGGAAGATCAGGCTAAACCACTTGAGTGATTCTGATTGGGTGTTATGTTCTCAGTGCTTAAGTAACCAATCAGATAATAATACTCCTTAATAAACTGACTTAGATATTAATTTAAAATAATTCTAGAAATAAAAATCTTCTGTGGCAGTAAATCTTAAACTTTATGGCATCACAAGGTCTACTGAGAATTTACCCAAGAACTCTGAAGTCTCTCCCCAGAAAAATGCACATATATACGTAATGATGCAGAGACAATGTCATTTTTAACAGCTGTGAGCATACCTTACAAGTAGAACTCCATCTTTGTTGCAAAAGTGAAGTTTTAATCAAAATGCCAAAATCTGATAGATTGGAAAATTACAAAGCCAGATCACTATGTGCAGACTTTATGAAGGAAGTGCTTGTTAAGTGGTTCTACTAAGTCCTCAATTTTCTCACCCACTTGGAGACCATAAAAGGGTAAGATTTGGATTTGTGAAGAGATTTCTTTGGAGAGCATTGTTACCCTGCTGTGAATGCCCCCTACCGATGCCCATGTGCTAGGGATTACTGAGCCCATTACTCTTCAGCAGGGAGAGGCTTCCATATGATGAGGAAATGTGCTCCATGTGGTTGAGAGAAATGAAAAATTGGTGCTCAACTCCAGGCCCCACAGCTGAAGAGTCTGGGGGCAGCAAGATAGAAGAGGTGTGTTGGGATCACAGCCAGTGTGGAGAGTGAGCTGTGGGTAACCAGATATGAGCTGCAGGAAAGAGAGATTTGTGGAAGTGGCTTTGAGCCCTACTAAAGAGGACCCCTCGAAGAGAAATGGGCATGAACAGAGTGGGTGCCCATGTCCCTCGGCAAGGGCTGAGCCCAGCTATGGTGGACGGGCCATCCTCTGGGTCCTGGGAGTGAATCCATTCACCCTGGCAAGAACTGTCCTGTATTCCTTGCCTCTCTTCTCAAATTCTCTTTCATCTTAGAAGAGTCCAACAAAGCCAGAGAGTGAGGAAGCAATTGAGGCTGGAAAAGAAAGCAGAAGTCAGTCTCCTTCCTGTCACCCAGCTCAGATCTCACATGGGAAGAGTTGAACATGAATGAATGAATGCAGATTGAAATGTTGATTACAATAGAATTGAGACTGTGCATTTTTGACTTAGGCCAAAGAACCACTTAAGAGCAACAGTGAAGTTCATGGCATCTGCCCAAGTTTCTATCCAGGGCCAGTGAAAGATTTCTGCACAGCCTGTTCCCCATCCTTTACATTTTAAAGGGGGTGGTGGGTCACACACAAAAAATTTTGCATTTTGACGTTTCATGAGTCATGCAGTTATATTTTTTACCTACTGTGGGGTATAAACAGATTTCTCAGGCCTGTGTGATAAGCTGGCCCTTGAGTTTCATGTAGAAAACAAAAGTGAAAGTGAAAGCCACTCAGTCATATCCGGTTCTTTGCCACACCACGGACTATATAGTCCATGGAATTCTCCAGGTCAAAATATTGGAGTGGGTAGCCTTTCCCTTCTCCAGGGGATCTTCCCAAACCAGGGATGGAACCCAGGCCTCCTGCATTGCAGGCGGATTCTTTACCAGCTGAACCACCAGGGAAGCTGAAGAATACTGGAGTGGGTAGCCTATCCCTTCTTGATCAGATCTTCCAGACCCAGGAATCAAACTGGAGTCTCCTGCCTTGTAGGCAGGTTCTTTACCACCTGAGCTATCAGGGAAGCCCAGAAAACAAACGCTGTTCTCATAAATAAAGAGGGGAAGGGACTTCCCTGATGGTCCAGTGGCTAAGACTCTGCACACCCAGTGCAGGGGGGAACTGGGTCCTACATACCACAACTAAAGTTCCTGTATGTCACAGCTAAGACTGGGACAGTCAGATAAACATCAGACAAAACAGGGAGGCATTGGACATCGTGAGAAAAGGCAGAGGTACCAACAGGGCTGAAATAGGAGGAGCAGGACAGGCTACATAGTTTGCAGGGCCCACTGCAAAATAAAAAGTGCAGAACTCCTTGTTCAAATGTATTGAGAATTTCAGGACAGTGACAATAAAGCATTTAACCAAATGTGGGGCCCTGTGTACCTGCAAGGGTCACATGGCCATAAAGCTACCCTGGTGAATGTCAGAGGTCAAAAGAGGAGGAGACCCTGCTAGGGTTCCAGTTAAAGAGAGACTTGGAACAAGAGGCTTGTCTATTCAAGACTTTTCTCAGTGAAATCACGTGCAGTGTGACCTCCTCCTTGAGATCCCTCAAGTCCTCAGAGAGGTTGCAGACTTCCTTATGTGAATGGATTTCTTGTAGAAGCTGGTGAAGTAGGTACCAAGGGGCTGAAACAGAGTAAGCTCTGTGGGTTAGGGGGCAGCTGACAGTTGGTTATTCACTTAATATTTATTTTCAATAAATTTCAAGGGTTTAGGTAAAGAACCCATGTTCTAGGACAATAAATTTTCTTGTGTCATGTAGTATCGAGGGACCGAGTGGCTTTCTGTTTATTAATTTATTAGTACAGCAGAATATTTCATACTTTCACTTTGCTCAGGATGAGCAATTGGGACCAAATCTGGAAGTCCAGAGGTGCTGAATACTTTTATAATGCAAGTCATGAATGGCGGGGGGCCAGACACCCCTTCAGGGTTTATGAAGTGATGGCAGAGTCTCATCAGCCCCTGCCTTGCCCGATCCCTGTCTCCGCATCCCCCAGTCTCCTGGTGGTGGGCGAGAGGTTGACTGGGAGGGCTGCTACAGCTGTCCCTCACCCTGAAACCAAACGAGAGGTTTCTAGAAAGACAGAGTGGGAGTCACAAAGCAGGTACTGGCCATGCATTTCTGGTAGGTAGCGTGTGTAGGCAGTAGGCTTGCTGGCCTGCCTCTGCCCCACCTAAGTGGGGCAGAGGGGCTTGGAGACAAATGGGGGCAGTGGCGGGGCATCCCAGAAGCAGCTTAAGTCCTGTCTTGGCATGACGAGGACCTCTGCCTTTTCTGTAAATCAAGTGGACACTGAGAAGGTAGCTGCCTTGAGTGTTTCTTTCTGGCAGTAAGAGTACAGATGAGGATGACTGGAAGAGATCAGGAAGCATCCAGGTGTCTTAGGTCACTGACCTGGGCAGTGTGACATTCCCTGAGTGCTTCCCAAAGTATTCAAAAAGTAGAAGAAGTAACATTATAACGAGAAGACCAGACAGGGACTTTCGATTCTCCACCCCCACTCAAAAATACCCATCCCCCTCCCTCACCCACCCAACTTGGAGAAATCAGAAGAGAAGACTGTTTTGCAGAGGCCTACCATTTTTCCCTCCCACCACCCTACCTCGGGGGTGAGAAAGGGGAGGAAAGAGGAAGAGAGAAGGAGCAGCCTTGCCTCTTTCTGGCTTCACGTCCTCCCAGCCCCCAGCCCCCAGCCACGGGGGAGGGGAAACTTTGATTTGGCTATGAGTCGGCCATCTTCAGCTGGAGTTGACTGAGTTTTTTAATATCAAGCAGTGATGAGGAAGTTGAAGAGTGTGTCTGGGGTATTATTAAGAGATCTCTGCCCAGCAGGGAAAGGGGATTCAACACAGCCCAGCTGGGGGCAGGATAGGAGACAATTACTGCCACTCCTGGTTTGTACCTTAAGGAATTAAGATTGCTTAATAAATCTGATTAAGGACTTCTTATTCTATGACTAAAGTTGAATCACTGTACATCCGGGTGGTGGTATATTGTGTTCATAAATTGTTAGTTTTAAGAGTAATTAGGTTTTGTCTACAAATCAAAAACTTGAAATAGTAAATGAGGAGGAAAAAACATACCAGAAGGCAAATTTTCAGTTATGGATAGAAGAGACACTTAAAGAGGTGTGTAATAATTGCTTTTTTCTTTTATCTGTTTTTTAAAAAGATTTTCAATCTATCATGTATTTACTAACAGCTGATACAATGAAAAAGTAGGTGTATAAAAATATTGGGAAATGGTTTATTATTCATGTTCATTTAATTGTCAAACATGTGATTATGTTAAATAATTTAATATTCATTGTAAAATTTGCCAGGCTGCTCCTCTGTTTAAATTTTTACTTAAGGGTAGCTGTATTCATAAGATGGTGTGGCTTAAGTCCATCTCTCCTCTTCTCTTCTCCCCATTACCAAAGGCTTCTTAAGTGTATGCAATGCTCTTTTTATTTAGACAAAATTATTTCATCTTTACATTACAGTATTTTTTACATTTTTTAACTTTTCACGATATTAGCTGTACTAAGAAGGAAAACTTGCTGTGAATGATAATTTATTACAAGAGAACAGTGACTTCATTCTTTGTCTTCACCATAGATTTCTTTGCAGATTACAGGCTACAGCTTTAAGTCGTCTTTAGGGACAGGCTCCAGATTTCTTATTTTTCTTGTTTCAATTCTGCATCATCTATTTTCTGGAATCCCCGTCTCCTAAAATGTAAGCAGCGCAAAATGTTCTCATCCATCACAACAATAGCATGTGAAAACATACAAATGCAGGCCATGATCCCAATTGCCTAATTATACCTGAGTTGAATTGTGCAGCACTTGAAATGAGTGCGACATTGATGGGATCCTGAATTTGTAATGAGCACTTAGAATGACAAACTTAACCATGGACTCATCTCTCTCACTCATTGCCACCCAACTCCCAACATCTGATTCATTGCCAAACTCTACCAGTAGAGTCATGTTGTTTTATATAAAACATTTTTTTTAACATTTGCTCTACTAGAAAATAATATGTAGGTAGCTTATTAAAATTTTGAACTTCTTGTAGTAGTTTATGCTAGGATTTGTACTAGTAGATATTCAATAAATACATATCAATACAAAGAATAATTATAATAACAGGAATTATTTATAACATGAGATTCTGGAAAAAGAAATTTTGATTTAAAGTTGAGGAAGAAGATCTGAATTTGAAACCTGGGTTTTTGAAATAGTGTCCTTTGTACTTGCAGACAACTCCCTCATGGGGAGCTTTCATGTTAGAGAAGTCAAATGTTGGACGATACCTCATAGGCATGAATTCCTTATTCTATCACTGCCTGTTACTGCTTAGAGTGTGGCTGTAGCGAAATGTGAGGGATACCCATATGTGGTTTAGGGGAAGCTAACTCATGACTTAATATCAGTGTGTGTATGTGTTAGTCACTTTGTCGTGTCCAACTCTTTGTGACCCCATGGACTGTAGCCCGCCAGGCTCCCCTGTCCATGGGATTCTCCAGGCAAGAATACTGGAGTGGGTTGCCATTTCCTTCTCCTGAGGGTCTTCCTGACCCAGGGATTGAACCCCGGTTTCCTGCATTGCAGGCAGATTCTTTACCATCTGAGCCATAGGAAATGACCCTCTCAATTTATAGGTGTTCATTTCCCTGTGCCTTTTCCTTCTTACAAACTTAGCTTTTTTCTTTTCTCTCTCTTTAAAAAGTTTTTTTTAGCTGTGCTGGGTCTTTATTGCAGCATACAGGCTTTCTCTAGTTGCAGCTCAAGGCAGGGGGAGCACGGGATCTAGAGCAGGCAGGCTCAGTAGTTGTGGTGCATGGGCTTACTTGCCCTCCGGCACGTGGGATCTTAGTGAAGATGGGATGGAACCTTCATCCCCTGCATTGGAAGGTGGATTCTTAACCACTGGACTACCAAGGAAGTCCTAAGAAACGTAAAAACTCTCTTAGAAACTTCTTTTGAAAAAATGTAAGCGTTTTAAAAGTTTCTAGACTAGCTCTGCTAACTGCATGTGCATTTAATTGGCATTCAAGTATTTACCTTAGGTTCTTTTGACCAGGATTCTGGATTTCTTGGGGCTGGCAGGCCATGGAGTAGAGTAGCCCATTGGTAGATGGTGAATGCATGGACTGCTGGAGCAAATTACTCAGGGTCTTGGTAATGCTTTTGGCTGTTGTTGTTCTTCCAAACCTCTGGGGCAGATTTGGGACCCATCTGGAGAGGCTGTCCTCTCTATTTTTTCCGAGTCTCAGAGGCAGGTGGGCCATCGCCCTAGTGCTCCTTTCTTCTTCCATGTTCCTCCCAAATCTCAGTGGCAGGTTGGCTGCAGAAGGTGGCATTTTGTTGACTACAGGTTTATTCATCTTAATTTTTGGAGCCCAATCTTTTACTTCTTCAAAAGTAAGACTTCTTTCTTTCTCCCAGCCTAGATCTCCTCTAGGCTATAATTAGAAATAACCATTAAATAATTTATTAGTAAATTATAGTAAATTATTTAATTTACTAATAAATTTAAACTATTGTAAGCAATAGTTTAAATTATTACATTATGTTAAATCCAGACTTTAATTGGTAGAAATGTTAAAGCTGTGAACAAAGTTTGTGCTTTCATGTACAGAATTTTTAAAATTTTTAAAATAGATAATTTATATTAAGCTTCTTAAAGCAATCTAGTTTCTCCATCCCTGGACTACTATAAGACAACTATAAAATATTAATATATATAGTGAGTGCAGCAATGTATTCAAGGAGCAGGAACATAATGAAATATTGAAGTGAAATTTTATTTTACTGTGGTTATTTTTTTTTAACTTTATTTTCTATTGGAGTATAGTTGGTTAACAATGTTGTGACAGTTTCAGGTGTATAGCAAAGTGGTTCAGTTATACATATACATGTATCTATTCTTTTTCAAATTCTTTTCCCATTTAGATTGTTATATAATATTGAGCCGAGTTCCCTATGCTGTACAGTGGGTCCTTGTTGTTATCCGTTTTAGAGATAGCAGTGTGTACTTGTCAATCCCAAACTCCGTAATTATCCCTCCTTCAGTTTTTGCTTCATTTTGTTTATAAAATATTTCATATGTTTTTATATATTGCTTTTAGAGACATTTTCCACTGCCTCTCCAGGTCTCTTGTTTCCCTCATCTTTAAAAGTCAAAGTGGTGGGCCCATGCTAGCCAAGTTCTGGGGTACAATTGGCAGAGACTTCTTTTTTACCTAAAAACATGTTTTAAGAAACTGATTATATTTTATTAGTATGTAAATTACATTAGTAAAACACTGATTGGTTTGTGGGTTACTACAGCATGACCATACCAACTTTAAAGGAACCATTTAAAATACAGCAAATATTTAATTAGATTTAGTTTGGCCATGAAAGTTTGTCCATATGAAGATTTTAAAGTAACTTTTCTTATTGTAGAAAATAATACCTACTTATTTTAGCAAATGAGAGAATTTACATGAAGGCATAGAGAAGAAAATAAAAAAAAGTGGAATTCCACCATTTAGGAGTAAACATTTTTCTTAGATATAGAAATATAACTTAAATGTTCAGCTGAAATATAACCAGTACTTATTTCTGCAATTCTTTACTTCAACTGTGCACTTCTGAGTCAATTGACAATTATTAATGCACCTTATCCTTGCTAAGTATCATACTCTGCACTAAAACGGTCATGAGACCAGGCTGTGTGCAGTTTTGCTACAAAATACAAGTTACATCAATACACTGCCCTGGATGGGCTGAAGTGTGACAAAAAGCAAACCACAAACTTATTCCTTACTCTTTACAAAAGCACTAGACTCAGAACAAATATTCAATGGTGAATGCTAGTCATGTTAGACAGAGTTAAAAAACTTACCTCGGAATATTTGTCATAATTCTTTTTGCTGTAAAGATTGGGCATCCTTGATTCGTCTGTGCAGAAGATGTTTGATGTTAACAAGCTTGAAGTGGCTAACATCAATAAAATGAATCGTTTTAATGAAATAATTTCCATTTTGTCCAAAATCTAGAATTAAGTTTATATGTGCAGCCTGATGTCTATACAAAAGGAAATTGTGGTCTTTTTATACTGTCTAAAAACAAAGTTTGCTTTCATTGGGAAATCAATCCCACGTGTTTTAAACACCAACATTAATTAGTGTTTAACTGAAATATGTATGTGAGGAATGTGAGTAATTCATTCTAGGAAGACAGCAACATTTCTGCTTGCAAATTCATTAACTTTGAAAATAATTTCCTTCATCATGAACGAGTATTTAATTAGATAAGTTTGGGGCCATCATCATTAAGATTCCAAACAAACTGAATGCTTCATTTCTCTGAGCTCAAAAAAGAACTATTTTGTCTTTGGTGTTTGCGTCAATTCTTGGGAGAAAGGAAAAGTGTTCAATATGTGTTAGCTATGTTTGAAAAAAATTTTTTATTCACACAAAAGAGTTAGGCATAGTATTTTCAAAATGTCAGACAAAATTAAGAGTGTGAAAAGAATTCCAAATCACATAAGACTGAAATAAAATGCCATTAATTAACTTTTTGTAAAATGCTGCTTTGTTATTAAAAAGCTTCAGGAGTAAATGTCAGCTGTAACCTGAAGGGTGTGCATAAGACCAAGCCATAGGCATTTTGACAAACTGGCTGTCTCGGGAGAGGCTGGAGGCAGTTCAAGGCCTTTTGCATCTGCCCTGAGGGCCTTATTTGGCAAAACTGTGTAAATCACCAGGATTTTATTTCTATGATGATGCCACATCCTACCTTCCACCTCAAACCCCTTAAAGAATGCTGGCAGAGGACTGGTAAATCACACACATGCTAATTTTGTTGTTCCCTGACCTATGCTGTTTAGGTAATCTTGCCCTGCCACAGGCTCACTGACATCATGGCATAAGAAAAGAATTTACAGAAATAAATGCTTATTTACTGAAATGCCAAAGCAAGTCTCTTTCAGAACAGCTGACTGGTATTCTTAAAGGTCTGCCTTATCACCGGACTGCCTATATTCCTGCCTAGATTCTAGAGAAATCATTACCTGTTTCCCCTGTCCATTTAGCCCTCTTAGGAGAAAAAGACCTTAAGGGTGATCTATTTCTAACACTCCAGCTACTTCTAGATACAGGCACTTAGAGGTGAATTCCCAAAAAAGCAAGTCATAAAAATCCACCTTTTATGTCAAGAATTGTACTATCTTGGGACTTTCCTGGTGGCACAGTGAATGGGAGTCCACCTGCCAATGCAGGGAACGTGGGTTCAATCCCTGGTCTGGGAGGATGCCACATGCTGGGGGTTGGGGGCGGGCAGGGGAAGCAGGGGGCAAATACGCCTTTGTGCCACAACTACTGAGGCCGTGTGCTGCAACTCCTGACCCCGCACACCTAGAGCCTACGTTCCTCGACAAGAGAAGCCATCATGATGAGAAGCCTGTGCAACGTAATGAAGAGTAGCCCCCACTCTTCAGAGAAGACCCAGTGCAACCAAAAAAAAAAAAATACCCCTAGCTTCTCTCGCTCATCTACCATAATCTGAGGTATGAGTTGGGCAGAGGTGAAGACCTTTCTCCATATTAAAGATCACCAGGATAAATCAGAAAGTTGAAAGACAATTGTGTGACAAACTCTTGGTTACCCCAAGATTATACTTTCCTCTGGTCTCTCTTATGGCAGTTGACATCGTTGGTCTCATTTGTTTCAGACTCTGGGTAGCCAAGAATCCCCACAGTAGGAGGCAATTAATTCAATTCATAGTCTAATGTTAATTTTGTAATGCTGTTATTGGATTATTGGGTTTAATTTCCCTGAGGATTTTATACATTTCTCTTCCAAATTGTTCCTTTGTAAACTGCTGATGGAACTTCCTTTTTTTTTTTTTTTGTGGTCAGTAGCTCCAAACTTTTAAGTGGGTGAAGCAAGGAACAAGTTTTGTCGGCTGAGCTCTGACCCTGGAAAAGGCAGAATGAACCAGCTTGGGTCTCTTTCAAAACATGCTTGTCTGTAGTTGTTTCAGCCTTGAGCAGTTGACCAGTTTTCAGTGCTGCTCTTTGGGGTTTTGGCACATCCACTGATTTTTCTGGCTGAAGTCAGTATCCAGAGTAGCTGATATGATTAATTACCCACTAGCCTCAACCATATTTTAAACTTCTAAGTTTGGAGTGTAATTAGAGTTCTAATCTTATTAATATAGGGCTTGGCTCTTTTCAACTACATCTTCTGTTAGCTTGGAAAATGTTAACAGATATAAAACAACATTGCCTAACATACGCAGTACAAAATGACTATAAATCTTTTGATGAAATGTGCTGCCATATACATAGCACAGTTAGGGATTCTTAATGAGACACACAAGCATACAAAATAAAATATGTCTCCCCGACATGTGACATTTACACACATGCTTCATTTACTAAGATTTTAGAGACCTTAAGGCTACTCCCTTCTAAGCATCTCTCTTCATCCCGGATACTTGTCCTAAGCTTTGGAAACCCCGGATACTCAGCTTCCTACCAGACAGTGCTGTTGGGATTCCCACAAGCATCTCAAGTCCAGTATGTCCAAAATGGAATTTATCTGTTCAATAACCTGTCTCTCCTCCTGTTTTCCATTTCATTGAATAGTTACAGTATTGGTCAGGGTCCGATCAGAAGGTAGAAAGCACACAGTGATTTGAATAGGAAATGGTTCATATAAGGAATTATTAATTGTACTAGGAGATTAACTAAAGGGGTAAGGAATACATGAGGGCCAAGGGAGAAAATCCAAGGAGAGGACAAACTGAAATTCAGGCTGTACTGGGAGAAGGTGTCGATGGTGAAGAAGTGTCTGCTGGGTCACCGCGGGCCAGCGGCTGTCCATCACAGGTGTGAGACACTCTTCTGTGGTGCAGATGGGCCAGTGCTGGGAAGGCAACTTGTGGGACATTTCTGAGACTCACATAGAATCTGCTTCTGCAGTTTGATGGGGGTGAATGCTAATGGATGTCTGTTGCACGGATTTCTGGCACAGTCCATGTGTAGGACCTCAAAGAAGCAAACCGGAACCAGGAAGAGAAATCCTTCCTCCTGCAGTATCTCTCGAGTGCCTTCCACTGGGAAAGCACTGTGCCAGCTGCCAAGGGGAAATGCTGACTGGGTTCATCTCCATTATTAGTGAAGGAACAAAGGGTGGATCAGGACCTGAGAGACAGTAAATAGATAACGGGTACAGTCATCCACCGATTTAACCAAGTCAAAATCCTTTGTGAGATCCTTGGCTACTTCCTCCTCTTTTCTTCAGCATCATATTCTATTGTTAATGAACAATTGCATTGTTTCTAGTTTTGAGCTATTGCACTCAATAATAATGGTCTATATCTTTGGCCACTTACTAGTCATGTGCCAGGAACTGTCCTATTAAAGTACAGCACTTTGTGAATTAGTTTGTTTATCCTTCATAGTAACTCCACGAGCAGGGACCATCATTGTTCATCCTCTATGAAAGGGAAGCTAAGATGCAGAAAGAGTAAGTAACTTGCCCTATAAGTGGAATATCCAGGATTTGAACCCAAGCTGCCTGAACACTTACTCCCTATGCTGGTCTGCCCAGTCAAGTCTGTTTTCCTCTGACTTCTAAATAGCTCTTACCTCTGTTCACTTCTCTCTGTCTGTGTTGCTTGTAACTCAGTTCATTTTCTTTTGTCTAGACCTTTGTCTTGATCCTCTCCAGTCCTTGCTCCACCATACACTCAGAAAAATTTTTATAAAATACAATATATTTATGATATCTTCCTTAATACCTTTCAGTGGAATCCCTAGGGATTCCCTTGGAATCCCTAAGTCCATTTTTTAGGATCTGTTTCCTGCTTATTTCTCCAGCACTATCTCTCATTAAGTTCCTAGTAACTCTGTCTTACGACAGACTTCTTTCTATTCTTCCAAAGAGATGAGCTTTCTCTTGCCTCTAGGCCTCTGCCCATGGTTTTCCTGTGCATGGGTTATGCACCCACTTCCCTCTCCTTACACTGATTCATTGTTTGGGTTCCAGCTGAGGCATCCTGTGTCATGAGAAGTCTCTTCTGACTTCACACTCCAATCAATGGCCTTTGTTCTTCCATCATGGCTCTTCTCATTGATGCGTCCTCTTCCCTTGTTTCCTCTTCCGCTCCTCTGTCAGTTGTGTGAGGGCAGGACCTTGCTTGTGCAGATCATAGGGGTATTTTTGTGTATCTCACAGATGCTCAGGAAATTTTATTTCTAAATAAATGAGTAAATGTTTCATTAGTATTGGAAATAGGAGTTAAAACTGAAGTTGCTTGGTAATTATTTTTTCCTGTTTTGCCCACCGACCAGAATTTTCTCTTTACTAAGACTTACACATTTTTAGACCTTAAATTTGTGCTTATTCTGAAATCATAACATCTTCACCTTGTCTTGTTGAGGATTTACATCGAAGACTTTCGCAGACTGAGACCTTTACGTGGATAGTCAGGCATGGGTAGGTTGAATGTGAGTTTAGGTTTATTCTGTTGTAGTGGAGCATTTAGTTTGGTAAGTTAAATATATCCTGATGGATCCTGGCACATTGATGGGCACCAACACTAGGAAGGGTAGGAAAGGGGAGTGCACTGCCCTGAGGAGAACTTCCTGACGATGTTTCTCGCCAGGGAGACTTCTTAGGCCCATTGGCTGAGCACAGGAAAGAGTATTCTGATTGCACAGTATTTGTCTATACCCACTAGCTGCATCCTAACCTCTGGTAGGCAGTTCGTGCATGCGTGCTGGGGTAGGTTGCCATTCTCTTCTCTAAGGGATCTTCCAGACACAGAGATTGAAACTGCATCTGTCGCCTGCATTTCAGGCAGATTCTTTACAACTGGGCTATTAGGAAAGCCCCTCTGTCAGGCAGCTAAATGGAGGACAAACCATTTCCGCCAATCAGGAACTGAGCCAACTTGACTGGGTTTAGGACTTTGTAAGGCTCTGGTTTATCTGAACCCCAAGTAAAACATTTCAAGTAAGAGGCTGTTTTTGTGCCATGGGCTGTATGTTTTTATTTAAATCTTTATATAGAAGGTCTCCCTGAGGCCATGGCAAGATCTATCAAAGAGGTGATGAATTTTAATATCCAGAGGAACCTCATTACAGAGCCCTTCTCCTTACCCTCAACCCAGCCATTTACTTCCCAGACACTTGCCTTTTTCCAGTTTATTCCTTCCTTTCTCTTTAAGCATAATCCAGTTGTTATGCTGTGCAGAAGAATTGATGGCCATTATAGTCTTATTTTGCATTTTATGTTTACAGAGTATTTTGCAACCATTTGTTAACCAATTTCTGGCCCTCTTTAGAGGTAGGTAGTGGTATTTCTGAATAATTTATTTCAGTATTATGTGTGCAAAGAGAAAGAAATACCTGCCTTGGTTCCAAACAAAAATATCCCTATGCAAATTACATAAAATTATTTTTTTTTTTAAATGTGGTTGTGCCTTTGTTTCAAGATTTATGAGTGGCTGCTTATAATGAGCTTGTCATATTTTGGTAGCAGGGTTGTATTTACTTCTGTGCTTTTTACTATGACAGATTACAAAGTCAGGGCCTTGGAAGGTGCCAGTGTGAATGTGAGATGAAGATTATTCCTTTATGTAGCAAAAGCAGTTGAAATTCAATTCTGGTTGAAATAACTTAAAGAGTCAATTTGTACAGTATAAGAATAGACATTAAATATTTATAAAAATTAATTCATATGATTTATTCTAGAAAGTGATTAAATGGCAAGGTCCCTTTATCTGAAGGACATTTTTTAGAACAATATATTGAATAAACTTGAAGTATTAGTATTAGATCTTTCAAATGATATGGTGTGGTACTGTTTAAAAAAGAAGTTAAGGCAATTGTGCAAGGCTGATTAGGAAGCAGAATCTCCACAGCAAGGCTTTCCAAGTCGAGCTTTTATGTTTTTTAATGTTTCATTTTTATTGACATTTTTTCCCTTGCAGGAAAAATGTGTGATTTTTACTAGCCTGGCAGGGGTTTGTGGTACCTCTTGCCAAAATGTCAAGAAAACTCAGAATTCTCTACATGAGGGACAAAGACCAGATGTTTGGTTAAAACAACACATAGCTTTTATACAAATATAGGTAATGTAATGGAAACCAAGACTTTTATGGGGATTTTTTCCTCTGTTTTTGGCCAATCTTGTCTTTTGATATTTTTAAAATAAGTAATCAGCCATCTTGTTTTTCCAACCTGAGCAGAAGAATTTAGGTTCTTACAAGATGTGTGCTTCTTCAATATCTTGGGTGTGTTTGTTTTATCTTTGTTTTGAAGGATTCTACTCCAAAATGTGGACTGTGTTCTTCAAATAATCATTTGCTTTAATAAAAAGAAAGCATAAGACAGCTTAGGAAGAGCTGAGCCTGATCCTTAGGCTAACTTTTTCCACTATCCTGGCCACACCTTCACGGGGGAGGAAATCTGTTGCTTAAACCTACACTGTTGTGGGTTTTGGAGGGTGTTTAAAACACTATTTCTCATCTTAAACAGAGGAATATAAGGATAAAGGGGTAACCAATAAAAATTAGCCTTATTGTTCAAATGGACCCTCTTAGATGCTCTTTTATCTCTAATGGAAAAAAATGAAAAGGAGGTGAATTGAAATATGCATATAAATGGGTGGTTTTGTTCATTTGTTTTTTTTTACTTTCTGATTGGGGATCACTTGGTTTCTGCGCTCCTGAGGTCTGTTGAGGGCTCCCACAGATCTACAGCAGTCATGCACTTGCCTTGGTTCCGAGCAGAAGCTAGCCTGGCTCTGACCACACTTATATTAACACAGGGGCACTTGGACTTGATTCTTTTCTGTTTCCAGTGCTTTGGCTTTGGCCATACTTCCTGCCTCTCAGCTCTAGATCTGAGCTCATGTGTGTACTTCATAGCAGTGGGTCTTTGGTTTACACTGGCTGGACTTCATCACTGATGGGAGGGTTACACTTCTCTTCAACACTGGTTTTATTGGACCCCCAAAGGGGTGTGTCCATGACATAGCCAAGAATGACAGCATGGCATCTGGCTAAACTCAATCAAGTCAATGACATAAAGCTCAACCAGTTCTGAGCAAGCAAACCGAAAAGCCCTCAGCCAAATAGTTGTATTTGGAGAGGCACTTAAAAACATACCTTTAAACCTACAGTGATTTGGGTATAAATTTAATTAAAGGAGAAGATTTTTCTGGTAATCTCCTGATTGTAAAAGGTAGGATCTAGACAGAAAATTCTGTACTAATGGAGGTTAAGTGAACTGAGTGTTAATGTAATCCTGTTAAATATCTACTGGATTTAATTCTGTACTGGGTTTTGTGCCAAGTGAACTTAACAAATCAGGTATTTCCTCTTTGAGTACCTACAGTAAAGAAAATAGACAAAGCTAGTCAACATTTCAGAACATATTTAGGTGCATAAGCTGGCAGACCTCCTCTAGAAACAATATGCAGGCTGTGCTTAGTCGCTCAATCATGTCTGGTTCTTTGTGACCGCATGAACTGTAGCCCATCAGGCTACTCTGTCCGTGGGGATTCTCCAGGCAAGAATACTAGAGTGGGTTGCCATGCCCTCCTCCAGGGTATCTTCCCAACCCAAGGATCAAACCCAGGTCTCCTTCATTGCAGGTGGATTCTTTACCATCTGAGCCACCAGGAAAGCTCAAAAATTCTGGAGTGGGTAGCCTATCCATTCTCCAGGGGCTCTTCCAGATCCAGGAATCGAACTGGGGTCTCCTGCACTATAGGCGGATTCTTTACCATCTGAGCTACCGGGAAAGCCATAGCTGGTTATAAACACAGTCTTGAATGATCTAGAGAAGTCTAAGAATAGTGGTATTTGACTGATGAGCCCTGGTGGAGCCCCATCTCATTTAATGATAGCAGTAGGCAATGATCCATGACCTAGAGGCATCAGACCAGGAGATCAGTGTGGATCTTCCAGTAAATACCACATCTATCTGCACCCTATTCCCCAACCTTTAGGTCAAGAGCAGAGAAATGGCTCTTCCTATGTTTTGATACACCTTAGGCTGCTTTGTTTGTTTAAATTTACCACTTTAAAACTTTTCTTCATGTATATCTTAACTTGGTCTCATTTGGATTAAAATATCCAGGAAGAAGGAATCCTAGAATCTTAGACAGTTCTGATACCCAGGCTAAGCAGGGTATGGTGAGAGATGGAAGAGAGAAAAATTCCCTGTGGGTTCACTTTGGACCTCCCTGCCTCTTGAGCAGTTTCTTGTTTGTGTAAATGTTTTGTGCTTGAGGATTTCATTATTGGCACAGCTGTTAAACTAGGCTCTCCTTTACCTGATAGAGTACTCAAGTCCGTGATTGTACATTACTGAAATTTCTAATGTGTTTAAACAAAAGGAGGAATTTAATAAAGGAGACTGGGATGTCTTATGGATGAGACCGGGACCTATGAAACACCTAGAGCCTGGTACTCTAATCACCAGTGGGACTTTCTCCTGCATTTTCATTTCTTCTCTCTGTGCATCAGCTTCATTATTCCCTCCTACTGCTGTCTTGATCTCTCTGCTTCTCTGTTTGCCAATAACTTTTGGGTTTTGTTGTTGCTGTTCAGTTGCTAAATTGTATCTTTTTGTGACCCCATGAATTGCAGTACACCAGGCTTCCCTATTCTTCACTGTCTCCGAGTTTGCTCAAACTCATGCCCATTTAGTTGGTGATGCCATCCAACCATCTCATCCTCTGTTGCCCCCTTCTCCTCCTGTCCTCAGTCTTTCCCAGCATCAGGGTCTTTTCCAGTGAGTCGACTCTGCATCAGGTAGCCAAAGTACTAGAGCTTCAGCTTCAGCATCAGTCCTTCCAGTGAATATTCAGGGTTGATTTCCTTCAGGATTGACTGATTTGACCTCTTTGCAATTTCAGCCACCCTGTGAAAAACTGCCTTATCTCAGTTTCAGATTCAGTGTGCAGGGATGGACTCTGATTGGCCCAGTCTAGTTAAGGTGCCCCATCCTGAACCTGTAGCCAGGGTGCGTCACATTGCAGTAACATAGAAGATCCAGTTGCAAACCTGTGAAGGGTTGGGGGTGGGTGGTGCTACTGGGAAGATAGTACTATAGTTATTCAAAACAGTAAGAAAGACAGTGTTAGAGAGAACCTGAATTCTTCTCTCCCTGAATCCAATTCACTGTGCAGAGGAAAACTACTTGCTAAGCTGGTGAAAAACTAAGTTCTAATGTGCAGTCAAAGGGCATCTGAACCATCCTGTGTTGGTGTGGCTATTTCTCCATTCTCTCCAAAGGTGCTCAGGAGGTCTCTATCCTGCCCCGGTGATGCCAGCAGACAAGTGCTTTCATTGGTGCCATCTGGGTCTTTGTTTTTGCAAGCAGGTGTTCTTGTGTGATATTTTTGTGGCTCATGTGGGGCTTTGATGATAAAAACAAAACAAAATAAATTGTAGATCTCCCTTCCCCAGGGGCAGCCAAGGGCACAGTTCCCAGATATTTCTCCATATATCCATCAAAAGCGATGCCAACTTTGAGAGCCTGTAAGATTCCCTTTTTCCCGTGGCAGGTGAGAGCCCTGGCTCAGGTGCTCCTCTGTGGCATTTGGAGGTGTTCCCGTTTCTAGCATTATGCTTAGCACCAGATATGAAGGTCTGTCCTGAGAATTTCAAGACCAGGTGGTTTGGTCCCTAACGGTCCTACGCTCTTCTCAACTTGAGCCTCTTTCCTAAATGTTTCACACACTCTATATAGCTGTGGTGATACTGGCTTGCCTCATTTCTTTGCACTGAGTTTACTAAGATCAGGTGAGTTCTGTGACCCAGAGTAGAATGGTTCATGGCCTTTTGAGCAAGAAAGTTGATTTTTCTAGTAAATTGGCAGATTTACCATTGTTTGCCTGATACTTGGGTAGTCTTCCTTGGAAACACTCCCAAATTCCCTCTATGTAATTAACTGTATACAGATGAGTAAGGAGTGTTTATTTTGGAGATAGTAAAAATAAGACTCTTGTGTATAATTCCAAATATAGATATATATTCTTCTGGTAATTAGCTTCACCACTCTCTGTCATTGTTTTTGACAGTATTTACACTAAACTAGAGGTAGTAATAATGGGACATTCTAGTTCAATCCTACAACCATATCTGCCTACAATAAAATATTTGCTTTTAGTGACAGAAAGTATTTCAGAAGTGTTCATTAAAACAATATGATAACTGTGTATCCATTATTAATAACCCAAGATGGGGAATTACATGTTACATGACTCATGTAACCAATAGGGAAGCTGCCATTTCCATAATTATAAAGAATTCATATCACATCCATTTTACTATTCTGTATCATTTGACCCATTTATGGCTTCTTTTGAAAGAGTAAGATTTAAAAATTTATTAAGTTTTTCAAATGAAAAATCTGCCAGGTAATTTCTCCCTTCCATTGCTGGCAGTAGATGCTCTCCATCTAAGAGGCCAAGTGTTGGGGCCCACAGCCCTTTCCTCTGACTACAAACAGTCAGAGTTCAGGATGCTCTGAGTTATGCTGACCCCAAGCGAGAGCCTGGGCAGAGGATGCACGCCCTCCTCTGGGACACCTTCCGAGGGGTAAATTGTGAGAAGGGAGTTTGGGAGGGTGATGTTGGTTTGGCTACATCTGGAAAAAGTTAAGCTGTGGGGTAAAGGGTATCCACTCAGTGTCCTCTTCTCTCTGTTCACTGCTCCAGTCAAAGGTTCTGACCAGCCCACTTGGAGAAAAAGTTGAGCAAATGCTCTGCAGGGCTGGCTGAGTCATCTGTCCTGCAAGTTCCCTCAAAAGTTGCTGTAATCACTGCTGCTATGGTTCTTATTATACTGTCTTCTAGAGTTCACTGTAGGCTTGAGGAAGAGGTGGTGGGATGCAGGCTGGGAGATAGGCGAGCAGAAATGGAAGGCTGAGAGAAGATGGACTTTTATCTTCCAAGTTTTCTTTCTGGTCCAGAAGAAGGAATCAGTAGATGATTTTTGGCCTGTTATTCTTTTCTTTCACCCCTACTCCAAATCTCATCTGCGGTTCAGTTTGGAGTATCTTATACTTAGGGTCAAGGAGATCCCCAGGTTACTATTACACCCGAGAACCTGGGGCAGCATTTCTCCTAATACACTGCAAATTAGTATCAAGAGACCAGCTCCATTCCCACATGATCCAATTGTGTCACCCTCTGTCTCTTTTTGGACGGACATGTGAACAGCAGTTGCTGAAGTGATTTTGATGAAATGTGACATTTGCAGGCTGTGGCCACCAACCAAAGAATCTGAGCCACTATATCCAACATTTTACAGGCTACAAAATATAAGCTGGCCAGCATTTACTGCTTGTACTAATAGCTTGTGCCAAGTTTCCTAAGCCTATGGAGCAGACCTCTTACTGCTGCTAATTTTACTATCAGCAGACAAAAGGGAAATAGGAAACAGTATGGAATGGCTCAATGAGAGCATTTGTGACAGACATATGAACTTGGATTATCTGAAGACAGGGTGACTTTTTTCTAAGACTAAAATGGACTCAATGTGTACAGAAATAAAATGGGAAAAAATGTAATGTAGAAAAAGTTATATGCAAAGAGTCTTCTCTGGCCTCTCAGAATGGCATTGATTTACATATTGAGGCAGTCACCAGGGAAATGTTAAAAACCCTCTGGGGGAAATTTCCAGTGTGATGGATAGAACTTTAATATTAATATAGGATTCATCATGATAATGTAAGTCATAGATCTAAATCTCCCTTCATCAATTGCATAGTCCCTTTCCAGCCTATTATACAGGTAGCAAATGCTTTAAATAGTGTCATATAAGAGGCTTGAAGTCTGTCTTTATCTGTAGTTTCTGAAGTTCTGTTCACAGGAATAGTGACCCACTGAGTCATCCATCTTTCACTATGTTATCTAGGCCATTTGCATTTCCCTCCTTTTTATTAATATTTAGTGTTCCTTAAAATATACTTACATTGTACTTTTTTCACAAATAGAAAAAGCATAATTCAATACATTATTTCATATACATGCAGTGAGCAGGAAGGGAAGATCTGATTCTTAATCTGTTGGTGGATAATTATACAAAGAAGAAAAGTGATTTCTGGGTTTCTATTTGACTTAGTTATTAGTGCATTATTACCAACCATATGCATGTATATTATTCATCTTACTCCGGGTTTCCTAGTTCTATAGCACTGACACCAAACAAACTGGTAGCAGGGCCTCTCCAGAATCCTGTAAGACGATGGTCTTTTTGGAATGAGAACTATTGCAGTGTTGATAGCAGTATAATAAATGCCAGTAATAATAAATGTTAAGATTCATCTGCAGCTTTTTTCAGCAGAGATTCAAATATTCATTAGTGGAACGTATAAACACCTTTTCTTATCTTAGTCCAAAATGCAAATGAAAATAAATCCATGAGAACAGACTGCAAATAAGACAAAATGTTTACACAGGCAAGTAGACCCTCAAGTTCTACAAGGAAGAGGGGTTTTCCTTAAGCCTGGAATCACTGCATTATGCCCTTGTCTTTTGTGCATTGATTCCCTCTACTCCAGTTCTCTGCTCTTAGAGTAACCAGCGTTGACACTTGGGGTGTCATTTCATGTATTTGGTTGGTATATATTTTGTTGTACAAAGGTTCTAAGAAGTCCTGCTGTAAAGAAAATTACTTAATGGGTTCAGTTCAGCTCAGTTCAGTCGCTCAGTCATGTCCGACTCTCTGCGACCTCATGAATCACAGCACGCCAGGCCTCCCTGTCCATCACCATCTCCTGAAGTTCACTCAGACTCACGTCCATCGAGTCGGTGATGCTATCCAGCCATCTCATCCTCTGTTGTCCCCTTCTCCTCCTGCCCCCAATCCCTCCCAGCATCAGAGTCTTTTCCAATGAGTCAACTCTTCGCATGAGCATTCCTAACTTTCTTTTGACCCTGAAAACCTATTTTTTCAAATAAGATCTAGGAACATAGTGGGAAATACTAACCTAATGGAGGTATTCGTAAACTGGGGCTCCTTGATTTTTAAGCCTTGGTTTTCATTGGGAACTTTGAGATGAACTTCAATTTATCCTTTAAGTCTGACTTAGATGTCACTTCCTCTGTGAAGATTTCTCAACTTGCCCTAGGGTGGATATGTAGTTCTTCTCTTCACCCCCTACTCCCATAGCATTTTTCTCAAGTCCATATCAGTGTTTAGATCATGAGCTAGTTTATTTATTTTTTATTTTTCTCTAATCTACAATTTTCTTTATTTTAAGGAGTGTGTTTTTATTCTCAGTGTCCTACAGAGCACCCGGCTCATTGTAAGAGTTCAACAAATAACTGCTGAAGGAATGAATGAAAGCTTGGGAACTGAAGCAGAAGAATTACCTCTCTGGGGTGTTGATATATGATTAATGAATGAACCCTTCTGAGTTAAGTACTTTTTTCCATTATAGTGACTAATTCCCAGACAGATGATTAGATTGAGATTGACTCTGATGTGAAATGGTTAATCATTTGGCCTGCCAAAAATACAAGATTGACTGGTATTTAGTCTGTTTTTTCCCCTTGTATAGACATGAATCATATACTGTATATGAAAAATTCTAGCACCCGTTCATAGCAGAGATATTTTTCTTATCTTTACTCACTAACAGTCCATAACTCAGAATTTTCCTTTCTTTAACTGCTAAAAGAATAAAAAAGACATTTATAGACCCTTTTACTTTTCACCAAAACCTAGCATTATAAAGAACTGCAAACTAGCCTGTATTATACTTTTAGCCCTTTTATTTACAATATTTAAAACATTTTTCTGATATACTTCTAATTTCAAGCATACAAATTTTATTGTGGCTGAGGCATATTTTCTTCCCTTCCTTCCTTCCTGCCTTTGTTCTTGCTTTATTTATTTTTTCTATCTTTGAAAAGATGGGCTAAAATGAATTAATAATCTCCCTCCTGGACTGTACCCTACTCTTGTTTTTCAGTCCCTCAGTTGTGTCTGACTCCTTACGACCCCATGGACTGTAGCCCACGAGGCTCGTCTGTTCATAGGATTTCTCAGGCAAGAATACTGGAGTGAGTTGCCATTCCCTTCTCCAGGGGATCCTCCTGATCCAGAAATTGAATCCTCATCTCCGGATGCTTTGCCACTGAGCCACCTGGGAAGCCCTCTACCCTACTCTAGTTCCATGCCGATGTTAATCCTTTGGTGTATCACTTAATGTATTTGTGCTGCATGCTAAGTCACTTCAGTCATATCTGACTCTTTGTGATCCTATGGATTGTAGCCCTCCAGGCTCCTCTGTCCATGGGATTCTCCAGGCAACACTACTAGAGTGGGTTGCCATGCCCTCCTCCAGGAGATCCTCCCAACCCAGGGATCGAACCTGTGTCTCATTATGTTTCCTGTCGTGGCGGGTGGGTTCTTTACCATTAGCACCACCTGAGAAGTCTTTTAGGTACTCAGTTCAGTTCAGTTCAGTCACTCAGTCGTGTCCGACTCTGCGACCCCATGAATCGCAGCACGCCAGGCCTCCCTGTCCATCACCAACTCCCGGAGTTCACCCAAACCCATGTCCATCAAGTAGGTGATGCCATCCAGCCATCTCATCCTCTGTCGTCCCCTTCTCCTCCTGCCCCCAATCCCTCCCAGCATCAGGGTATTTTCCAATGAGTCAACTCTTCGCATGAAGTGGCCAAAGTATTGGAGTTTCAGCTTCAACATCAGTCCTTCCAATGAACACCCAGTACTGATCTTCTTTAGGATGGACTGGTTGGATCTTCTTGCAGTACAAGGGACTCTCAAGAGTCTTCTCCAACACCACAGTTCAAAAGCATCAATTCTTTGATTCTCAGCCTTCTTCACAGTCCAACTCTCACATCCATACATGACCACAGGAAAAACCATAGCCTTGACTAGACGGACTTTTGTTGGCAAAGTAATGTCTCTGCTTTTGAATATGCTATCTAGGTTAGTTATAACTTTCTTTCCAAGGAGTAAGCGTCTTTTAATTTCATGGCTGCAGTCACCATCTGCAGTGATTTTGGATCCCAAAAAAATAAAGTCTGCCACTGTTTCCACTGTTTCCCCATCTATTTGCCATGAAGTGATGGGACCAGATGCCATGATTTTAGTTTTCTGAATGTTGAGCTTTAAGCCAACTTTTTCACTCTCCTCCTTCACTTTCATCAAGAGGCTTTTTAGTTCCTCTTCACTTTCTGCCGTAAGGGTGGTGTCATCTGCATATCTGAGGTTATTGATATTTCTCCCGGAAATCTTGATTCCAGCTTATGCTTATTAGGTTGCCATAAATTTTGGAGGATGTAAGGACCCAAAAGGCTACATTTAAAACACTCTTTTCCACATTACCCTGTCCTCTTTTGAAGCTGTTTCACAAAGCCCTAACCTTACTAAGGACATTAAAAGGAATTAATATGCCAGGAAACTTAATTATGTTTCTGTCATAGAGAATAGGCTGGCAAATTAGCTGGGGTTAAGCTGCTCATTGTGAAGTGTTGTCAGAATGTAAAAAAGAGGCAGCATACCTGATTGGAAGAGGAAGAGGAAAAATACAGTTAAGCCAGAAAGGTTGTTAGACCAGGGTCAGGCATACCTTCTCTCTCCCCACCTCCCCACGTACTGTTTTGAGCAACGAAGGCTCCTTTGCAGCTAAGTGACATTCGTTGGTACTGTTGGCACCATGAGGAAGCCTAAAACAAAAAGAGGAGGGATGACAGCAGTTGGGGAGGGGAGGGAGGAGGGAGAAAGGGACAGAGGAAGAGAGGAGGGAGACCATATGATGTAATGGGAAAAGCAGTCAGTTTAGCAAACTCGTTTCCAGTTTCCATGTAGCCTTGGGCAAGTTGGCTAGTTCAGAGTTTCTTCTTCAGGTGAAAAGTTTGTGGATTGCCAATGATCTCTAAGGGCTCTCTACCTCTAAAAGTAGGCAGCGAGTCTACGTTGATGACATGAGATAAAGAATTTAAGAGAGCTGGAGAGAAGAAAAAGGTATGTGTACATGGGGTTGTTAAAGTCACCCAATTCAGGTGCCCCTGAATTTGCTCAGGAGCAATTCCTGCTGTCTCACATCTGGGGGGACAACTGATTAGACCTAGAAGTTTCTGTTCATTAGGTAGAGTGGAGATGAATATCTGGCTAATAAAGAAAAGAGCTGTTTTATATATAACTTCGACCAGGAAGCCAAAAGATGGTGGGCTATAGATAAAGTCCTAGTTTACCAGTTAAAAGCTGGCACCTGCTTTTTTATCCCAGGAAACCAAGCATGGAAATGATGATTGGATCTTCAAATGCTCCTCTTTAGATGGGGTGCTTTCAACGGGCACAGACTCCTTGGCTAAGGACCAAGGGTTCCTGGGAACCAGTCTTCTGTAGCAGGGTTTACACTCAAGACTGCTTGAAAGCCAAACAAAGAGAATGAGTTTCACATTCTCACACAAATGCTCTGATGTCTGAATTCCAAAGGCAGTCCAGAAACAGAGCTCAGACTTGGACCCTTGACCATCAGAGTTCTCCCTGTAGTCCATTTCAGGGTAAGCCTGGGGACAGTCAGCTGTGGAATGTTAGAGGAGTAGAGTAAATTTCCAGGGCTGTAGGCTGTTAGTTGATTCCCCAGAAAGCACTCCTGTGAAGCCATTCTTATTTTTACATATGGCATATCTGAAAAAGGGATTATTCGGCTATTGCAGCATTTTTTGTTTTATGTGCCTCCGAAGGCAAGATATGTTTTGTCCTCCATCAAGTCTTAAAAATATTTATCCTGGCATCTTCCCATTTTTCTCGCCACATGGAAGCTCTTGATATTTTAAGACTAGTTGTGAAATCATTCCTAGGTATGCATTGAGATCTTAGAAAAACTTTGGAAGAAAATGAATAAAAAAAAATGATATTTCTTGTATGTAGCAGACATTACAAACTATTCTTTTGTTGGGCTTTCCTTGATTAGCAAGATGTAATAAAATGACGTATATTCTCTGTGGCAGGTATGCTTTATCTAGTGGAACAGAATATTGAAACAGCATGGAAGATAAGAAAAAAAAATGAGAATTTGAAAAAATATCCTCATGATAGCATCATGAAAGCAGTGCTATCTTCTGGTTAAATAAGGCATGAACAATAATTTTGGGTTAGGTATGTTCTTCAATTATGCATTTGATTTTGGTAATAAAAGACTCATGTTTTTCAATAATGTTTGGAATTTAAATATACTGTTCCTTTTTCCTAGTCTTCAGGAGAGCACTTACCAATGCAAAAGTTACCTCTTACCCATTCTTGTCCATTAAAAATTAAATGCTTTTACAGTAAATTATTAAAAGTGCTAGGTTGGCTGCAAATCATCAAAGGTACCATAAACCATTATGCAAGCAAGCAAGCGAGAAGTCTGATTAAATGTAAGGGATCAGAAGGCATATACATCCCTCGATATCCATCGCAAATTCTAAACTACAAAAGCAACCATAAAATGCTACATTAAATTACTTTAAAAAACTCTTCCAGGATTTTCAATATTCAACAGCAACGTGCTTTTCAATTAAGTATGAACTAGGAACTTCTACTGCAACGCGCAGATAGACCACTATTTAAAGGTTATTTCCTCTTTCTTTAAACCTGCAGCAAAATTAGCCTCATTTTTCCAACTGATATCACTCACTTAATGGAATTGAGGCATTCTAGCAGAGTTTGCTGAAAAGCTAGTTATCAGTTAGGTGCTGTTTTCCCACAAAGTATCTTTACTATCATTTAATTACACTGAAAAAGGAAATGATGGGCCCTGAATGTTGCAAAATCATGTTGAAAATGTTAGAAGTATTTAAGATATGTTTAAAGAAAAAAAATAATTCATGGCTTTTGTTTAAATTAGGTGAAAGTGAAAGTCAGTCGTGTCCAACTCTTTGCTACCCCATGGACTATATACAGTCCATGGAATTCTCCAGGCCAGAATACTGGAGTGGGTAGCTGTTCCCTTCTCCAGGAGATCTTCCCAATCCAGGGATCGAACCCAGGTCTCCTGCATTGCAGGTGGATTCTTTACCAACTGAGCCACCAGGGAAGCCCAAGAATACTGGAGTGGGTAGCCTATCCCTTCACCAGTGATCTTCCTGACCCAGGAGTCGAACTGGGGTCTCCTGCACTGTAGGCAGATTCTTTACCAGCTGAGCTACAGGGAAGCCCAATTTTAGGTAATATGCATCATATATGAAATAGCCAGCATAGTGCTTGGCACCTAGGAGATACTCAATAAATGGAGACTTTTCTTGTTGTTAACCCCATTTTTTATTAGAAAAATTCAGGCTTCACCAAGGCTAACTTGTCCAGTGTCACCCAGATGGGGTGAGCCGTTTGATTCAGGACACTGTGCTCTTCAATCTATGTCCCACCAAGTGCTAAAACCTGCCATGCAGACAGTCACTTAGCTACCTATAGATGCACAAAATGTCTACTGAACCAATTCCCTGACAAATAAAAAGAGAATATATAAAAGAAAGAAAAATATAAACATGGAGGTAAATTTTTGTCAAATTGCAATAATTGTGGGCAAGAGCAAAAGCAGCCCAAGCAAATGTTGATAGTTGGGTTATAGAAAGGGTCTACTCTAAAAAGAGTAGACCCTCTTTACTCCAGTATTCTTGGGCTTTCCTGGTGGCTCAGACAGTAAAGAAGCTTCCTGCAACGTGGGAGACCTGGGTTCAATCCCTGGGTTGGGAGGATCCCCTGGAGATGGTAATAGCAACCCACTCCAGTATCCTGGCCTGGAGAATTCCATGGACAGAGCTGTCTGGTGGGCTACAATCCATGGGGTTGAAAAAAGTTGGACACGACTAAGCGACTTTCACTTCACTTCACTTCGCTACTGTTCACATCTGCCAAATGGGGTGAGGATAGACATTTCTGCAGCTTAGCTGGGCTGGGTTTGGGTGGCTAACAAATATGAATGAATAAGTGAAAAGCAGACACTTGATGGTCAAACAAGTGTCAACTGATTTCATCTCTTTAAAGTGGTTCTCCAATTTTAATGTGAACCAGAATAACCTGGAAGGATTTTTAACCAATGCAGCTCAGCAGCTTCAGAGTTTCTGCTTCAGAAAATGGGGTAGGGCCCAAGATTGTGCATTTCTAAGCAGCTAGTGGCAGATGCTGCTGGAGCTGCTGGTCCAGGAACCCCACTTTGAGAAGTACCAATTTAGGTTGTCTGATTTAACTATCACCACAGCCTTGTAATGTAGGTGTTATTGGCCCCATTTTATAGATGAAATAATGGATGAGTTTGGGAAGCATGTCAGAAGAATGGTTTGGATCCTGGTTAAAGGGAAGTTGAGAAACTGCCTTCAAAGAAAATTCAGAATTTCTGAATCACTCTACTGGTGACAGAAAGGCAAGACTACCACTGTTCATCTCTATCCTCCCACCACCCTCCAGACACAAAGATGTTACTAGAATGAGATAAAAACCCACTGATACATACTCAGCACTGCATGGCCCCAGAGACAACAATGAAAACTGAAACCATTCTTTCAGGAGATCCTTGAACATTCTAGATGGAGAAACTGAGTCACAGAAAGGTTTAATGACTTGTTTGCTTTGACAGGGTATGAATGGGCTTCTGTGCTGGCTCAGATGGTAAAGAATGTGCCTGCAATGTGGGAGACCTGGGTTCGATCCCTGAGTTGGGAAGATCCCCTGGAGGAGGGCATGGCAACCCACTCCAGTATTCTTGCCTGGAGAATCCTCATGGACAGAGGAACCTGGAGAGTTACAGTCCATGGGCTCGCAAAGAGTCTGACACGACTGAGCAATAAAGCACATGGTGTATGAGTGGCAGCACTGAGATATCAGATGTCCTGACACCCAATCAAGGTTTAATTATAAGAGGAAAAATGTGGAGCTTCTATTTGCCATCTTGATTGCCATTTGCATGAGCACCATTCAAAGAAGTGACTGAATGCAGAGGCAGCCTCTGAGGTGAGATAGGTACTAGAACAGAAAGCAGAATTAATTTACTTATTGTGTATTTATTGAGTATCCTTTACATACTAAGCACTACTCTGGGTGCTGGGGATAAAATGGTAAATTGTGTGGACAAAATCCTTGTTTTTGCCTTCTAAAAGCAGTAAGATAATCAACAAAGTGAATAAAGGCAGAAGAAAATTCAAACCAGATAATGTTGGAGAAATGACCACAGACTCAGAAATTTATAAATTTGGTTTGATGGTTTACTTGCATTCAGAAAGAAATGCAAGGGCTTGACTATCAGCCAGAGATTGGAACTTTCACACCCGATTTCTCAACATTTCAAATTTATGGGTTCTTTTAAATCTGTGATTTAAAAATACCCCTGCTAGACTTCTCCAGAAATGATTTCAGGATCCTAAGAGGAGGGATGCTCTTGTACTACATGTAAATAAACTATAAAAAGTTAATGATATACTCTTGAAAAGTTATGCAGGAATACATTTGAAAGTAGGGAAAATAATAGTCTGTGAAAGCATGTGTAGAACTAAACAAAGTTTCAAATAATAAGAATAAAAGATTCAAATAGGCATTTCAAAGTCAAGGGCAACAATCACAGTAATAATTGATTCAAGTTAGAGTCACCAATGGGCAGTTCAGCAAGTGGTGGTTCCTCTCTTCCCAACTTTGAAGTGAATGTCATAATAGTAGCTTGAAGTCAGCCATGTTATCGTTTTGTTGCTAAGTTATGCCCGACTCTTTGCGACTGTATGGACTGTACCCCTCCAGGCTCCTCTGTCAGTGGGATTCTCCAGGCAAGAATACTGGAGTGGGTTGCCATTTCCTTCTCTAGAAGTCAGCCATGGTGGGAGTATTTAAACCAGGAAATTAGTAAATGAATGCTACAATGCAGACCTTTATAATTATTACTTTTCCCCAGAGGGAAAATGCCTCCATAGGCCTGTCCTGCCTCTCTACACATCTTGCTGAATATTCCAAGAACGTAATGTTCTGACCTCTCTTAACCCAGGCTATTTCTTAGAGTTGTATCTGCAGTGAACAGCTTTGAAGGATGAGGTAATATCTCCCTCTGGGACAAAAGAGTAAGCTTGCTTGCCACTTGCTGTAAAATTGGTTAATTCTTAAAGATAAGTATTTCTCTCCCATAATGCAACATTCTTCATTATTTGGACACTATTTGAAGTGGGGAAGCAAAGCTAAAGTGGCCTAGTGGGTGGGGCTCCTGGGTCAATCCAGTGAATTGTTGCCGTGGTTTCCACTGCTGGATGCCTCCTGGGTAATGATGCTTCATATACATGAATTGTGACTTCATATGGGATCCTATCTGGGGCCTTCACGTTGCTTTCATAGGACTTGGGGGCAGTAGGAACCAATGTAAGCATGCTAATACTCGTCATGCTTGCTGTGCTGTGAGTAATCAAGTCTGTGGTCTCACCTAAATTTACCAAGTTCTCTGATGCTTCAGCGAAGCTGGAAGTTGATGGTGTCCACTAGGTGGCAGCAGTCATCCAACCTCAAAGAGTTCTTGAAGACCAACTTCTGCACAATGGACTAAATCACCTTTGCCTTGGACAACACTCTTAAGGACCCCTACTGACTCTAGGGTGGTTTACCAATGGCTTGCCAGTTTGTCTGCCACTTGGAAGACTAAGACTGGTAGATTAAAGATATTCCTCTTTGTGTCATGAACTGGGTAAACACATCATGTCTGCCCGTCAGACTTCACTTGAGCTACATAAAGGTAAAGGTCCGTTTTCTGCTCAGAAGAACTAGAATTAGGCTATGATCAAGACTGCCACCATTACCATCTGGTTTCGTCATTGTGCTGGGCGTGGCAGCACATCCACCAGCACAGGCTGGGCACACTGAAGGATGCTTCTTGTGGATGCAGTCTTTCACTGCATCCCAGACGTGTGACTCCTGCTAAAATTTGGCCTATTTGTTCAGTGGTGAAGGAGGCCACATTATATGCAACATTACCTCTTGTTTCTGGCAGATTGACTCCACTGAATTTTCATCCCGTTTAGGGACTACTGATACTGCCTCTCTGCTTTCACAGTTTGTCAGGGTATGGTACTACTATTCCAGTCCAAATAGCCAACTCTAGCCACATCACTGTGGCCTTTACAGCTAAACTGTGTCATCTGTTAGGCTTTCTGGATCTTTTGCAAAGACCATCTAACAATGGCCTAATAGTCAAAGAATTTAATGGACATTCCATATTCTCTGTCATCTGCAGTATTGTTGAGTGCTGGAATGGCAATCTTAAAAATCAACTAAGAAAAGTTTATGATTCTTTGTCCCTTACCTTTTCTTGGTCCACACACTTTAGTAAGGCAATTTGGTCACTTAACGTGGCTGTTTCAAGAAGGATTTATTCCTCTTCGTCACTCCTGGTTAGTGATCGGGACAAAAGGTGTGGAGAGTTATATAGAGCTATTTTGAAAATATGGGATTCCATCCTGGCTTTTCCTGGGTATGTTATGTCTTTGTTTTCTCTAACAGAGAAAAGAATAGTAACCACTGTGGCAAAATCTAGCCCCTTTAACCAAGTAATCAAAATTAACATAATCAGAAATGGGATAAATGAAAATTGTGTGTTACCGGAAAAGATGCAATGAGAAGAACACAGTATCTGTGAGATTCCTGTCAAATAGATATAGCTTGATTCTAATCTTGAGAAAATATAAGACCAACCTGAATTTAGAGACTTACTGCATAAGATCACTGACCTATATTCTTCCAGATGTCAAGGTCAGGAAAAACAAAGATAGACTGAAGAATTCTTCCAGACTAAAGGAGATTAAAGCAGATTTATGATCTCGGGTTGGATCCTTGAGTAGTACAAATTCTTTTTTGCCTTTTGCTATAAAATGTTAGGACAATTGATGAAAATTAAACGATATTTGTAGGATGCATGAGATCTGGGTATCAATGTTACTTTTATAGATTTTAATAACTATACTGTGGTTATGAGAGAGCATGTTCTTGATTTTTTGATGGAAATACGTATGTATTTATTAACTTTCCCACACAGTGTTCATGGGGAAACATATATTTACATACACAGCATAATAAATACATGTTGAAAAGCATTAACATTTCATGGAAAACGTTTTAAAAAAAATGAGGAATCATTTCAGACAAGATAAAATATCCACTGAAAAAAGATTTAGACACAATTTAAGAAGAAAGGAGGGAGGTCACAGTCTTCCTGGTCATCCTACAGGGGAGTAGGACTTCAAGGGGGCAAAACATTAAGGATATTTTTATTCATTGGTTTTTAACTTTTAGAATATTAGATATATGTTTGTTTTCATTACGAATAGGCTGATTTTGTCATCAGCTATGGAAAGGAGGTTGTTAAAAGTTTTAATTGGGATGATCAAGCAAAGTCTCTTTGGCCAAAGCTGTGAAGGATAAAGAGATAGCCCTGCAAAGATCTGGGGGCAGTGGGGAACTAAGACAGCCAAGGGCCCTGCTGAGCAAGATCTTAGTATGCTCAAGACTCTATAAGAAGACCACTGCCATTGGGAGACCTACATGCTATTCCTAATTCTAATAGCTTGACTTTGAGCAAGTCTTCTTACCCAATTGTGATGTCACATTCCACGTCTCTTGTGCAGCCCCAGTTGTCAGCATATTATAGTGCCTGATAAATATATATTGACTCAATGAGTGGATGAAGAAATTGATCTGAAAGATGAGAGCAAGACTGGATAATCTCTAAAGACTTTTATGGGTTTAAAGTTATATGACTCATTTAGTATTTATTGAATGTTTGCAGAATGCATGCCAGGGTGTGAAATGTTTTAAGCTGGAGGAGGATGGCATGAATGAGGCTTGGGGTTTCTGCTTTTGCCACATTTAAAATCCAGTGAAACAGGCTTCCAGGAAAAAGTGATGCAAAATCTGGCACTAAAATAAATTTAACGTAGGAGTCAGATCTCTTCTCCTCTGCTTTTATTAACTATATTTGCTCTCTTGGTATAAGTTATTTTGGTCCACAATGCTAGATTTGAAGAGGGGTACAGGAAGATTCAAAGCAAAATGTGCTTCTGTCTTGGTGAGGAAATAAAATTCTCCATTTTTTTAGCACAGGCAAATTCCAGTAGCAGGCTTAGTGAGTGCAGGAAAAGATGATCTTTGCAGTGGGAGAGTATTTAGTTCTTTTCTCACAGGGTCTGCAAAATGCTAATAATAATAATCACCTATAGAAGGCTATTGTGTTCCCTGACACTGGGCTTGGCTTATGTCTATTATAATTCCTCAACCATGTTGCAAGACAGATACTCCTTTCCTCCTCCTCTGTTTTATTATTATTTAGAAATTTTCTTTAAAAATTAAAGGCCTTAAGATTCTTGCCCAAGGATCATAGGCAGTGAGAAGCAGATCTAGGATTCAAATCCAAATTTTTCTGATGCCGCTACTGAGACCCTTTCCACCACACAGTGCTTTCTAGGTCATTTCAAATATTGCTTCTGGTTCTGGCCCCTTAACACTCAATGCATCTGTTGTTTTTAGAATAGGGCTTCTGTAGTTGGCCTTCATAAGCAGTTATGAGCCTGTGCTAGGTGCTGGAAAGTGGGTTGACTCAAAGTGTGATGTAATCTCAGATGAATTGTTTACTCCCATTACAGACAGCACTTCAGTCCTACGAGTACAGAGCACAGAGTTGTATTGCTTAGAGTGAAAGCTAAGCTGTCCTAAGAAAGTGAAGTGAAAGTTGCTCAGTTGTGTCCAACTCTTTGCGACCCCATGGACTAAATAGTCCATGGAATACTCCAGGCCAGAATACTGGAGTGGGTAGCCATTCTCTTCTCCAGGGGATCTTCCCAACCCAGGGATTGAACCCTGGTCTCCTGGTTTGCGGGTGGATTCTTTACCAGCTGAGCCACAAGGGAAGCCCGTCTTCAGAAAGAGGCCCTACTAAACAGTGGCTTATGGAACAAAGATTTTTTGATGTGGGTGATTTTTAGTCTTTTTAAATTTGTTACAATATTGTTTCTGTTTTGTGTTTTGGTTTTTTGGCCCCACAGCATGTGGGATCTTAATTCCTCAATCAGAGATCAGATCTACACTTCCTGCTTTGGAGGACAAAGTCTTAACCACTTAAGGGAAGTCCCAAGATTTTTTTTTCCTCATTCACAAACCAGTCCAGGATGGATGAGTGGGTCCATTTGCTTTGTGCAGTCATTCAGGCTTCCTCCTATCTTGTTTCTCCCCACCCCTTAGGGCACTGTTTCATTCTCCATAGCTGAATGGAATTTGCAGATAAATCCCCGTCCCGGCTCATGAGAAATGGTAAGAAAGTGTATAGCACATGTAAGGCCTAGCTCTGGAAGTGACACACATCACTTCCAACTTGTATTCTTATGGGGAGACCTCAGTCATGTTACTGTGCTTAGTTGCTCAGGACAGAATTCTGGGGGTGGGGAGCTGGCTCTACACTCAGCTAAAACTCTATTACTGGGGAAGAAGAGTGGGATCGATTTTGGTGGGCAGCTATAAATCTTTGCCATGAGTACCCTGTGTAAATCTCTATCATAATATTTGTAGCATAGCTTTATTTATCTTCTTGCACTAGCCTGTGAGCTCCTTAAGAACCAAGGCCTGTGCTTTCACTTCTGAGTTCCCAGTATTTAGTTCACTGCCCCTCTTATATGAAGCACTAGTTTTATTTCTATTGAAGAATGAATGAGGCAAGTGGAGTGTATAGGTTTGGGGGAGCAGAACAAGGGAAAGATGAGCAATACTTTCATTACCTAATTCAGAAAGCAAACCTGGCTTATCTAGGGCACTGCACTCCAAGTTATAAAAGCTTTGCTATGAAAAGAATGAACTATTTCAGTCCGAAAATAAGGTGAAATTCAAATGTGATGTTTTACAGCTCAACTCAAAAGAAACAATTGCTTGATTGTGACCAGGTGACCTCACTTCTCTCCTCAGTCATCAGCAAGGGGAGAATATAAAACAGGTGGACCTGTGAGTTTACACAATTTTTAAACAGAGGTAAGGGATGTAAACGTAGTTTTGAAGCACACAGAAGGAGGTTCTTATATAAAACCTGATTTCCCAGTTAGAGTGACATCAGAGCAGGGACCAGGCACCTCTGTTCTTCTGCAGACCCCGCCCTCCAATCCCTCTAGAAGAACAGTTTCCAGCTGGCCTAAGTCAGCAGAAACAAGCAGGGCTGCCCACACTGGCCTCCTGGAGTCAACAACAGATGGTGGATGGGCAAAGTAAACTAATGGAGCCACCAGATGCTCTCAGATTTGGTTTGCAAACTCACTAGGCTGGTTACCATGACCGTTGTTGCTACTGCGCATCATATTTATTTGACAGCATTGTCCAGCGCTCACATTTCTCTCTCAGGCACAGGCTAAAGAACGTGTGCATTGCATTTCAATTAGCACTTTTCAGAACGCAAGGGAGTTCTGAGGCTGAGGACACTAGTATGCAATTCACGCACAAAGGCTATCCACAGAGCCCATTTCAATGCTCTGATGTAGCTGAAAGGTCAACAGCTTGAGCTCAGCTTTTTGAAATATAGATTTAGAAAAGTTCCTTGAACACGTTACAACATGCCCTGTTGGCATTCTTGTCCATATATTTGGAAGAATCAGTCATGACTTTAAGATCTCTTTCCATCCTTCCCATCTCTTTCCATAGTCCTAGTGAGAACCTAGCTTAGTATGGAACAGACTGTATGACAGTTTAACAACTCATCCATCTCCCCCATTTGGAATACGTATTTTTCCACATGAAAGGCTTTCGGCAGTGAGTTGGCAGCCAAATGTCAACATGGCATCAAATTCTAGAGAGAACCCTAGTTTTCTTGGATAAGGGTCAGCAAAACAGGGTCTGGGTTCTGTTCATTCAGCATCTGGGTGTATGATGTCACTCCTGCAAGATATTTTTAACATGAAAAGAGATGCTTTCTAGGAAGAACTCTGTAGAGGATAGTTTGGTCAAAGGCACAGAGGTGAGGAGAATGGTGAAAGCAAGGTATTGGGCCAGGTAACATGGGCTTGTAACTGATCCTTTCGAATCGGGTCTCAACAAAGATTCAGGCCTCCCTGGTGGCTCAGCAGTAAAGAATCCGCCTGCAATGAAGGAGACACAGGAGATGCAGGTTTGATCCCTGGGTCAGGAAGATCCCCTGGAGAAGGAAATGGCAACCCACTCCAGGATTCTTGCCTGGAAAATTGCATGAACAGAGGCGTTGTTACGAGTCAGACATGACTGAGCATGCGTGCATGCAACAAGGGTTCTCCTGCCTGTTGTTCTTTGAGCCAGTAGAATAAGAGATCGAGTTTGGTTCAGGAGCAAAGTGAAGTTTTATGCTTTGAGAAATGGAGAGGGGCCAGCTTGGGCTCTAGAGCACCCACCCTCCCGGCCGGGCCATGGGCGGGGCTGCTTTTCAGGGTTTCCGCAGGGCTCTTCAAGGAGGGGGCAGATCTCTCCTGGGGCTGGTGCAGCTGGGCTGCTCAGGCTTCAGATCTCAGTGCCGGGCGCAGCCCCACTGCACGAGGGGCACTGCTGCCATCCTGAATCTCGTCCTTTTATACGTGATGGTTCTGCACATGGTCCCCAAGCTAAGGTGTCAGCATGACTGTTCTACACTTGGAGCTCTGGTCTGAAGAGCTAGATGTGAGGCCTCTTCCCCAGGCGCCCAGTGAGCAAGTGAAATTAGATGAAGCACAAAGGAAAAGAAAAAGAAAAACAAGGTTAGATTTTAGTTTATTACCCAGATTCTATTTTTATTTCCTAGAAACGGTTAATGGGCTTTGCAGGTGACAGGCACATCCTGAAGGACTATGAAACTGTCTCAAAGCCATCTTTGGGGGCATTTGGAAACTGACTTTAAGGCAGTGTGGTGTGCTGGATGGAGAGTCAGAAAATCCAGTTGTCTCCATTCGGAACTCTTGTCGCTTCTGTGGAGCGGTTTCCCTTTCGTAAAATCAGGGTGTGGGACTCCCTGGGTGACCCTCAGTAGGCCACATCCACCTGGTGTAGCAGGTCTAAAGTTGAGCAGAGAGAAGGACAGAGCATGCCTGGTGATTCTGATGCAGGGGGCTGGTGACTACCCGTAGAGAAATAACCAAAAGGTGAAGTGATAACCAAAAGATGAGTAAGATGAAAGAAGGGCATTTAGTGTAATCCTTGAGTGGTATTTAGGTCTTCCCTCACCTGTCAGTGTTTTGTGCACCACGTATTATTGCTCCTGGGAGTAAGCAATGCTGGCTAGATCTGGAGGCAACAGGTGGGCATTTTATTATATTTATATCTGCTGTGAAAGAGAGGTTTTGTCACCATGGTCCTATACCAAGTCCTTGGATTGGGAGGGTTATGGAGAGCTGTTTCTGCATTTCTTCAACAAAGATGCAGCTTCATAACTGTCACACTTTTTGCCTCTGAGGTAGATCAGGAAGTAGGTAGGGGGCTTCTTGGTGTGACTGGAGAGAGCAGAAGCTAGAGAGTAAACAGGGAAAGTGAATGGGAGTCCCGTCCTTCAGAACCTCCATTAGGGAATGGAAAGAGCTGGCAACGTTGAGTTATGGGACCGTAATTCCATCTTAGGATTCTGGCAATGGCATAAGCCACCTGAGTTCTTTCTTGTTAGCTTATGAACATTTCACCGTACCCTACTGGCTTGCTTTGGAAGATTAATAGCTGTGTAAATTACAGTTGTTTTAAAATACATGCATTTCACCTCAACATGAGACTTTTCTGTGGGTATGGAAGTGGCCTCAACTTATGTCTCCCTGGGTGACATGCCCTGTTCTGTGCACTAATGCAGTTTTATAAAATAAAAAGAGTCTTGCGCTGATGCAAACTTCACAAAAGGCCGTGAGCCTTGAGTCAGAACAATCTAAGCTGGAAAAGAGCAAATGAAAAAACACGAAGGAGAGAAAGAGAGGAGTGTGGGGGAAACCCAGGAGAGAAGTGTGGCTAGAGTAGAGAACTTGAGAGGGTGTGTGTGTGAGAGTGTGTGAGAGAGAGAGAGAGAGAGAGAGAGATTCTGAATGTACAAGGTACAGACAATGAAGGCAATATGCCTTTGAAGGTATATTTGAAGAAATGTAATTTAAAAAATTTCTGTGTAGAAAATGGGTGGAAATAGGATGGAAATGATACTCCAGATGGATTGGTTGCTCAGGATGGCCCCGTGGGTGGCAGGCTGATTGGAACAGGTCCGTGAGGGGAACAAGGAGCTTTATCTTGAGGCTGCCTTTACATGGTGAACATTGCTTTTGTTTACTTAGATTGTGTGTTTGGGGTGGCTTGCTGAGGAGCGGGTGGACTTGACGGGTATGTGACCTTCTGCTTTTCTGTGCCAAAGGCAGAGAAACCCCCTTTATCTTCCTGCCTCCTGCTTCTCTATTAAGTTGTGCTTATGTCCAGGTTTCTTGGTTTTCATACAAATATGTTACATCCATATCATATTCCAAGGATAAGGCTAAGGCCAGAGAAATCCATGTCTCCCAATTTCCTGCTCAGTGTCTGTTAAGCTCTTGATGACATGGTATTACTCTTTGGGGTGACAGTTATTTAATGATTTATTGAAATTGTCTGAATTCCTTAAATCAGAGTTCAGATCCTCTCCCTAGGCAGAGGGTCTGCAGCGATTTTAGCTCTCATGCCTGGGCTGGTAAATAATATTGTGGATGGCTCTGGAATGCAAGGGGAGGGAAGAAGACAAAAGGAAGGAGTAAGAGAAGAAAAGGGGAACAGAACAGAGGGGAGAGAAGCAATGAAAAGCAGCTCAAGGACAGGATGGTGGTGAAGGGACCAGTTGCTCCCAATACCCTCTCACTGACCTAGAAGGGAAGAGGAAGGCGTCCTGGGAGGTGAGCGCAGCCTCTCACTTTCACCACGAGGGGGCAGACTCGCCTTACAGGAAAGAGCAACAAGGTGGGAAGGCCTCGGAGTAAATACGATTCTCTGCTACAGAGGATTCAGTGTTGACCTCATCCTTCACTCCCTGCCGCCCTTCACGTCCCCCAACAACTTAGAGCCCTATCTCTGAACTCAACGCCTGGGTAGATTAAAGCAAAAAAAAAAAAAAGAGAGAGCCAACTTTGCTCAAACTCAGATTCTCACTTAATGTAGTGTACAGAATTATAATTAAACAGATATCACCTATAACAAAATACTTTGTGACAACATCTCACCTTATTATTTAAAGTGTAGAATCACCCAAGTTTTTATGCAATGCTCCCTTTTCTGTTTGTTGTTCTTTTTGACTGAAGGGTTATTGCCTATGCATTATAGGTTCATTATTGTTGCAGGCGTTTCAAAAGGTTGGAAAGGGCTCTTTATTTCTTCCAACTCCTTTGCAGTCTTTGCTTCTCTTACATTTTCAGTACAAGGTGATCGAGTCCATGGAAATGTGTTTGTAAGTTAAAAAACAAATTCATAAAGTTAGAGGAATGTCTTTATTTGGAGAAGGATTGGGAAGAGCCAAATTACTGCAGCTAGTTCCTTAGTGCTTAAAAAGCAATTGTCCAATGCACGTGATTGCTTCTGAACATAATGAGACTGGAGTAGTGATAACAAAAGGAAGGCTGAGCTATTAAAGAGGAACTACTTCCTCTGCTTCCCCAAGTTGCGAAGTATTATTACCCCAAGTAACTGCATTCCAGGGTCCATACTCTTCCTTCTGGTAGAATTTGCCCTTTTTTGAGCCATACAGATCAAATTAACTCCAGTGAGAAACTGTGTTTTCCAAAATAGACTTTCTAAGTAGCCAATTAAAAACAGAATCTCTTAAAAACAAAAATCTCCTCTTTGAAATGGTGATTGGACCTCTGAGATAAAGAATCCCATTTGCAAGTTAAAGAGGAAAAATAAGAACTTTCCACTATCAACTGGTTGAATAAGAACAGAGGAAAATGCGACTTGTTCTCCTAAAAAAACAAATAAATAATTAAAAAATTAAAAGGATACCAAATTGATTGAATCATTGTGGGAAGTTTGGCTCCATTGGTCTCTCGCTTTTCAATATGCCCCAGTTAGCAATAAAACTCAATTTTATGTGAGTATGTGAGGCGATAGCTTTATTCAAATTGTCTGTTAAATTTGGTGGCACAAGAAGAAATAAAGCAAAGCTACTGTTGTGTAGTAAGGTCTTGGGTCTTACTATCTACTCATCCCTAAGTATAATGAGAAGAGCATTACCTCCATTTAAGATTTATGTAACTTTTTATGAAATGCCATCACGCTAATTTAATTGGCGGGCTCTTTAACATTTATAATCCATTAAAGTGACTGGGAGATGATTACCTCCGGATGTGGTTTCTGTTTTCTCCTTCTGTGTTACCAGCTGCATGCCAATGTTCTGAAACCCTTGCAAGAAAAAAAAGAAAGAAATACCTGCTAAAATAAGTTGTTGCTCTTAAAAAACAGGAGAAATAATGACAAAGAAGGATTTGCTGTTAGTTTCTGTCTTTGCAGCAGTGGAAAATTGGGAGAGGATCAAACATTGTCTCTAATTTGGCCACCACCTTCTTGGTTGAATATATGAGTGTTTTTAAACGACATCTATGACACAGTCCTCGTCAGGGCTGTTGATTTGTATCCTGCAGAAATGTGATTCAAACTTTTCTGGGGTACAGACTGGGAAGAAGTCTCAGTAAAACCTGTAATGACATCTGAAATTTCCTCTGAAAGTTGATGTGATCTTTTATCTGAAAATCAAAGGCTTTGCCTCAGACTTTGAGATCCCCTCTCTTAGTTAATTGGTGTTAAGAGAGAAGGTCTGATAGATGCAGACAGGCTGACAAAACTCAGGTCTGTTTTTTTCAACTAAGTGTGAGCACCAAGGCTTTGGGTTTCTCTTATATTGGCTCCATCCCCTGAGAGCTTTGTTTGTTTTTAGTATCTAATTTTATTGTTCATTCTTAACCAACCATCAAGTCTTTTAGAAAAAGTAAACCAAAAGTAATTATTTGGAGAACACAAAGGCCATATCTGTATATGAGATCAAACATTTCCACCTTTTCCTTGCCATTTACCGCTGAACAGCTCCTCTTTTTCTCTAGCACATTCTACTTGTTCTCTTGGCAAACAAACAGCAGGGGATGTCTTTAGGCTAATTATACGGGGACCATTATGGGATCCTGCAGGGACCAGGATGAAGCAAAGCTCCATCTCCACTTTAGTTTTAGGGGGAAACTAAACTTGAGTGGAGGTCAGGCCTATGCTGGCTTCTCATAATTCTGGTCTAGGTGTCCTTCCCGCCCACTAAACAGGAGGACCCTAGGTATCCAGAAGATGGCTTCTAGTATCTCATAGATAGGTGGTTTCATGTGGTCTAGTGTTATTTCACGATCAACCCCTCCCTGCACCTCTGCCAGAAGGTTGAGTATGGGTGTGAGAAGATGAGCAACAAAAAGAGACAGAAAAATTAAAAAATAGTAATCACCGAAAATACAGACTTCTCTTTTCATTTGAAAAAAAATCTCAGCATAAAATCTGAGAGTCACATAAAGGAGTATGAGAAGTTCTCTGAAGACCAGGTGTTCTGCCCAGACTGCAGGCCCAGCCCCAAGATCCTGCCAAGTCCTCCTTGCTCTCAACATCAACGCATGTCAGCAGATGATAGACACCCGATTCAGACTTCTCCTGAAAGGAACCCCAGGGATACCTCTTGCTTTAGGGATCGTGATGTTACGGACTTTCTCTGCATCTCTCATTTGTATTTGTTCATTCTTCAGTCAGATAGGCAACGTGGCTGCCAGATGCTGGAGACGTCTCATCGACCATGTTAGGGACCCCAGCAGACTGGGGAGGGGATGTAAAGTCAGGTCAGGGTCACATGCCCACCCTGGAGCCAGGGGTGCATGAGGTTAGTGCCACCCAAACTGCAAGGAATGGGCTTTCTGCAGGAAAGATAGTGTCCACTAATAAAAAAAAAAAACATATAGGGATGTGATTCTGGGCACCCAACACTAGAAAATGTCCATTACATGTCTCTATTTATACATATCAAGAATGCCACTGCTTCAGGGAGCACTACTATCTTGCCATTGCTAATCTGGGTTTCCAGGAAACTGTAAAGCTGCTTTCTCTTCTTTGTTCCCTTAGGTCTAGTCTGAACCTGTACATTTGGCCTCTGCCCCTGCCCTCACATGGAGCTTCCATTACAGGACACGATGCTCCTCTCTCTTTTTTTCAAAAACTTTTTATTTTGAATTGGGGTATAGCCGATGAATGATGTTATGATAGTTTTAGATCAACAACGGAGGGACTTAGCCATACATATAGATGTATCCATTCTTCCCCAAACTCTCCTCCCATCCAGGCTACCACATAACACATAAGGCTCCTCTTACACTTCTTAACACTTGTGGATTCCTTAAATGGTGGCCCAGTACCTGCTTTGGCTTCATCATGGGCACCCCCAGAATCCAGCAACTGTCTTCTAGAGTGGACGTGGTTCTCTGTCCTTGCTCTGGTGCTGACCCCTTGCATGTCTGAAGCCCTGTTCCTCATATTGGTCTGATTGGTCCAGTCCCTCTTGGCCCCACCTGGTCTGCTCTGTCTCAGGTACTAACCAGGTACTGATGGGAAGATGGCTCATTACACTGCAAAGAATCTGCTGGCTTTGCAGCTCTGCAAAGAACCTGTGCACAGACTGCTGCTTGGCCAACATACTTATTTACTAGCCTTCAAACAAGGGCCTGGAGGATGGAGAGGGCATGAACTTCTAGATGACAATATCGAACATGAGCTAAAGGTGCACTCTTCCCTTTCGTGTGTGTAGAAAGTATTAGGACGGAAATATTCCTTTCAGGACATATTTTATATCAGCAATCATGGTTTCCTGGAAATTGATTTAACTTTTAACACCTCAGAAAGGATCTGATGTAAAACACTTAATAGCCGGGGGGAAGGACTGTATTTCCTGTCTTTCAACACCACGATAGCTGTAAAATGCCTTTCCCCACTGACTGGGGCATATGTGTTTTCCCATACACTGTGATCTTGCCACACTTCGTTCATTCACACCCTCCTTCATTCATTCACAAACATTCGAGTGTCAGGCCTTGGAAAGCCACTCGGGGTGCAAAATTAAGTAAGACCCCATCCTTGCCCCCAAGGGGCTCTCAGCCTAGTCAAAGTCTTGATGAATAAACACAGAATTTGAACAGGATGGAATAGATGTTCTTAGGTACCTCTAGGGCATCAAACAGGGGCTCAAAGGAGATGATATTTTTGGGTGGGCTGGTGGGCAGGCAAGGCTTCAGAGAGGAAGCAGCCCTTAGGTTGAATCTCATAGAATAAGCAGGAAACATGGAGGGAGTGTGATTCAGGAAGGATTATGTTGGATGACATAGGGCTTCAACTAGCATGACAAGTTTGAGAAAGAGATATAGTGGGCTTCCCAGGTGGCTCAGTGGTAAAGAATCTGCCTGCCAAGCAGGAGATGCAGGTTTGATCCCTGGGTTGGGAAGATCCCCTGGAGAAGGACATGGCAACCCATTCCAAAACTTGCCTGGAGAATCTCCATGGACAGAGGAGCCTGGCAGGCTACAGTCCACAGGGTCAGAAAGAGTTGGACACAACTTAGCAACAAACTTTCACTTTTTCAAGAGATAAAACAGACTGTAGTGTATAGGGCAGGGAAAAGAGGAAAGAAACAAGACATAGGGGTGGCAGGCAGAGGCCAAATCATGGAAGGGTTTTCAATTAGAGCAAGGGGTTTATATTTTATCCAGTGGAAGGGGGAAACATTAAAAGGTATTTAGAAGGAATAGATCGCGATTAGGTCTGCATTTTGGGAAGATCACTCTGGTGCTAGTGGTGGTATGAGACAGAGGACAACGAGGCGGCAAGACCAGCTAAGAGGCTATGGCAATAGTTTGGGTCTGGGATGGTGAGGGCTTAAACAAGGGAAGTAAAGATGGTTTGGAGGGAAGGAGACGATTTAAAACACAATACATTAAAAGGTATCAGGAAGTGGCAGAGACATGGCAGGATAAATGCCTGGTTTTAATGTTGGGTGATGGAGTATATGGTAAAGCCATTGAACAGTCTGGGGAATATAGCTTTATTAATAGGTTTGGGATTAAGGTATCAACTCAGTTGTCCATCCATCCAGTTGGTATTGAAAGAGGGACATCCAGGTGCAGATGTCTAGGAAGATGGCTGATATATGGACTTTGAGCTCAAGGGAGAAGTCTGAGCTAAAGATATACATTTGAGAGTTGTTTGTCATAGAAAGAGTGACTAAACTGTGTGTGTGTGTGTGTGTGAGGTTGCTTAGGGCAGACATACAGAGTGGCCAGAGAAGAGGGCTAAGGACTAAGCCCTGGAGAATTCCAGCTCTTAATGAGAATTGGCAGGGACTGTCAGAAGACACAGAGGGCAAGGGCAAACCAGGAGCACGTGCGGCCACAGAAATACAGGTAGCGTGCATTTTAAACGGAAAGGAATGGTGAACTGTGCCGTGGAGAAGGAAGGTGAGATGAAGACCAGCAGATGGTCACTGGATTTGTCCATGAAAATTTCTCCACTGATGTTGCCTGAATAATATCAGAAGGACTGAGGACTGAAAAGTGAATGGAGGGTGGGAAAGTAGGGATATTGAAGTTAGATTATTTATGTTGCTTATTTAAATCTGAGTTCTTGCTCCCAGATTGTAAGCTCCAGGGGTGCAGGGACATCAGTGATCTTGGTCAACATTATAACCGTAGTGCTGAGTGCAGTACTTAATAGCAGCCACTTAATAAATATTTGGTGAATGAGAAAAAAGAGCACAGTGGTAGATAAGGGGCATAAAGAACGATGGAAACTTTTTACTTTCTTTACTAAATTTGAGGAAAAATAGACAAGAGCTTGAAAAATACACATGAAGCAAGGTTTCAGAGAAAGTGTGAAGAGACATACTTCTGCCATGAATCTTATGATATAAATTGGGCATTTCCTCTAGCTCTTTCTAGAAATCATCCCCCACCAAAATGAACACAAGAAAAAAAAAAAAAAACCTCCCACAAACTCCCAAGCAACAGTTTTGATGAAACTAAGGTACCAATTCAGGAGATGCAGGAGATGCGGGTTTGATCCTCGGGTCGGGAAGATCTCCTGGAGAAGGGAAATGGCAACCCACTCCAGTATTCTTGCCTGGGAAATTCCATGGACAGAGGAGCCTGGTGGGCTATAGTCCATGGGGTTACAAAAGAGTCGGACATGACTGAGCAACTAACACTTTCACTTTCAAGGTACTATAAATTCCCTGGGCAATGGTAATAGAAAGGAGGAGAATTTATGAAAATGTAGAGACTGTAAGTCTCAAAGGAGCCAGCAAAAGTAAAGTGGGCATTCCTTGACGTGCAAACCCTCAAACCCTCATTGCAGCAGGATGCATATCCTGGCAGAGGTATTCCTGGACTTTGCTTTTAAGAATCAGATGAAGCGGGACCGAATAAGAAGTCACACAGAAAGGTTGTTTATCAAGGAAAGAGAATTTAAAGTGTCAGCGACTTTTCGTGTATCACAGACTTCTACAACAGTCACCACAATTCATTTTAAAACTTCATTTTCACTCCAAGAAGAAACATGTGCCTTCAGCAGTCACTTCTATTTTTTCCTCAGTCACCTTCTCCTCCAGCCCTAGGCAACCACTAATCTACTTTCTCTGTAGATTAGCTTATCCCTGGACATTTTATATAAAAATGAAGTCATACAATATGTGGTCTTTCGTGACTGGCTTTTTTCATTTAATGTTTCCAAGATTCATCCACGTTGTAGCGCTTGTCAGTATTCATCCCTTTTTTTACTATTTTCCATCGTATGACCATATATTTCCATTCATCACTTGATGGATATTTGAGTTGCTTATGCTTTTTGGGTGTTATGAGTAATGCTGCTATGAACAGTGTGAGAATTTTTGTGTGGAGTTATGTTTTCATCTCTCTTGGTGTATGTGTAGGAGTGGAATTGCTGGATCATGTGGTAATTCTGTGTTTAGTCTTTTAAGGAACTGCCAGACTATTTTCCTACTAGCTGCACCATTTTACATTCTAACTACCAATAAGTGAAGGTTCTAATTTCTATATATCCTTGGCAAAATATTATTTTCCACGTGTTTGATTATAGTCACCCTAGTGGGTGTGAAATTATATCTCACTGTGACTTTAATTTGTATTTTGCTGATGACCAATAGTATTGAGCATTTTTCATGTGTTTACTGGCCATTTGTGTATCTTTGGAGAAATGTCTAGTCAGATCCTTTGCTTGTTTAAAAACTGGGTTATTTGTCTTTTTATTGTTTAGTTGTAGGTGTTCTGTATACAACCTATTAAGAGGTAAAAGTTTGTTATCAGATGTATAATTTATAACTATTTTCTCCCTCTGGGTTTATTTTGAGCTTCCCTCATGGCTAAGATGGTAAAAGCATCTGCTTGCAATGCAGGAGACCTGGGTTTGACCCCTGGGTGGGGAAGATCCTCTGGAGAAGGAAATGGCAACCCACTCCAGTACTCTTGCCTGGAAAATTCCATGGATGGAGGAGCCTGGTGGGGGTTTATTTTTAGTAAACAGTTTTAGCCACTGCAGAAAACCTTTTGAAAAGAATGAAAGAGAATTGCTGGGATATATCTATGATCACTATGCAATTCTTACATGTGGCTTTAGGTTTAGAAAGAATGTAAAATGTACTTGCTGCATAGAAAGTAAGTCATGAATTTCCTTCTGTTTCCCATTTGGTGGTAATACAAGAAGGGGATGAAATTTGTTTGCACCATTTATTGCTCTTAATAGTCTACATTAGTCTTAGTATATTTCCCTAAGTTTTGGAGCTGATCTAGGGCCACTCTGATGGAACAGCTAGACTTCCTGCTTTAGATTCGAGAGGCATTTGAAAGACTTCTAGTACTGAATGTAAGCCTTTTCCAAAGTTCACCCTTAACTTACTTCCCTCTAAAGGAATTAAAAGTCTTGTTTACCCTGTTGCTTCAATTTATTCTTTTAGAGAAAATATATTTATTTCCAGTTATTTAAAATCAAGGTCCCCCAAACAAGCTTTATATATAGCTCTTTTTTGACAGCATCATATGTTTTAGCAGTGCCAGCTGAAATGACTCTTCATGATTCACTTCTCATTACATGGGCCAAAGCAATTTGAGTTCCTTATGGAGATTTACATACTAAAAATGTTGCCTGATATATGTAGGTATTCAGCTGCTTTTTAGTCTAACTCCATGAGTACCGGGAACCAAGGACTATGGGGACTCAGGCTTAAGGATGGTTCCCTGCAGTTCCTCTTATGAATTATTGAAACACACTGGTAAGTGCACGTTAATATATGTAATCTTTTTATGCTTTTTTTGTATTTTCCAAATGTTCTAGAATGAACATGTATTATTTTATAATTCAATAATTATTAAAAAATTTGGCCCTTTATTATAACATTAGCATTTCTTATTATAGAAAACATACAAACTACATATAAGCAAAAAAGAGCAAAATAAATGTCACTCATCATTCTACCATACAGGGATGATCATTATTAGCACTTTAGTATTATTAAACTTTGTGTGGTCTCTTCCAGAAAAATTACTACTGGTTTGTAACCTTTTGTGCTAACAGTACATTTTGACTCTTTTTCTGTACAGTCAACACATTACAGATATGGAGAAAACCTTCTAATCCATGTCCATATTTAACAAATTAACTTTATTGAATAGGGTAAGTTATTTACTCTATTTTGTGCATGAAGAGATGGAGAGAATTTAATTAACCTCCTTAACTGCTCAAACTAAAAAGTAACAAATGGAACTAATATTTGCATTTCGACTTGAAATCTAATGTTCTTTTCACTCCTGCGCTGATTTAGGCTGGTGACACTCTAGATACTGAATCATCAAGGCAGGAAATGATAACAAATCTTAATTAAGGACATTCCTGAGTCTGAGTAAACAAAGAAATGTTGAATTGAATTATGTAGCCATGAAATTATGTTGCTGGTGAAAGAAATTCTGTGGGTTTTTGGTGCCTCATTAGTTGCTGATTAATTGCTACCATGTGAATACCTTAATTCTGTAAATATTTTATCAATAAAGAAGAAAATGATGTATAAACAAAGGAAAGGATGAATGTGACTCTGAACATTAGATAATAAAATGATTATCTAAAAAGTACACAGCAGGTTACAGAGGTGAACTGAAGCTCTCAAGATGGTATGTGACACAGATGAAGGCAAAGTTTACCACTTGGGATCTCCCAATCTCCAGTGTGTCTGTGGAACACTTGCACCATGAGGGACATCAACTTGTCTCCATGCTAAGCTCAGTTATGGCAATGCCTTGATGGCTTTGTGGTAGCTGGTAGCTTCTGTATCTGTGCAGGCACGGACAATAAGGATCCATTCTGCAGTGTTTCAACATGCTTCATGATGCTGCGTGTACCAAGAGTGAGGTTGGCTACATTCTGCTCTTATGTGTTTATCCTTCTTTGTATCCAGAAAGGCACTTACATTCATGTCATATTGTTTAAGACATAGCTCAATGGCAAGTATGACTAAAGACGCACTAGTATGGTGAAGCCATTGGAAAACGCCAATGGGAGTCTTTAGCAGGAGAATATTATCTGCAACAGAGGTTGGTAAATTGTGACCTACTGGTCAAACATTGCCTGCCCCCTGTTTTTTTGTAAGAGAACTCTTTTGCTGGCACATAGCCGTGCACATTCTTTGATATACTGTCTATAGCTGCATTTGTGCTCTGGTACTGAAGTTGAGTGACTGCACAGAGACTGTAGGGTTAGTAAAGCTGAAGATACCTACTATTTGACCCTTCATGGAAAATGTTTGCCCATTCATGATCGAGAACAAGGGTATGGAAAAGGGAGAAGAATCCAACTCCCATTTCAAGTCCAGGCATTGCAGTTTTTAAAGAGGTAAAGTCAGTGGAAGCATGCATGGAGAAAATTCACCATCATGGGGTGGGAACTCAACGTTAAGTCTCATTTGATATGATAGATTGAGACTTTAAAAAAAATGTTTATTCCTTTGGCTGCATCAGGTGTGTAGTTGTGGTGCGTGGGACCTTTCCTGTGTCATGTGGCACCTTTTGTTGCTGTGAGGGGTTTAGTTGCTAGGAAGCATGTGGGATACTGGTTCCAAGACCAGGGAACGAACCTGCATCCCCTGCATTGCAAGGCGGATTCTTAGCCACTGGAACACCAGGGAAGTCCCAGATTGAGACGTTTCAATTTGGAAAAGAGAAGCATTAAAGATGGGGAAGGGAGCTGAGGAAGAGTGGAAGATTCTTAGCTGAATTGAAGTGCTGAAAGAATGCTGAATGGAAGGATGTTGTGCCCTGAGTAGAACCATAGTGACTTCCAGGCAGACTATTTAGTGGACTTTCTAATGATGAAGAATCTAAAAATGTAACACACCAGCCTGAGAGGTAAGGCTTCCTTGTCAGAATTTAAAGCGCTCATGGCTGGACTGGATGAAGACACACTGGGGACATCCACGAGGAGATTCAGGAATAAGAGTAGTCACTGTTCGGGGGATGTTTCACTGTCTGTCACCATTTCTTATATATACGTCACCTCTAATCCTCATAAATAACCTTGTATTATTATGAACCTCACTTGGTGGATGAGGAAACAATTTAGAGAGTAAAACATTTGCTCAAACTCAAAATGCTGGTAAATATCAGATCCATAGTCAGATAGGTTGGTCAATGTATTCCTTAAATACAATACATTTTTTTGTAGATGTTTTTGGAGATACCTTCGAAAACAGAAAAGGAAAAAGAAAAATATAACAGATATTTCTGCCAGCTAGAACTTACAATTATTAACAGCTGTCAGTTCCGGGTTGTGAAAACATCTGTGATAATTATCTCTAAACTAGTTATATTAATTATACAATTATAGCTTTATCATTTTAAATACCTTTTAAAATGATATAATTAATATATATTATGAAATTTTATAATTTTAATAATATTTGAAGACATAATCTTTCCAACTACTAGGATCTCTATTTTCCTTCTACCTATTGTAACTAATATTCTTAGGTTCTCCATGAGGCTCTCTGGTCACAACTGATTTGGAGGGTCTAAAATATGTACGTATTGTTTATTTTCATTGACAAGTTAATCATCCAACCCGTTGCTTTCCTTTGCTTGTTCCTGGTACTCTTTGCACAGCCCTGTTCTAATGGATTCAGTAAAAAGAACAAGATCTTACATTATTAAACAAGGCCTTCTTTTGTAGTTATACATTTTATTTAAGGTGCCTAGAAAATTGGAAATGACCACTTCAACAGTTTTTTTTTTTTCTTTTTCTTTTTTGGATTATGTCATGTAGCATATGGGATCTTAGTTCCCTGACCAGGAATTAAACCCAGGCCCCCTGCAGTGGAAGCAGAGAGTCTTAACCACTGGACCACCAGAGAAGTCCAACATTTTTGCATCATCATTTTGTTTTATGTTTTTCTCTCTTCCTTTCCTCATTTTACTTTCCATTTTTCATCTTGAAATGGTTGTATAAGCCATACTTGACTGGTGGTCAACATACCTGACTGAAGTTGTTAATGTTTTCTCAACCCATTTCCTTCCATCCTCCTGTCTGCAATCTTGCCAAACTAAGTTCTCCAGACACACAATGATTCTGGTTAATGTCTCTACCTTAATGATATGGGAAATGAGAGTTTGCTGCTTTTCCCATGATGAACAGAGCAATCCCAAAAGAGAACTCAAAGTCATGGGTCATTTTCTTAACTAAAATGCTGATCAGATTAAACTGGTTGTTTCAGTGACTTTTGCTCTTCTTGTGGAGGGGAAATTGTGCCTCCTGCTGGGTAATGACACCCGCCGCCCCCACAATGTGTTCATGGGGGTCTCATGGGTGAGGGTTTCACACATGCCTTCCCAGACAAATGGCAGCCTCAGTTTTTCTTTCCTTCTACCCTGCTGCCCTTATTCTGGGATTCTGCTGGGTCCCTCAAACATCCCACGGTACCAGCCAGTTCTGCTGGCTTCTTTGTTTACGACCCTGAGTGCCACTATTGATGAAAGGAAGTCTGTGAGATGCCAGGCTCAGGGGCACACTGGGGTGACACTGACTCCTCTCTGTGCCCCCTCTATTGAAGTGGCGCCAAAGCTGCTTGTGCCCAATACCCCTCAGAGATTTTGGCGAAGCCGTTTGTATTAGTTAGTTAGGGCTGATGTAACAAATCCCACAACCTGGGCGGCTTTAACAACAGAAACTCCCTGTCTCACTGCTCTGAAATCAAGGTGTTGACAGGATTGTTTGTGCTGAGGACTGTGAGGGAGAATCAGTTCTGTGCCTTGCTCCTAGCTTCCGGTAGTTTGCTGGCACTTTGGGGTGCTCCTTGGCTTATGAAGGCTCACCCTCATTCCTGTCTTCGTGTTCACATGGTGTTCTCTGTGTGTGTGTCTGTGTTTGTATACCCCCTTTCCATAAGGACACTGTTCATATTAGAGCCCACCCTACTCCAGCACGACTGCATTTAACTCCATTTTGTTCAGTTGCTAAGACTCTGCGACTCCGTGGACTCCAGCACACCAGGCTCCCCTGTCCTTCACTCTCTCCCAGAGCTTGCTCAAACTCATGTCCTCTGAGTTGGTAATGCCATCCAGCCCTCTCATCCTCTGTTGTCCCCCTTCTCCTCGTGCCTTCAATCTTACCCAGCATCAGGGTCTTTTCCAGTGAGTCAGCTCTTTGCATCAGGCAGTCAAAGTATTGGAGCTTCAGCTTCAGCATCAGTCCTTCAGTGAATATTCAGGGTTGGTTTCCTTTATGAATTACATTTACAAGACCTGGTTTCTAAATTCTGAGACACTGAACGTTAAGACTTGACCATGAAGGATACAGTTCAGCCCATAACATGATCCTACAAGGTTTTCTGAGTTTTTTTCATCATAAGAATCGAAAGAGACCCTTTGGTCATAGGATTGTGACCAATGTCAGGTAAATACGATACCACAGATGAATCACTTTGTGAATGGAAAAGTGCTCTCCAGATGGTAGCTATTACTAAGGGATAATGCTGATATGTTTGCTTATAGATGCTATAGGCTCCCATCAAGAGATCAGTGTGGAGAAACACTAAAGAAAACTCCTCAAGCCCTCTCATCACAGCTAGAAAGACAGGGGTGGTCATTACATTTTCTCCCTGTTGGAAATTGTTGGTCTTATAAGGGAGCTGATATCAAAGTAAGAGACATGACTAGCACTCACCTTCCTTCCAATCTGAGGACTGATTACTACCTTGCCCCAAAGAAAATGAACTGTAGCAGCCTCTGAATCCAACATTTTTGAGATACTTAGTATTTGACTTATTGTGAAATCCTTGCAGAGTGGGAGCAGAGTCACAGAATTCAGAAGGAGAATCAGAGATCCTGTATTTGGACTAGATTGGTTTCAGCACTTTTGATGTTGTTCCCTTGATGAGCACAGGGGCCTGAGATCCCACACCTCATTAAAGAGCTTTTTGTTTGTTTTACTCTTTTTTTTTTTCATAATTCCTCACAGTGCAGTGCCCTCTAAAGAGTCAGTGGGCTTTCTGTAAATGCTATTGATCAGTTTTGCTTGTCTTCTATGTTTTTACTGGTTTGCATGTTGTTCATTATATTTTAATGCTTTATTTACTTGGCCATTTATTCCACTGACCTAGAGAACCTTTTGAAGCTGAGGCATGTGTACTGCTCACATTCGTATCTACAACAGTGGTTCTTAGACTTTAGGAGGCATCAGAATCACCTGGAGGACTTGTTTATCCACACATTCTTGGCCCATACCCGAGTTTCTGGTTCAGGAGGTGTGGCTTAGGGCTGAAGATTTGTAGTTCTTGTAAGTTCCCAGGTGTTGCTGATGCTGCTGGCCTGGTTGGGGGGCGCAGGTCACATTTCGAGAATCAGTGATGGAGAGCAGTTGCCGGCAAATAATAAGTGCACAATGATTATTTCTGGCTACATGAATTCATGATTGAAGGTGAGGAACGTTATCTTTTATATGATACATACTAGAAGGAGATGGCTTATCTGACCCTTTTGCTTTCCTAGAGTGACGAGGATAAAATGAGATCATTTACTGAAGGCACTCTGAAAGCTGCTACACCTCTGGCATGTCCTGTCAATGCCTATTCCCCAGTCCTGAGGCTGTTGTGGGAGTGGGTTCAGGGTTTCCTAAACGTGGTAAAAGAGGAGACAAACCTTGAGTTTCTCTACTTACAGTTTTGGGGCAAAAATTGTCAAAAACTCTGTATTTCCTACTTCAAAGAGAGTTGCAAAAGCTGGTTTCTGTTATCTTTCACAGACACAAGGCTTCAAGTTCAGTTTAGCTCTTTTAAGTGGAGAACTGACTTCTTATGTATTTTTCTAGCTTAACCAAATCAATCATAAATTAATAAAACCATAAGCCAAGAAAAATAATAATTGATTGAAAAAAATTTAACCCATTTGCTTAAATGCAAATTAAAACTACATTCATGCAATCATGTGTTCCATAAAGATTTCCATGAAAGCTTCTGATTAATTTCACAGAAAATAGAAATATGGCCTGTTTCAAACAAGTTATTAAATACATATTGATTGCTGTAATGGTAACACTGTTGTGTTAGCAATTCATTTGCAGCACATGCAGCACATGTTTCCTTGAGTCTGGGTTGAGTTCATACCTGTTTTCTAAATCACTTGAAAATTGAGAGGGTTGAAAATGGATTAGCTGCAAAGGAAGGAGTGTGGAGTCAGCAGGAAACCTAATTGAATTGTGGAGAAAGAAACCATAGAAGTCATTGTTTCCTTCTTTTTTTTTCTTTTTGGCCTTGACTCATGGCATGAGGAATCTTAGTTCCCTGATCAGAGATCGAACCTGGGTCCTGGCAATTGGTTAGGTTCTTGACAGTGAATTGGTGGTAGAAAAAGGGAAGAAATTAATGGGAAAAAGGGGGGGATCAAAACTTTAAGAGAAAGAACTTCTTAATCAAAGTCAAGAAGAGTAAACTCGGAATCTCAAATGTAAGGGAGAGTCTTAGAATGGAGGTGCTCCACTTCTTCTGAGTCAGGAGGAAGTGAAAGTCAGCAAGGAAGATGGTGACAGTTTTACCTTGTCAAAGTTTAGAGACCTCATCTAAGCCTCATTTTATGGTGGAGGAAACAGAAGTCCAGAGAGGTGCAGTGACCTGTCTAAGCTCACCTTGCACAAGGTCAGTCCAGGTCTGGTAACACTTGGTAGTTGTCCGGCTTCGCCACTCCATCCGCCTTCTCTCATTTCCATTTCCCAACAACCACACTTTTGTTTGCTTAGCACATTAAGCAGTTGTTTACTAGGCATTGTTGATGGTTGTGGAAAAGAAAAAGGGTGAGGAAAAAGTAGTAAAAGTAAATTCAATTTAGATGAGAAATGATTTAAATGCTTAATTGGTTGAAAATAAATCAAGAACAGGTGGTGCTCTAGTCTGTTAGGCATCTTCAAATGAAAGTCTGGATGTTATTTTGCATTCAAAATGAAAAATGAAGTCTTTGAATGTAAAGATACATCACAACATGCAAGGTATGGAGATTATATGAAGAAATCCAATTTGGAGTGGAGAGAACATTGAAGTAGATTCCAGTTGCACAGCTGCTATTTGCTGTACATAGACTCATGTAGTTTGCATCAATGTTAGTAGTCAGGTTTCCATATGGTTGCAAAATGGTGGCATGTTTGGTCTCATCTAGCAAAACAATGACTCAGTAGAAAGAATATACCAGATATCAGGAAAGCTGGGTCTCAGTCCTGGTTCTGTCCCTAACCTGGGGACTCTGCATAAGTTACATGATTTTTCTGGGTTTTAGTTTCCTTGTCAAACATGGCCTTATGAATGCTTGTTTTTCCTACCGCCGAGTAACAAGGCCAAGTGAGATCATGTTTTTTAATGAAAAAAAGATGTTTAAAATTCCATGAACTTCCAAAGAAATGGAGCCCCTGAAAGGAGAGATGGAAATCTGCTAATGATTCTTTCATACAGGAAAGCACACTGATGGACTTCAGAAATACGAAAGTGAGTTTGGCACAGTTTGGGAACACAGGATGTAAAGAGCGAAATTGCACTGCATAACTGGCTCTGAATACACAATTGGACTGTTTAGAGGCAATCAGGGAGAGAGGTGGTATAGAGAGAGGAATAGGAAGGAAAGGGAAAAGGGATAATTAGCCAGAAGGCAAAAGGTCCAGAGATATACTGAAAGTGGACACCTGATAGAATTTGCAAGAATAGTGCTGTGTGATACGTACTACAAAGCTGTTGGTCTGCAGTGCAGCAGCATAATCCTCCACTGCCGTTAAAAGTTTTCAAAACACAAGAGCTCGAAATGAAGATTGGAAGGGGCTGGGTTGGGGACAGTCTAGGAGGGAAAAAAAAGTTAAAAAGTACAAAAAGCAGAGAACAAATTTCAGTATAATTTGAAGTAGAAATGAACATAGAACATGACTTTCCCCCAGAACATAAAGAGGTCTTGGGTAGGCATTCCAGAGAGTACAGAATAGGAGGCTGGACCAGTTTTATGGACCTTAAGGGACAGAGTGACCTAAGATGATATGCAGATAAGGAACAGAAAAGACTTGGGGAGACAGCAAAGCAACAACAATATAAGTTCTTAGCATGCTCTGAGGAGTCAGGACAAATATCTAGATAATTCAAAATAAACTGAAAAATCCAAGCCTCTATGCTTCTATTATGTAGCTGCTTTAGAAAAAAGTGTAGCTTCTAACTTTCTGTCTTAAACTCTGTCGAGAAACAAACTTGCAGGACCTGTAAGGCAAGCAAACATGCACCTTCTCTTTCTTGGTGTCAAAAAAAGACAACAAGTTTGAAGTGATTCTCTGATATTCATGACTGTGAGGGTAGATTCAAGCTTTTAAATTCAGTTTTCAGTGTTTTCTGGTTCTCAGCAGCTGCAAACTGGACTGGTGTTTTAATCCTAGGGTCACAGTTGGAGTTTAATTTGCTTATCCAGCTTAGAGAATGTCAAGGTTTCCAAGGCTGTTCTTGAGGTTTGATTGTCATCTAGTCTCTAGTGCTTGAGCGAGAGAGTGGAAAAGATAGGGAACTGGAGACCTGTGTTTTGTCTTTCTTCTTTGGAACACTGCTGGAAGCAGCTAAAGCTTTCTCCATAATAACTTTCATCCTTGATCCTCAAAGTGTGGTCTGAGGACCAGCAGTATCAACATTATGTAGGAGCTTGTTAGAAAAGCAGCATCTTAGTACTCCACCTGAGACCCACTGAATTGAAAGTTGGATTGTAGCAGGATCCTCAAGTGAGATTCTTATGGACATAATGTTTGAGAAGCACTCATCTAGGAAGTGTTATAATACAAATCCATTTGTTAGGCGATGGGGAGCCAGCCAGTGAGGAAGGAAAAGGACAGCACTGCTGCTAATAGACACTTCCTGAGGATTTTAGTTGTGAATTCAGTGTGAATTATGCAGTTTAGGAATAGAGAAGGGGCAGTAGGGACTTGACTACACTTGTGACCCTATAATGGCTTACTAAAAGCCCAAGTTGGTTTCTCAGTAAGCTCCTCACTGAATAGAGACTAGCGATTCCTTACCAGGAAGCCAGGTGTAGCTTATGTTCCCATTACTTGATATTCCCATTGTTGTTGTTTAGTCAATAAGTGGTGTCTGACTCTTTGCAATCCCATGGAGTGTAGTCCATAAGGCTTTTCTGGCCATGGGATTTCCCAGGCAAGTATACTGGAGTGGGTTGCCATTTCCTTCTCCAGGGGATCTTCCTGACCCAGGGATCAAACCCATGTCTCCTGCATTGGCAGGTGGATTCTTTACTACTGAACCACCTGGGAAGCCTGATAATTCCATTACTCAGGATTTTAAAGTTGACAGATTTTGAGAAGAAGTTTAGTTATTATGTTCCTAATGAAGGGCTGAGGAAAAAAAAGTAACATTAATTCTGAGGTTAAAAGTGTAAGTCACTCAGTTGTGTCCAACTCTTTGTGTCTCCATGGACTATACAGTCCATGGAATTTTCCAGGCCAGAACACTGGAGTGGGTAGCCGTTCCCTCCTCCAGGGGATCTTCCCAACCCAGGGATCAAACCCAGGGTCGGAAAAATGCCCTGGAGAAGGAAATGGCAACCCACTCCAGTATCCTTGCCTGGAAAGTTCCATGGACAGAGGCTATAGTCCATGGCTGCTGCTGCTGCTGCTGCTGCTGCTGCTGCTGCTGCTGCTGCTGCTAAGTCACCTCAGTTATGTCCGACTCTGTGCGACCCCAGACACGGCAGCCCACCAGGCTCCGCCATCCTTGGGATTCTCCAGGCAAGAACAGTGGAGTGGGTTGCCATTTCCTTCTCCAATGCAGGAAAGTGAAAAGTGAAAGAGAAGTTGCTCAGTCATGTCCGACTCTTTGTGACCCCCATGGACTGCAGCCTACCAGGCTCCTCTGTCCATGGTATTTTCCAGGCAAGAGTACTGGAGTGGGGTGCCATTGCCTTCTCCATAGTCCATGGGGTTGCAAAGAATTGGACACGACTGAGTGACTAACACACACACACACACACAGTGTCTGTATTTCCTTTGTATGATCTTAAAACCCTTAGTAGAGTGGGACCCTGGCAAAAATGAGCACTCAATAAACATCATTAGCAGTGATTTGCATGATTTGCACCAGAGTGGCAATATTGTTAATGCTGCTCATTTCCACAAATGTTCCTCTTCCCATGTTAACTTTTGTATATCCAGCAACCAGAAACCTACACTGCTGAGTGTACAGAATATCGGGCTCCAGTTAAGTGTGATTAGATATTGATTTCTGAGCCCCACAGACATTTAGCAATACAAAAGCTCTCGAGTGTTGGGTCATTGTGAACTGTGTGGCTGATGCTGGCAGAATTCCAACAGTCACAATTTGTGGAAAAATTCTAGAGTGGCCACACAACACCCATGCTGGGGATTTGCCCTTTCATGTGGCTCTGATCTGTGTCCTGGTCCACCAATTGTCCTTTTTACCTTGTCTTTGCTGACATAATTTTTTGGCCATCAAGGGAACTAGGCAGAGAAGAGATACTTGGTGCAAACTTGTCCAGACTACCGGCAAAAAAAAAAACAACAACTCAGGCTTAGAGGTGATGAGCTTGCAGTGAAGTATAGCATAATGTTACTCTTTTATATTTGTATTGTATATATAATACTGCTTTTTTATTTTCTGTGGGAGTTGCTATTAAAGAACTATGAAAAATATCCATTTAAAGCTCAAATATATAGTGTTGAGAATAAGAGCTAATCTGTTCACAAATTGTGGAAGATTAAAAATGGCCATATTTTTGACATTCCTCATTTTAGATACAGAATCTGTGTCCTCTTTCATTAAATCTGGGCAGGCTCTGTATCTGCTTTAATCAACAGAATATCGTCAAGGCCTGGCCATGACTCATTTAAATGATTGTGAAGTTGCTCTGGTGCTGTGCCAGAGGAACTAGCTAGAAGTCCTTACTCTGGGACTTGCTGGCCTCTGGTGTGCCTGGAGAAGCCTCAGACGGGGGGGTGGTACTCTTCAGAATTTGCTGTGAACCAACCTAAAGGGATGCCTGGGGAGCTGCTTGCTGCTAAGTGCTGCTGGCTGCCTTGAACTGCAGAGCCAGAAGCTACAGAAGCTACCAGGTGACAGGAGTGCATCAGAGCCAGAAAGAGAAAGCCCCTTCCTTCTCCAGCATCTCTACTGGCAAAGCACTCCACTGACAAAGCTCAACGTTAGTTCAGCTGACAAAGAAGAAACTACACAGCTGAGAGGCAATACATTGATCATTGTTACAGTTTAAAAAGCACACAGACTATACTGGAAATGCTATTTGCCTGTTTCTGGACCCAGACTTTGAGGAACTGGCAGTTTCTACTTCCTGTCTTTGGAATCTGGTCATTGTACTGTGAGAAAGCCCAATCACAGAGAGAGGCTACATGTAGACATTCCGGTCAAAGGTCTAGCTGAGCTCCCAGCTAGTGACCATGTGAGTATTCCATCCTGAATGTCCAGTCCAATTGAGCCTTCAGATGACTCCGACCACTGTCTGACCACAACTATGTGAGAGAACCTAGGGAGAATCAGCCAGCTGAGCCAGACAGCCCATGGAACTATGAGAAAGAATGATAAATTGCTTCAAGTCACTTCATTTTTGACGTGTTTGTTATGCAGCAATAGAGAAGTAGAATACAAGTTACTCTATTTACTTTTAGTAGGAGGCTACTCTAAAGCTGTTATTCCATTTTTACTCTTTAAGACATAATCCCAAGCCTTACACTTGGACTATTTCCTGAGGCTCATTGCAAACATTTGGCCCACTTAAGCTTGCAAGGTCATACCTTCTAAAGCTCAAACTTAGAAAGGTGACTTCTCATTGAGGAAAAACTCATGCTTGTTTTATTGAATTGTCAGAGACTACCACAATGGTGGGACCGTCGGGTGTACCTGGTTCTGTTCTCAAACACAGATCCGAAAGCAGCACTATGCACACTCTGTGAGCCTGTCCACTTATGATTCATGTGGCCTGTTCTTCATTTAGTTCCTTCAAGTGGGAGCTCTTCTGGCAGGGAGTCCACCAGAGCACCAAATAGTGTCCATAAACGTCCTGGGTTACTGCCTTTCCTTTGATACGTGAAAACTCCCAAAGGACGATGATTATGTTGAAATCAATATTCTATTTTGGCCTCCCTTCCTGTATTTTATCTGTGGAACATGGTGTCAGTTCATGAGTCATGACACCCTGGGAGCTGGGATTCTTTCAAAGTTTTGGTACAAACTTCCAAGGGCAAATACCGGTCTCCATGTCTCCATTCTAGCTCAGGATTCTCAGCCTTGGCTGCACATAACAGTCACCTGGGAAGTGTTTGAAAAAGTAAAACTACTCATGGCTGGTCTTACCCTGGGTTAATCAAATCAAAATATTCAGGGGAGGGACACCAGCATGCTATTTTCAAAATTCTTCTGTAGTGATTCATAGACGCAGGGAAGGGTAAGGACGTCAGCCTGATTATTCAGTTGGCTGCTTATTTGTGGTAGAGAGAAGCGTACTGCATTTCCCAGTAGTTTATCTGTATGTCCAATTCTTACCATTTTCTTTAAGGCTCAGCTCAAATACTATTTTCTACCTGAGGCTACAAAGTCCCACAATGGACATCATTTCTTTTTCTTTTGAATTGGTGTTATTTTATTTTGAACTGTGTTTTCTATCTATTGTATGCTTTATTATCACTTTTGCTTTTCCTTATACTCATGGTATGTCTCTGATATATATAAATATATGTATACACAGTGGGAACTCAATAAACATTTATTAAATTAAGACATACATGGATTTTGAGAAAGTCATCCTGCTTCCTAGGAACACCAGGTTTGCTTTTGTATTGATGGAGATGGAGGTGCCTAGTATGGCCTCAGTTACACTCCTCAATTAGAATTGCCTCATAGCCACCCTGCCCCCACCCCAGCCCCAGCTCCCAGCCATGGCAGACCCACGCTGCCTTTGGTGTTGGATCTCTGTCTCTGGTTGCTCCCTCTCCCCATCTTTCCTCTTGTGACTCTTCAGTTAAGTTTTTTGTTTCTTATTTAAATAACCCTTCTTTACAAAGGTCTAAATACTTTCTTTGTAGGCAGGGATGGTCATCAGAGGGAAGATGAATATTCCAGTGTGCTGTGGAACGAAAACCTTTTGAAAGTACCAAGACTGATAGGGCTGCCTGCTTATCTTCCTGCTGGCAAAGGACTAGCTATTTACTGAGCTAAAATGATAAATATTCCAAGGGAAAGCTCTGAAGTCACCAGGCCCCACAGTACTCTTTGCAGAGTGTCTGTGGTATCTATACTGATGAAGCCACTAGATGTAAATCTTAGCCAGTAAAAGAGACAGTGGATAATTGTTTTGGGTTTTAGGGCCTCTGCTGAAATGTAACTGATTTTCAAGTTTCCAGTAATCTTAGAACAGACTTCAGAGAGATGGATCAGTGTGGTCCCTTTTCACTTTTTTTGTATGTAGCATTTTTTTCCCATCTTGCTATTTACTCATTCACTTTTTACTTTTGCTCTGAAACACAAAAGTCATCTTATTTTTTCCTTTAGAATTCATAATTTTAAGAGGTTACTAGAAAAGTCCTCCAATTCACCTGTAATTGAAGAGTTCTCCTTTGAAGTTCAAATCTTTCTTAGCTCTAATTTGAAAGGGAGTTATGCTTCTGTGATGGACTCTGACATTTCTTATTGGGGATATAAAAGGTCAGATTTTAATGCCTTCTTGTGATATATGCATCTGGCTCAAGATCAGGCAGTTCTGAATGATGGAATTTAATTGTAATTTAGTAAGGGGTAAGAGATAAGAAATTATGACTTTGCTGTAATGCCCAAGCTATACACCAGTTCTTTAGTATCCTGCATTGTGGTTTGTGGGTTATAAGCTGCAACTACAGAAAGCCTCTCAGGGATGCAGTGATGATACTCTGAGTAACAGCAAAAACTCATCTCAGCTCGAATTCCAGTGGTTAACTGACATCTGGCCTTAGAAAAACAAAGACAATTGCGGAGGTATAAGTCCTCATCTTCTGAACATTCTGGAAATCCAGATGGATATTTATCTAGTATCTCTCATTTTGTCCAGTTGCCTCAAACTTCTTACACTGTCACTTCCTTTTTCCCCAGTAAAAGTTCCTGAGTATACAAAGGTACCTACCCATTTCCTTCCTTTGTCATGTAAAAAAAGGGCTGCGTAAAATCAAGTTAACTGAATGAGGATTCTCCCTTCCCAAACTAAGAAAATATTTTCTCTCTCATCTGTTTTAAATGAACCAAAGAATTGATCCAACTAATAGATAGGAGTTAGTCCTACATTTATTAAGAACAGAGATAATGTGATGTGGTAGAAAAGGTACTGGGACTGGACTGAAGCCTACAGTCCTTATTAGAACTTAGACTTTGTGAACTTCAGCTTTCTCATCTGTAAATTACCTGTTCAGTTCAGTCTCTGAGTCATGTCTGACTCTTTGTGACCCTATGGATTGCAGCACAACAGGCTTCCTGATCCATCACCAACTTTCAGAGCTTACTCAAATTCATGTCCATAGTGTTGGTGATGCCATCCAACCATTTCATCCTCTGTCGTCCCCTTCTCCTCTCACCTTCAATCTTTTCCAGCATCAGGGTCTTTTCAAATGAGTCAGTTTTTTGCATCAGGTGGCCAAAGTATTGGAGTTTCAGCTTCAGCATCAGTCCTTCCAATGAATATTCAGGACTGATCTCCTTTAGGATGGACTGGTCAGATCTCCTCGCAGTCCAAGGGACTCTCAAGAGTCTTCTCCAACACCACAGTTCAAAAGCATCAATTCTTCGGTGCTCAGCTTTCTTTATAGTCCAACTCTCACATCCGTACATGACTATTGCAAACACCATAGCTTTGACTAGACAGACCTTTGTCAGGCAAAATAATGTCTCTGCTTTTTAATACACTCTGTAGATTCATCATGAAGAAGGAAATGGCAACCCACTCCAGTATACTTGCCTGGAGAATCCCAGGGACAGAGGAGCCTGGTGGGCTGCCATCTGTGGGGTCACACGGAATCAGACACAACTGACGCGACTTAGCAACAGCAGCAGCTAGATTCATCATAGCTTTTCTTCCAAGTAGCAAGCGTCTTTTAATTTCATGGCTGCAGTCACCATCTGCAGTGATTTTGGAGCTCCCCCTCCCCCAAAATAAAGTCTGTCACTGTTTCCACTGTTTCCCCATCTATTTGCCATGAAGTGATGGGACCAGATGCCATGACCTTAGTTTTCTGAATGTTGAGTTTTAAGCCAAGTCTTTCACTCTACTCTTTCACTTTCAAGAGGCTCTTCAGTTCTTCTTTCCTTTCTGCCATTAAGGTGGTGTCATCTGCATATCTGAGGTTATTGATATTTCTCCCGGCAGTCTTGATTCCAGCTTGTGCTTCATCCAGCCCAGCATTTCTCATGATGTACTCTGCATAGAAGTTAAATAAGCAGGGTGACAATATGCAGCCTTGATGTACTCCTTTCCCGATTTGGAACCAGTCTTGCTCCATGTCCAGTTCTAACTGTTGCTTCTTGACCTGCATACAGATTTCACAGGAGGCATGTTAGGTGGTCTGGTATTCCCATCTCTTGAAGAATTTTCCACAGTTTGTGGTCATCTACACAGTCAAAGGCTTTGGTGTACTCAATGAAGCAGAAGTAGATGTTTTTATGGAACTCTTGCTTTTTCAATGATCCAGTGGATGTTGGCAATTTATTCTGGTTCCTCTGCCTTTTCTAAAACCAGCTTGAACATCTGGAAGTTCATGGTTCACATACTATTAAGCCTGGCTTGGAGAATTTTGAGCATTACTTTGCTAGTGTGTGAGATGAGTGCAATTGTGCTGTAGTTTGAGCATTCTTTGGCATTGCCTTCTTTGGGATTGGAATGAAAATGGACCTTTTCCAGTCCTGTGGCCACTGCTGAGTTTTCCAAATTTGCTGGCATATTGAGTGCATCACTTTCACAGCATCATCTTTTAGGATTTGAAATAGCTCAACTGGAATTCCATCTCCTCCACTAGCTTTGTTTGTAGTGATGCTTCCTAAGGCCCACTTGACTTCACATTCCAGGATGTCTGGCTCTAGGTGAGTGATCACACCATTGTGGTTATCTGGGTCATGATGATCTTTTTTGTATAGTTCTCCTGTGTATTCTTGCCACCTTTTCTTAATATCTTCTGCTTCTATTAGGTCCATACCATTTCTGTCCTTTATTGAGCCCATCTTTGCATGAAATGTTCCCTTGTTATCTCTAATTTTCTTGAAGAGACCTCTAGTCTTTCCCATTCTATTGTTTTCCTCTATTTCTTTGCACTGATCACTGGGAACGGCTTTCTTATTTCTCCTTGCTATTCTTTTGAACTCTGCATTCAAATGGGCATATCTTTCCTTTTCTCTTTTGCCTTCTGGAAATTACCTGTTAGTTTCAGTTTTTTCTTTACTAGTACATTGCTTGGAGGTTTAAATAAAAGAATAGTCTCTCTGTAATGGTTCTATTATCCTGTGTTTTGGGCCATGCTAATCCACTGCTCATGTTACCTGATATGCCCTCTTGTAGTGAATTCTTTTCTTGTGTTGTTTTAATCTGTGCTTGTAGGCTTAGCCCCAGCTGGGATTATTATCATAATGTATGAGTCAGATGTGCCTGGCTTGTGGGAGTATATTTACAGAGAGGTTTTATATTTGCCCTGGATGGGTGTCCCCAGGGTTTCACTTGTCTGGGGTGACTTTTCATGGTTATCTGTTAGTTTGAGATTCTGGCCCCATGTGGATAGTATTCATTTGGACTCCATATCTATATGTGGCACAAATTAGGACCTATAGGCCCCACAGACTTGATGCTGCTTTGCTTCTTACCCGGCCCCCTTGGGAAGCTCTATCATTCCCTTTCCACAAAGCAGGGAGAGCTTATGTAGAAGTTTTAGCATCACACTTCATATGGACTGATTATCATCTCCATTACCATCTCTGGTGATCATTGAAATTTTATGATTCTGATCCCTCTTTGTTAGGGCTTGTAACCAAGTCTGCTATCCTCCCGGGTTCTGCTGCACTCTCTAGAGTAGTATGAGTTCCTTTGTAGTGTTTTGGAAGCCAGAAAACTCCCCTGTCTTTTGTGTTTGACTTAAAAAACATTATAGTTTATCCAGCATCTCTGTTTTGTGAAGGGAAAGAGGATTTGAGTTCAGTTTGCAACATTGCTGAAACTAAAAATCAAATGTGTATTTTTCCATGAGCATTTTCCCTTGGTTAACTGTTTTATTTCATAAAGGCGCCCCTGTTCACTAGTAGGAGCATTGCTGCCCAGATGCTGATGTGCAGAGGAATCCCCTGGGGATCTTGTTGAAATGCAGATTCTGATCCCTGTAGGCCTATGGTCCAGATGAGACTCTGCATTTCTACCAAGCTCCCAGGTGATGCTAAGGCTCCTGACCACACTCTGGGGAGTGAGGATTTGAGAGAGACCAGTAATGACTTCTTCCCAATTGCTAATTTATCAGTTGCTGAAATTCATTTGTTCTGGCTGCTGGATAAAATTGCTACTCATTGGTCTGGTCTTGTAGATGAAATTTTGCATTGAAAGCAGTTTGAAAATTGTAAAGAGCCATAAAATATGTCTCCTTTTGGGAAAAAGAATCCATAAATTCAAAATGGAATTAAATTTAATTGACCTTTAACATCCTTGAAAATACCCAGAAGCCCCAATTTCTTCTACCTCCTGATTTTCTTTTTATTAAACCTATTTTTCCTGAAGCTGAAATTCTGGGCAAATTAATAAAAGAATTAACTTCCTATAATTCAATTTAAATTTTCTTTTTTTAATTACTTATATTGTTAATATTGACTTCTTTTTTGTTATAATTATATTATTTTGTATGCTTTAGCCTGAGAACTTATTCATTATGGTTAATATTGATACTACAGGGTGGAGTATTTGAGTTCCAAATAATTGGTATATCAGGTGAATCTTTAGAATATGAGATTATTTGTATCATCAAAGATTCCCAAGAAGTTACAAATTCTGTCGCTCATATGTAGGATGGGAAGCATTTCCCAAACTTTCTCCTTGTACCCCCAAACTTAACAAAAGCAAATCAAAGGTTGATTGGCATCCTGGCACTGCTAACTTTTGCTATTTACATCTTAATTTTATGGCCTTAATTTGATGGACTAAAACTGGTGTGGCCTTTAGAATTAATCAGGGGTGTCGAGTAAGGTGTGACACAAGTTGGTTTCCCCATGTGGACTTGTAGAACGCTGTGTGTGACCTTATAGCTGCAGGGTGTGGTGAGAGGGTGACCCTGTGGGAGGTGACTGGAAAGAGAGGCAGGGCCCTGGGCCAGTGCCTGACTCTGTGATGACTCTGTCATCGTATTACCTGAAACATGTGGACAACACACATCCTTTCTGAGGTCTCTGTTACCTTCTCAAGGACATGAGGGGTTGAGTTGGGCCATCTTCTATTTCTTCATCTAAAACCCTACTCCACACTTCCCATCACTTATGCCCATGTTCCATCTGCAAACTCATAAGCCACATGATAGGAGAAAACAGCCACGTGTCATATCTGTGAAGAATCTAATCAAAAAGGCCTCTGAATAGAAAGAGTGAGTAAAGAAATTTGTGGGAAAAAACTGACCCATGTCCTGGTTCACACAGGGAGAGTAAGTGTGAAGTTCATGGGACCTAAACTGACTTATTTTTTTTTTTTGGAGGGAGGGTGTCAGTGGTTAAATGGTGGCCTGCCAGTAAGGCATATATATCCACCTGTGGAATTGACCTTGTATGGAGACCAAATTATACTTGCAGATACAGTTAAATTAAGGATCTGGAAATGAAATCATGTTGGTTTAGGCCCTTGATCCATTGGCAACTCTTTATAAGAGAAATAGGGCAGAAGACATTTAGAAGAGAGAGTCAGAGATTGGAGCTATAAGCCAAGAACGTGCAGACCTGGCAGTAGCGATCAGAAACCAGAAGAGCGGCATAGAACAGATCTTTCCTCAAAGTCTTAGGAAGGAACCAACCCCACTGACATTTTGACTTCACACTTCTGGCCTCCAAAACAGACAGAGAATAAGTTTCTGTTGCTTTAAGCCAGCTAGCCTGTGGTAATTGTTTATAGCAACTATGTAAACACTAATAGAGAGGGTTTAGCAGCATCAGTATATACTGAATGTTCTAAATAAGTTTTACATTCATTATTTATATAACTTTATTCCTCGTGATCATTTTGTAAAGTTGGTACTATCATTATTGACATTCTAGAAGTTAGGCAACTCAGGCACAGAGAGGTCATGTCACCGGCCCAAATTCACACAGTTAATAAGTAATGCAATTGGAATTCAAACCCAGAGCCCATCTTGCTTTACCTCTAAGGTCTGTTTCCTGTTTGTAACGCGGTGGTTATAGAACCCGTGGTGTTCTCTTCGCTGACTGGTGGGACCAGCACTTGGTATTCCATCACAGCTGATGCTGTAAGGCGGTGGTGTCGGGGCCTCTTGAAAATCCAACAGAGTAGAACACAGAACTTCCTGTCTTAAAATGAGTAATTTTGCCTAAAAGGCAATTTAAGTCTGAGCGCTGCATTCTCCTAAGCTGCAGAGGCGTAGGAGATACAGAAAGCGTTCCTGCCTTGGAGAGCACAAGGCAACACTAGGGGTAGAACTTGGCCCGTTCAGTTTGGCACTTTCCCAGGAAGTTAGTGCTGGGAGAAGAAAGTGGAAAATGTGAAAATATAATTCAGTTCTTGAAAGGACAGGGGATTTGTTTTTAAAAAAATACTGGGAAGACAAAACTTTAAATAAGAGGAAGCTCAGTTCAGTTCAGTTCAGTCGCTCAGTCGTGTCCGACTCTTTGCGACCCCATGAATCGCAGCACGCCAGGCCTCCCTGTCCATCACCAACTCCCGGAGTTCATCCAGACTCATGTCCATCGAGTCAGTGATGCCATCCAGCCATCTCATCCTCTGTCATCCCCTTCTCCTCCTGCCCCCAATCCCTCCCAGCATCAGAGTCTTTTCCAGTGAGTCAACTCTTCGCATGAGGTGGCCAAAGTACTGGAGTTTCAGCTTTAGCATCATTCCTTCCAAAGAAATCCCAGGACTGATCTCCTTTAGGATGGACTGGTTGGATCTCCTTGCAGTCCAAGGGACTCTCAAGAGTCTTCTCCAACACCACAGTTCAAAAGCATCGATTCTTCGGCACTCAGCTTTCTTCACAGTCCAACTCTCACATCCATACATGACCACTGGAAAAACCATAGCCTTCACAAGATGAACCTTTGTTGGCAAAGTAACGTCTCTGCTTTTGAATATGCTATCTAGGTTGGTCATAACTTTCCTTCCAAGGAGTAAGCATCTTTTAATTTCGTGGCTGCAGTCACCATCTGCAGTGATTTTGATTAAAAGCATTTCCAAAAACACTGTATATTCTTACCAGGCTCTTCAGTTCTGGAGCAAGCAGCCAGAGAGAGGCCCAGGGTGCCTGCAGCCCCTTTAAGATGCCTGCTCTTCCTTGCACAGGGGCCTGTGGGAGGGAGCAGGTTTCCAGGGCCCTCTTCAGTCTGGGAAAGTTTCCAGAGCACCGGGCTTTCTTGAATGCTGGCAGTGCCTTCTGCTTTCATGGAAACATCTAGGTGGGGAGGTGGTGTCAGAATATATGCAGGTTACTTTATGTCACTGCCTTATTGGAAGGGAGAAGGAGAGATCAACTTTCCAACCTTTACCCTGACACTCATTTATTAAAAAAAAAAAATTATTTATTTCTGGTTGTGCTAGGTTTTCATTGCTGGGCACGGGCTTTTTCTGGTTGTGGCCAGCGAGGGCTTCTCTCTAGTTGTGCAGTCATTGTAGTGGCTTCTGTTGTTGCAGAGCACGGGCTCTAGGCACGCGGGCTTCAGTAGTTGTGGCACACGGGCTCAGTTGCCCTGTGGCATGAGGGATCATCCCCAACCAGGGATCAAACCTATGTCCCCTCCATTGGCAGGTGTATTCTTAACCACTGGACCACCAGCGAAGCCCACCCTGGCGGTCATTTAGTTTAGAACCTTTTGTTTAATTTTGTGAAAGATGATGCTTGGGTATTTTGGCTTTGTGTTTGAGGGTACAGGATTCACTGCTAGGGTCACTGCTGGGGTTCCCCTTTACTTGATCAGGACTCAGCTATGCGTTGTAGGCTTTTTACTTGAATATCCTTGGAAGGAATGGAACCTCTATGATAATAAGATGATGCCGAATATTTGTAAATCACTTTAGAGTTTGACAATTGCATTTGTCTCCATTTTTAAATTTAATTTTACAACATCTCTATGATGTAACTATTATCTCAGTGTAACAGTTCTGAAAATCAAAGCCTTGGGAAGAGAAAGTAATCTGACCAATTTGCTTACACTGGAAATATTATTAAATGCAATTACATGTGTAAGGAACTAAGAATGTAGCCTGGTATACAATAAGTACCAGTTAAATGAAGCCACCTATTGTCACTCTCTTCCTGCTTGTTATATTTATTGTTAATTACTCTCAGATAGAATTGGCACTTCAGTCCAGGTTGCTGCCCCACACTGCCAACATTTTCTGAAACAGGAGCATGCCATTTCCTACTTGACCGTATTTCCTTAGTTTTTTTTTTTTCTTCCACTTTTTAAAGTTCAGAAACCCACCCAACAAGTAGAGCCAATGGGTTACAAGAACAATCTGGTATCTGATTACAGCATGTCGTCCCCTGGGTCACCATGTTGATTGGGGCTGTCTGGCTGGGCAGTATTTACACAGAAGTCAAAAAGAATGGTTCTTTCAGATGGAGAACTGAGGTCAAGTAGAGTCAACAGTGAAAGTCTTCTGGAAAGGTGGTTAGACTCCCCAACAACATGGAACATTTGAGGAGCTTGCAGTGAAAAGATTTCCCTGAATGCACAGTGGGCACACAGGTAAGTCTCTATCCCGTCAGAGGAGGTAACGTTTACCTATTCCAGCCCTGGTTGTGGGCTATGTTGGAGAGGATGAGACGTCTACAGTTCCTTAGATTGCGCTTGAACATGAGCACAGATTCTTTGACTTCTGAGAAGCTGGTATGGAAGATATATTCCCTTATATGTCTTATAGTGCTCCCATACAAACAGTTCTTGCTTTCTCAGCTTTTAACCAAGAGGACAAGAATTCCCATACTCCTGGGCTATTGAGCAGAAGGCTCAATCTATCCTACAGACATTTGTGAAGAGTCGGGTAGGGTGTGGAGGTTGTGGAAGGAACAGACAGTCTAATCGACACACTGAGGATGACAAGCCTGGTGATTGTGGGCGGGGTGTTCTCACTGTCCACAGAGTTGCTGCCATTTGCAGAGCCTTCAGTAAGTGTAAGAACAGAGAGAAGGAGGAAGGCAGAATTCAGCCTACCTGGGCAAAGAAACCAAAGCTAGTTTCTGAGCAGGTATTAAGTCAGGTCACCTATCCAAGTTAAATGGAAGGAATCTGCAGTTTGATTTAGCTGACTGACACAGCATACAGACTGAAGTCTCAAGGCTAATAATCTACCGGTAGTAAAAGACCAACTAAGCTGACTAAATTTCCAATCTTAATTAAATTAGCTAGTAGATATTTGAAGGGCTATGAGTAGAACATTGAACTGTAGAAATTGGCTCCATGTTGTAGAGATCTGGTTTCATGGACAAAAGCCCTCCAGTGGGCAGGAGGCAGCCTCTAGTGGTGGAAACAGCTGCACTTGAGGTCAAGGGGCAGCTTAGCAAAGTCCACTGGTTCTCTGAGTCTGTGACCCCCAAATAGATAAAATAAGAGCATGATCATAAAGTTTCTCTAATTTTTTATTCCACATCTCAGTTTCATTCATCAGGCACCTTATTAAATTTTTCTATAACACATGAACCTTTAGCTATGTCAATACATAGAGTAAGGGTCGCCATGGCCCTAGCTTGGTGATGACTCAGTCTCCTGATCTGGGAAAGCTATATGCATTTCTACAGTATTCTACAATGTAATACAATTGCCTCTTTATAACCACAAAATTGACCTTCCCTGATGGGTCAGTTGTAAAGAATCCATCTGCCAATGCAGGAGATATGGATTTGGTCCCTTGTCTGGGAAGATCCCCTGGAGAAGGAATATGACCCACTCCAATATTCTTGCCTGGAAAACCCCATGAACAGAGGAGCCTGGTGGGCTATAGTCCATGGGGTCACAAAGAATTGGATATGACTTAGCCACTGAACAACAACAAACCCCTGAATGAACCATGTGGTTCTATGGGCTGATTTGCTTATTTTATTTGTTGGAAAAATATTTAATTGACTTCATACCACGTGCAACATGTTATAGTAATTCTAGTCAAGCAGTTTGAGATGAGCTATGGATCATCCTTGTAGGGAATGTTAGCTTCAGGAAGACTAAAGTTTGTTCCAGTAGCCAGGGGCTGCCCTCATCCTCACCAGCCACCCAGCAAGTGTGCTGGGGCCACCAAAGACACCTCGCAAGTATACAGATGATGCAGCTGAAAATGGAACAAGGAGGAGGGGAAGAATGAGGCTGAGCCTCAGGAGACCAAGGTGTCTTGTGCATAGGTTTATAATCTTAAAGAGGTTCATCATTCAGATTCCTTCGCTGTAAATAAAAAATTTTGTTGCAGTGGTCTAGGAGGTTCTTTCAGTTCTAAACATTTTGCAATTTTAAGTTCAAAACCATGACTAGAAAAGACCTCACAACACATGTTTTGGGGGTGGTGGGTCACCAGTGTTGCCCTTATGAGTATTTGTGCTTGAAGCTTCTTAGAGAGAGAAGACCCAAGGTTTAGAGTCATAACTGATTCTCCTAAGCTGATGTGGGTGAGAATAGGAAGCAACTCCTAACTGTGTAATCTTGTGCCTTCAACTGTGAGGTATGATCACCAGAAACTGAAACATTATAAAGAAATGAGGGATTTTCATCTCTACTAGGTTATTGGTAGATAATATATACATGTTTTATTTTATTTATTTATTTTTTTACACATGTTTTAATAATTGCTATTTACCTAGAAACAGCCAAGGTTTCACTTAGACTTACAGTAGAGAATAGGGTTAATTTCTTGTTTTCTACACAACCAAGTGGGAAGAAAAAATGGCCATTGTTTATACCAATACACATGTGGAAAATTATATTTTCTTTGAAGAGGCAGGATATTTTAAGGTATCATGGAGAAAGTGGTGGAAGGGGTGGGTTTTTTTTCAGAGAAAACAGAAGGATCCGGTTCTTTATGTTTCCGATGCTTTTCACAGATGTGACTTATTGGTTTTGACATCAGATGTTCATATGTTGGTTTGATTTATGGAGCAGCTAATTCTAAGGGTGGGAAAATCAGAACAGAAATTTTGGAATATCAATCACAATCGTCATCTGCTTCCTTGTCTGGCCTGGCTATAATTTGTGGATTCGACATGTAAATTAGACATTTTCTTCTTTAAAAGGAAACTGGAAAGAGTAATGTGTATGCATTGGTAAACAACACTTATATCTGCTTCAGGGGGAAATGATAAAGTTTTGAGTCTATCTCTTAAAAATGAGGACGATCTTTGTCCTCAGTTATTCAGACCCAGCTCCCAACAACTTTGTTTAGACTAGAGTTCTGTGTCTAGTTTGAAAGAATAATCAAATATAGTCGACAAAATTTCGACCTTGCCTTGATGTTTTGCATTCTTTGCCTTGTGTTTGGGAGGGAGGAGAGTTGCTGGGCAGATACGCAAGAGCAATCATTGTGCGATGATGGGAAGGATGCAGGAAAGACTGAGTCCAGAGCTCCCCTCCTCCTACTGTGGCCGCCAAATCAAGAGTTGGCTTGGATGTGTCATGACCTTGGCAGCCAGGCTGCCCTGAAGAGATGCTTCTGGGTGGAAAGTATTGAGAACAGATCTTGTAAGTTCTGGGCCTCTGGGGAAAATTTTCACCAAAGTTTCTCCCTCTTTTATTTAGTTTTAGAGTCTGTCCAAAATTTACCAGAATGAGGGAGATCATTTAAGATTTGGGTTATGATGGTTGTCTTTTTCAGTGTCCTCAGTTGAACAAAAAGTCTATGTATAATGCCATTCAATGTGTGATATGGCTTGTTTTTTCAAATTGTCACTCTGTAGGTCCCTTTGAAAGTTTAGAAGACAGTCTGGTTAAGTGGAAAGAGGCCCCAAAGCTGGCTCAGAAGAGTTGATATTGAGTCCTTCCTTATTATGTGGCCTGGGTCTTAATGACCCCTCTTACTTCATTTGTGAGATGAGGATAAAGTAATGCTTGTCTACTATGAGAATGTGCCACACAAACAAAAGATGCTAGAAGCAGCATATCTTGCTTTTCATTCATGTTGAAAATTTGTTTTTCATTCATTCTCATTTGGGCTGGAGAGTGGTGGAGGATGAGCTGAAAAATTCAGGGTGCAAGCCTTTCTGTAGGTGACTGTAAGAGGGTAGATTCTTTCCTGGTTTCGCCTATGATTTAAACTCATGTTTCTTCTTGCTGCCCTAGCCCAGGGCTTTTCCCCATGATGGTTGAGAGCATTTAATGGTCTGGGTATCAGCTTGCTGGAGGATTCGGTTTGTAGGTCTTATTCTCAGTGGTGATGGTGGGAGTGCAGTAGCACTCACAATTAGATCAGAATGGGCCAGTTCAAGATACCTAGCCACCAGGAGCATTCCCTCTCTCCATTTGTTAAATTTAAAGAGTCTATATCACCCTACCATCCCTTTCCAGGAAAATGTCCATTGGCTTCGTATTTTCTTAGTATCCACAAGTTAAATGCATTGAGCATCAGGCAGTGGTTAAGACCATAATCTTTGATCCAGATGACTACTTTCAAATTCTGTCTCCTTTACTTTCAGCTGAGTGGCTTTCTGTAATTCATAGACCTCTCTGTACTTGAATTTTCTCATATGTAAAATGAAGGCAATAACAGTACTTACCGAATAGGATGAAAATGAAATAATTTATATAAAGTGACTAGCATGTTGCTTGGTATCTGGAAAATCTCATTAATGTTATTATAATTATTCAATACAGACAAAATTAGTGTTTGCTAAGGTTTGAGCTGCAGTTTTTGATAGATTGTGTGAGTTGATCCACTAAATCAAGGATTGGCCCAATTCCTGGTTTTGTAAATAAAGTTTTATTGGTACACTTTTATTGGGCCATGCTCACTTATCAGTATTTATGTGCTGTCTCCATTGGCTTTTGTGCTGTGGTATCAGACTTGAGTAGTTGTAACACAGATCATGTGTCCTGCTAGCCTAAAATGTTGACTATTTGGCCCTTTCATAGAAAAAGTTTCTGTCTCTGTCCTAGCGTATTGATTCACGGGAGTTCTAATTCCGCTTCTGTGGCTGACTTGCCTGATCTTTGATAACAATATTTAATTGTATTGTTTTCCCCACATTTAAGAAGAATGATCAAAGAAATCTGTTTGGAGATTTGACACATTGTTACCATCATTGCTAATTGAGCAGGCAGGACAAATATCTCTTATATAATAGTGCCTATGGAATTGAACATGTAAGATAACTTGCATGTAGGTCAAGGCAGCCTCCGCTACAAATTTCCTGTCTGTTATGACTTTAACCCCCAATTTCATCCTTACCTAATTGATGTACTTTGTAATTATTTTTAAAAGGAGAAAACATGAATTGAGCACAGCAGCCACATCAGATTAAGGCTTATTTTATACTGATATTCTCAAGATCTATAGTAAAACTCTTAAGCATTTTAGACATAGATATCTTCTATACTTGACATTTTAAAACCATAGCGGAACATAAAAATGTGAGAATGCAGATTATCCTAAAAGTGACATTTTTATGATAAAAGAAATCTATTAAAAAGTCATGAATGGCTACAGCCATTTGTCGTTGTTAACAATATAATGATGTGTTAAAATGCTAGAGGAAGGATTATGTCAGTGTTTGATGTTTTTATAAGTTGCTGCTGTATAAAAATGTCAAATAAGAATAATCTTATACTTGACATTTTTCACTTGGTTTTCACTCTTAAAATAGCTCTGTGAGTTCTGCTTACCCTTTTTGCTCACAGTTTTGATTTTCTCTTAATAATTTTCTAGGCTTATCCATGTCACCGTTTTATTTCCTCCTTATTAAACCTTTTCTTCCTTTTAAAGAATTTTCGTTACTCTTATGTATTCCTTTAAATCTGCTCCAATTCCCTCTTAATGTAAAAGAATGAATTCCTCAATTTGGGGGTGAAAATCCTGAAATAGTATCCCCATATATACTCCTGGGCTGTTCACACAGTCTCTTCATGTGATCAGAGATAAGAAGGTGCACCAATTCTTTCATGTTGGGAAATAAACTTATTCTTCGCCTCCTTTTTTAACATTGTCTTTTCAAATTCTATTTCTGGCCTTCCGCATTTCATTTTATCTAACCAGCTTATCTGTGCTTATATGCCCGGATTACTTCCCTTTATGCAGTTACATGTGTTTTGAACCCTGTGGAAGATGCTCAGCTCCATTCTGCTTGAGATGGGCTCAAGATTCGTATTTAGAAAGAGTCTCTGTAGGAAAAAGGAGAAATTGAGAAAAAGTCATCAGTCGGTACTATGAGCAATGTAATAAATGAGAATACCTAGTTTTGGAATGGGCTTGCATTTTTTTCTCAGTATGCATATGCATGTGTGTGTGTGTCTATCTATGTGTATATACATGACAGAGTGCATGCACATGTGTTTGGATAGTTTGGAATCTTTTATAGTCTTTGATTCCCTCACATCATACACACAGACCCTATCTGTGTGCTCACAAAGAAATAATAATATTTTTTAAAATGAGTTGTTACATTTAAGAGCTTGCTTCTTGGTTTTTCGAATGAGGCCTTTGGACCTCAGTTCCACCAATTTCCTTCCTTATACTCCCTGCAGATTTTTTCTTTATCTTTACTAGTCCCATTCTTTATAAGTAAATGCTCCACCTCCTACCTAAGAGAATCCCTTCACCCATGTCCTTGAGACCACTTCATTGGCATTCCACCTGAACTTCATCCTATTAGGAGTAACTATCGTCTCCTGCATCTTTAGTTTCCCCTCTTCACTGACTTTAAACCTCCCCAGTTCTTTTCTGTCTCGAGAGACCCTTCCTTGGTCCATTTTGTACTCAAGCTAACAAGTCCCTCCCTTGTTTTTGCTGAGTGGTCCAGGTCTGTAATATCCACACCGTCACCCATCTACTCACTCCTTGTGTTCTTGCAGGGTGGCTTCTGCTTCCCACCAGGTCCTGAAGCTAGACTTCTGAAGGTTATAGGGAGTTCTTGACTTCCAAGTCCAGTCATCTGTCCTTGATCCTCATTCTTCCTGGGTTTTCCTCCATATCTGAGACCCTCCTCCTTGCAACTCTCTTTCCTCTGCAGTCTACATGCTAAGCTCAGGTTCTTGCACCTCGGGTCTCCCTCTCCCTTATGACATGCCCTACTCTAGCTGTGCCTGACAGTTCTGTCCTTGGTCCTCTTCGTCTTTGTAACCCCTTCTCATCTCCAGAGACATTTGCTTATCTGCCTCCAGGATTCAAATTTGCCAAGCTAACACTGCTCTGCTTTCCTTAGTGGGATATACTGATCATCTCTTGTATGACCCTAATGTCTGCAGAGAGAAGTCCATCAGCTAAATGCTGAATTTGGGAAATGCTATTTCCATGACCTTACATAAATCAAATGAATCAAATGCTGTTTTTTTCTTTTTTTAATTTGCTGAAAATTTTTCCCTCTTGCTGTTTTATAAACAGGATGTTTTGAGAATTCTCCTCTCAGCAGGTTCCAAACACAAACTAACATTACCATTCTTACAAAATAATAAACAGCTTTGGGCTATAAAACCTTTCAAATTGTTTTTTCACAGAGAAGGGATTTGCATGCTGACTCATTCCTGCTATATTTATAACCTATCGCTGAACCACTGCAAAGGCAAGATTTCTAATAAAGCTATGGAAATTACATGCATTGCAATGGAGCTGAATACATTTACATTTGTAGTATTTTAACATTTCCAAATTTATTGCAGATTACCTTGTTTGTGCATGTCTGTGCTTTAATGGTTTTTTATAGCAGAAAATAGTGGTTTATGATTGTATTCCCAGTAGAAATTTATTATGAATCCACCATATGGAGTATTATATAAAACCAAACTTGTAACATGGGTAGTTTTATTATCACAAAGCAAAATCTACTGTACATTATTGAAAATTAGTGATAATAGAAATGTCAAAGAAGTGAAGTTGGTTTATGAGGGGAGTCTTCATTTTGTGCTTAAATTATCACAAAGATTTTAGATTTTGTTTTAAGATGAAAGAGTATCCTTTGACATTTAGGATATCAGATAATATAACCGTGTAGTATTTCTTCCCTCTCCTGCTCTCTGGTTCCCTCATGCTGATATTTGCTAAAGCAGGAGAGGGACAAAGGGATTGCACGAGCATTCACCTCATGCACAAGTCCATCTTCCCATAAGACTCAGTGGCACACTGGGATGACCCAGAGGGATGGTACGGGGAGGGAGGTGGGAGGGGGGTTCAGGATGGGGAACACGTGCACACCCGTGGCAGAGTCATGTTGATGTATGGCAAAACCAATACAATATTGTAAAGTAAAAAAAAAAAAAAAAAGACTCAATGGCAACAATTTCTAGTCATCCCTGACAACCATAAGCCATTAGAACTTTCCATGAGCAATGGTCCTGGCAGCTATTGCTAGAGCACATGGAGTCTAGTTATTTTCTTCTTACCTAACATTTATTGGGCATCCTACTTGAGGAATTTTAAGTACCTATTTCTGCTATCATTTTCAGCTCAGAGAGTGTAAGGGTGAGACCTAAAGAAGTTTCATATTTATGTCAGTCAACATCTTGCATGGACATCTCCCAGGGACTTTATTTTTGGCAAGTTCCCAAACCTTTGCAATGCACCTACAGGTTTTTTTTTTTTTTTTAAGTGTGTGAGGTTAAATAAATAATTGTCTGACATTTTCTACAGAGTCTATGATTATTTAATAAGCAGGAGTTTTGTTTATTGTGCTTAGTTTCTCAGTTGTATCCGACTCTTTGCAACACTTTTTTTGGACTATAGAGCATAAGGCTACTTTGACCAAGGGATTTTTCAGGTAAGAAAACTGGAGTGGGTTGCCATTTCCCCTCCAGGGGATCTTCCCAACCTAGGGATTGAACCCGGGTCTCCTTTGTCTCCTGCGTTACAGGCAGATTCTTTACCCACTGAACCACTGGAGAGTCAGGAGAGACTCCACATAATATAATCAACAACATTAAAAAGTAAAAACATTGTGCATGATACCTTCTTTTGCTACCCTTTGTGAGTGAGTATGTTTATTTGGAAGACTTTTTATTCTTCTCACATATCCATTGTACCCCCAGGAAGGACTGGCATCACTGGTACAACCACCTTGAAAAATCAGGAGGGAGCTGGAGGAGGGGTTTTCTATCATCCAGGATTCTGCAGAGGGTACTGCCATGTTGTGTGGTCAGGAAGGGCAGAACTGAGTCTAATGCTTCATATATTTGAATCATAGCCCTGAGTATCTGTCCATGCAAAAAGGTTTATTATACAGATGAGTTAATGTTCTAAATAGGGGAAAATGTAACAAGTTTTGCAAATGTAAAGCATTTTAGAAAAAATCCTAAAAGTCAATTCATTATATGTCCCTAAACTGGTTATTAGATGTAGTCCTATTCCAGTGGCGAGATTTTGGTGATGGGACTGTCTGAGCTCTGAGAATGTTTATATTCATAACTCCAGTCTGATCCCTTTTTCTTGTCTAAAGTTCCCCCAAAACTTGAGCAACTTTGCTACTAACAGCAAATGGTTCATTTAAAAATTCAAAGTGTCTGTGTGAAGTAAATTTTATACTCCATGTAAACTCCTGTTGAATTTTTGAGAAACTCAATGTTTTCAAAATTCATGGGCATGAAGATGTTGTTTTGATTGCTTGTAATGTCTTTGAAGTATGACATTCTGTACTTAATGGTTCTTTTTGTTATCTGATACTCTACATCAGAATACGAAATTACAGCTTGTGCCTCCTACAAGGTTGAAGATTTAGTTGACTGCTTTTTAGGCAGGGGGCAATTGACACTTAACCAATAACTGACATTATTTTGACAAGCCTTGTTAAAATATTTTTTATAAGTATAGGTAGGATAGCACACTGAAAGTGAAAGTGAAGTCGCTCAGTCATGTCCGACTGTTTGCGACGCCATGGCCTGTAGCCCACCAGGCTTCTCAGTCCATGGGATTTTCCAGGCATGGATACTGGAGAGGGATGCCATTTAGCACACTGAAAACTCATGTAAATTAAGAGCTTAAAGGAGTGACTGGCTAGGAGTTTCCCGTGGCTAGACATGTATCCCTTCAAACAGCTGTTTTGATATTTTATGTTCTGTAGATTCTGCCGTTTCAAGTCTTCTTAAGCTAGTGATGAAAACTCATATTAAAATGTTGAGTAATAGCTTTTCATCAGGACACCAGGTTAATAAAAGCAGAACAGTCCTCAGTGCAATGATCTTCCAGAGTGGATCCAGTTTTCTCCTTATAAGTCTTCACTCTTACTAATAAACTACAAAGAAAACATGAACTCCAAAGAGGGTGCACAAGAAGGTGAGCCAGAAGGAGAGCGTGGGGAACTGAAAGGATTGACTTTGCCTCGGTCTGAACCATGGACCCACCTGGCGTGGACCACATGTATTCTTTAGATAAATGGCTTTTTGAAAAATAGGAATAAAACTGCTTTCCAGTAAGATTTACACACTCCCAGTGTCTCCTGTTAGTTTTCCTAGTTCTCAGCATCATTTATTTCTCAGGCTATGTAGTTTCTTATTACATTTCATTTAATTAATTATTACAAAAAGCCAACAGCTCAAATAGAACAACATAATTTCCCAAATTGGACATATAGGCACCTGAGAAGAAATTAATCAAGATAGAAATGAGCAGACAGCTGTGAGACAATCAAGTGATAGCAAGAAGGGACATAATAAAGCACATCAAAGAGTTTGCTGGCAGATTGTACATCAGGACTGAACAAAAAGGATTATGCGTGAAAATCACTAATAGATCCTCATACTTTTAAAAAACTGTATATTGAAATGGTTGACATAAAAGAAATTCAAAACCTTGTTTTTGCTTTTGGATTTAACATCCTCTTAAAACTGTAGCTGTCTCCTAGGGACAATACACTTGGGGATAGGATGGGAAAACCATTGGGCAGATTCATGTGTAGTGAAATCATGTTCTAAATTATATTTCTTTCTCATATATTTCTTCAAATGATCAACTTTTGGTCAAAGACATACTTTGCAGATGCTTCTGGCTAAAAACATGAAATTTTTGTTTTGAGCTTTTTCTGCTAAGAGAGTGACAGAGTGCTCAGTTGACTAAGTCAAATATCATTATTTCAAATACATCTCTACAGCCTTTCCTGGAATAAGAGTCTGTTAAATAACAGCAGATATGTTGAGTCTTTGGGAAAATATGAAAATGATTGCAACACATGCCATCAATTTTTAGCAGTAGGTCTCAGTGGTTTTCATTTCAATCCCAAGGAAGGGAAATGCCAAAGAAAGTACAAACTACCACACAATTGCACTTATTTCACATGCTAGCGAAGTAATGCTCAAAATCCTTCAAGCTAGGCTTCAACAATACATGAACCAAGAACTTCCAGATGTATAAGCTGGATTTAGAAAAGGCAGAGGAACCAGAGATCAAATTGCCAACATCTGTTGAATCAGAGAAAAAGCAAGGGAATTCCAGAAAAACATCTACTGCTTCACTGACTATGCTAGTCTTTGACTGTGTGGATCACAATAAACTGTGGAAAATTCTTCAAGAGATGGGGATATCAGACCACCTTATCTTATCCTGAGAAATCTGTATGCAGGTCAAGAAGCAAGTTAGAACTGGACACAGAACAATAGACTGGTTCCAAATTGAGGAAGGAGTACATCAAGGCTGTCTGTTGTCACCCTGCTTATTTAACTTATATGCAGAGTACATCATGAGAAATGCTGGGCTGGAGGAAGCACAAACCGGAATCAAGATTACTGGGAGAAAGAGCAATAACCTCAAATATGCTGATAACACCACTTTAATGGCAGAAAGCAAAGAGGAACTAAGGAGCCTCTTGTTGAAGGTAAAAGAGGAGAGTGAAAAAGCTGGCTTAAAACTCAACATTCAAAAAACTAAGATCATGGCATCGGGTCCCATCACTTCATGGCAAATAGATGGGGAAACAATGGAAACAGTGAGAGACTTTATTTTTGGGGGGCTCCAAAATCACTGCAGATGGTGACTGAAGCTATGAAATTAAAAGACACTTGCTCCTTGGAAGAAAAGCTATGATGAATCTAGAAAGTGTATTAAAAAGCAGAGACATCTCTTTGCCAACAAAGGTTTTTAGAGTCAAAGCTATGGTTTTTCCAGTAGTCAAACATGGACATGAGATTTGGACCATAAAGTAGACTGAGCACCAAAGAATTGATGCTTTTGAACTGTGGTGTTGGAGAAGACTCTTGAGAGTCTCTTGGACTGAAAGGAGATCAAACCAGTCAATCCTAAAGGAAATCAACCCTGAATATTCATTGGAAGGACTGATGCTGAAGCTGACGTTCTAATACTTTGACTACCTGATGTGAAGAGCCTACTAATTGGAAAAGACTTTGATGCTGGGAAAGATTGAAGGCAGGAGGAGGAGGGAATGACAGAGGCTGAGACTGTTGGATGGCATCACTGAGTCAGTGGACATGAGTTTGAGTGAATTCTGGGTGATAGTGAAGGACGGGGAAGCCTGGTGTGCTGCAGTCCATGGGGTCACAGAGAGTCTGACACGACTGAACACAACTCAGTGGTGGGAAGAGGGAATGTATCAGAATCGTGTGTGTGTGTGTGTGTGTGTGTGTGTGTATGTTTCTCTTCCAACCTACACACTTTCCTTCCAAGGGAAATCTGTATAATATCTAGATGGGTGGCCAGCATCTCTGATGGATGTGTGTGTGTCTGCATTTTTGTGTGTAGTTTGAGAGAGCCCTGCATGTGATGCTGATACTTAATCCCCTATGTGGAAGACGATCAGTTTTTGTATTTAGATTTATGAGCTCAATAATCAAGTGGCTATTTCCTCCCCTGTGCTCTCCATAATTTGGGTTAGCTGCCAAGTTATGCAAACAGGCAGACTTAGTGACTAAGAGTTAACTTAGTTAACTGAGAAACTAGCATTCTCAAAGATTTTCTAAAATGATAAAATAAAAACATTTATCCTTTATTAAAATATCTTATAATATTTATGCATATCTAGATATCCAAAATAGAACTTAAAAGAAATATCATTTAAATTATCCCTGATTAATTGGTTCAATTTCATACTTTATTCCCAATCTTTGTCCATTCCCATAACTGCTATAGCTACCTCTTAACTTTCTTGAAAGTGTCAACAGACTAAATTTAGAATTAAAACATGCCAGAGTATGAAGGGCTCTGAAGATTCTTAAGATTCTCAAGAGTCAAAAGCTTTTGAAGATGATATCCAAGTATCTTTTGATCTTTGTCACAATCACAAGGGGCTGTATTTTATTTAGAGTCTTAATTAATAAAGACAGATTTATTTATTCCTTCTAGAATTCCTAATCACTTGCTTTCTAGCTGAAAGCCTGGATTTTGCATTTTGGGAGGGAATGGGTGGCATCTTTTATAGACTCATCACAGAAATAAAAGAGGAAGAAATTTGTGAAATTAAGTGAATGGATTCTCATCACTATAACTTTTATTTCAACAGCTTCTATGTTCTAATTTCTTAGTACTTGCAGGCATTTTATTTATCTTCCATTATAAATATAACACATAAGAATGCATTTTTATGTCTGGTGTTTCTAACTACAAATTTAATCTACATCAGGATTTAATCTTTATTTTATATTTTAAACAGATTATAATAGGATTTTAAACAGAGAGACAAGTAGTTTCTTGGAAAAAGTGGATTTGATACTTTATCCTGACTTTTCTCCCATCTGTGGATTAAATAAGCTCATATTGCTATATAAGTGTCACTGAAAAGAAGTTGCATCTATTGAGCCCCTGTTGTGTACCTAATACTATGCTGGATGCTTTTCATATTTTCACATTTATCTCCTTGACAACCCTATGAAGTATTGGTCACTAAGTCATGCTCAACTCCTTGTGACCCCTTGGACGTAGCCTGCCAGGCTTCTCTATCCCTCAGATTTTCCAGGCGAGAATACTGGAGTGGGTGGCCATTTCCTTCTCCAGGGGATCTTCCTGACCCAAGGATTGAACCTAAGGCTCCTGCCTTGGCAGAGGGATTCTTTACCACTGAGCCACATGGGAAGTTTCTATGAAGTATAACATACCTCAATTTTAAATGAGTGAACCCAGAGTCAGAGAGGTTAAGTAACTGCTCAAGATTCTATAGCTATTTAATAACTGATCTTATTTCATTATTATCATTAATGATGATAATTTTTATAGCCACCATTTATTGAGTACTTTCTAGATGTCAAAGATATTATATTTTTGGCATACAAACATGTTTCCCTCAGACAGCAAATAAATTAATATACATATTTTATTGGTGAAGATATGAAAGGTCAGAGAGGTTAAGTAAACCTTAAGTTTACTTATCTTATGTTTTCAAGATAACATAGCTAGTCAGCGACAGGGTTTGAGTTTTTCCAGCATTGCATTTAACACTGGCTTATGTACTTCACAAACATTCTTATATATTCATGAACAGCCATATTATTAAAATAAGTGATCAGTTCCCACAGCCATCTTGAAAAACATTTTTCATTCATACGCTAAACTATATCTTGTCTATCATCTTTTCTAGTCTCATTGCTCTGTAGTTGCTTCTGTTGTAACCTATACGATTGGTGATCTGGCAGCAGTTGGTCATTTACATGGTGATCGAACATGAATATGTGTTAGTATGAGTTAAGGGTTTGCTTTATTCATCTGCTTTCCTTCCAGTCTAAACACAGAGCTAAAATTGAGACACTGACATGATAATTTATTGAAGCCTGACATTTCTGGGCAAGATTTGTTTGTCCAACTCTTGAAAGCCTGACTGAGTTTAAACTCTATCACAGGCATCAGTCAAAACACTCAAGAATCATGGGAAAGAATGGTCCTTTTCCTCCACAGCTGCTCTGCAGAAAGGGGATTGCATGGGAAGACTTCTCATCTTGGCAGAATGTTGCTAGGAGCAAGGGCTTTTCCTTAAGAGAGAAGCTGCCTCCTCCCTCACAAGCGTAAAGGATGCAGGAATGTCACATTGCTTGCATTCTTTTGATTGTTTTCCTGACTTCCATTTTGTTCTGGCACTTGTCAAAACTGTCAGCACCTTCATTTTTTGTTCATCCTGTTTCCCAGCCAAGGATAACTTGTAATAGCTTCAAATTTCCAAGTGCCTGCATTTGGCTGTGAAATAGCACTGTGCAATTCTGCAGCTCCAGAGGCTCCCACTACCCATCATTGTAGGATTCTAATGGAAATCTTCTCTGAGTCCTTCTCTCAAAGTTTCCTGGCTCCTCGTGGTGTCTGGGTGGATGGTCAGAGATGACGGATCCACCCCGGCTGTTCTCTGAATTGGAGAATTGATTGATCTTTTACCATCATCTGCCAGCTATGTAACATTTGCAAGCCCTTCCCTATTGATCTTGCAGGGATTAATTTCTTGTTTTTATTATTGAGATGTTTCTGAGATGAAGAGTAATATCAGATTGCCTAAGTCCCTGGAAGAGGAAGACAAACATTCAGAGAGCTTTCGTATATATTAGAGAAAAAAGCCCAGAGGCCTGGACAAAGTTGATAATTATCAAGCTCATGAAACAAGGTTTCTTCTTCATAGATCTCTACTGAAAAATACCCATAGGATTTTTATTTTCATTTGAATATGCAGCCCACTGGTGACTTGGTAAAGAAAATCTCTTAGTTGCTGAAGAATTAAATAATGTATTCATAGCATTTCAAATAATGGACTAAATTTTTTTTTAATAATTTATTTGATACCCACTCATCCCATTCATTCAGCAAAGATTTCTTAAGCACCTGCTGGGAAATGGGTAGAGTGTTGTGGTTTAAAAAACACAAACACTGGAATCAGACTGTTGTTGTTTAGTCCCTAAGTCATGTCTGACTCTTTTGTGACCCCCATGGACTGTAGTCCACCAGGCTCCTCTGTCCATGGGATTTCCCAGGCAAGGATACTGGAGTGGGTTGTCATTTCCTTCTCCAGGGGATCTTTCCAACCCAAGGATCAAACCCACATCTCCTGCATTGGCAGGCTGAGTGGTGGCTCAGTGGTAAAGAATTCGCTTACCAACACAGGAGATGCGGGTTCAATCCCCAGGTTGGGAAGGTCATCTGGAGGAGGAAATGGCAACCCACTCCAGTGTTCTTGCCTGGGAAATCCCAGACAAGAAGAACCTTGAGGGCTACAGTCATGGGGTCATAAAAGAATCAGACAGTTTCAAATCCTGGTTTCTCCATTTAGAACTCTGTGACCTTGGGCAAGCTACTTAACCTCTCCTGCCTCAGTTTACCCATTTAAAAAATGGAAATGGTATGTGCCTCATAGAATTATTTTGAGAATTAGATACACAAGAAACTTTTGCATGTAGAAATTCCTTAACAGCTGTTGTCATTATTGCTTAAGGTGTCGTGTATCTTCCTATTATACAACTATCGAAGGAAAGTCCTCCCCTGAAAATTGTTGATAATGTACTCAAATAGTCAAAATAAAGGCATGAGGAAACATAAAATACAGAGTTAAGTAACAGTATGGAATCTGTTGATTAAGTACCAGTGACTTTAAGGTTTGGGTAATACAGGTTAGAAGTTTCGCAGGAAGGTGTGATTCAGTGCCTGCATAGTCAGGGAAGGCTTCAGGGAAGATGAGGAAGACTCTCACCATCTAGTCTCAACTAACTTTGTCCATTTGCCCATCACATCCTTATTGTCTCTTTCCACCATCCACCCCCAACCACTGACCCCATCTAATTGAGCTTCTCAGCGATCCCTAGGCACTTTTCCAGTTCCATGCTTTTACACACACATGCATTTCTCCCTTCCCTCTATTTTACTTTTGCCCAGTTATCATAAAGTTTTTTTGAACAGTGGGTCATTTCCTTTTAAACTAAGCCAGAATTTCTGACCCTTGCCTTCCCTGTTAGCCTGCCCTGGCTCACCTTGATCCTTGACTTTCCCTAACTTAGTCTCTTACCCTGAAACTGCCCACTCTCTTTTTTCTTGACTCCTAAATGTGAAAAAAGGGGTTAGTGGAACCCAGAATCTATGAGCTTGCATTGTGAAGTTCTCAGTCTATTTGAAGTGAATTTGAAATCCATCATGTATATTTTTATATTTTATAAATGTATGCATCTAGCCAATTAAGCTGGAAATAAATAATCAGAATGAATCCTAATAAGTGCTGAGCACATATCAAAGTACTAATGGCATAATTTCTGGAGAATAGGGTAAATGCCATCTACTTTTAGGGCAAAGGCATATTATCTATCAGACTGAAAACTCTTATTTTCAAAAGGTAGAATTTAAAAATAAGCTCTTTAAGGTCTTTTTTTTTTTATTTTGTATTGGGGTATATAGCTGACTAACAAACACCATTGTTGACAGTTTCAGGTGAATAGCAAAGGGATTCAGTCATACATATATACGTGTATCTATTCTCTCCCAAACTCCCCTCCTATCCAGGCTGCCACGTAACACTGAGCAGAGTTCCATGAGCTATACAGTAGGTCCTTGTTGGTTATCCATGTTAAATATAGCAGTGTGTACATGTTCATCCCCAAATCCCCGGCTATCCCTTTCCTCCATCCTCTCCCACCTACCACCCCTCTGCAACCATAAGTTTGTTCTCTAAGTCTGTGAGTCTCTTTCTGTTTTGTAAGTTCATTTGTATCATTTCTTTTTAGATTCAACATAAGAGATATAATATTTCTTCTTATCTGACTTTAGCCAAAGAATTGAACTTCTGAATGTCAGAGCTGACAGTGTCTTTTGATTAAAATGTTTCAGGGCATAGGTATTACTTCTGATTGCACAAGCCTGAGTAGGAGGTACTTTTCTAAACTGCCTCATTGGTAGAGGCTTGGGGAGCCCTAATGTATCTGTAGAGTACGCACGATGCAGGCAGCTGCTGTGCAGGTCACACAGTAAAACCAGGAGACAAGATGAGACAGCAGTTCTCTGACTATAGCCGGCAACCCCCTCCCGCTCTGAAAAAAGATCACAAGGTGTTGAGTCATGTCATTGATATTTCCTTCAGCCTTTCTCCCATTGCAAGGCTTTGCTTAAACTGACTGAATTTCTGAGGTCAGATGCTGAGATTTTCTAGAAAAGTGCTCACAATTTGCTATGCCTGAATCGTCCCATTTAACATCCCACAGCGTGTCATACAGTGTGGGATTTAGGGAGCCCACTAATTAACTGTGTGACCTTGGGAAAGTCACAGTCATTGGGTTGAAAAATAACCCTGACTCCTTCCAACTCTGTGCTGCCTGGATCTCCATCCTTGCACGTATCTCTCTGTTCCCCAAGACTCTTTCCTCATTGGCTTCTAGTGGGAAATTCTGCATATTGTGCTTAACAGGCTGTTAAATTATCTTAATTAAAGTGTCAAGGGATAAAAATTGAAGATTACTCAGAGCTGCCACCCCAGCCCTTCCCCAGCTCATCCCCAGCCAGTTCAAGAAGTCTTTTGCTAAGAAGATGCTGATGTGCAATACTTAAGTAAGCACTCTATGGGGTAACAATGAACCACTGGATTCCATGGTCTTTAGACATGGGGTGAAATTGAACTGTGTCTCTTTTTGACAGATTTTTCCATAAGCCAGAACGTGATGCCTCTGTCAAATTCAACACTTTCATGAAAAAAAGACTACTGCTGTTGCTGCTACTGCTAAGTCACTTCAGTGGTGTCCGACTCTGTGCGACACCATCCCTGGGATTCTCCAGGCAAGAACACTGGAGTGGGTTGCCATTTCCTTCTCCAGTGCATGAAAGTGAAAAGTGAAAGTGAAGTCACTCAGTCGTGTCTGACTCTTCATGACCCCATGGACTGCAGCCTACCAGGCTCCTCTGTCCATGGGTTTTCCAGGCAGGAGTACTGGAGTGGGGTGCCACTGCCTTCTCTGAAAAAAAGACTAACAAAGACTTAAGGGGAGAAAAGTAGGAGTAAAAAATTCAAACCTTATTCTCTTCCTCCACTCAGGCCAAGACAGCTCTGTTCAGAGGAGATGATGTTGGGCTTCACAACCTGCTCCTTCTGTGATGCTTCTGAGTTTGAAGAACTATGTCTTGGAAGCCCTAGACTTGGATCATAATTTTCTAAGAAAAGCAAATCCTTCTAAAGTAGTTAGTTCAGAATTTTTATCTGGATTAGTCTAATATGTAGGGAAATAGCTGGAACAGGATAAGTTTATGAAGACAAGACTGGCACTACACATTTTCTAAGGTGAGAACAAACCACTAAAGTGGGAAAGATATGGCCAATCTGACTTGATATTTAAATAGAATTGGCAGTTAGCTAATGTGAGAGAATAGCTCTTACAGAGCTCCTCCCCCACATCTTCCAGCCCACGAGTTCCATGTCTGAAAAGCCCACTTGTTCTGAGAGGATGTTTAGCCTAATGGTTCAGCTTTAAAGCCAGACTGCCTGGGGCTAGGCCATGACCTTGGGACAACTACTTAATATCTCTGCCTCAGTTTCCTCACCTGTGAAATTGTATAAACTAGTACTTATAGTATTGTTATGCGTGTTCAGTGAGTTAATATATTTATAAAGGCTTAGACCAGTGAGCGACTTAGCAGCAAACCAGCAATTGGCATACAAGGAGTGTCCAAGTATCGATATTGTAGGAACGTTGTTTAATATCCAAATAAAGCAAGGAAATGTAAGAACACAAAATCATTGTTGATCATTTAGATCTCAGCATGAATTAATTCCCTTCTCTGTTCTGAGGTACTCTGAGAATCCTGGGGACCTTGGGAAGCTAGAAATGAGAAGTCAGAAGAACTGCTGTACATAAGTGAAGTGGTGAAGCAAACGCTTACCTGACTCAAGGCTTTGCTTTTGAGCCAGCTTACCTATTATTCTGTCCATTTGAACTTCCTTTCACACTGTGATTGTAGATTGTGAATTCATTGGCTCCTCGTTATTCAGCCAACCCTGGCTTTTCTGATGATGGTTCTTAGAGACTCTTCCTTGTCTAGGTGGGAATTAAGAGATGCTTTTAGCATCCTTTCTTATATCTTTTGTCTTAACATTCGGGCAGACAATCAGTGGACACTCTTGGTTTATTAATCTTGCTCCTGTTCTATTAGGGGTAAATTCTGGCTTCTCTTAATATGTGAGTAGGTGATAAAACATCTTTGGCTCTATTTCCTCTTCAAAGAAGATCCCTTATAGAAATGGTTCTCAGACTTGAGCATGCATCAGGAGATAACAAGACTCACCAGGAGGCTTGTTAAAATGCACATTATTTGGCCCCATACCAGTTTCTGATAAAGTAACGAACAAATGGAAGCAGAGAATCTGCAGTTCTAACAACTTTCAAAGTGATGCTGATGCTGCTGGTTCAGGGACCACACTTTGAGAACCACTGTCCTAGAGTAGAATTCCCACCATTAATTGCATATTGGAATGTCCTGGAGAACTTTAAAAACCCTTGATGCCTGGGTCCCACTTCAGATTTTCTAACTTGACTTTGGGTATGGCCTGGGCACTGGAATTTATAAGAACAACACAGTACTTTTAGCCATAGAGGATTATGACTGAAATTATTGTGATTTAGGGGGAAAAAGGAATTTGCCTGTGTGTACCCAAGATTTTGGGACTTCCCTGATGGCTCAGTAGTAAAGAATCCTCCTGCTAATGCAGGAGATGTAGGTTCAATCCCTGGGTCGGGAAGATTCCCCTGGAGAAGAAAATGGCAATCCACTCCAGTAGTCTTGCCTGGGAAATCCCATGGATAGAGGAGCCTGGAGGGCTACAGTCCATGGGGTTGCAAAAGAGTTGGATACAACCTAGGGACTAAACAGTAACAACAACCCACACTTTCACTTCAAGGGCAGATTCTCGTAGGATAGAAATACAATCTTTCGTTGTATTTTGTATTTTATATTATATTTTATTGTATTTCTCTCCAAACAAACAGAAAACCCCCAAAAGCTGCTTTCTGATGAGGATGACTGCATTAACCGAAAAAGAAAAAGCATTTTGCTGGGATCCACAAGAAAAGAAATTAGTACTAAAGTAAGGAGAATGCTTGTGTACAGCCAGTCCTGGGGACAGGGTAATGAATAAATACTGCCATTGGCGTTATAACCCCCATGGCCTTTTTTCAGCCATTCAGTGGGAGGGGTGCTTCCCCACTGTGTTGCTACAGAGTCAGAGGGGCTCATGCCCACTTACTAGCCATGGTAACCAGCAAGAAAGAATTGGGGTTTTTGTCCACCCAGAGCAAGTGACTCTGGATCTGCTAGATAGAGGTTGGGCTATAATAGCTGTTAATATACTATGGAAAAGGCTGATAATGTGCCTCTTGTCAGACTCCAGGATAGAGGCCGTGTGAAACAAGAAGTTTAACTAGCTGTGGCCTTTACTTTATTTGATAAAGTGTAGTTTACTTTCTACTTGAGCTTTTTATTGACCATAATAATTCTAATTGAAATAAACATTTTGATTACAGCTCTGTTCCGCAACTGCTTAATAGGGAACTAAAATAACTTTCAATAATCATTTTGTCCAAATGGGATTCATTTAGCCTGACAGTTATTCCAGGCATTTATTGGCATGCGGCAGGCTGGGAGTGTTTCCGAGTATAATTACGGGCACATTTTACACTGGGGTTAACCTTACCAAAATGACAGACTGAAAAGTGGTGTAAAGGAGCAAATAAAACCCATAATCTGCCATAGAAACTCATAAATGAATCCCCTTTCTCCACTGTTTCTGATGCCCAGTGCTCTAGTTAAAATTAAAAGGAGTTTTCTTTTGAAACTGACAGTCTGGCTGCAGGAGCACACTTTAATGAGGGTTCACTGTAAACCCAGTGCTTCTGGGCTACGAGGAACTTTATAGCCACGAGGAATTCTTTGGGCTCAGCTGGGCAATCGGGGTTGTAAGGTGGCTGAGGTTGGGGGACAGAGGGAATTTATCTTCGGTTCAGCAGTCTCCAGGCCCCATCCTTCAGCCAAAGGGGGAACAGCGTTCCTTGTCATCTGTCCTTCTTAGTTAGGGGATCAAGGAGATGAGGAGACCACCAGACTTCCTGGGACATTGATCCTTTTCCTTCATGGCTTTGTATAGCAGAGTCATCTGCTGCATGTCCCATTTTCTTTCCTGGAAACCACCTACACTCAGCCTCCAGCCTGAACCACATGAGAACTTCGATGTGTGAAATGGGAAACCAGCATCCTCACGGACAGGATAACAGAAGAGACCATCATGGCTTTGGGGGTGGGCCATCGGAGCATCCTTGCCACAGCTGAGATGAAACTGAGTGTTCAGTGTTGTCAGCAGGGGTGTGCTCGGTCTGTGGGGCAGTGCAGATAGAGCACAGCTGTGACCTGGAGCCTTCTGAAGGGCTCAAGGTTCTTCTGAATGTAAGGGGGTTAGGTGGATTTTTTTGAGGAATCCAAGGGCAACTTTAGGGCTTCGCTGTTGGTTCAGATGGTAAAGAATCTGCCTGCAATGTGGGAGACCTGGGTTCAATCCCTGGGTTGGGAAGATCCCTGGGAGAAGGTAATGGCTACCCACTTCAGTATTCTTGCTTGGAGAATTCCATGGACAGAGGAGCCTGGCAGTTACAGTCCATGGGGTGGCAAAGAGTTGGACATGATTGAGCGACTAACACACACACACACACACACGGGCAACTTGAAGTCCAAAACAAATTATGCAAGTTCAGTATTATCACGATGGGTGTTACTTCTTTATATCAAATGCTGTCTTTAAAGTTCTTTGAAAAGGAAACTTACACTGCTGAAAATACATGTCTTTGAGTGATTCAGTGACTCATCAGGGGTTTGATAAGGTGACAGACTTGCTGCAGTTGCTCTGTGTTCGTTCATTGATATCAGCTACTACTTAAAAAAAAAACTCCTCTGCTGCTCCAGCTAAAGAGAGAAAAGACCTTTGGCCAGTGTTTAAGTAACAGTTTCCATTTCCAAACTGTCCCCAGGATCACACACTCCAGGGTGATGCTTCTGTCCTGGGTGCTTCAGGCTCACCTGTTGCTGCTGCTAAGTCGCTTCCGACGCTGTACGTCGTATCCGACGTGTCCGACGCTGTACGTCGTGTCCGACGCTGTACGTCGCTTCCGACGCTGCTAAGTCGTGTCCGACTCTGTACGACCCCAGAGACGACAGCCCGTCAGGCTCCCCCATCCCTGGGATTCTCCAAGCAAGAACACTGGAGTGGGTTGCCATTTCCTTCTCCAATCAGGCTCACCTGGAAGGCTTTAGTTTAGTAAAAATCCACACTTGAAGGAAACCATGCCTGAAGCCACTCTGCCTTTCTGGACTTAGCAGTTAACCAGGCCAACGCAGCTTTTTTGTTCTTTGAATGAATTTGATTGGGTTTTTAGTTACTTAAAACTGAAAATAGCCCAGCTAATAAATAGAAATTTGGTGTTATTACACTAAAGTCAAGTAATGTCATAAGGTAAATTTATACACCTGGATAGGAAAGGACACTGTGACTCTCCTCAAAGGCAGAGCCTGATATATTAGAACTCTAGATTAAATAGATTTTCTTATTTGCTCCAACCTCTATGTAAGTAAAAATAGGATCTATTAAATGTTGACAAAAGTGATTAAACCCCGTGCCTGCATAAAAGAAACATTTCCACAGAGCAGACATTAAATCTTTCACAGGCGTCACCTGCTCGAGTTTGCCTGTGTTGTGACATAAAAGGTCACCATCACAGCCTGCTCCTAGAGCTGGCTATAAACACTCTTGCTTTTGAGTCTACATGCAGATCATCTTTTGCTTACCTAAGAGCCTTTCCTTGTTGTATTAGAAGCTGTCACGGAGTATATACTTAAAAAAAAAAAAAACCCTCAAACTTTGATCTTTTTACAAGCCTTTGGAGGCTACCCCTTCTCATAACCCCTGTGCAACAATCGTCCCACCCTTGCCCCCAGAGCAAAACAGTAGGCCTTCATATTCTGGATGAGAAAATAAAAACGGCACACTCTCCAGGGAAATGGCTACATGGGACGTGGATCGAAGACATTGTTTTCCACCTATAAAAATCAACGCTGTGCTTTGTTTATGCTGTTCTAATTACAGTTGTGTCTCTCTTGGATAATTTCCTTGTCTACCTCCGTTTGTGAGCACAGATTTGACAGAACTGGAGCAGACAGAAAACAGAGGTGTTTATTATAACCAACATTTATTGGAACACATCTCTTTTACAGGAAGGATCATGTCCATATGTTTACAGTGGACCAAAGGTGTAGGGATATCTGCTTTGGGGAGGGAGAGTCCTATTCTAAACCAAGCAGATGAAAACTGCAAAACGAAATTAAAATTCTAGAATTTTGGGCTGAAGTAACTTTTGTGATTAAAAAATTTATAGTGTAACAACTCTATGCCATTTGTCAAAATCTGGATCATCTCTGAGTGTAACTTTGAACTTCCATAATTGCAACTCTAGTGGGTTAGGACTGCTTTAGTTTGCATTCTTCTTTGTGCTTATTCTGAAGTTCCAGATTCCCGTCCTAAGCAGGCAGTGGGTGAGGTGACACTGATAGGCAGTGTCATAGTGCCATGTTTTGTGTGGCTCTTGGTTCCACTTTTTGATTGTGCTTTCTTTTGTCTCTGTAGGAGAATATACATTGACCACCGATTTCTTTTTGGAATAGTTCTTACCGCTGATCTCTTTCTCATGGTCCTGTAATTTTAAGAAATTTTAATGAACGTCATTCCATTTTCAGTGGAAACGCAAATACAAAATAAATGAGTATGTTGTTTGAGAAGAACAAGTATTCACTGGTGTCTCAAGAACAGCTAAGAATGACCGGGGTGAATTCCGCTCCAAGTAGTGCTCCTTCCTAAACAAGTTCTAGTCTTTGATTTCCCTGCTTACTCACCACACGTTGCTCCCATAGGGCTCAAGGTCATTCTCTATGGTTTTCATTACTTGGTTCCTTGCTGATTTCTACCCCTGTTTGTCTCTGTTACAAGTTGAATTGTATCCCTTCAAATTCATATGTTAAGTCATAACTATCCTCAGTACCTCAAAATGTGACTTTTTTTGGAGATATTTTTGCACATGTAATTAGTTACAATGAGGTCACACTGGGGTAGGGTGGGCCTCTAATTCAACATGGCTAGTTTTCTTGTCCAAAGGGGAAATTTGGACACAGACACACAGGGAAAATGCCATATGAAAATTGAAGTTATGCTATCACCAGCCAAGGAACTTTCAGAAACTATGAGAGAGACCTGGAACAGATTCTTCCAGGGCCTTCAGGGGGAGCACGGCCTTGCAGCCCCCTTGATCTCTGCCTTCCAGCTTCCAGAACTATGAGACAATAAATTTTTGTTGTTTAAGCCACTCAGTGCATGGTATTTTATTATGGAACCCTAGCAAACTAATCTCTCATTTTCACCATTTCTCCAAACATTCATACATGCACACAACACACTCACTCACTTGCTCCAAATTTTATCTTTCCTTTGTTCTACCCTCAGTTCAGTTCAGTTCAGTCGCTCAGTCATGTCTGACTCTTTGCGACCCCATGAATCGCAGCACGCCAGGCCTCCCTGTCCATCACCAACTCCTGGAGTTCACTCAGACTCACATCCATCGAGTCAGTGATGCCATCCAGCCATCTCATCCTCTGTCGTCCCCTTCTCCTCCTGCCCCTAATCCCTCCCAGCATCAGAGTCTTTTCCAATGAGTCAACTCTTCACATGAGGTGGCCAAAGTACTGGAGTTTCAGCTTTAGCATCATTCCTTCCAAAGAAATCCCAGGGCTGATCTCCTTCAGAATGGACTGCTTGGATCTCCTTGCAGTCCAAGGGACTCTCAAGAGTCTTCTCCAACACCACAGTTCAAAAGCATCAATTCTTCGGCACTCAGCCTTCTTCACATCCTAGTAGGACCTTAATGAGTGCCCACTTAGTTAAATGACACATCTCCAGGGTGTGACTGGACCACCTTAACTGAAGAATCCCATGTTATGTTCTGTTGAAACTGTATGTGAAGATTGTAAAGCAGGTCCACCTTCACTTACTGGAGCCAGCTACCCCTGCTGCAGACAGTCCTGCCTCAAGGGACTCCAGCACCTGTACAAGACAGACCTGGGAAAGGCTGATGATGCTCTTCCCAGAGCATGTTAGCATTTTAGCAGGTCCTTCTGTGTTTCAAGGGCCTTCCCAAGTGGCATTAGCAGTAAAGAATCTGCCTACAATGCAGGAGACATAGGAAACATGGTTTGATCCCTGGGTTGGGAAGATTCCCTGGAGAAGGAAATGACAACCCAATCCAGTATTCTTGCATGGAGATTTCCCTGGGCAGAGGAGCCTGGCAGGCTACCCTACTAGGTTGCAAAGAGTTGGACACGCCTGAAGCAACTTAGCCTGCATAAGTCAACATAACAGGGCCTGGGGAGGTACTTGGAGAGAGGAGGAAGATGGGACTAAGAATCAAGGGGCTGAGGTTGGGAACAAAAGAAGTCTCCCTCCATCTTTCCAGTAAGTTCCCTTGTGCAGCTGGTACCTCAAGGCTGCCCCTGGTTGAAACCCCATGTGTCCACATCACAGGCCTCCAATCCCAGCCTGCTCATGAAATGTTCTATAGCAGGTACAGCTTTCCACAGCTCCCTTTCCTTTCATCCCAGGAGAGTTTCCTCAAAATCTCTGTCTTCACCAACTGGAAAAGAGTCTTAACTCATTTATATGGTCCTCAAATCTTTGTTCAAACCCAGAAGAACTCATAGGCCTCTCTGGAAACCATGCTCCTGGGGGCAGAATGGAATTAGGAGGGGAAGTATTTTGCTTACAGCAGCACTTTCAGGGGCTGGTGCCCAGAGAGTGGTGACATTTGTCCCTGGGAGTAAATGCTAAATTACATCACAAATGGACAATTTAAATGAAAGCTGGCATTTCTGACCTGCCTGCTGGCAGCCACGACTATGCTGAAAAGTGACATCATTTATGACACTAGCAGTTAGGAAGCCCAGGGTTTGAGGTCATAAAAGTTTCCAGGCCTGATTTAATATCGATTTTGCTGTCATCCTAACTTTACTTTAATATTTAAACAAATGTTTAATGTTTAAACAGTTTGGTTTTTCCCTTTTCATTTTTCTGTAGCTTTAACCCAGTGTTATCTATGTTTTAATGGTTTCCCCTTGGGCTAGCTTCCATATTGTGCTGCCCTATCTTTAGCAGCATTCTGATTTATATCCCAGCTTGTATCATGGATCTAAACCATTTCTTTTCCTTTGAGATGGCATGACTGTCCCATTACTGTATGTATATAATTCCCATTGTACGGACACCATGATGTTGTATTGTTATGGTTTTGGTATGTTGTTAGACCCATGGGGACAGAGTCCTTCCTGTAAGGAGAGAATATTTTCTCACCTGAAGAGTTAAGATTGTTGCCCCCAGCCTCGAGCTTTGCAAAAGGCACATTAGACCTGGAAAAAGGAAAGCAGTAGGTATGCTCAAAGGGTTCTGTAGTTTTGAATTAATGAAGCCCCTTGTTATTTCATAAATTTGTGGTAAGGAGGGACAGATTTCATTTGGTTTTAGTTGTGCTAAAATCAATGATAAGGAGCTTTCATCCAGACTTGGCTCTCGTAATTATAATGGAAGCTGCTTATGTCTGGGACAAGACAATGATAACACAGGGAATCACAATGTGTGAATTTTAAGAGGAAAGTAAGATTCATGAAATATACTGTGGGGAACCACTTTCTAGTTGTCTATCCTTCTGTGCTAAATTCAGACCAACTAATAAATCACCTAGAGAAGCCCAGCTAGAATGAATAAAGCAGGTAAGTTATGATATGTGCGGGGCAAAGGGGGCAGTGTTTTGTTTTAATAGGGAGTCCTCTCCCCCTTGCATTCTTAACTTAGACATCCTGCCTATTTCTTCTGGGGTTTTCAGAATTTCCCCATTTCTCCTGCTGCAGAGATAACAAGGGCAGTCAATTTACGAGCTGTGTACCATGGGTATTATAAATCTCTCATTTGCCTGCTCTTATTTCTATCTGATGTATTTTTCAAAACAATAGCATGAATTCTGATTTTTAAAATATTATCTGACCAGAGACTGAGCTTGAAATTCCAAGGACTGAATGGGCTTTTTGTTGTCTATCAGATCGGATCAGATCAGATCAGTCGCTCAGTCGTGTCCGACTCTTTGCGACCCCATGAATCGCAGCACGCCAGGCCTCCCTGTCCATCACCAACTCCCAGAGTTCACTCAGACTCATGTCCATGGAGTCAGTGATGCCATCCAGCCATCTCATCCTCTGTCGTCCCCTTCTTCTCTTGCCCCCAATTAGTCCATCTCACCTGGTTTTCAGCTCACACGCATTATAAATATGTAAGGACATTCTGTGTCTTTTGAATAACCCCTGCCCATTACAATTATTCATCCTTCTGAGTGCTCTGTTTAGAGCTACCAAGTACGAAATCCAGGGATGTTTCATTTGTTAGAAAAAAATAGGGGAATTGTCTTTAGGAAGCCAGACTCAATTTCCAATTCAGTTTCTCTTATGCCACCCTCTGGAGATCCCCTGGGCCTTTTTGATGTTTGAGAGTAATTTCTGCCTCTTTTTTTTAGCCTATTATGTCAATCTTCCAGAAAGATTGTTGATTTCATTAGGCAGTAACAAAGAGATGAACTTGACCTGTTCATCACATGGACTGAAGCAGGTATGTTTGAGTGAGAGAGAGAGAAAGAGAAGGAGGAGGAGGAAAGAAGGGGAAGAGGAAGGAGAAGGGGAGGGGAAGGAAAGGGATAGGAGTGGAGAGATGATTTAGACTACACCACACACAGTATCTTCCTCTTCCTGTGGCTTTTCAAAAGGTGGTTTCATAAAGAGTAGGCTGGGCTTCCCAGGGGGTGCTACTGGTAAAGAACTCACTGGCCAGTGCAAGAGACACGGGTTCAATCCCTGAGTCAAGAAGATCCCTTGGAGGAGGGCATGGCAACCCACTCCAGTATTCTTGCCTGGAGAATTCCATGGACAGAGGAGCCTGGTAGGCTATAGTCCATAGGGTTGCACAGAGTCGGACATGATTAAAGAGACTTAGCGCAGCACACAGTCTGGAGAGGGTTCTTATTAAAAATGCAGATCCTTAGACCTTCTACTCAGACCTACCTAATGAGTCAGAATTCCTGAGTGTGTGGCTTATACACATTTTTTTTTTAGTAGAAAGTGAAAGTGTTAGTCGCTCAGTTGTGTCTGACTCTTTGTGATCCCATGGATTGTACCTCACCAGGCTCCTCTGTCCATAGAATTCTCCAGGCAAGAATACTGGAGTGAGTTGCCATTTCCATCTCCAGGGGATCTTCCCAACCCAGGGATTGAACCCGGGTCTCCTGCCTTGCATGCAGATGCCTTACCATCTGAGCTACCAGGGAAGCCCTTAAAATCCACTATTATCAGTCATATTGTATCTATGTAAGATAGGTTTTTTTTTTAAAAAAAACAATGACTCATGATGAGGCAATAGATACAAAGAAATGTGGAGGAAAGAGAAACAAAGCAACATAACGACCGATACGATCATCAAACACAATCACAAAGATCAAAGGGTAATGGCCCAACACCAAGTGTTCTCTTAACTGGGATTTATCGTCCAACCTCAGCCACCAAACTGTGTCGTCTCTCATTTTCACTGTAATCAGGGAACCCCCACATTATTTGTGAATCAAATAATTCCCCTTTAACAGACCCTGGCCCTTCACATAGTTGTTTTTGTTTTTTAATTAAGCTTCTGTCTTAAGAAATGTCACTGTTGGCTCTTCTGCCTGGAGAGTTGCTCTTAGTCCATCCCTATGTTGAAAGAACAGCAGCAGGCAATGCCACTGTGCAGGGAAAATGAAAAGGAGCAGCTGAAGGAAAGACTAGTTGCAAAGCAGGAAGAACAAGGTGGGAGAAGACACAAAGTTGAAAGCAGCCTCCTGCTTTGCAATATATTAGCTACTGATTTGCCTGTCTACCCTACCTTTGAGGATTCCCTGGTGGGGAGAGGTGGCTTATGGATGACAAATGATGGGTTATGGGTGGGGAGCCTCACTGAAGAAATGAGGAAATGAAGAAAGGCAGTATCTGCTCATGGAGAAGGAAATGGCAACCCACTCCAGTGTTCTTGCCTGGAGAATCCCAGGGACGGGGGAGCCTGGTGGGTTGCCGTCTATGGGGTCGCACAGAGTCGGACACGACTGAAGTGACTTAGCAGCTTAGCAGCAGTATCTGCCCAGCTGACTGGGGAAATGTAACCTTATCCTTACTTCATTCCCCTCCTCAAAAATAAAAATAATAATGCTCATGGCTGGTGCTGTCTGTCAGAAATGGACCTGGAGTTGAACACTGAATGATGACAGACTGGCGTTTACTGGTGGTAATAAGACTCCAGAAGATCGCCAAGCAAGTGAAAATCAAGGTGTAATGATTGAATTATATATTCTCTTTCTGTGATTGAAAATAATATCAGACAACTGACTCCAGTGCCAGACAGATTACATAAGCACAAGTTAAGTGGTAGAATAAAAATGAATGATTTTCTTCCTTGACTTAAATACAGCACTAAGTACTGTGCCCTTGAATTCAGCAGAAAGCAATTTCCTCCTCCCCGTAACAGCTAGGGGGCATTGCGAATGCAAATTGAGTTAGCTTTGCATTTTTAATATCCCACATATCCATAATTCACTGGTGAGATTTTAGAGATGTTATTGCTACTACTTGGGCACATTTAAATTATTTTGCACCTCTGAACTTTTGCATTAACTTTAACATTGGTGCTTAAGATATATGTTCTAATCTATAGGGAGGTCTGTGCTTAACGAAACTCTAGTCACTGTGACTGGGGGCTCATAACAGTACAGGACACATGGTCATATAGCTTGTCATGTTCTCTTCTGAAGGAGAGCCTGTTGAAATGACTCCTGCCTAATAGGAAAAGATAAAAACCTCAAGCATTATATTACAATGTGTGGCTGTCTCTTGAAAAAACATAGGTGCCCAGCATGTTGCCCACAGCAGTAGCATAAGAAGCATCTCACAGACTCATGTGTGCAGTAAGAAATTCATCGGCTGGCAGTCAATAGAAATCCAATTTCTTTTTGAAAACCTGCTTCCATACTGTGTAACAGGATTAGGCTTGTATTATGAGGAGTGCATGAGATTGGGGAACAGCAAGAAATGGGGAACCAACATGTCTCTTGCTGTGTTTTTTAATTTTTAATTGTTTGATGATTGGTTTACAATATTGGTTTGATTTCTGTCATACATCATCATGGTTTAACCATTGCTGTGTTTTATTAAAGAAAATATCAGTCTCACATCCCAACCATTGGGGATTGTTCTTGACCTACGCATAGCTAAGTGGAGGCTGAGTCTGAATCTCACTAAGTTCTCATTTGAGAAATATGACTGATATATTCTTCCTACCTGATTCCATCAAGTGTGTTATTCCTTTATGAAGCTCTGCTTTCGGGTGTGGCCAAGGTCAGGGCACTGCAGAGGTGGCTTCAAAGGAAACTGACAAAGGGAGGATGATATTTCAGGGGAAGAAAATAAGTGATATTCCCCTCCTCTTTCTTCCCTCCTTCCTCTCTTCCTTTCTGAATCTGGGAAATGTATTAGGACACTTTAGGAAATAGGTTATGGTTCTAAAGAAAAATAAGTTAACAAATGCTCTTGCAACCAGGAAGGAATCCTATACAATCTGGAGTAAGGGAACCTAAGTCCTTCATTTTTCTCCAAGGTCATGCTTAAATTTTAGAACAAAGTATCAAGTTAAAGGCTAAATGTTGGCATGGGCATTCTGAACTATGGATTGTTATTAATAGAAAACATCACTTCCTGGTTTACTCAAGGCCCATGAGTGTCCAGATAAAGACTTGGATGAATATCCAATTCTGTTTAGAATGGGCTATAAAAGAGAATGGCAGATTAAGCCCAATGCCCATCTCCCCACCTTCCCTCCTTCTATCACACACATACTCTCTCTGGAAGCCCTATGAAATCCAGTTCATGTTGAGAAGCCTGAGGACTTCCCTGGTGGTCCAGTGGTTGAGACTCTCTACTTCTACTGCATATTGCGAAGCCCTGTGGCTTAGCTGGTAAAGAATCCACCTGCAATGTGGGAGATCTAGGTTTGATCTCTGGTTGGGAAAATCCCCTGGAGAAGGGAAAGTTTACCCACTCCAGTATTCTGGCCTGGAGGACTCCATGGACTAGTCCACGGACTCGCAAAGATCGGTACATGACTGAGCAACTTTCACTTTCAAAGGAAAGATGTTTACCATGAATGCTATGGCTCATTTAGAGACCTGGTCAATTCTTCCTTCCTCCTATTCTTCTCTGTTTTGGGATGAGGGTGACCTCCTCTGGAATGGGGAGAGTGAAGCAATTTATCCTCCCCAACTATCTTATTGCTAAGATCTTTTAGGGCTGCTGCTCAAATTGCCCTGACCTCCAGGAATTCACAGGCCACTGAGAAACCTTTAGATTGTTTCAGCTCTACTCTCAGTTCCTTGCTGACCAGCCTAAAGGAGAGCAAAATAAACAAACAAAAAATTAAAAGCAAACTGTATATTGTGTGGAAAATTTGGTTCCATGAGGAAAAGGGTACCCGTGGTCTCCCCTTCCTTCCTCATTCCGCTTCTATTTCCTCTTTCTCATTACTGTTTTTCACGTTCTCTATTCCATTGTTTTTCTGTTCTGCTGTTTTTCGTTTTTTCACCAGAGGATCTCTGAAGTCTCCTTGGAAATCTCTCTTTCCAGGTGAATCTCTGATGTCAAATCCCACGTTACAGACACCAAGCACCTTTAGTACTCTTTCACTCAAAACAGTGTACTGAGTGTCTGCATCCCGGGCACTGTTCTGGGTACTTGTGCTCTGTTGTTCTGACTCTTTGTGACCCCCTGGACTGTAACCTGCCAGGCTCCTCTGTCCATGGAATTCTCCAGGCAAGAATACTGGAACGGGTAGCCATTTCCTTCTGCAGGGGATCTTCCCAACTGAGGGATCAAACCCATATCTCTTGCATTGGCAGGTGGATTCTTTATTAGAGTGCCACCTCGGAAGTGCATTCTAGGTGCTTGGGATACAGTAATAAACAAAAATTCCTGCCTGTGAAGCTTACATTCTGCCCGGGAGAGAGAGGTGATATATTCAAGAAGGAAGTGTGTTATCTATTGTCTTAACAGGTGATCAGTGCTATGGAAAAAATAGAGCAGAATAACAGCATACAAAAAGGAGGACTGCAAATTCAACTTCTGTAGTGTGGTCAGAGTATCCTGTCTGAGGATGGAATGTCTGAGCAAAGACTTGAAGGGAGGGAAGCAGTTAGTCATGGGAGTCCTGAGTAGAGCACTCTACCTGGAGAGAACAGCCAGTGTCAAGACCCCCAGATGGCTCTTGTGAGGCACAGTGAGGAAGCCAGCGTGGCCAAAGCTGATAGAACAAGGAAGGAAATTGTGGAGCACTGGGGGCATACTAGGTAGGCTGTTGAGACCATTGCGGAGATATGGGCTTTTCAAGTATTGAACTCTCTCTTTGTTTTTTAAGGACAAATTGTACCAACAGTAGGTCCTTAGGGAACCTGCTTTAGCTAATATATTCAAATGATTTACAATTAGCATATAAATTGTATATTAAAAGGCACTTCTAGAAGGCTCCAAAAGTTTGTTCCCTTTAGCAAATATAAACTATCCTTTTTGTAATATTCTTTTCACTGTTGGTTGTTTTGTAGCCTTGAGCCTGCTTTAACCCCATAATGGGTACACTCATCTCAATGCCTCTCTCAATTCACAAATTCCATATTGGTGTATTTTCTTCTGCCTATAGTATTGTACAGAAGACGGGATTTTGTTCTTAGCATAAGGATAATAAGACACAGGAAGCTAAAAAGAATTGCCTGCACCAAATTGTTTGGCATGCTCAAGTTAGCATTTAAATGCAGGGAAACCCTTTACAGTAAAAGGAGACTGGAAATAAATATTTTGGCTTAAAAATTAATTTATTAATTTAGAAAAAGATATTGTATTATTTTTTAAAGTTGAATGATGATGACTGGTAAGGAAATCACAACCTAATTGGAAGACACAAGACCCGGACTCTTGAAATTTAGACAATATATTGTTCATGTGTGCTTTACAACATAATTTCACACACATGATCTCATAAATAAATCTCATAAATCTTTAGATGCTTATAAATAAATGAAGGAGCAAGTGTTGTTATCCCTATTCTTCAAAGAGAAGTTATAGGATTTCTCCAAGGTCACACAATGATGGGCAGAGGCAGGAGTTCAGCCTACACCTTCTCCCTCAAAAGCAGTTCCTATGAGGAACCACTGTTATCTACAGAAATATGAGCTAAAATTAAGGATTGAGAACCATGCTCTAAATTAGATTCAAATGCTAGATTTTATAGGGCTTCCCAGTTGGCATTAGTGGTAAAGAACCTGCTTGCCAGTGCAGGAGACATGAGAGGTGTGAGTTCAATCCCTGGGTTGGGAAGATCCCCTGGAGAAGGGCATGGTAACCCACTCCAGTGTTCTTGCCGGGGGAATCCTATGGACAGAGGCGTCTGGCGGGCTATAGTCCATATAGTTGCAAAGAGTTGGACGTGACTGAAGTGACTTAGCATGCATGCATGCTAGATTTTGTGGCATAGATTATAAATGTGCTAAAGAAATACAGAAAGGAGAAAAATTCCCGGGACCCAGATTAAGCTGCAAGTAGCTGAGAGCTGCACCTTGAAGCAAGTATGGCAGAGAGCTGGTGCAGCAAAGGGAAACAGATCACGGTCACTCTGTGGAAGGCTCAGGTCACTAACAGGATGAAGTTGGGCATTCAGGTGTTTCCTGCTAGGCATTGCCTAAGTGCCAGGAGTGGACAGGAGGAAAGGCACATAGTCCACTTTCCTGCCTATGTGGAGGCAAAAATGAGTCCCAAATCATGACAGAGAAGATGCTACCTTTTCTTTTCTTTCCCTGAACTTCAAACATCTATTGGGCACAGTATTCCTTTCCCTGACTCCTAGGTGAAAACTGCTTGCTTAGGCTAATTTGCAGCAGGTAGGTGCAGGGAGGAAAGTGAGGTTTTCCTGGTAGCTCGGATGGTAAAGAATCTGCTTGCAATGCAGGAAACCTGGATTCAACCCCTTGGGAAGATCCCCTGGAGAAGGGATGGTGACTCACTCTAGGATTCTTTCCTGGAGAATTCCGTGGACAGATGATCCTGACAGGCTACAGTCCAAAGAGTGGGACATGACTGACTAACATTTTCACTTTCACTTTGGGTGCAGGTAGCTACAGATGAAGGGATCAAAGAAAAATGGGACCCAGAGATTTGTCTGTGATGGGGGAATAAGAGAGTTGTATTCTTCCAGAAAAATTGAAAGCCTGTGTTGTAAGATTGAAGCTTGTGTTAAATAGAGAGTAGAACCTGGCAAAGTAACAAGGGGACAGATTCTTGGGGAATCAAAAAAGCTTAGGAGACCTTTCACCTGGGCCAGGGATCAGACAGCTGTTTTATATTTCAACTTCACATACGCTTACATAGAGTAATTCCTTTCTCAGAATACCCCAAATAGTGGTCTAAGTGGGGTCGATCACCCCAAAGACCATCCATGAACCTAGGAAATAGAGACTTACTTATTACTTTAAAAATTCCAGAGGTTTGTGCATTTTGAAGCATCCAAAGCCCTGGCACTAGCTCCTTCTTGTCTTGTTCTGTTTAGCTGCTTGATCACCGAGTGCCTGGTGCCCTTCCTCCTGCTCCCCTAGTAACATCGCATAGTCTGTACCTCCTGCAGCCAGGAATACAGTGATTCCTGGCTGTTAAGACAGCAGTACAGTATGGAGAACAAAATAATATTTTGAAAATTAAAAAAAAAAAAAAGATTGTGACTGTTAAAAGCACTCACTTTCGTGAATCATTTCCCATAACGAGGAGGGACTCTCTCCTCAAAAGCCTTTCCATATGTGTTCCTGTTCACTTAACGATGACTCTCCTTTCTTCACCTCCATGATTTACCAAGCTGGATGCTTGGAATCTTTTCATCCTTTTCTATAACTTAAGCTTTCAACTTTCAGCTTCCCTCACATCTTTAACCTGTATCTTAACTCAAAGACCCAGACACTGAAAATGCAGTTTTACAAGTAAAACTACCAGGACAACCTCTTACCCTCTCAATACATCCCAATGCTTCTGTTGTCCAGCTCTAGCTCTTAATCTCTGTGACTTGGTTGGGAGCTGTTGTGAGCACCCTAAAGCCTCCTCCATATTTCACCAGGGTGCTGGGTACAATATAGCAGATAAGAATAGAGCCTCTGCAAACCCAGGGAGACAGAAAGCAGATTAATGATTTCTGGGTGGTTGGAGGGAGGGGGAGGGGGAGGAGAGTGGAGGTGGCTGCTTAAGCATAGAGGATTTGTGTGTGGGGGTTGATGAAAATGTTCTCTAGATAGTGATACTGGTTGCACAACATTATGAATACACTAAGTGCCACTGAATTGTACACTTTAAAACAGTTAAAATGGTGAACTTAATGTTGTGGATTTTGCCACTACTGAAAAAAAGAAGAATAGAGCCTCTGGATTCTGAAAGTGTTAGATATAAGTCCAAAAGAGACAAAATTATCAACATCCTTTGGATCATAGAAAAAGCAAGAGAATTCCAGAAAAACTTCTGCTTTATTGACTATGCCAAAGCCTTTGACTGTGTGGATCACAACAAACTATGGGAAATTCTTAAAGAGATGGGAATACCAGACATTCTGACCTGCCTCCTAAGAAATCTGTATGCAGATCAAGAAGGAACAGTTAGAACTGGACATGGAACAGACTGATTCCAAATTGGGGAAGGAGTACATCAAGGCTGTATATTGTCACCCTGCTTATATAACTTATATGCAGAGTACATCATGTGAAATGTTTTGCTCTATGAAGCACAAACTGGCACCAAGATTGCTGGGAGAAATGTCAATAACCTCAGATATGCAGATGATACCACCTTAATGGCAGAAAGCAAAGAGGAACTAAAGAGCCTCCTGTTGAAGGTGAAACAGGAGAGTGAAAAAGCTGGCATAAAACTCAGCATTCAAAAAACTAAGATCATAGCATCTGGTCCCATCACTTCATGGCAAATAGATGGAGAAACAATGGAAACAGTGAGAGACTTTATTTTCTTGGGCTCCAAAATCACTGCAGATGGTGACTGCAGCTATGAAATTAAAAAACACTTGCTCATTGAAAGAAAAGCCCATAAGAACTGATTCATTAGAGAAGACCTTGATGCTGGGAAAGATTGAAGGTGGTAGGAGAAGGGGACAACAGAGAATGAGATGGTTGGATGGCATCACCTAATCGATGGACATGAGTTTGAGCAAGCTCTAGGCGTTTGTGATGGACAGGGAAGCCTGGCATGCTGCAGTCCATGGGGTTGCAAAGAGTCAGTCACGACTGAGCAACTGAAGTGAACTCTGAGATGTCAGTCCCAGCTCCACTCCTCATGGACTTTGTCACTCTGAGCAGATATTATAACCGTGTATGTCTCAGTTTCTTGAGCTGCAGAATGGAATGAATAATTCCATCTTCCACCTGAAGATTAAATGAGGTGATGTATGCGTAGCACAGAAGTACTTGTTACAAACATCTTTCTTTATCACTTAGTAAAAGAGAGTGCAGTTGGAATCCTGGGGTGGAGAAGCTCCTCCTGTGCTAAGAGAGATTGTCTCCAAGCCCCAGATTTCACAGTTGGAAGGAGTCAAAGTCACACACATGGGGTCTTTCTGGTCCCTGCAGCCTCACTTGATGTGCCTATTTTGACCTGGAAGCAGAATTGAATCACTTAATTATTTTAATTATTATTTTTTTTGCAAGCAACCGACTGTACCAAGAATCTTATGAATTTTGTAGACCTTACTGATGACTGGAAGGTGTTTATAGGAAGGGGTGACATTGCACAACAGGAGGCGTGGGCTGTGGTGCTCCTTTCTCTCTTCTCTAATCTTTCCCCCTTTTCCTTTTGAAGCCTTTCCTCTCTTGTACAGCCCATGCTCTAGTTATCCTTTCTACTATCTAGAGCAACACCCCCCCTTTCTCTGAAACTTTATGTTCTTAAGCTCCACTTTTGTTTCAAGAACTTCTCAAAACATTTTCCCAATCAGAACGAATCTCCTGTAAGAGTTCTGAGAGATGGTGTTCTCAACCACCAAACAGAATTTAAATGAGGCCAGGACTTTCACTGAGCTCTTTGGCACGTTCAGTTTACACTCAACCAGCACTGAGTCTTGGGTGAGGAATTAGTGTTGCCTGGTATGACCTATGGCTTCCCAGGTGGCTCGGTGGTAAAGAATCTGCCTGCCAATGCAGGAGATGCAGATTCAATTCCTGAGTCAAGAAGATCCCCTGGAAAAGGAAACGACAACCCACTCCATTATTCTTCCCTAGGAAATCCCATGGACAGAGGCGCCTGCTGGGCTACAGACCATGGGGTTGCAGAGTTGGACATGACTTAGTGACAACATGCATGGTACTCCCTAGCAGGTGGGCTGCCATAAAGGCAGAATTAAGACAGTTTTTTCTAAGATTATCCTATATCCAATATTCCCTAAGTACAAAGGATGTCAATAGTCTGTATGACACCATGTGCCCCATTCCCCTGACAAATATAGCCAATGTCGGCATGAGGATTGTTCTCTGGATTGAAGACTATATTTCAATCCATATTGGCGCTCAGGTTGGCCTCTTTGAGCAGTGAACAACCCCTTCAACTGTTCATGTATATAGGTACATGTTGTTAAGGTAAAACTTGACCAAAAGCCCCATATTCTGTCTTTTTAATGATTAACTGAGTTATTGATTAATGGAATCAATAAATCAAAGCAGTGTTTGGGATACAAATAGCACCTCCAGAAGCAAATGTGTTTAATCTGCAAGCTACTAAGAGAGATCATCTAAAAGTGATTACATTTTTAAGGTCTTGCTATTATTCACTACATTAAAAGTTATTGTTCAAATGAATTGCTCAGCTAGGAAAAAACAAGTTTTACGTTCTGTTCTAATTGGTGGGTGATATGTGAAACCTGTGCTGTGGCCTCCATTAAGGCACCAGATGTATTTGGCTGAGGAGAGATTTGTTGAATAGCTTCAACCTTTAAATGCAGAGTATAAATGGATGGTGACATCATTATGTCTTGACAAATAGAAATTATATCATGTCTCTTTTTCCCTTTCATTACCAAGGATGATTTATTTCAGTGGCTTTCAATTCATAAACCTATAGATTGTCTGTAAAGTTGAAAACCTTTTAAAATTTGTAACATGCACTATAAATGGTTAATAACATTCATGAGCCACACTCTATAATGTTGTTGGAGCTGTTTTCTCAGTAAAGCTGTATCATAAACAGGTGCTGGAAATTTACAGCAAGCAAATTTGTGAGCCTCATATGCCTGGTCTTATTTCCCAACCAACCATAATACTAAGTTATTATAAATGTCATGACATGTGACCCTGTTACATTTCATCTTCATCAAATACCGGATGATGCAGGAAGGTCTCAGCTTGAAAAGTTAAAGTCAATAGAATTGTTTGTATCATGAAAAATAAGTGGAGGTTCTCCCATAACCTTTTTTCTCCCAGTAAATCCTGTGTTTGTTGCTCTATTTGATACATTTTTAGTTTATGCTCCCTGTAACACCTGGGGATTTCCATGAAATTTTCTGTTATTACCCAAGATTACATATGCCCCTTCAATTCACTGAGGCCCGTGAATTTGAGAGCCTGGAGGGAGGGGTGTGCAGGTGCTTGGATAATCTATACCTTGGTCTAGATTACAATTACAAATACATCTTGGACACTCAAGGGAAGAGATGTGAATGAATTGTAGAGTAAACAAGATCAATTTGTTTATCTGAGGCCCAAATCAGGGCCTAAATGGTTTTATGAAGAGATGTGTATGGGTGTGTGTAAAATGGGTGGAGAATGTGGGCATGGAGGGTGAGGGGGGAGGGAGAAATATGAAGAATAAATTAGAGGCAATATAAATAAAGACTAGACTGGAAGATGACATTCTTACCATGAAGTCTTTTTAGTTTTTTGGCTGCATAATTTTTTTTATTGAAGTATAATTGCTTTACAGTGTTGTGTTTCTACTATACAACAAAGAGAATCAGCTATATGTATACATATATCTCCTCCCTCTTGAGCCTCCCTTCCACCACCTCCCCACTCCACCACTCCACCACATCCCACCCCTCTAGGTCATCACAGAGCACCGAGCTGGGTTCCCCATGCTATACAGTAGCTTCCCACTAGCTATCTGTTTTACACATTCCCCAGTGACTCAGCAATAAAGAATCTGCTTGCCAATGCAAGAGATGCGTTTTCAATCCTGGGTTGGGAAATCCCTTGGAGAAAGAAATGGTGACCCACTCCAGTATACTTGCCTGGGAAATCCCATGGACAGAGGAGCCTTGTGGGCTACATACAGTCCATGGGGTTGCAAACACAACTTAGCAATTAAATAGCAAGTGTATATATTTATCAATCCTATTCTCTAAATTCATCCAACCCCCTCCTTCCCACCTCCCCACCTTGTGTACATAACTCTGTTCTCTAAGTCTGTGTCTCTATTCCTGCTTTGCAAATACGTTCATCTGGACCAGTTTTCTAGATTTCATGTATATGTCTTTGTGTTGCTTTTGTTTTTCAATCCCTAAGTCATGTCCACCTCTTTGCGACCCTATGACCTGCAGCATGCCAGGCTTACCTGTCCTTCACTATCTCCCTGAGTTTGCTCAAACTCATAGCCATCCAACCATTTCATCCTCTGTCACTCCCTTCTCCTAACCTCAATCTTTCCCAGCATCCAGCATCAGGGTCTTTTCCAATGAGTTGGCTCTTTGCATCAGGTGGCCAAAGTATTGGAGCTTCAGCTTCAGCATCAGTCCTTCCAATGAGTATTCAGGGTTGATTTCCTTTAGGATTGACTGGTTGGATCTCCTTGCAGTTCAAGGGACTCTCAAGAGCCTTCTCCAGCACCACACTTCGAAAGCATCAATTCTTTGGCGTTCAGCCTTCTTTATGGTCCAACTCTCACCTTTTGTGTTGAGGATGGAGGAAAATTAGAATACGACTAGTAAGCTTGGGAAATAGATGAGAAAGGAGATACACTGGGAACAGTGAAGAGAGTGAGTAGTAAGGAGCATGCTTGTTTGTCCTATTGGCTATACAGGGAAAAGGTCTTCATGAGGCTCAGATGCTCAAAGAAAGGTGAGCCCGGGAAGCTGTGAGCTCCCAGGAGCAGCAGTAGAAGGCTGTACAGAGCTTTGGTTCAGTTAAATGCAATTTAGGGTTGTGATGGAGGCCAAAGGAGTCTGTAGCAGGACACGTTGGTGCGGCCACGTCCACACTGTCACTTGTTTCTAAATGGCTTGTTGGAAAGCCCTCGACAAGAGGGACAAATCTCCTCATGCGGTGAATAGCCCAATAGTTGTCATGAATAGACATGATTATGTTGTAAGTAGAGGCCTGTGAGCTAACTGGTTGTGCTGCTGACATCCTCCTGGTAAGCTGCCCAAACCCTGCTGACATGAGGCTGTTCCTAACAAGGATGTTGTCAGCCTCCACATTTCCTGTGTCTTATATCACACACTGATGTTTCTGGGGGGAAAGCCTGTTTAATTAGCATTAGTGCTCTTTGGCATTTATAGCACGCATTTTATTTTTAAGAATTTACAATCCTCTACTCTCCTTGTCCCCCATCCATGTGCCCTCCCTCCCTGCCCCTGCCCACATGTCTCAGGCTACAACAGTGTTTTTACTCTTTATAGCATCTTTCACATGGGTTCAGCACTGATTTGATGACAGCATCCAGTTTTTTACTCTAAAATTGAAAAGGAACTCAGACAGGGTCCAGGAGAGCAACACAGACACTATCAGAAGGTTATAAAATAGGACCGGGGAGAAAAGGTTAAAGAAACTGAGATTATTTAGCTTTGGAAAGAGAATGATGATGCGTGACTTAATAGTGTTCAAGAGTCTGTAAGTGCTATATTCTGGGAGATTATTTTTTAAAAAGTCAAAACCCTCACACACTCACTTGATCCATGATCTCTTAGATTTTTTTCTTACAGGGAGTGATTCTGGGTATTTTTCTATTATTTCTTCATTTATTTGGGAGGTTGGAAGGGTGGGAAATAAAGAGGAGATTAAGGGAAGGCAGTTCCATTCTGGACTCTTGAATCCTTGGGAACAGACCTTAAGTAGCAGGACAAGAAAAAGAACATTCATGTGGAGTTGGGGTTTGGCTTATGGAGATTTCTGGGCCCTCTAAATAAATTCACTTAATTTTGTTACTGCTTCCCTAAAAATGCAGCTGCTTGCTTAAAAGCGGAGTTCCACACCCAGTCCTCTACTTTTTCCACCTGTGACAGTGAGAATGGTTAGGTTAGGAGGGACCAGCCATTCTGGCCTCTTCCTTTCAACAGCACCCAGGTAAAAAAAATCATGGAGTTGGTCCTCAAATTCTCAGAGAATTTTATTGCAAAGACTGGTCGTATTGAATTAAATATTAAAGTTTTCAATTTTTAAGGAAGTCACTAAACATTAAAATGGGAATAGTTTCCAAATTCCAGTTCTTGATTCTCTTAAGTGGGTTGAAGGCAAAGCGACTGAAAACAATTGGAAATATATAATTCTGAGTCCTAAATTGGAACAGTATGTTTTGAGCTTTATAAAGAAAAGGACTGTAGATTGCAAACATCCAGAAAATGGGAGGGGCTTTTTTTCTATGTGAGTAATTCCCAAGAGATAAAAGTGATAAAGTTAGTGGCTCAGTTGTGTCTGACTCTTTTGACCCCATGGACTGTAGCCCTCCAGGCTCCTCTGTCCATGGGATTCTCCAGGCTAGAATATTGGAGTAGGGTACCATTCCCTTCTCCAGGGATCTTCCTGACCCAGGGATCAAACCTGGGTCTCCTGCACTGCAGGAGGATTTTTCCCATCTGAGCCACCAGGGAAGCCCACAGAAGCAATACTGTCAAGTTAATTTTTAGGTAACTCAGTCTGCAATAATGAAGTGGAAAAGTGAAGTAATTCTTTGACCAGGGCTGCCTGGTGTTATGGATTGAATCGCATCCCTTCAAAAAATGCTGAAATCCTAATCCCTAGTCTCTATGAATGTGATCTTGTTTGGAGTTAGGGTCTTTGCACTGGATCAAGTTAAAATGAGGCCATGAGGGCGACCCCTAATCCAGTATGACTATATCTTTATAAAAAGGGAAGACTTGGACACAGAGACAAAGACACAGGGGAAGTGCCATGTGAAGCCTGAACTTACCCTGACACGAACCAAGGCACACCAAAGATTTCAGGCAAAGCACCAGAAGCCAGGGGAGATGCATGGAACCAATTCTCCCTCATAGCCTTCAGAAAAAACAGCTCTGCTGACACCTTGGTTTTGGACTTCTGGCCTCCAAGACTGTGAGACAATACATTTCTGTTGTTGAAACCAACTGGTATGTGTCATTTGTTATGACAGACACAGGAAATCAACACATCTGGGTCTTTGAATCAATCTTGACCTTCTTTGGCAAATAGAACCCTGATAATGGATATGAACATTCAGAAAATGAAGATCATTGCATCTGGTTCCATCACTTCATGGCAAATAGATGGGGAAATAATGGAAACAGAGACTTTATTTTGGGGGGCTCTAAAATCACTGCAGATGGTGATTATGGCCATGAAATTAAAAGACGCTTGCTCCTTGGAAGGAAAGTTAGGACAAACCTAGATAGCATATTACTTTGCCAACAAAAGCCCGTCTAGTCAAAGCTATGGTTTTTTTCAGTAGTCACGTGTGGATGTGAGAATTGGATCATAAAGAAAGCTGAGTGCCGAGGAAATGATGTTTTGAACTGTGGTGTTGGAGAAGACTCTTGAGAGTCCCTTGGACTGCAAGGAAATCCAACCAGTGTATCCTAAAGGAAATCAGTTCTGAATATTCATTGGAAGGACTGATGCTGAAGCTGAAACTCCAGTATTTTGGCCACCTGATGCGAAAAACTGACTCACTTGAAAAGACCCTGATGCTGGGAAAGATTGAGGGCAGGAGGAGCAGGGGATGACAGAGGATGAGATGGTTGGATGGCATCACCAACACTATGGACATGAGTTTGAGTAAGCTCTGGGAGTTGGTGAAGGACAGGGAAGCCTCGCGTGCTGCAGTCCATGGGGTTGCAAAGAGTCGAACGTGACTAAACTGAACTGAACTGAACATGACTGAACTGAACGGAAGGGTTTTATGTTCTCCAAGTTTCAGAGGTTTGCAGCACATATCAAACAGAATTCTGTCCCTTAACTTTTCCCACCCTTCATCCCATACTGAATCATAGTTTTAGGGCTGGATATTTGTTTACTAAAAGTCCTAGATCGCCATAGATTTTATTTTCCAAATGCTTTTTCAAACTTCTCTTTGCTATCTCCTTATTTCAGAATAGCTATCAATAAAATCATTGATGCAATGTATTAGTTCAGTGTTCCAGCCTCCAGATGTCTGTTTGGGGATGGGTTTGCATCTGTAGTCCATGGGGTTGCAGAGTCGGACACGACTGAGCGACTGAACTGAACTGAACTTGCATCTGTTAGATGAAATAACTGTCATCATTGCTTTTCCTCTTGAAAAATTACTTAGGGGCAAACAAATCATTTTCCTTGTCTTCTGATGCATTTCAAACAAAGTCATCCTTTTATTCTATCAACAGCAAAAACCAAGCATTTGTCAAAAGCTGGAGTTAGGCAAAGGGCTGGTAACAATAAGGGAAACATGTAAGCTCATTGCCTTTCAACCTTTTGTATTTATATACAATTATTTTTTTGTTTTCCTGTAGTCTGGCCAGGGACAAAATGTTGAAGCAAAGTTTATCTTCATTCTCCTAACCCCAGGCCTCACCTCTTACTACCATATTGAGACACTGCGTTTATCCCTGTGCAGGCAGCCAGATATTGTTATCACCAATATTCAGGCTATCACAATTTGAATTCATTACTGCAGGAGTTTAGTGCTTTGCCAGCTGGAAGCCTGAAAGCCATCTATAGCCTTCCTTCCTGCCATTTGAACACATTATGCAAACCCTCCCCAGTTGTGGGCAGCCTGAGCCCAGCAAAAATACTCATCCTCTTAAGAAAGCCCATGAAGAAGTGCACTCAAGAGGCTGTATCAGGCCAGGTGACCACCTCAGAGAAGCTGGCCACTGCCCACATTAGCTACTGCTGTGGGGCAGACTGCAGGTCACCCGTCTCCTCAGCATGACCATACCCTTTGTCCAGCGCAGTCTGTCAACATGAGATACAAGCTGGTGAAGGCCTATGGGCTTAAGACCAGGGCACTTTCTGAGCAAGTCTAGACACGTTGTTTTCCCTGCTTCGGTGTTCACTCATGCCTGAGAGGAACTACCAGGGGGCAGTCATCACTGACTTTACTGCCTTTGCCTGCCCAGGGCCCCACATCTGTAAAAGGACAGATGTTTAAAACTGCCCGGTCTTGTCATTCTGTTTTGGGAAACCTGGCCTAATTTAAAGCACAACTCACCTGTGCTGATGAGGCTAGCAAAGATGGCTACTTACTTAGCTAATTATATATTCTTTCTTCTTCCTTACCCACAGCTCCCATTTTTAGTTCAGGGCAGCGATAGGCCCACTTAAAACTCCTTTGGATCAAGGAATGAGCCTTTGGATCTAGAAGTGGTGTAATTCTGACCAATGAAATGAAAGCAAAATCCTACAGTGTGAGGACTCTGTGAAAGCTATTGTTTTTTGGTTAAAAGGGCATAGTCTCAGTTGGCACTCACTTGTTTTTCCTCCCCTTTCCCTTCTTCCTGCCGAGTTTGCAGATGTATTTTCTAGAGCAATGCTGTGTAACAAAACGTCCTCTGATGATGGAAATGTGCTCTATCTGCACTGGCCAATATAGTAACCATCCGCCCCTTGTGACAATTAAACATGTGAAATGTAGCTAGTGTACCTGAGGAACTGAATTTTCAATTTAATTTAAATGGAAATAACCACATGTGACCAGCTGCTTCATATAGTGGGGTAGGAAAGTGTAGCATCAATTTTTCAAGCAAGGATGACAGCAACCCTCTTAAGGGTGGCAGCCTGGAAAGGGAAGAGGAGCCCATGCACAGGTCCCCAAGTCAGCATGGCAGCTGTGCAGCCCAAAACTGCTTGTTACGTGAGATAAACAGACCCTGATTCAGTTAAATCACTGATGCTAGGTTTCTGTTAGATGCGGTTTTATGTGATCATACCAGGTGCTCTGACCAAAATGTTCAGATACTCAAGTGTAACCTCTGGCAGAACCAGCTCTTGAAGCAAGTTGAATGACATAATAATGACCCTATGTAACTATGATGCTTTCTCTTGGTGGGGCATCTGGCATTTCAATGAAGTCTTTCTCCTTTAATCTGCATTTTGGATTTGCATTTCTAAGTGCTTTTTAACCACATACCTATGGTCCTTGTACTCAAGGCATGGCGGCTTGTCACGTGGGCACTAGGATCAGGTTCCTTGGTTTTGCACCCCAGCACCACACTTACTGTGTAGCCTTGAGGAGGCTACATCACTTTTAGGTGCTTTGGTTTTCTCAGCTGTGAAATGGGGTTAATCATATGTTCACCTTTGACGGTTGTCATAAAGATGGAAATGAGGCAATGTCAGATACAGTGACTGGCACAATGTGAGCACCTCATGAATGTTAGCTGCAGTTATTTTATTATTTCCTAGCTTGTGGCCAGAATTACTACTTACTTAAAGCATGGCATTTAAAAATGTATTCCCTTGAAGAGCAAAATAATTAGTAACAGAACCCTGATCTCTTAACTCCCAGATCAACCCTTTTCCCCCTGTCATAGCATTTCCATTGGACACTTTGGGAACATGGCACCAGAAAATCTACATTCTTTCTATCCTGTGACTGTTCATTACCTGAGGAATTCACCTATCTCCAGAATTTTTTGTATTATATAGGGGCTAATGTAAATAACAGTGCTTATTGTTCATGATCTTTAGCTTTCCTGTTGCTAAAATAGGTCCATGGAAAGAGAACAGAGGCTTCAAAAACAAATAGTTTGAATCCTAACTGCCGATAATAGCTTTTGTGACCTTGTGCAAACTAACTTCTCTGCACCTGCTTTCCCTCCTCTCTAATGTAAGAGTAATAGCATGGTTGTGAGGGTTAGGTTGAGTGAAATATCATGCATAAGGCAACTGTCAGGGTGGGAAGTTATAAATGTTAACTCCCCTTTTGTGAAGCCTTCTTCTTTCTTAAAAGTTTTATTATTTATTTATTTAACCTGTCTAGTGCTGTTGTTTGCTTTATAAAATTATAAGAGTAAAGAAAGCATTGCTTTGTCATCAACAAATAATGAGAATCCAACTCAAACCAGTAAAAGAGTGACAACCACATAAGCTGATTTTTTTTTAAATAGATATGTGAACTGCTGCCTGTCAACATACTTCTGGCCTTTTGATGGTCACAGCCAGTTCATTTTCTCTCCCTGTTATTAGACAGGAGATGGGGAAACATCATGTCCCAGATGACTTCACGGTCAACATGAAGTTGGATGTTGCCCTGGGAGAAGATCTGATTAAGGTCCTAGAGGATATGAGGCAGGAATATGAGTTTATAACAGAGAAGAAGCATCCAGACTTGACTGCTTGGTTTAAAGAGCAGGTAAAAGAAAGATGCCCAAACTTCTCAAAAGTTCCATTTCCAAAGGGTCCCAATGCCAATGCCTCTTGGTTTGGTCTCACAGTTGGCTGCTATGGCCCAGGAGGTGGCCAGTCCAACAGCTGTACAGGGTAGCCAAAGTGACGTCCATGAGCCAAAGGGCACTTTTCAGACCCTAAAGACTGGCCTGCAACAGTGCAACAGGGTGACTCTGATCTGGGAAAATGCTGCGTCAGGTACTGTCTCCTCCAGAAAGCTGTGAGACCTTCTTCTTGATAGCTTTTCCTAAAAAGAAAAACATCTTAATATCTTAAGAGCAGTTATTTCTGGCTGAGGTAGAACAGCTGGGTTCTAACCATCTCAAAGAAGATTTAGGGGTTATAGCTATTATCATATAATCATAGGCTCAGAAAAGGCTTGAGAGATCTTCTAGTTGAGACCTTCTGTATCACTGAGAAAACCTTGACCCACAGAGGTTGGGGACTCTGAATCTTAAAGCTCTAAAAGACTGGAGTAGTCACTTTATTTCAACTTACCTAAAAATTTCTGTAGAACATCCCCAGGGAAGTACTGTCTTATCAAATTCTCACTTTAGGAGATTTTATCTTTTCAAAAAGACTTTTCCCTACTCCATGGATATGGAAAGTTGATTAAACATGAGAGACAAGAGTTTTTCAGCAGTAGGGATGATCTTTTGAGAACACTTTTAAGAACCAAAGAGAAACAGAGGAAGTGGCTGGGAGAGGCTCTGCCTGGTGTAAAGAGAACTGTCTGGTATCAAGTCTCTTTGGGTCAAGTCTGTCCAGGAGACTTGGGATCCAGTTGTCGTACTGCCACTCAGTACGAGTGTGACCTTGGGTAAGTAGATTAAAATTTCCCCTTCCTGTGTTCTTCATATCAAAATGGGAGCTCTAATACCCACTTTCAAGCAAAGATGTGCTGTATCAGATGCGATCGTGCGCCTGGAAGCATTTTGTAAAGTGTGGATTGCTCTGGTGAAGTAGAGGATCATCACGTTTTCTAGCAGGTATGAATGAAATCTCTCCAGCAGATTTAGATCTTTCCAAAATGCTGTGCCTATATACATGTGTGAACACTATAGAACCCTTACAATTTCCTTCATTCTGCATGTAGATTTTGCCTCTCTTCCTTGAATTCTAGAAAATTGGCAGTATGAACATAGACATGTCTCTATTTCTGGAAGTACAGAATCTTAAGACTCTTACAGAATTACACATTTCTTTTGTATTTTGAGGCTCTTAAATCACCACAGATAACTCAGTTTCTAAAGGGAACTCATGGTGAATTATGATCTACTATGAACTTGCTGGCAATGGATTCACTTATTAGAAGAGAGAAGAGTTAGTGGTTGAAAATAACTCACAAGTTTCTCCACTCTAACTTAGGAATTCTTTCTGAAAAATACTACCTCTGCTTAGCCCTGGAAGTTCTGACTGCCACATTTTGTCTGATCACTCTAATGTATTTGTCCCAAGCATGACATAATGACATCACCAATGAATTCTTTCTAATTAATTGACTGAGGGTAACGTAATTAAATTCAACTGCTCCATATTTTGAAGAGTGTGTACTTTTATCTCTGCATAATTTTACTGGGGGTAAGTGAGTTCTAAACACGGATCATTCTGTGTGCTGGTACACAGCTTTGCTTCACAGTACCTCATGCAACTTGAGTTACACTTCAGAATAAATGCAAGTTCATATTCAGATACACAATATAGATAGATGTCTGTATTAGTAGTTCATTGCTAAGATAATGCTTCTAACAGTGTAAAATGTACCTGTGTAACAAGAACTGAACTGAATTATAGTTATATAATTATAATTGTCTCTACATATGATAAACTTTTATTGGTTTTAGGTGAGAAATTGGGCCAAAAGCTACTTGTAAAATTAGAGCTTAGAATTAAAAAAATTTCTTAGTAATTGAAACATATAGCTGAGGAATTAAAGCAGTAGAGAAACAAATGACTCATCTAGTATCATTTGGGAAAAGAAGTAGGATTATACTTACAGGACTGAAATTTCCAGTTAGTTCTATTGTTTTCTGAGCAAAGGAAGAATATCCAGATAATTTTTCAAGCTCTCAACCTGTTATCTCTGAAATTATCGACCTGTTCATTTTTTAAAATGATGTCTCAACAATGTACTGTTCAGTTCAGTCGCTCAGTTGTGTCCGACTCTTTGTGACCCCATGAACTGCAGCACATCAGGCCTCGCTGTCCATCACCAACTCCCGGGGTTTACTCAGACTCACGTCCATCGAGTCAGTGATGCCATCCAGCCATCTCATCCTCTGTCGTCCCCTTCTCCTCCTGCCCCCAATCCCTCCCAGCATCAGGGTCTTTTCCAATAAGTCAACTCTTCGCATGAGGTGGCCAAAGTATTGGAGTCTCAGCCTCAGCATCAGTCCTTCCAATGAACACCCAGCACTGGTCTCCTTTAGGATGGACTGGTTGGATCTCCTTGCAGTCCAAGGGACTCTCAAGAGTCTTCTCCAACACCACAGTTCAAAAGCATCAATTCTTCAGCGCTCAGCTTTCTTCACAATCCAACTCTCACATCCATACATGACCACTGGAAAAACCATAGCCTTGAGTAGATGGACCTTTGTTGGCAAAGTAATGTCTCTGCTTTTGAATATGCTATTTAGGTTGGTCATAACTTTCCTTCCAAGGAGTAAGAATCTTTTAATTTCATGGCTGCAGTCACCATCTGCAGTGATTTTGGAGCCCCCCAAAATAAAGTCTGACACTGTTTCCACATCTATTTCCATGAAGTGATGGGACCAGATGCCATGATCTTAGTTTTCTGAATGTTGAGCTTTAAGCCAACTTTTTCACTCTCCACTTTCAGTTTCATCAAGAGGCTTTTGAGTTCCTCTTCACTTTCTGCCATAAGGGTGGTGTCATCTGCATATCTGAGGTTATTGATATTTCTCCCGGCAATCTTGATTCCAGCTTGTGCTTCATCCAGCCCCGCGTTTCTCATGATGTACTCTGCATATAAGTTAAATAAGCAGGGTGATAATATACAGCCTTGACGTACTGCTTTTCCTATTTGGAACCAGTCTGTTGTTCCATGTCCAGTTCTAACTGTTGCTTCCTGACCTGCATACAAATTTCTCAAGAGGCAGGTCAGGTGGTCTGGTATTCCCATCTCTTTCAGAATTTCCCACAGTTTATTGTGATCCACACAGTCAAAGGCTTTGGCATAGTCAATAAAGCAGAAATAGATGATTTTCTGGAACTCTCTTGCTTTTTCGATGATCCAGCAGATGTTGGCAGTTTGATCTCTGGTTCCTCTGCCTTTTCTAAAACCAGCTTGAACTTCTGGAATTTCACAGTTCACATATTGCTAAAGCCTGGCTTGGAGAATTTTGAGCATTACTTTACTAGCGTGTGAGATGAGTGCAATTGTGTGGTAGTTTGAGCATTCATTGGCATTGCCTTCCAAATTTGCTGGCATATTGAGTGCAGCACTTCCACAGCATCATCTTTCAGGATTTGGAATAGCTCAACTGGAATTCCATCACCTCCACTAGCTTTGTTCGTAGTGATGCTTTCTAAGGCCCACTTGACTTCACATTCCAGGATCTGGCTCTAGGTGAGTGATCACACCATCATTATTATCTTGGTCGTGAAGATCTTTTTTGTACAGTTCTTCTTGCCACCTCTTCTTAATATCTTCAGCTTCTGTTAGGTCCATACCATTTCTGTCCTTTATTGAGCCCATCTTTGCATGAAATGTTCCCTTGTTATCTCTAATTTTCTTGAAGAGATCTCTAGTCTTTCCCATTCAATTGTTTTCCTCTATTTCTTTGCATTGATCGCTGAGGAAGGCTTTCTTATTTCTCCTTGCTATTCTTTGGAACTCTGCATTCAGATGCTTATATCTTTCCTTTTCTCCTTTGCTTTTTGCTCCTCTTCTTTTCACAGCTATTTGTAAGGCCTCCCCAGACAGCCATTTTGCTTTTTTGCATTTCTTTTCCATGGGGATGGTCTTGATCCCTGTCTCCTGTACAATGTCACGAACCTCCGTCCATAGTTCATCAGGCACTCTGTCTATCAGATCTAGGCCCTTAAATCTTTTTCTCACTTCCACTGTATAATCATAACGGATTTGATTTAGGTCATACCTGAATGGTCTAGTGGTTTTCCCTACTTTCTTCAATTTAAGTCTTAATTTGGCAATAAGGAGTTCATGGTCTGAGCCACAGTCAGCTCCTGGTCTTGTTTTTGCTGACTGTATAGAGCTTCTCCATCTTTGGCTGCAAAGAATATAATCAATCTGATTTCGGTGTTGACCATCTGGTGATGTCCATGTGTAGAGTCTTCTTTTGTGTTGTTGGAAGAGGGTGTTTGTTATGACCAGTGCATTTTCTTGGCAAAACTCTCTTAGTCTTTGCCCTGCTTCATTCCGTATTCCAAGGCCAAATTTGCCTATTACTCCAGGTGTTTCTTGACTTCCTACTTTTGCATTCCAGTCCCCTATAATGAAAAGGACATCTTTTTTGGGTGTTAGTTCTAAAAGGTCTTGTAGGTCTTCATAGAACCGTTCAACTTCAGCTTCTTCAGCGTTGCTGGTTGGGGCATAGACTTGGATTACTGTCATATTGAATGGTTTGCCTTGGAAAAGAACAGAGATCATTCTGTCGTTTTTGAGATTGCATCCAAGTACTGCATTTTAGACTTTTGTTGACCATAATGGCTACTCCATTTCTTCTGAGGGATCCCTGTCCGCAGTAGTAGATATAATGGTCATCAGAGTTAAATTCACCCATTCCAGTCAATTTTAGTTGGCTGATTCCTAGAATGTCGACATTCACTCTTGCCATCTCTTGTTTGACCACTTCCAATTTTCCTTGATTCATGGACCAGACATTCCCGGTTCCTATGCAATATTGTTCTTTACAACATCGGACCTTGCTTATATCACCAGTCACATCTACAACTGGGTATTGGTTTTGCTTTGGCTCCATCCCTTCATTCTTTCTGGAGTTATTTCTCCACTGATCTCTAATAGCATATTGGGCACCTACCGACCTGGGGAGTTCCTCTTTCAGTATCCTCTCATTTTGCCTTTTCATACTGTTCATGGGGTTCTCAAGGCAAGAATACTGAAGTGGTTTTGCCATTCCCTTCTCCAATGGACCACATTCTGTCAGACCTCTCCACCATGACCCACCCGTCTTGGGTGGCCTCATGGGCATGGCTTAGTTTCATTGAGTTAGACAAGGCTGTGGTCCTAGTGTGATTAGATTGACTAGTTTTCTGTGATTATGGTTTCAGTGTGTCTGCCCTCTGATGCCCTCTTGCAGTACCTACCATCTTACTTGGGTTTCCCTTACCTTGGGCATGGGGTATCTCTTCATGGCTGCTCCAGCAAAGCTCAGCTGCTGCTCCTTACCTTGGATGAGGGGTATCTCCTCACCGCTGCCCCTAATCTTGAACGTGGAATAGCTCCTCTAGGCCCTCCGGCGCCCACGCAGCCACTGCTCCTTGGACCAATAATCTTGTGCAAAGTGAGCAATCTTCAATTTGCAGAATGTATCATATGCTTCCATGCTTTGGGGCCTTCCCTCTTGTTCCTTAATTGTTATTCCATCTTTCAAAGCTTATGCAAGGAACTACTCTGAGTCTCCTCCTTACTTATCTATTTCTCCAGTCAAGCTTTATTGAGCAATAAGTTTGCTAAAGACATGGGGGTGGGGGGGTTGGTTCTACTTTATTTTATTAACATTAACAGTTTACATCTGATGTAGGACATCTTGAAGTTCTTTGGAAGTCTATTATTTTCAAGAAAATTTTCCATTACTATATTCAGCATCCTGAATACTTTAATTATCTTGTGTCTCTTCACATGAGGTAAAAATTCAGATTGTAATCAATTGATGCTGTCCTTTGTATCCAGAAATGATAACATCTATGACACTAGAGAGTCTTGTCCCCACACCTTGTAATATGTACTGGCTTTAAGCTCCTTCTTCCTATGGGGAGTATATTCATTGTAAAAGGCAGTACAGGGAAACAAGGAAGCAGAAACCTGCCCCAAGATCTGCTGGTCTCACCCTTTTGTGTCCCACTTGTTTGGTGTAGTAAGATGCTTCACTGCCAGTCCCAGATGAACCCGTCCTCCTGGAGTTCACCCCTTACATACTACTGTCCCCTGTGGTGGACTCTGGGTTTGGCTCATGTGACTTAATTTGGCCAATTATTAGCAAGTCTGATGCAAATAGAAACTTTGTAAGCACTTGCACATTGGAATGTTCCCTTTTGACACCATGCCACCACCATGCTGTGGGGAAGCCCGTATTACTTCATGGAGAAACCAGATGAAGGAAAACTGAGACCTCAAACATGTACCTCTGTGTGAAGTCATTTGAGCCATCGCAGCTGAAGCCCCACATGCCATGGACAGAGACCAGCTGTTTTTACTTTTTCCTGCTTGAATTTCTCATCCACAGAATGGTGAGTAAATCTATTTGTATTGTTTTAGGCCACTGAGTTTGGAATGGTTTTGATTCAGCCGTGGATAATAGACAGGAGTTGGAGAAGGCAATGGCACCCCACTCCAGTACTCTTGCCTGGAAAATCCCATGGACGGAGGAGCCTGGTAGGCTGCAGTCCATGGGGTCGCTAGAGTCAGACATGACTGAGCGACTTCACTTTCACTTTTCACTTTCATGCATTGGAGAAGGAAATGGCAACCCACTCCAGTGTTCTTGCCTGGAGAATCCCAGGGATGGGGCAGCCTGGTGGGCTGCCATCTATGGGGTCACACAGAGTTGGACATGACTGAGGTGACTTAGCAGCAGCAGCAGCAGCAGCAGCAGCAATAGACAGGAGTAAGTATAGTGTAGGCTTTGCAGGTGGCAAAGTAGTAAAGAATGAAGGAGATGCAGGAGATGCAGGTTCAATCCCTGGGTTGGGAAGAACCAGAGAAGAAAATGGAAACCCTCTCCAGTATTCTTTTCTGGAGAATTCCACGGACAGAGGAGCCTGGTGAGCTACAGTCCAGGGGATTGCAAGAGCCAGACATGACTTAGTGACTAAACAACAGCAATGAAGTATAGAGTGGTAGTTCAGGGCATGCTTTCTGGAGCCTCACTGTCTGAGTCTAAATCCTTACAAACTTGCTCTGTGACCTTGAGCCAGTTACTTACTTCCTTTGCACTTCAGTTTCCTTGGTGGCAAGATGGGAATAATACTAGTGCCTAATTACGTTATAGGTTGCTGTGAGCATTAAATGGTTTTATACAGGTTTGTGTGAAAGTTGCTCAGTTGTGTCTGACTCTTTGTGACCCCATGGACTATACAGTCCATGGAATTCTCCAGGCCAGAATACTGGAGTGGGTAGCCTTTCCCTTCTTCTGGGGATTTTCCCAACCCAGGGATCAAACCCAGGTCTCCTGCATTGCAGGAGGATTCTTTACCAGCTGAGCCACCAGGGAAGCCCAAAAATACAGGAGTGCGTAATCTATCCCTTCTCCAGTGGATCTTCCATACCCAAGAATGGAACCAAGGTCTCCTGCATTGCAGGTGGATTCTTCACCATCTGAGCTACGAGGAGGCACTTAGATCAGTGCCTGGCCCCTAGCAGGCACTCTATGTCTGTGAGCAGCAGCTACGTTTCTAGAGCCAGCTCCCAGTGCGATTAGCTTGGTTACACAGCTGCAGCAGGACCAAGCTGGGGGCTGCTGGCAGGGGCTGAGGCATCTGAGAACAGAAAGATGCCCTTGATAATGGGCTGATTGCATGGAATCACTGAAGTTGGAGTCCTTGCAGTGCTGGAATGAAGAGCTATCATTCCTCTCAAGTCCCGTCTCTTCTGGAGGCTGTTTTCATTCAAAGGGGAGACTGATGCATGGTTTAGAGAACTCTGTGTGGGAGCCACAGGTATTGAACTGGAGTTAGGACTTGCCCTGATGGATTTGGTGTTGCCCCAAATTAGCTTCACTGTGTTGAATAAGTCACTTAGTCCCTGTGGACTTCAGTGCCACATCTGTTAAAGGAGGGAGGGTCAGCCTCACGCGCCTCAGAGTTGCTTGACCCACTTTTCTAATGAAATGAGGATAGGCCAGATGTCAGACCCAGGAAGAAGCATTTGAGAGCAGATGATGCCCCATACTCCTCAGTCAGTGCCAGAGACTGATTCCAGAGCTCATCCCCAGACCAGTTGGAGAGCATCATTTAGAGCTCTCCGTAAACCTGCCCTCTTCCATCTCACTGCTTGCTCCTGCTGTGGCTGTCCCCACCTCCTACCTCAGCTCCACTAGTATCACCTCTTTGCCTGAGGCCACATTTCTGTTGTATTCACCATTGTATTTTCAGGGCCATCACTTAGTAGGTGCTCAGTAAATATTTGGTAAAAGAACAAAATAAATCACCCATGATTGTTCAGAAGACAGGGGTGTTCCTTGACTCCCTACTCACCTTCTTATTAACTCAGGAGAAGGCAGGTGCTACAAGGATGACCAAGCAGTCTCATAGGAGCTCACAGGAGGGTGATGAGTTGCTGGACAATGGGCTTCTGGGATTTAGAGTTAAGTGTAAATTGCTCACAAATCTCCAGAATGTTTCAGGTCTCTACAGCATCAAGGAAGAGTCCTTGGAACTCTTCAAATACAGCAGCTAAGTTTGATAAAAGCTCCTGCTGCATACATGACCACATAGCCATAAAGGTCAAAGCCTTTCCCCTCCCTCACACAAGATGATAAATACTGATAAATACCAGCGTCAGCCTGACCTGGTCTGAAAGTGCGGTGGGCACTTTGCCACATGTGGTCTGCTGATTGAGTCATTTTATTTATAAAATCTGCTTTTAAAGCTTCCATTTATTAAATTTTCAATAGATACCAAACTGTGCTGAGGGTTTTAGTAATTAATCGGGTTTCCCAGGTGGCGCTAGTGGTAAAGAACTTGCCCTTCAATGCAGGAGACACGAGAGACACAGGTTTGATCCCTGGAATGGGAATATCCCCTGGAGAAAGAAATGGCAACCCACTCTAGTATTCTTGGCTGGGAAATCCCATGGACAGAGAAGCCTAGCAGGTTACAGCCCGTGGAATTGCAGAATTGGACACGACTGCACAGGGACACTCACATACACATTCATCTATTTCTAATGTTTCTAAGACTTTTGATTTGAAAATACAGCAAAGTGCCATTATGAAATTCTGAATTATTTCACTGATGTATTCTCCTGTCAAATCTAGTGTTTCCATGTGGAAATTCCTTCCTGACATTTCTCAAGACATTTAGATATTTTTCTGAATCCCTGGAAGTATATTGAGTGCCAATCATGTCGAGGCACTGCAGTGAGGATTGTAAATAGGACATAATTCCTGTTTTCACAGAGCTTATAAAATATGTCATCTAACCTTCATGACAGCCCTACAAGTAGTTAATATTCCCATTTTACAGAAGAGGAAGCTGAGGCAGCAGTGGACACTGGTCCATTGTATCCCTGTTTATCATCAGAGTTCCGGTTTATCCAACAAGAAAGTTTGTTTTGAATTATTCAGTGCGTGTGTTTCATCATTCTGAGCTATTTCTATGTGTCAGTCTTCCATTCACTTGCTGCCCTGGAAATCCAACATTCTAAGTCGCTGAGGCAGGATGGTAAGACAAGTAACTGGATATACAGCCCAGAATAATACGCTTAGTATTCACTACCCTGCATTCTTGTTGCTAACATACTATGGGAATTTGCTACCCTAGGCAGGGGAGCTATTGACTTTTTGCTAAGATTTTTCTGACAATGCTAAATGTAAGATTTGAAAACTGTATAAAATGAGCATACATGAAATTATGAAGAAAATCTGGAGATATTTTCTACCTGTATAAAATCCAGGATCTTTTTGTTTCTTTATATTTACTATGAGAAAATGCACACCATGAAGTTGAGGCTGAAGGCAACATAAATATTCTGGGATGTTTCCTTCATCTTCTCCCATTTGGTGAGCTAGTCAATAACCTATTTTTCAAGCTTACTACATAAAGAGCATTATGTGTGTTTTGGGAGTGGGGGATTTAGTTTAATTCCTTCCTTGTATTTATTGAAAATGTACTACATATAAGACGGAGTGTTATGTGCTGTGACAGATCATTCATCTTCCATGGGAACTGACAACAACTTGAGGAATAGTGGCAGCTCAGGGGTGTGTCAGCAGAGCCTTGAGAGCAAGTTGGATCTCAACAGGTAGACATGTGTGGATGGACACCGGTTCTGAAGGCTCGGTGTGACCAAAGGCATAGCAGAGAAAATGTACAGTTGTGTTCAGTGACAAGTGTAGCCAGTCTGGAGCTTTGCAGGTGTGGGGCCTAGGAGGAAGGGAGAGAGTAGAAGCTGATTCACTGGCAAAGTAGACTGCATTTTTGGATGACAAGTTCGTTCTGTAACACAGTGGGAAGAAATCAAAAGTTGTGAACAGAAGATGAAATGATTCTGTTCTTTTGGGAAAAGAAGCAGATACAGAATAAGTTGCAGCAACAGCTAGCTGAAGGAAGAAGAGAGAAAAGAAAATGGAGTTGGTTGCGGGGGAAGAAAGAGAAGGAGGTGAAGGGGAAAGGGGAAGTCCTACCCACTTTGCAGTCTCCATGGAAGCATTTGCAATATCATAGGAAACTCATTTGGGGAAGGAGGGCTAAGTAAGACTTAGAGATACAAAGAAATCGGGTTTGCAGGCCTTTTGATTTCTGGCTTTGTCCTTGGTTTGCTGGAGTGGTTCAGTTGGGTTTATATGGCCAGAAAGACCAAGAAGGTCCAGTTCAGTCAGTTGGGCTTTAACGGTTGAGTCATTCCATGTTTACCACCCAAGTTTGAGCAGAGGGGAGGTGGCTCTGGCCAGCCTCTTGTGCTCCAGATTTTCAGGCCCTGGCCTGAAACTAACTTCAGTCTCCCCAAGATCTGTACCACTAGAGGTTATCAAGACTTTGCAGGGCAGTCTGAGTCAGCAATTGTTATCTCTTTTCTGTTTCTTTTTAATAGTAGAACTGTTTCTTTAAACACACAAAACAATTCATGGTAAAAACAAGCTCTGTTAAACTGACAGATGTGGAGTTACTGTGTTTGAAAGCAGAGATAAGTGGCTGCATAAGCCCCACCCCCAGATATCCCTCAGGTGTTCTCTGATCACAGAGTGTTCCATGCAACATGGTTTGAACATCCTGTTTTAGGTCCAGTCTTTCTAGAATCAGTTTTGTGACCAGAGATAAAATGGAACCAAGAATTAAATTCCCAGGGGATCTATTATTAGGGAAGGGAGCTGGTATCTATACGGAGCTGAGAGAGCTGAGGGGCAGAGAGCTGGTGATGAGGTTTAAGAGAAAAGAATGGCTGAAGAACCATTTTTCATGTTGCTCATATTTTTGCTGGGAACTTTGGAAAATATAGCAAAATGCTGTTATGAGACTCTGCATTATTTCACTGCTCTGTTTCTCCTCTCAAAGCTAGTGTGTCCACATGGGAATTCCATCCCAACGTTTTTCAGGAAACTTATGTTTTTCTAACCCTGGAGAAGGAAATGACAACCCACTCCAGTATTCTTGCCTGGGAAATACCATGGACAGAAGAGCCCGGTGGGCTACAGTCCATGGGGTCGCAAGAGTGAGATACAGCTTAGTGACTGAACCGCCACCACCATGATTTTTCTAAATCTCCAGGAAAACCTGTCAAGAAATTGGGAAAGAGGAAAAAAGTATAATTCGCCTGTGAGAACTAAAGATTAATGATCAGCTTAGACCAAGTACTGATCAGAAGGAATCCACTGACACCAAATTGAAAGCATGAGCAAGGAACATTTACTCTCATTTACATGAGAGTTCTGAGGTTAAGGTTGACATTTCCATGAAACTGGTTAGAAGCACAGAGGGAAACGCTGTTTTAATCTATCAGCCAGCCTTGCTTATAGCTGAGGCCATTGTTATGTATCTGTTCATGGGCCAGTCTGCTGCTGTTGGTGACTCATTCATGCAGATAAAATAAATATTAATGAATTTATATACATAATATACTTTATACAAATCATATGAGTGGTGGTCCAAGAAATAATGAATTTGGAACAAAATAAGGTCTTAAATGGGGAGTTTAGCCTTTGATTCTTTGTAGTGCTATTAACTTTGCTAGGATATCTGAATGTTATTTGTATATTACCAAATGTTTGCTGGTGTTTTCCGATGTTTTAATATTTTCCATATGCTATACTTCTCTGTAAATACTGATCAAATTAAAGCTTATTAACTAAACAATTTTTAAGATATCTATGAAGATGAGTAAAGAATATGAAGAATATTAAAAGTATTTTAAGAATAGTTTATGATTTGGGAAATTCCAGAGAATTTCCAGGAATTCCAGTTCTGTATTTTGAATTCTGATTAATATTTGTGAAGAGTTTGGAAACATCACTTAGTCCAATATCTGGGCTTTAGGTCTGAGTGATTAGTTAAATGATCTCAAATCATCAAGATAGATCCCAGCTTCATTTATGCTATGACAGTGGCTCAGTAAATGTTTCTCTTCAGGACTAGCTTGAAGCCTGCATAAGTACTCACAGTTGACTTTGGAAATAAAGATTTTTTTAACCATTAAAAATGAAGGGTTCAGAGTTTTCTCTGATGGAACAATTCTTTAATATATCTTTCTAAAATTAAAATGAGATCCAAGAGACACTAGAGGAGTGTATATATTTATCTGTAAGTGGCGTTTGTGTGTGCACAATGTAAATAAGGGTTCATGTTGCCTTCTCTCCATCTGAAGGAAAGTGATACTTCTGTCTGTCTCTCTTTTTCCTTTTTAATGTGTTGATTCTTTCTCAGCTCTGAATCACAATATGGTGTTTCAACATATAAATGATGAACACAAGAACAATGCGAGCATTGGGTTGACTTATCCTTATGATTTCATTATAATGTGCACATATAAGGTAGAACATTTATCATGTCATTGCTTTTGACTGGCTTTAAACCACAGCTCTATTAAAGGCTTTTTATTAAATAGGTTTGAGTTTGATCATAAGCAATTCTGCTTCCTGAAATCTCATTTGTCTGAAAGGAGCATTGCATATTTATACTTAACATTTCAGGGTCAAACAATGGAAGGAAGGTGACTGTTTGAATTATTGCACTATTTATAATCAGTGGTTGCAATAAAGCATTATCTCTAAGTTTGACTATCACTGAATATGGTCTTCGAAAATATATTGGTCTCTCTGTCTATTTTATAGCTGGGAGGGAAGCTATGTTGACTTTTTCTTCTGCCAGAAAAGGAAGGAAGAGATTCTGTGATCTAAGTTGGAGTCTGGAACAGATGGGGAGAATGAACTTAAAATAAATTAACTGAAATGCTGTATTTACATGACTTTTGACACCATCAACCCAATGTACAGCTAAAAAGTTCTAATACTACTGGTCTACCCAAGACCTACTGTGTCAGTTGATAATATGCTATGAGATTTAAGTTGTATCAGGTCCTTGTATTATGTAGAAGCCAATAATAAATTTTTGGAGGATGATTGTTCCTTTTAAAGTCAATCAAAGATGTTGTCTCTAGATAAGGAATGATTTTAATGCAGAGGTGAATGAAGAAAAAGTTTTTCTCGATCTTGTTCACTGTTACGAAGCAATAAAATAATGATATCCTTGTTTGCTGTTTCTTTGAAGATATGCTAGGTCAATTCAACCTTTACATTAATACAATCAGATTGTTAACAAGTATATTTCAAATTATTACATATTAATTATCATTCCATAGCCTTTATAAAATATTTTCAATATCATCTAATCTTCAAAACATTGAAATGAGGATTATTGGTGGGTACTTGAGTTAGGAATAGCAGCAGAAGGTTATATTCTGTAAAGAACTTTCAGTTTCTTTAGACAGTGATTGGAAAGTCTGAACATCCATGAGTAGAAAAAGTCTAAGTAGAAAAAACGAGAAAAAGCTAAGAAATCCTTTCCCTGTGCTTTGAGAGTGTACTTTGTTACATATTTCTGGACTTGACTGGACGTACTGGACCCAATCTGATTCACTCTCTTTTTCACATGTTGGGAGGGGGTGGTTGCGATTACAATTATTGTAACTTTTTTTTTTAAATTACAGACAGATTGGATTTCAGATTGCCCAATCACTAATTTAAAAACTGGACGTTACTTGACTTGAATGGTTGGACAATGATAAAAAAATTTGTTCATGTTAAATAAAGTAGTTCAGTTCAGTTCAGTCGCTCAGTCGTGTCCGACTCTTTGCAACCCCATGAATCACAGCACACCAGGCCTCCCTGTCCAACACCAACTCCCAGAGTTCACTCAAACATACATCCATTGAGTCAGTGATGCCATCCAGCCATCTCATCCTCTGTCGTCCCCTTCTCCTCCTGCCCCCAATCCCTCCCAGCATCAGAGTCTTTTCCAATGAGTCAACTCTTCGCATGAGGTGGCCAAAGTACTGGAGTTTCAGCTTTAGCATCATTCCTTCCAAAGAACACCCAGGGCTGATCTCCCTTAGAATGGACTGGTTGGATCTCCTAAGAAATTAGTTAGCTACCATCAAATCTTTGGGGGAATGATGAAGTGAAATGAAGTGAAGTCGCTCAGTTGTGTCTGACTCTTTGCAACCCCATGGACTGTAGCCTACCAGGCTTCTCAGACCATGGGATTTTCCAGGCAAGAGTACTGGAGTGGGTTGCCATTTCCATCTCCAGGGGATCTTCCCGACCCAGGGATCAAACCTGGGTCTCCCGCATTGTAGGCAGATGCTTTACCCTCTGAGCCACCAGGAAAGCCCAGATGGAAAGTTATAAATAGGCTGAGAGAGATTCAGGTAGACAGAGCAGACTGGGGTAAAGCACTTGACTTTCCCATTGGAGATAAAAAAATTTTCAATTAGAAATAATGGAATTATGAAATATTTAAACTTGAAAGGAATAGGAATCTTTGTTGAATTAATTTTCCCTGGAAATGCCCAGGAGGGTGGAAGTGGTACTTTCTGGAACAAGGGTGGCTGGGTCTTGCTTTGCACGATGGGGAATGAGAGGAAGAGGAAGCGACTATCCCTTCTCTGTGTGTGGGCTCCATGCCTGCATCAACTGGGTGGCTGGCAGGAGCATTGATAGCATTGTTTTCAGACTCTTGTGTCCCTAAAAGAGACGTTCCCAGAGGAATACTCTATTTCTCAGGAGGACCCAGACACTAAACTCACAGGCTCTCCTCCTGCATCTGGGTATGAGTTCAGGTAAAGTGTCAAGTTGAGTCAAAGGATGTGGTAACAGAGGAAAAGGACTTAGAATTTCCTTTCTCCCTTCTTTGTCAGAAGGCCTACTACAAAGCTCCCTTAGTGAAAAGGTGAAAATGGGAGAGTGGTGAAAAAGATCAACATGAAAATATTTTAGGATTGTCACATATGATTTAAATTAGTGCTCTGCTATCATGATTTCAGATGTATAAGTATTTTGTCAATGAAATGCAGAACATAGTTCACATGTTTATTTCTCTGCTTGTTCATATTATTCTTTCACTAGGAACTATGAAAACAGGAGGAGTTTTTTTAAAAAAAAATTTGTTAGGTGATAGAGATCCCTAGAAAATGGGTCACACATCTATGACTTACTTTTTAACATGAACCAGGCCCACATTTTTAATCCCCAAACACAAAGTTGGTATTTTCCCCCCTCAGTCAGACAAGTACAGACTAATCTAGAATTAAATATATCTTGGCTAGTTGTGGCAAGCTGATGACCTTAGTTTTCCTTCTTAATGCCCCCGAAGGGCAAAAAAAAAAAAAAATTTCCTCACAGTATAAATTGTAGTAAAGGCAGAATAACTGTTAGCAAGAGTCCCCAAAGTACAGTGATGTGGACCAAAGCTTTGATTGCCTGGGCTGATGGGCAGTTATGCTCCATGTAGTCACTTAAAGACTTCAGTGCCTGCACTATTTTTGTTCCATCATCACATGGGGGTCATTTACTTCATCTACTAAATCAAAGCTGGCTTATAGATGTGGTCATATTTCATATGTGTCATATATATGGACATATATGTTGTATATATACATATATATATGTGGTCATATTCCATATAGATGTGGGATTCCCTGGAGGCTCAGTAAAGAATCTTCCCACAATGCACGAGACCTGGGTTCAATCCCTGGGTCGGGAAGAACCCCTGGAGAAGGGAATGACTACTTCTTGCCTGGAGAATCCCATGGACAGAGGACCCTGGTGGGCTATAGTCCATAGGGTCACAAAGAGTTGAACACGACTGAAGCACTAACATTGTCATATTCCAGCTAATGGGAAGGAGAAAAAATAGAAAAAAAAATCTGAGAAAAGAAATTGTCTTCTGAGCAAGTAAGGCATAAGTTGCACACATCACTTCTGTTCACATTCTGTTGGTGAGTCCTTAGTCACATTTGTTATTATTCAGTCACTCATCCATGCCCGACTCTTTGCAACCCCATGGACTGTAGCACACCAAAGCATACTCAAACTCATGTCCTTCACCATCTCCCAAAGCGTACTCAAACTCATGTCCATTGAGTCAGTGATGCCATCCAACCATCTCTTCTTCTGTCATCCCCTTTTGCTCCTGCCTTCAATCTTTCCCAGCATCAGGGTCTTTTCCAGTGAGTTGGCTCTTTACATCAGGTAGCCAAAGTGTTGAAGCTTCAGCTTCAGCATCAGTCCTTCCAATGAATATTCAGGGTTGATTTCTTTAGGATTGACTGGTTTGATATCCTTGCAATCCAAGGGACTCTCAAGAGTCTCTCCAAAACCACAGCTTGAAATCATCAATTCTTCAGTGCTCAGCCTTCTTTATGGTCCAACTCTCACATGCATACATGACTACTGGAAAAACCATAGCTTTGACTAGACCGACTTTTGTTGGCAAAGTGATGTCTCTACTTTTTAATATGCTGTCTAGGTTTGTCATAGTTTTTCTTCCAAGGAGTAAGTGTATTTTAATTTCATAGTTGCAGTTACCAACTACAGTGATTTTGGAGACCAAGAAAGTAAAGTCTGTTACTGTTTCCATTGTTTCCCCATCTATTTGCAGATGATACCACCCTTATGGCAGAAAGTGAAGAGGAACTAAAAAGCCTCTTGATGAAAGTGAAAGAGGAGAGTGAAGAAGTTGGGTTAAAGCTCAACATTCAGAAAACGAAGATCATGGCATCTGGTCCCATCACTTCATGGCAAATAGATGGGGAAACAGTGGAGACAGTGTCAGACTTTATTTTTCTGGGCTCCAAAATCACTGCAAATGGTGATTGCAGCCATGAAATTAAAAGATGCTTACTCCTTGGAAGGAAAGTTATGACCAACCTAGATAGCATATTCAAAAACAGAGACATTACTTTGCCAACAAAGGTCCATCTAGTCAAGGCTGTGGTTTTTCCTGTGGTCATGTATGGATGTGAGAGTTGGACTGTGAAGAAGGCTGAGCACCAAAGAATTAATGCTTTTGAACTGTGGTGTTGGAGAAGACTCTTGAGAGTCCCTTGGACTGCAAGGAGATCCAACCAGTCCATTCTGAAGGAGATCAGCCCTGGGATTTCTTTGGAAGGAATGATGCTAAAGCTGAAACTCCAGTACTTTGGCCACCTCATGCGAAGAGTTGACTCATTGGAAAAGACTCTGATGCTGGGAGGGATTGGGGGCAGGAGGAGAAGGGGACGACAGAGGATGAGATGGCTGGATGGCATCACTGACTTGATGGACGTGAGTCTGAGTGAACTTCGTGTGTTGGTGTTGGACAGGGAGGCCTGGTGTGCTGTGATTCATGGGGTCGCAAAGAGTCAGGCACGACAGAGCGACTGATCTGATCTGATCTGATTTGCCATGAAGTGATGGGGCCAGATGCCATGATCTTAGTTTTTTGAATGTTGAGTTTTAAGTCAGCTTTTTCACTCTCCTCTCTCACCTTCATCAAGAAGCTCTTTAGTTCCTCTCTGCTTTTGCTGTTAGGCTGAATGTGTACTCCCCAAAGAAACTAAAGCTGAGGTAAAAGATTTATGCAGAGTGCTTATTAATTTGTTTGTAATAAAAAAAGAAAACTTAAATGTTCAATCTCAGAAATGTTTAAAAATCATTTTCTGTACAACTAAAATCCTGTTTTTGAAGATTATGTGAAATAGATATTAATACACTAAAGTATTAATAGTAGTATCTCTGAGAATTGAAGTTATAAATGACTTTGTATTTTCTCCTTTATGCTTTTCTGTGTTTTCTAAAGTTTTATATAATAAGCATATCTAATTTTATGGTTGAGAGAAAACATTTAGTTAGCTTTTTTTTTTTTTTTTAGCAATAGGGCTAGATTCTTGCTGACCAACTACAATAAGCTTTTTTTTCCCTCTTCTTTTATTTTTTTTTTAATTTTATTTTTACAATAAGCTTTAATAGATTCTTTCAGGTAGGATAGAAACAGAAATTCAAGCCACTGAGAGAAGGGCTGAGTTCAAGAAATGACTGACGGTTTACATAGTGTGTCATTTCTAATGTTTAACTCCGAGGGGAGGAGAGCTGGAATCTTTGACCATATTTCTCTTCTACCTGCGCTTCTATGTTTGCCTTCTGTCTATTTAAGAGTATTTTGCTGTTGTTCTGCAGGGTGGCAAGGGCCTGGTTTTCACAGCTTCATGCCCCACCACCTCTCGCTTATAAATAGAATCTCCACTGATTTACCACTGCTTCAGTACACAAACAAGAGGATTCTTTGCATGAAAATACAACCGTCTAAGTGAGCAAAGTCGTAGTGGTCAGAGTTGGTGTTGGAAAAGTCCAACCCAAAGGTTTTTAGAATGGGGGAAGGCACGTGGGAAATGAGAAATGTTCTCCTGTATTTTTATAGCATGATGATGAATTGCTTTTGCTTTTCCAAAACCAGGCTCCAGCTCCTCTGTTCACCTCTATTATCTGCTGCTGGTCTCCAAAGGCATATTACCATATTAATTCATTGTGTTATACAATTTGGTCAACTAAATGAGCTTACCTTATGCCCTCTTAATGGCATTGGCTTTTAATATTGGTTTCGAGGGATACATTTAACAAAACAGATGCGTCAAGGAAATGTATTTAAACTCAATTTGGTTTTAAAATGACTAGTGGTCTCTCTAATGAGCCAGGTACCAAAAAAAGAGCATTGCAGGCAACACACTGTGATGAATGTGGAGCCTCAATGCTGAAGTATCCCTAATGCCCAGGGTGATCAGATGTGTGCTGGAAACAAAGTCATGCACTACAAATGTGCCGTTATAAGATCTGAAGTCTAAAGAGGATAATACTGGTTACTTAGAGAAGCTGACCTGCATATGAGTGAGACTGAGATTTAATTGCATGTCATAAAATGCGGCCATCTCACTGACTTAGTGAGACAGCCTGAAGAAAGAGATGTGTGATAATGGCAATGAATGGTGAATGACCCATGCCATTAGTTCATACTTGCAATTTGAGTCTAACAGCAGAGTGGAAATATGGGTTTAGAACCATGTACACTTAGACTGGAATTCCTATTTCCTCACTTTGTAAAATTTAAGTTATCATGGGAGAGTCAAATTCACCTATATAAGACTTCAGTTTCCTTGTCTGTAAAATGGGAAAATAATACTAAAACCTAGAGTTGTGAAGTTTAGCAATAATACAAAGACAGCGCTTGGCAGGTAGTAGCATTTAAGAAGCATATCTGTCCCTTTGTGTGTGTGTTTACAATCATGAATTTACCTACCTCATAATAGTTACTGATTTTTTTGGATTGTTAAACCAATGACTGAATACATAAATTCCATTCCCTTGATAGGCCTCAGTTGGCTTTTCACATTCAAAATGGACTGACCACAAGCTTATTTGATCATTTCTTCCCATGGGAAGGATGATCAGGATGAATTGCCGGCCTGTGAGGCAACTCCAGCAACTGGCCTGACCAAAAGAGCAGCCAAGACCATCAGTCTGGATGTACAACATCCTTATCCAGTGGCTACATATTGACGAACTAATAACCAGTGCTTGGAAAAAATAGTGCAAGTTAATGATCTTTCTAGGATGATATGATGAATATTTTTCCATAGAGGGCTGTAATTTCCATGGTAAGAGTTCATCACACTTTGTCTCTTCATCCTGATTACAACAGTGACTAGAGCACAAATTATTTCTTAGGGGAGACAAAAAGAAGCAATTACATTTTAGCTTGGCCACTTCTTCCCTATCATACATAACACCCTAGATCCTTTGGTCTACTCTCTCTCCCTCAGACAGCTTAGGTTTGGTCCCCCTCATAAACCGTTACTATGCCATTCACTCTACCAACAGGTGTCTACATACTTACATATGCCAGACATTGTGCCTGGCCCTCAAAGTGCTTACAGACTAGGAGAAAGCCATTTCTCCTTAGCAGAATTCTGCTCATCTTTTTATATGTCATTCCAACTCTTACCCACTTCTTAAAGTGTACATAAATCCTTGTCTCTTCAACACATTGCTGGGAAGGTAAAAGAGTGAATCTATATAGAGAGCAATTGAGCAACATCTAATAAAATTAAAATGTAATACCATTTAGCCTAAGAGTTTCATTGCAAAATATTTACCCTAGAGATATATTGCACATGGTTAAAATACCATAGTCACAAGAGAATTCATTGCAGGAGTGTTCATATTGGGAAGATATTGAAAGCAATGTAAATGTGCATCAGTTGTTGACTATATTGTGGTGTTTACAGACAATGTGAAATGATGGAACTAAAGAAATAATGAAGAGTCTCTGTATTTCCTGATGAGGAATGACCTCTAAGATATATTGTTAAATGGAAACAAAAAAAAAGGGCAGAAGATTATATAGAGGGGGCACAAGATGTTTAAGGAAAAACAAACCCATATTTATGATTGATAGTACACAGAAACTCTCTGGGAGGATCCAGAAGAAACTGTTCCCTGTGGCTGCCTCTGGCAAGGGGGGCTGGGCTATTGTGGGCAAGGAAGGGAAGAAGAGTTAATGGTTCACTCCACCCCCTTTTGTACCTTTTTAGAGTCTGTGCCATATGCATGCATATCATCTATTCAAAGTAATGTCCAATTTAATTGTAAAAAGTTATGACTCAAAAAAAAAAAAAAAAAACAACCCCAAAACCCAAATAGGAGGAAGTCCCTGATGGTCCAGTGGTTAGGATTCCGTATTTTCACTGCTGAGGGTTCAGGTTCAATCCCTAGGCAGAAAACTAAGATCCTGTAAGCCACATGGTGGGACCAAAAACAAAACAAACTTAAGTAAACAATTCTTTTGACTTCTTCAGTCTAGGTATCTTTATTCCTCTCAGAGCAGGCAGAGTGGTGTTTTGTACCTGAATCTATAATTTCCTGTCATGAGATTCCTCTTGTACTGTGGAAGCATTTAACACTGCATGTGTGTTAATATCCTGGAGCAGGGCATGGCAAACCACTCCAGTATTCTTGCCTGGAGAATCCCATGGACAGAGGAGCCTGGTGGGCTACAGTCCATGGGGTGACAAAGAGTCAGACACGACTGAAGCAACTTGTCACACATGCACATGTGTTAATATAAAGGAGGGGTTCATGCAATGTTATCTGGATGGAGTTCAGCATGGATGCTTTCACTTCTGCTGGGCACAGGGGTGTCACATGGGCAGTGGTTGGTGGAAGGTAAGGGTCCTCACCAGAAATTGGCCAGAGGGCAGCACAGCCCAAGGCAGTTCCCTTCAAAGGTCCTGAGTAGTTGCAGCTTGACTTAGGCTTCCACATGGAAGGCAAAAGAATCCTCCTGGGGAAAAGAATCATTTTCATTTCTTTCCTGAACAAGCCATTTTAGTCAGGAAAATATCTTGATAACCTGTACCCAGAATGGAAGGCAATGCTCTGAGGGCATAAAGTCGAAGGGAATCACAAAGAAATAGCTACACATCTCTGCATTGAAAATAAATAGGAATTTGGAAGTCAGAAAGAGTACAGGAGAAGGGGGCATGGGAGGAGATAGGGGCATCCTGGGATTGTGGCTTTGCCAGAGACTGAAACTGAAAGAGAAAACTGGCCTATAAGCAGTTCTTGGCCCTCAGGTGGTTGGGGGACTCTTGAGAACAGGCATATGCTACTGTCATTTAAATAGATTTTGTTTCTATAAATCAAGTGCCATTTGCTCCAAGTGTAAGAGTTCAGTAAAATGTGCTCCTACACACCAAAGGCTTTATGTTAGCAGGCTTCAGGGGAGTCCAGGAGAAGACCCGGACTCTGTGGCTGGATTGGTGATCACATTAGCAGGAAGAGACTGAGAGAGGATCTGACTGCAGCAGGCGCTCAAGGTCAAAGGGGACCATGAAGACAGTCCCCGGGGTGTCAGAGAGAGCTATGGAGGGTGTCAGACTGCTCAAGAGAGGTGATAGGAGACTTGGGACCATTTTATACAGATCTCAAAGAATAAGATGATCTCAGTTGCCCATTTTACAATTTGTAAACCAGCAGGTGAAAATGAAAGAAAAATTCAGTCTTCTGGAAGCCCAGGTGAGACCTGTAGGCATTTAGGGACAACTGACTACACTTCCCACCATCTATGACAACATCAAGCATTATAGGGAAACAGGCTAGAATCATGCCACTGCCTCTGGCTAGATCTGTACTTTACCCAATAGAGAATTCTTTGATATTCTCCATCTTTGACATCTGCCAATTACACAAACTATAGAGGGGAGTAAGAATGAATTTGTTCTAAATTGGTTCTTGCTATTGCCCTAATGATTCTTAGACTACAACACCATTCTGAGATTCTCAGATAAGCTTACATTACTCTCTGTAGAACTTTGCAAAGTAGACACTGGCATCTGCCTACGCATTTTGCTGAATTCAGTATTTGGACTACTAAATGTAGTATAAAATACAACAATCAATAAAAATATACGTTTAAGTTCTTCCATTACCTTCTCTATATTTCCCCAGAGTCTGTTACAAGTCTTTGATATAACAACAATCTGTAAATGCCAGCCCTACCCCCACTTTCAACAATGCCATTCATCCAAGAATCCCAAAGTGTTTTTTTAATAACAGACTCATTAATCCTCATAACACTCCTTCATTTGACACATGTAACTCTCACTACATGATATGTTGGTACTTACTCTGGATTTAATTTAACAGGTTTTCCCCCCGTTGTGGGTAGTCATTTACATTGACCTCATTTTGGTTGAGTTATTGCTCAGATTTGAACAAGTTTGAATGGCCTTATCCCAAAATGACATCTTCTGGCAGATAGAAGAAAGCCATCTGAAGAAGAAATTATTATTATATTTTTTAAAGGAGAGGTTTCAGCAACAAATGGCCCTATAAACAAACAACTAGATTTTAATCATGGGCTGAGAAAGTGAGACATTTTGCTATTTTATAAAAACATAAAATTGAATGAATTTCAGAATTCATGGGAGGGAGAGAACAAAGGCTTAAGCTGAGACTGAGAGGCTCTAGGTAGCAGGAGCTTAATCTCTTGCCTGATCAAAGAAGGTAATTTTTTTATAGTTCCTCTTTTTACACTTTTCCTCTTTGATCTCTTTCCTTTTTGTGGTCAGATACCAGGTGGCTTTCTGGAGTTAAAGCCCAGCAGGAGTAGAGCACCATACCAGACTGGACTGAGGTCTGGTGTCCAAGAAAATGTTGCTAGTAGAATGGGTTTTGGAGGTCAGTTGCAATATCTATTGATTCAAGCAAGCTGACAAGTCCAAGGAGGAAAATCACATGCACTGAAGTTGGTGGGAAAATGGAAGATTTCTAGAGTCTCAGATAGACAAGGGGGTAGCACTTTACTGGGGACTTTGGACAAACTTTGATGAGCTGTGTTCTTGTGTTATGTCCTCTGCTGCTGCTGCTGCTGCTGCTGCTAAGTCGCTTCAGTCATGCCCGACTCTGTGCGACCCCAGAGATGGCAGCCCACCAGGCTCCCCCGTCCCTGGGATTCTCTAGGCAAGAACACTGGAGTGGGTTGCCATTTCCTTCCCCAATGCCTGAAAGTGAAAAGTGAAAGTGAAGTTGCTCAGTTGTGTCCGACTCTTTGCGACCCCATGGACTGCAGCCTACCAGGCTCCTCCATCCATGGGATTTTCCAGGCAAGAGTACTGGAGTGGGGTGCCATTGCCTTCTCTGGTTATGTCCTCTATCCAGTGGTTATTTCTCCATCACTTTTAAAGACATGGCACTCTGAACCAGACATCTCGTAAGCTGACTCCTCCCTGTGGTATTTGCTATCACCTTCATGGAGATAAATCACAAATCTCTCACATCAGCCTTTACCTCCTAGAGAAGTGATTCTTAACCATATGAGGCCCAATGCCCCTTTAATAACAAATATTTCATAATGTCCTTTTTATTGTAATGAAATTCATAAACAATATAAATTACCTATATACATAATTAAAAAAAAGAATAACAACACAATGTGTATCTCAGTATGTAAATCCTTGGGCACAGCTACACTGAAAAGTAAAGTGTCAGATGTTAATCTTACCAAAACATCTCAGGGATAACACAACTACAAAGCCAGGAAATGCAGGTGTACTATATTGATAACTAATACGATGCCTAGTGTTGCCACTGGTTGTATTTCTTTGTGAAATGGTCAACAGTTCTTGGGTTTCCCTGGTGGCTCAGGTGGTAAAGAATCTGCCTGTGATGCAGGAGATCTGGGTTCTATCCTTGGGTTGGAAAGATCCCCTGGAGGAGGGCATAGCAACCCACTCCAGTATTCTTGCCTGGAGAATTCCATGGACAGAGGAGCCTGGCAGGCTACAGTCCAGGGGGTTGCAAAGAGTTGGACACAACTGAGTGACTAATCACAGCACACACAGCAACAGTTCTTGGTCAAATTTTAAACCAAGCAACATACAATCTATCTACCTCATTTTACTAGGAAGAAATTGGTGATTAAGTAAGAGATAAGCAACTTGTATAAGGTCATATGGACTGTCAGCAATAACTGGCAACTTGAACCCTGACCTCTTATCTCCAAAGCCCTCTTTCATCCACGTCTCCTCCCAGGAAGGCTTGAGAAATGATGTTCAGAAAAACATCAGGACCCCTACCAGGCCTGGAAGTGGGGACAAACTCAATTCAAACTTAAACTTCTGGTTAAGAGATAGAGCATGTTTGTTTAGCACCCAGTCCAGGCAGGAAGGGGTGAGGAGAAGATTCTGGGCTTGGCTCTCCAGGATCTGTGTCAGAAAAACTGAGCTTGGTTGGAAGTGAGTTAAAGTCAGCTGAGCAGGTCTGGACTCAAGGATCTCTTGTGCTGCTATGTGTTTATGAAAAATTGGTTTTGTTTTTCTTCTGTTTGCTAGAAAAACTCCTTTGGGAAAAATCAAACACTGCTTTCCCAGGACTGAGAGGAAACAAGAGTGTCCCCATACTTTGGCAGGCCTAGAAAGGAGTCTCTGAGAATCCCCAGAAGCCCACATGGTAGAGGCAACCAGTAGGGAGCGTTGGGGGAGAGCCGCGTGATGGATCCTGCTTGAGCCGGCCTCACTTGTTGGCACACCCCTACTACCTGCTGTGTGTGCCAACTGTTTCATGCCTCTTCTTTGCTCCAGGGTGCAAACTTCCTCCCAGGTCCCTATTTCTTCTCCTATTTCTATTCTTTATGGAATTTAGAACTATAAAGTGACAACAAAATGGGATGGTAAGCTTTTCAATCCCCTCCTTTCTACGGTGTTCACAAAATGGACAAAAAGGCAAGAACCTACACAAAGATGTTTAGGCTAGTACATTCAAAAGAAAAGAAGTGGCTAAAAGTCCCTCAACAGTTCAGTGACCCTTACTACCCTTGGGATTGCCTCGTCTCCTGACCTTTCTCACATTACAGGCTCCCCGGGAATCACACTGCCCACAGCAAGCCCACTGTGGGTATTTCTGGTACAGATTCTTTCCAGCTTTAGGGAAGGAAGATGCTATGAAACACAAAGTACTACAGTAAGAAGGTCTTCTAATTACACTTTCCCCAACTTCTGGGAAAGAAGATTAAGTGGCCAAAAATATTTTACAGGCTTTTCCATTTCCCCTTCTTCTTACTTCTTTTCTAGCCAGGGTTAGAGAATCTTGGGTTTACCACATGGCAGTATACTTGGAGTTTGAGAAACTCAAATTATGAGGAAACTGCTATTCAGAGAAGTAGGGCTTAGTCAAGATCACAGAGGTCTTCCGGGTCCCTGGGACATCACTCCCTTCAGGATGAGCATAAGCTGCTTTGGTAAACGTGTGAAGGGATAAAGCCTCTTCCAACAGCCCTTCAGAAGTGAGAGAACATGGGGGAAGAGTCTATTTGAAAAACAGTGAAAAACAAATAGAAGAATGAGAGTGCACAGTGGCTTTTTCTTGGAAGAAAGAAATACAACAAATGATGATGGTTGTTTAGTCGCTAAGTCATGTCTGACTCTCTGCCTTCCCATGGACTGTAGCCCTCCAGGCTCCTCTGGAGGGATTTCCCAGGCAAGAATACATTTCCTTCTCCAGGGGATCTTCCCAACCCAGAAACTGAACCCTCATCTCCTGCATTACAGGTGGATTCTTTACCACTGAGTCACCTGAGAAGCCCATATAGCTACGTTCAGTTTTTCATAGCAAACACTTATGGATGGGTTACCGCTTGTACCTGGCCCATAGTTTAAAATGCAGGCTCTTTATATGTATACATACAGCTGATTCAACAGAAGACAAGGCAGTTGGGTGGCATCACCGACTCAATGGACACGAGTTTGAACAAGGTTCGGGAGATGGGGAAGGACAGGGAAGCCTGGCGTGCGGTGCTCCACGGGGTCTCAGAGAGTCGCACGTGGCTGAGTGACTGAACAGCAGATAGCTGATTCACTTTGCTGTACAGCAGAAACTAACACAAAACAGGCTGGAGAAGCTGAATTTCAACATAGCAGATGAGTCTGAATTCCTAATACAAGTGGTCCTGGAGCCCACTTTGAGAAACTCTGAATTGACCTGATTCATTTATAGACCATTTGGTTTCCCCTTTTCAATGCTTCCTTATCTCTGACTATCCAAACCATTTCACATAAGCAGACGTGGATTAATAGGATCTTTCTAGAAAAATCCAAAGATGAATACATCCAAAGATGAGAAAAGCCTGGTAGAGTGTTGGGATAAATGAAAGCCCCTCTTGGCTTCACTTTCAGTTCAGTCACTCAGTCGTGTCTGACTCTTTGCGACCCCATGAATTGCAGCATGCCAGGCCTCCCTGTCCATCACCAACTCCCAGAGTTCACCCAAACTCATATGCATCGAGTTGGTGATGCCATCCAGCCATCTCATCCTTTTAGAATGCTTTAAAAAAAGCAGGCATCCTCACTCCAGTTCTATTTGAGCTGCAGTTGGAACCCACTCTGGTCCTCAGCTCTGGTTATGGGACAATGTGGTTTTAAGAATGTGTGAGATTTATAGCTTGAAAAGTGCCAAAAAATCAAGAATTTAAATCCTCCCTGATTTATGTCTAGCTTGTTAGAGGCTCTAGGGCTTTAGAAATGCTAAATGTTTGAGTGATGCTCTGAAGGTTGAGCTATATTCCTCTTTCAGCTGATTATTATTAACAATGGTTGCCTCTAAAGCTTTAGTAGCTCTCAGCTGTAACCTTTACACTTGGTACATTCCTGCTTTGTGAGGGGTTGTAAATTCCATGATTTAAAAAAAATTAGGAACATTTTTGAATTTTTGTAGCCAACAGTTCCGAGATCGGTTACCTGGGAGATGGAGGGTTAAGCATCCTTTATCTCTGCTCACATATCTGAGCTACTTTCCTGTTGAATGCTGCAAGTGTGTAATGAGTGTTTACTAAAGAACAATTCTTTACCCAAGAAGAGACCATGATAAGCACAGTCATTTGTTGTCTGTATTTGTTGTTGCTTATTATGGATCCAGGAGCATTTGGTGTTGAAAACCAAACCTGCATCCCCCACATGGTTACTTTAAATGATTTAAATCAATTCCTTTTACACAGCATCAGGAAGTGCAATATGTAGTAACTAAATATGCCATTTAAATTCTTCTCAGGCGAATGTTAAAAGGCGGGGAGGGGAAGCTGAGATTAGTGAGGTAACTGTATTTAAATATTTTTGGTAGGTTTCTAAGATACATGTCTCTTTTTCCAAAGCAAATGCATTCATGCCTAAGAAAAAACAAACAAACAGGGAAAATGGCTCTTGTGTTTGTGAGCTCATGAGAAATGCCAAAAGAGTTGTTTGTGCCCAGTCGCAAATATCAGGGTGTCTTTATTGTTAAGCTTTGATGCTTGGAATCAGGCGGAACGTTTCCATGACAACCAACAGACATTATGTTTATTTACTGAACGGCAGGGAATGACAGTGTTGGCCAGTGACATTTTAGTTTTTTTCTCCTCTTTTTCTCCCCGGCAAAGATTTGTTTTAGTTGATGAAAATGGCAACAGCATCTTTCATTTTATTTGTCAGAACTTCTATGGCCAAAGTAAACGGTAGTTTAATTTGATTCAGCTCTTCCGTGAAACATCCTTTATAGACCCGTTGCTTTATGGGTTTTGGAGAGCGCTTATGGTGGGCAGTTGCTGGTGAGATGATTTGCAAACTGAAAAGCAAATTTCAGGTTTTACTCACTTGAAAGCAATCTAATAACTGCATTCCAGGCTGTCTAAATTTACATAGGTCTCATTAATGTCCTCTAAATTTCATATGACCTTGTTTTTGCTCCTACTGATACATTCATAAAAAGGGTCTATTAAGACTTTTATCAAGACTACAACCCCGTCAGAGACGGGAGATGGTGCTGCAGGGTGGGTCGGGACAGTTTTTTACTGATTGTAAATAACGATATACTCCTATCTGCCTGTGGCTTGTCTGCCCTCTAAATTATTTGCGGTCAATTTTTAATGCTGAATAGGCTTCCTCCTACTATCCAGCTGGTGTGTGCTCAAGGGATATAAACCAGTGTTAGCATTTGCTATGAGAAAACACAATTAACAAGGCAAGCTGCTATTGCAGGGTGGGGGGCAGGGGTTGCGGGTGCAGTCTGGGGTGTGAGTTGGGAGGAGGGGATGTTTATATTTGCTAAAGCAGAGAACTGGCTTTTTCTTAACTCCTGTTTAGTATTATCTGTGCTACTGCTCTGATTAATTTGAACAATTGAAATGAGACACTTCCAGCTCTTAAGGCAAGATCTCCAAGTGCTTTGGGAAACAGTTTGTGACTCTTTGGAGGTGCTTAAAATATTATTGTCTGAATCACTTTTCCCTGATTTTCTGTGGCTTGTGTAGAAATTAGCTTCTTTCATAGTAGCTTCATAGCTTCATGACATTCATCTATTGCAGGCCTGTTTCTTGCACTAGAATGGAAGCAGCCGGAAGGCAGGGGCTGTGTCTTACTGATCGTTGTATCCATAGCACCTGGCACAGTTTCAGGTGTAGCAGGCATTCAGGACACCTTTGTGGAATAAAGGCGTGAATGATGAAGGAGTGAATTATCACAACCTGGCTCCTGAGTGAAATCAACATAGGCCTTTACAATACCCCCACATGTTACTGTCTGTTTCTACTTCTGTGGGATTAATGCATTGCCCACTGAAGGAGAAGAGGCCCACAAGAGGATGTTGTTCTGATTTGTGGTATGTGTATGCATGGATATACATGAAGAGAAAAATACAACAGAAAAGTAACACAGGAAAGGAGGAGATTCTGCTGAGAGCCATGTCTTGCCACAAGGAGACTGAAGTAGATGAGGCAGAGCACTGAAGATCTGGAACTCAGATTTTCTGGCAGTTGACAGATGACATCTTTGGGTCTCAATGGCTTCACCTCCAACATGAGGGGTTGGGTCAGATCAGCGTCTCTCAAATTGTGTTCAGTTGGTTCCAGTGGACACCAAGGCCTGCAAGTGTTAATAGCTCTTCTGAAATAACCCCAAATCAACTGAACAATCAATTCTGTGTAAAACTAAATTAAACAAGAATACTGAGAATGCCAGGAGTTAAGTGTAGACTGAATCTTAAAGGTCTTACAAATATGTGGTTTCCATGATTCTTCAATAGGAATTCTATCAGAGGAAGCTTGCAGGCAAAAATTACGTTTTTACAGTCTTATTTGATAACTGAACCACTGCTCAGAGACATCTCTAGACATTCATGGGGGAACTGGTGACCTGGATTAGTAGTTTGTTTTTTGTTTGTTTGTTTTTTTTTCCCCAGAGGAAAACAAGTTCAAGATGATTGTAATTCTGCATCATGCTCTTATTTTATCAAGGTGTTAAAAAAAAAACACTCATTGGTATATTTCACCACTATAATAGAAAAAGAACAGAGATTCCAGTTGAGCTATTTCAAATCCTGAAAGATGATGCTGTGAAAGTGCTACACTCAATATGCCAGCAAATTTGGAAAACTCAGCAGTGGCCACAGGACTGGAAAAGGTCAGTTTTCATTCCAATCCCAAATAAAGGCAATGCCAAAGAATACTCAAACTACTGCACAATTGCATTCATCTCACATGCTAGTAAAGTAATGTTCAAAATTCTCCAAGCCAGGCTTCAGCAATACGTGAACCGTGAACTTCCTGATGTTCAAGCTAGTTTTAGAAAAGGCAGAGGAACCAGAGACCAAACTGCCAACATCCGCTGGATCATCAAAAAAGCAAGAGAGTTCCAGAAAAACATCTATTTCTGCTTTATTGACTATGCCAAAGCCTTTGACTGTGTGGATCAGAATAAACTGTGGAAAATTCTGAAAGAGATGGGAATACCAATCCACCTGACCTGCCTCTTGAGAAATCTGTATGCAGGTCAGGAAGCAACAGTTAGAACTGGACATGGAACAACAGACTGGTTCCAAATAGGAAAAGAAGTACGTCAAGGCTGTATATTGTCACTCTGCTTATTTAACTTATATGCAGAGTACATCATGAGAAAGGCTGGGCTGGATGAAGCACAGGCTGGAATCAAGATTTCCGGGAGAAACATCAATAACCTCAGATATGCAGATGACACCACCCTCATGGCAGAAAGTGAAGAGGAACTAAAAAGCCTCTTGATGAAAGTGAAAGAGGAGAGTGAAAAAGTTGGCTTAAAGCTCAACATTCAGAAAATGAAGATCATGGCATCTGGTCCCATCACTTCATGGCAAATAGACGGGGAAACAGTGGAGACAGTGTCAGACTTTATTTTTTTGGGCTCCAAAATCACTGCAGATGGTGACTGCAGCCATGAAATTAAAAGATGCTTACTCCTTGGAAGGAAAGTTATGACCAACCTAGATAGCGTATTCAAAAGCAGAGACATTACTTTGCCAACAAAGGTCTGTCTAGTCAAGGCTATGGTTTTTCCAGTGGTCGTGTATGGATGTGAGAGTTGGACTGTGAAGAAAGCTGAGCACTGAAGAATTGATGCTTTTGAACTGTGGTGTTGGAGAAGACTCTTGAGAGTCCCTTGGACTGCAAGGAGATCCAACCAGTCCATTCTGAAGGAGATCAACCCTGGGATTTCTTTCGAAGGAATGATGCTAAAGCTGAAACTCCAGTACTTTGGCCACCTCATGCAAAGAGTTGACTCATTGGAAAAGACCCTGATGCTGGGAGGGATTGGGGGCAGGAGGAGAAGGGGATGACAGAGGATGAGATGGCTGGATGGCATCACTGACTCCATGGACATGAGTCTGAGTGAACTCTGGGAGTTGGTGATGGACAGGGAGGCCTGGCGTGCTGCAATTCATGGAGTCGCAAAGAGTCGGACACGACTGAGTGACTGAACTGAACTGAATTATAGATAACCAAAAGTAAAAAACCTGCACTCATTTGTGGTTTGACTACACTTAAATTCACTGATAATGGTCAGGCCACCAATTCCCCTTGATGTGGGCTGACTCAGATAGAGGTCTTGAGAAATACATGACTTCCACAACATCTTCTGTGATTCGTCAATCAGGTATTCAACCAGAGGGAGCCCATGGGATCTTCCCTAAAGATCTCAAAGGAGGATCAAAAAGATGAAAAGTAGTATATTTATCTTCTTTTACCACAAGCCTTCCTCAGTTCTGCTTCAGATATAATGTTACCAGCATCATTATCAACAACAACAAAATTAACAGTCACCTATGGGATTAAAAAGTGCTCTGGATACAATACATGGAATTTGTCAGGGAAAGGGGGAAGGAGAAGAAGATAACTTGTATTTATTTAGTAGCTACTACACAATGGGGATCAATTTGACCAAACTCAAAAGAGATGGTGGAAGACAGAGAAGCTACTGGGGGGTTATAGTCCATGAGGTTGCAAAGAGTCAGACATGACTTAGCGACTGAACAACAAGTACATGCTATGCATTATGCTAATGCTTCTTAGGAGATGTGGGTGTCGTCATTTCCCTTTTACATGTGAGAAAACTGAGGTTCGTGGTGACTTGAGGGTCATCAGCTAGAAAGGGGCATAGCCTAGATGAAAATCCTGGCATGTTACGACATCCTGGTATGTTATGACATTTTCTTCTGCAGAGAGGAGAGGATCTAGACCTAGAGTGAGTCAACACTAGCAGCTCTAACTAAGTCACAGAGGCTGTAAGGCAAGAGGAGACGGCATCATGATTTTGGGGGTCAGAGACAGAACCAAACAAGATGTGGGGTGTGAGTTGATGTTTGAGGAAGTAGAGGATATAGAAGCATGTTTAGAATCATGCTTAAGCAAAAGAACCACACTGCTTCTGATGCTTTGCAGATCTGTGACCACATGCTGGTATCAGAAAGAAATGAGAGGGCTTGAGGGCCAAGTTTACGGTTTCCCCAGGCTCCAAAGTTTCAGGGGGTCATGTCATAGCTGGCAGACACTCATGATCTTAGGGTATGGCTGCTGTAAATTGAAAGTTTGTGCTCTGTCCCAATTCCTGGGTTGAAACATAATCCCTAACGTATTGGTATTTGAAGCTGGAATTTTTGGAAAGTGTTTAGGTCAAGACAGTGGACCCTCATGAATGGGATTGGTGTCCTTACAAAAGAGACCCCAGAGAACTTCCTTGTCACTTCTGCCATGTGAGGACACAACGAAAAGATGACTGTCTAGGAAGCAGGTTCTCAAGACAGCAAATCTTCTGGCACTTTGATCTTAGACTTCCCAGCTTCCCTAACTCTGAGAAATAGATTTCTGTTGTTTATAAGTCATCTAGCTTGTGGTATTTTTGTAATAGTATTCCAAACAGACTGAGATGATGATAAAACTATAGACATTCCTGGGCACCTGATGTTACTGCAGTGGGCTTCTTCTACTTGAGCTCTTTGGCAGACTTCATGATCTGGCCTTTGCAGTGGCTCCATTAAATACTGTATAGTGAAAAGAAAGACATGGAATCTCAATTGGAAAATGGGCAAGAAGACAGAACTGTCAAAAAAAGCTCTTGTGATCTTACATTTCTATTTCCTCTGCTTTCTTGCATTTACTATATTTTAAATTACTCCAAGTGGACCCTAACAATGACTGGTCTTCCACTTAATATAGCTGAGAAGTTCTGGTGAATGCTGTGGAATTCTTTCTCCTCTCTTGGAAATAATCTTGGTTTATGATAATGTCAGCAGTTTCTCTTTAGGTTAACTCTAATTGCTGTCCCCTAAGCAGCACCTGTTCATTTTTCTTTTACAGTGCTTATGGGCATTCTTCTGTGGCATTATTCCAGTGATCAGAGTATTGTTTGAATAATGACACATTAAATCTTGAAGTAAGTCATATAGCATTTGGAATCTGAGTTTTGGGTCACAAACAGAATGCTTTCAAAATATTGAACCTGCTCACTTTAACAGGTAGAAGACTATAAGAAAATCACCCATTTTATATTGAGTATGCCCTACATATATGAATACAAATAGCCTTAGAGCTTGCTGAATGTATGTGTGTGTGTGTGTGTGTGTGTGTGTGTGTGTGTGTGTGTATATATATATATATATATATTTAAATAAGCATTTGGCATTATCTCCAGCAATCAAGACTTGGAAAGTGATTGTGTCATATTACTTTAGCAGTAGACAGGATATTTTACAGATCATCTCATCTAGGAGTTTTAAAACTGTGCACCCTGAAGCTGAAGGATTATCTAGAGCTGCCACAGGAAATACTGGGCTCCATGTGTCTATTCTATTACAAACAAGTAGCTCCTTCATTGGGCTTCCCTGGTGGCTCAGCGGTAAAGAATCTGCCTGCAATATAGGCGATGCGGGTTTGATCCCTGGGTTGGGAGAATCCCCTAGGAAGAGGGCACAGCATCCCACTCCAGTATTCATGCCTGGAGAATCCCATGGACAGAGGAGCCTGGTGGGCTACACTCCATAGGGTCGCAGAGTCTAACACGACTGAAGCGACTGAGTATGCGTGCACAAGCCCCTTTATTATTTCAGTGATTGGAACTCCTCATTAGACTTCATTTGAAGAAGGGCTCCAAAGTGATAAGAAAGTCTGGAAACCACATATCTAGTCTAGTCCCTTTATTCCAGATGAGAACAAAATCTGGAGCAGGCACATAACTTTCCTTCAGGTAGGATGCTAGTATCAAACTCTCGGCTGGACTCACCAGCCTCACTTCCCATTGTATAGTTTTCCCACTTGGCAATAATGTTTGCCAATGATCAGATTTATTTGAGGTTCCTGGTTCAGAGACAAAAATTTAGACCCTGAAGGAATCTTTACTTTTTTCATGATACAGAATGATGTGTCTGTGCTCACATTCACTGTCAACACACAAGGAAGATACAGATGCAAATATGAGGCAGGAAGAGAATAATGGTCAAAATGGTCATGACTTTTAATAATTGCTGTGAACTTCAGTGTGCAGAATATTATTATTGAATTTCAATATCACCACCACACTTCTAAGAAGTCTTCTTGAACCACAGAGTGATAAAACATGGAAACTACATTTCCCAGACTCCCTTGTCAGGAGAGTCTCTGTCAGATTCAACCAAAGGGGGGTACCCTCTGGAAATCTGGAAGGCAGGAGGAAAGGAGGAGCTCTTAGCCTTGTAGAAGCATGAGCAGACAGCTGAGGTAGGATTTGCTGGTAGCTTACATTACAACATCTTCCTGAGAATAATCTACCTCTGCGCCACAGGCAACTGAGATCATCTTTCCAAGAATCAACTACGTTTGTGCTGCAGAAGCTGTGACTGGTGGTGGTGGTTTCCCACCCTGTGTTTCTGGATTTCTTGAAAGTGGCCTTCCCGAGCTATACTCTCATGACCTTCCAATTGCGTGTCCTCTAACTCCCTGGGTTCAACTTCTTCTTACTCAGAATATCAAGTGCACTTTCTGTTTTCTGGATTGAAACCTGGTAGTTCCAAAGTTTGATTTCTTCACGGAAAGGACATAGCTGGGAAATAGGTGGGTGGCAGGCATATTGATACATGAAGCTGGAAGGAGACAGCTTCAAATGTTGTTTAATTCCTATGAGGCTGCCCTCAAAGCAAGGAGAACAACAAAGAAAGAGGAGCCTCTGTGGGCAGAGCCAGAGGCCCTAGAGAGCAATGGGCAGAGCAGTTCTACCCAGAGAACAGAACCTGGCAGTGAGGTACTGTCCCCTCTCCAGGGTTGGGGTCCTTTGGAGCATTTCCTCAGTGGGACTTCAGAATTCTTATGGTTCAGTGACTCACATGGGACTTCCCTTCTTCTTCTTCCAAATGGAGGGGTTTGTTGAAGCTGTCCTTGATGTATTTCCCATTGTTGGGGTTTATGTGGTGGAGTAATAGGGTGGGCAGCTTTTTGTTTTAGGTCATAGGTTATCAGATCAAAAGGAGTCTCATTTGGACCTGATGGGTAAGTCTGCACTTCTCCCAGAGATCCGAGACTCAAAGTTCGGATTCGAAGATTGGATATAACTTTGAGTTGCTCCTCTTGGAAGAAGTGAGTGAGTTCCATGTGCTGGAGAAAGAATAAAATGGATATTTGATTACTAGAATATAAAAGTGAGTCAGCAACCTGCTGTATGCTTACCCATCTTATTTATTTTTTCTTGAGCACAGAGAAGATTCCATTTCCCAGTTTCCTTCTCTGGTTGGTTGGTGCATCTAGTGGTTTTCTAAACAGCAGAATGTGGTCTGAAATGATGTCTATCACTTTCAGGTATTGCATAAAAGTCCCTGTATGATCACTTTCTCTTTCCCCTCTGATGTCAACCATAGTGCAATAGTTGAAAAAGAGTTTCAACATAAAAGGAATCTTCTTTGGGGATCACTGCTTTAGAAAATCCTCTCTTGACTCACATTAGCCTAGAAGTGAGAAAAATAACCAAGGTTATTGTGATAATGATGTTACCAAGGTTTTTAGTTGTTTGTTATAGCACAAGTGTTTCTTGTCCTGATTGAGTCATAAAGGAATTTAATAATGTAATTAGCATAAAACACCTTGGTACCCTTATTTGAAAAGACCAAGAGTGAGGCCATGACCTTCTAATTGTGGTGGGTTTTCTGATTCACCCTGATATGATTTTTAAATCCCTACTTGGTCTTTTCAAGTCGGGGTACCAAGGTATTTTAATTCTGGGATACATTATTAATTTCCTGATAAATCTGCAGGAAAGAGGTATTTCCTCTATTCCCATACCCAGGGATAGACATTTTTGCATTTGATAGTGAAGAAATACACCTTAGAAAAGAAGTCCTTTGATTCTGATGATCACAAATGAGAAACAAGAGAAGGCCATGCTCACACAGCTCCCAAGAAGGATGGAGGCTCTTCTGTGCTAAGTGAGTGTTAGCTTTGTCTACCACCACACTGCAGATGGGGACCTCAGCACATTGCAGTCAAGTCTGGCTTGGAGGATTGTGGGCTGAGGGGAATCAAGGATGAAGGGGTACAGGAGGTCAGCTGGGGTTAATGGTGCAGATCTTAGGGATACTTTTAAAGATGCTACACTTGTCACCCAAAGTCCCATACTTTAGGATGAGTAGTGAGACTCACAATAGAACTTTTAGTCTAAGCATGGATTGATTAACTTGGCTTTTAAAGAACATAATATATATGTATTTCTTAATATTAATTGCAATATTTGTTAACTGAAGAACATTTAGGAATTATAGAAAAGCATAAAGTAGAAAAAATTCATAATCCACAACCCAGGAAATAATCACTATTGTTTTCAGTTCAGTTCAGTTCAGTTGCTCAGTTGTGTCCGACTCTTTGTGACCCCATGAATTGCAGCACACCAGGCCTCCCTGTCCATCACCAACTCCCGGAGTTCACTCAAACTCATGTCCATCAAGTCGGTGATGCCATCCAGCCATCTCATCCTCTGTCGTCCCCTTCTCCTCCTACCCCCAATCCCTCCCAGCATCAGGGTCTTTTCCAATGAGTCAACTCTTCGCATGAGGTGGGTGAAGTATTGGAGTTTCAGCTTCAGCATCAATCCTTCCAAAGAACACCCAGGACTGATCTCCTTTAGAATAGACCGGTTGAATCTCCTTGCAGTCCAAGGGACTCTCAAGAGTCTTCTTCAACACCACAGTTCAAAAGCATCAATTCTTTGGCACTCAGCTTTCTTCACAGTCCAACTCTCACATCCATACATGACCACTGGAAAAACCATAGCCTTGACTAGATGGACCTTTGTTGGCAAAGTAATATCTCTGCTTTTGAATATGCTATCTAGGTTGGTCATAACTTTCCTTCCAAGGAGTAAGCGTCTTTTAATTTCATGGCTGCAATCACCATCTGCAGTGATTTTGGAGCCCCCCCGAAATAAAGTCTGACACTGTTTCCACTGTTCGCTGTAGTGCTTATCAATCTTTTAAATTTATATACATATATTTCAAAATCAAAGTTGACTTAAACTTTAAGGGTACTTTGTATTAATTGGTATAGGCCAGATTATGCTGCTAGAGCAAAAGATCCTCAAATTTCAGTGGCATATAATGTTAAAAATTTACTTCTCATTCTAACTACATGTCTGTTCAAGATCAGATCCATCCGTGTTCCACATCACCTCCATTCTAGGGACCCACAGTGAAGGAGAAGCCGCTGTTTCGAACAACCTCCTGGCAGAGAAAAAAGAGGAATACCTTATAGTGGTCTTTAAGCCTGTGCATAAAGTGACACATAACACATGTCATTTCTGCTTTCATTTCATTTTGGAAAGCACATCATGTGCCCAAGTGGGTAAGAAAATAAAACCCTCTCAGGGAAGAGCAGTAAATATCTGTGAACAGTAATGCTCAGGCCACTTAGCTTGTTTAATGTTCCACACTCTCTTGCAAGTACTGGAATTATTATTAAATTACTGTGATATTGCTTTCTCCATGTGGCAGTTTTTGCATACCTCCCACCTTCGTTTCCTCACATTTTTGTTCTCATTGACACAGGAAGGAAAGGTGGGGGATGGGTTGGAGACCCTTCCACCGGTGGAAATGAATTTGTTATCAATAAATGGCAACGGTAGGCACAGGAAAATTCTAGAAGCTTACAGAAGTAAATCCAAAACATAGAATTATCACCAGCAGGAATTTTAAATTACATTCTCAATTCAAGAATTAACTTATTCAACAGAAATCTTCACCAAATGGTGGTCCTTATCTGGCTTCTCCATGCTGAGAGAGGGACAGCTTCCTGGCACCATGGCAGTCCTGTCTAGCAGCTGGCTCAGGGGTCCATATGTAATCAGAGTTAGTGTTTTAGGTTCAGATGCCCACATCTACCTATCTCTGTCAGCCTCCTACCTTCTGTTCTCAAAGGCTCTGCCTAGGGGGTCAGCATGCAGCTTCGTGAATCTGAAATCACCTGCTCATTTTCTCGGTACCCAGCTGTTCACTGAATGGTTTAAGAACAGAAGGAAAATGTCCGTTCTCCAACCCCCATGTGCTTCTGGCCCTTGGCTTTGTGGACATCACCTCCTGTGCTAAGGAGGGCACAAAACTCAACCACCATCCATTATGTCCTCGCCAGGGCCCACAAGTGTCTGCCCAGAGACAGGGGAACATTCATAATGCTCTGTGGCACCTTCTGATGCTGCCCCTGCCCATGGCTTTCTAATTGGCATGCTGAATTCCTGGGCAGCAGAGATTGTCCCCATTCTACTTTCATTCTCGTGTAGTAGAGATCCAATTATTTGCAGACTATAACAAGTCATGTTCATCCTTATCTTGCAAGTGTGATTTGACTTCCAAGTACATACACCCCCAGCGTGCCCCTCTGAGCCCTATCGCTTGACTTGTCCAGAGGTCACCTTTCTGTGAAGCCCCAGTTTTAGACAACCAGCAGCCCCTTCTGACTTTGCACCATTTGTCTTTAGCCTGTGTCTCATGTTTACTGTCTCTGCTCTCTCTTCCTAGTCCTATTTAGGGGTTGTTTGCATCTATTTATTATTCAGTGGAGACTGTACATGTTTTGCATTTAATAAGTCACTGAACACGCAAGCCTTCTTACTGAGCTGGAGTGGAATATGGCATTTGCTAGATCAACTATCCTCTCCAGAAGGCAAAAGTAATCTTCTTGCCTCCCACTGTGTCTGCTGGATTCTTTCAAATGAGCACAACTCTAAATACAACAGTGTCCTTTAGAATTTTGTTTTCAGTCCTGCTCCTCTAAAGGGGTAAATCCCGATGTCTTTCTAATTTTTAAGTATACCATACGTTGAAGAAAGACTTCCCAAGCTTTTGAAGACAAACACCAGGTGGCTGAGTGATAAAGAATCCACTTGCCAATGCAGAAGCCACAGGAGACACGGGTTTGGTCCCTGAGTCAGGAAAATCTCCCAGAGGAGGAAATGGCAACCCACTCTAGTATTCTTGCCTGGAGAATTCAATGGACAGAGAATCCTGGTGGGCTACAGGCCATGGGGTCCCAAAGAGTCAGACCCGACTAAGCACATGTATCAGGAATGGAGACAGTTCCTGTCCACAGCATACACACTCACAAATTTGACTTTTTTTTTTCCCCCCCAAATGTCTTCAGCAAATGCAGAGAAAGAAGAGAATTCTAATAGCACTGTCTGCAAATATGGGCACTTCTTAAGGAAACAGTAAATTTGATGTCAATAAAGGAAAGGTGGAAGATGGATATAGAATGGTGGGAATGGGGGGTTCAAGGATGAAATGGGGTTAGCTTTGATACATTTCATGATACTTTGAAATGCTGAGACTTTTTGAATCCACGTGCCCTGTGTTGCCTAGTCAGAATGAGCTGAGAAGGAAAAAGCAAACAGGAAAGCATCCTAAGACAAACTGTTCCTTTTTCCCAGGGAGTGCTCTATTCAGATATTTAGAGTAGCCTTCTGAATGCCTGGAGTTTATCTTTGGCTGCAAGACAAGCAAACAATGGGCCTGGAATCAGGAGAGGAGGAAGAGAAAGAATAACAACAAAAAGACCCCTTGCCAGGCGTGTAGAAGGGGAGGTGGGGCAGAGCCAGGCTCCTGACTGGCACTGCAGGGTTCTGAGGCTGGGGCAGCTGTGGAGCCCATCACCTCGGGAGGAAGGGTTTGTTCTGCTCCTGATTTCCTGGCTCCCAAACTCCCTGCACATTCTCTCCAGCTGAGTTCATTCTTGGCTGGTCCTCAAAGGCAAGAGAGCCAGGTGCTGGGGTAGAGCCAGGTTAGAGCCTGGAAGTTCATCCACCTTTGTGATGTTAATGGTAAGGGAGGAAATGTGAGATAGAAAGCTTACAAGACTCTTTTTTTTTTTTAATTTTTATTTTTAATTGGAGGGTAATTGCTTTACAGTGTTGTGTTGGTTTCTGCCATATAACAAGGTGAATTATAATCATAATTCTCTATAGCCCCTCTCTTTAGAGCCTCCCTCCCCCATCCCATCCCATTCCTCTAGGTCATCACAGAGCACTAGGCTAGGGCTCCCTACGTTGCATAGCACTCTTGATTCCACTCTGAAGATGATCTGTGAAGGCTTTTAAAGGAATCAGATGGTAGCTTAAGAATGGTTTTTTTTGTTTGTTTTTAAGTTGAGGATTTTTTGCCTCTGTGAAAGCAACACGCCCCTATGTGTTGGTAGCTGTTTGTCATTAGCTTCTCTTTGGCTGTATGTAGGGGGAACAACGCAGAAGGCACTGGCAACCCACTCCAGTACTCTTGCCTGGAAAATCCCATGGACGGAGGAGCCTGGTAGGCTGCAGTCCATGGGGTCGCTAAGAGTCGGACACAACTGAGCGACTTCACTTTCGCTTTTCACTTTCATGCATTGGAGAAGGAAATGGCAACCCACTCCAGTGTTCTTGCCTGGAGAATCCCAGGGACGGGGGAGCCTGGTGGGCTGCTGTCTATGGGGTCTCACAGAGTTGGACACGACTGACGCAACTTAGCAGTAGCAGGGGGAACAAATGGCTTTTGTTGTCTGCAAAAGATTTACCAAGTTCCTTGGCCACCCTGTTGCATAATGTCTGTGCTCCAGGATTTGTGAGGAGTGGCTGTGAAAGAACAGGCTTGCTCTCTTTAACCTTGTTAGTGTAGGGTAGATATGGAATAAAGCATGTATTGTGCTCTTGTAAAATGTCAAAAGCTAAGGAGCTTCCTGGTGTCATTGAAGTTACGACCTATCTGGATAACTCTGTCTCAAGACTCCCAAAGTGTAGCTGATACAGGGTCTTTTCTGGCTCCCAGCCTAACCAAATCTAGTTTTCATCTGCCACCCACTCACAGCAATAAACTCTTCCCAATATAACAGAATCTATGCTCTCTAAATACTTCAGTTGGCATCTTTATATCTCAACAGAATACAAGTCTAAGCACCCAATAGTCCAGGATTATCTTTGAGAGACTGGGTGGGGGATATATTAACTTTTTTTTTTGTACTGTTATTTTCAGGGAAACAGAGGTATTCATTTTATAGTGCTAGCCCAGAAAAGTTAAATTACTGATATCAGTTCAGTTCAGTTTAGTCGCTCAGTTGTGTCCGACTCTTTGCGACCCCATGAATCACAGCACGCCAGGCCTCTCTGTCCATCACCAACTCCTGGAGTTCACTCAAATTCATGTCCATTGAGTCGGTGATGTCATCCAACCATCTTATCCTCTGTTGTCCCCTTCTCCTCCTGCCCCCAATCCCTCCCAGCATCAGGGTCTTTTCCAATGAGTCAACTCTTTGCATGAGGTGGCCAAAGTATTGGAGTTTCAGCTTCAACATCAGTCCTTCCAATGAACACCCAGGACTGATCTCCTTTAGGATGGACTGGTTGGATCTCCTTGCAGTCCAAGGGACTCTCAAGAGTCTTCTCCAACACCACAGTTCAAAAGCATCAATTCTTCAGCGCTCAGCTTCCTTCACAGTCCAACTCTCACATCCATACATGACCACTGGAAAAACCATAGCCTTGACTAGACAGACCTTTGTTGGCAAAGTAATATCTCTGCTTTTGAATATGCTATCTAGGTTGGTCATAACTTTCCTTCCAAGGAGTAAGCGTCTTTTAATTTCATGGCTGCAATCACCATTTGCAGTGATTTTGGAGCCCAAAAAAAATAAAGTCTGACACTGTTTCCACAGTTTCCCCATCTATTTGCCATGAAGTGATGGGACCAGATGCCATGATCTTAGTTTTCTGAATGTTGAGCTTTAAGCCAACTTTTTCACTCTCCTCTTTCACTTTCATCAAGAGGCTTTTTAGTTCCTCTTCACTTTCTGCCATAAGGGTGGTTTCATCTGCATATCTGAGGTTATTGATGTTTCTCCTGGCAATCTTAATTCCAGCTTGTGCTTCTTCCAGCCTAGAATTTCTCATGATGTACTCTGATATAGGATTAATATAAACTATGTTCAAAGCTCCAAGTAGAAAAGAAGTCCTTTGATTGGATTTTAATATATCCAATAAGTATAAATAAGACAAAAGGATAAACATAACAGACAGATGTATTTGGATCAAACAAAGAATATCTTTTTGACAGTAGACCTGGTCCCAAAAAATGGACTGTCTTAGTTTATAGTGGACTTCCATTAGTCAAGGTGTTCAAGAAAAGGCTATAAAAATATTTGATCATTAACTAACTCTAAGGTATAAAAACAGCAGTGAGCATTTTTACTTCATTAATTAAGGTGTTCTTAATATGTGAACCCCTATATATGAATGTAGGATTATTTTTAGGTACACATTTTTGGAGGAGATTTTTTTCTTTGGTTTTTTTAATCACAAGCTCTTTTATATGATAAACCAATCAATTAGCTCTCCCTGTAAAGAGTTAACCTCTCTATGTAAAGATTCCAACTAAGTCTTTAAGTCTCCACCTTAAACATGATTGTTATGATAAAGTTCAATAGACATTTGAGGATAATTTCTAATATGACAGATGGGAATCAAAATAAACAAAATAGTAACAGTAATGCAGGGAGAAGAGAAAAAAGTAACAACAACAACATAACTCATTTTTATACCCAGAGAACAAAGAAGATACCTTCTACAACAGTGAGCTATGGACTATATAAAAGGAACATAGAAGCAAAAAGGAGCTCTTGGAAATTAAACTTATGATGGCAGACATGAAAAATTAACAAGAAGAATTCGAAGACAAAATTGAGAACATTCTGGGAAAAGATGAGAGGATAAAGAAATGGAAAACAGGAAAAAACAACGAGAATTAGTCCAGGACATCCAAAATTTGAATAAAAGGAAGACCTTGAGAAAATAGAGGATGTCATCAAATAAATAACTCAGGGGAAATTTTCCATCCCCAAAGTACATGAATTTCTAGGTAGAAAGGGCCTAACAACTATGTCCTTTAATCTATTTTTAACAGGTTAAACAAATACCTATGCCAAGGTATATAACATTTCAGAATACTGTTTCAGGGAGAAGATTCTGAGTTTCCAAAAAAAAAAAGAGAAAAACAAAACAAAAAGCAAAATACAAAGAGGTCATAAACAAAAATGAGACAAATAGTTCAGATACAACAGGCTGGAATCTATTGAGTGGAATAGAACTCTTGAACAGTAAAATTGAGTAAACAATGGATTAATTTGTTTATTTATTATAAAGGGAAAATTGTTTCAACTCAGAATTTTATACCCACCCAAAGATGGTAGGAATGGTGTGGGTGTTGGGGGGACAGTGAGGATGGGACAGGAACAGTAGAACAGAAACTTTTTCACACATTCAAGATACTGTACAATGGCAAATGTCTAAACAGCATATATACCAGAACTTCTGGAGCACTGTTCACCAGGGATATTCATGGTAACAGCATCAGTAGCAGGTGTGAAGTTTTCCCACTGCTCACAACACTCTGGGAAAGAGCATAGGCTGACAGAGCTATATGTCAGACTCTAGAGAAAGTACTCAGATACTTGGACTTCGGGGTTTTTAAACTGCATACTTGGGGAAGCATCAATACATTCTGTATGTAATCAGAGGCCAGGATACAAGGGTAATGGTACTTGGCCGAAACTTATCTCCAGTCTTCTTCTGCCAAGACACTATTTTTAATTGGAGATAGCACCAACCCCACCCCTAGAGTGATCTGAGTGCTGAAATCCAAGCCCTGAGGTTGCAGCCGTATGAAGAGTCAGGTAGTGGTGGATCTTACATCGTCAACATTCGTGGTTAGTAAAGCACCAGCCCTTCTCCTGGAATGACTGGGCAACAGGGATCCAAATGCTGATGGTTGGGATTAGTTGCCAGAAGCACCAGGCACATCTTGTTTAAACTGAGCTTTGAAGGAAGTCAACACTTGCTCGTAGGTCAGTTTGTAGGATATTGGTCTTGAACAATTTATACTTTTCCTCTCAGATAATTTACTTCACATACACCCTTTCTGAGGAAACTATTCAATGATGCTCCACCATACTGAGAGAGTAAACCAAGAAAGAGGAAGATACACAATCTACGAGAAAGGAGAGGCAAAGATAATTACCAGGATGACAGTGAGGGGAAATCCCCAGGATGATAGAAATTTTCATATCCCACAGGATATTCACAGGGGTGAAAAGGAGAACAAGACCATGGATTTGGAGTTGTTGGTTTTACTTCCATTTAAATATATTTCACTGTTGGAGTCACTAGTCATAATTTTTCCTCTTTTAGTTCTTGAGTCACTGATACGGAACAAAGCAGGAAAAAACAAATTTAAATATAAATCCAGTCATGTGTCAGGAGGCTCCTTCTTTGGTCCCCAGAGTTCTTAGAGCCTGTCCTGACTCCTGGCTCCCTCGGCAACCCGACTCCCTGAGAGGAGCCAAGTATCCTTTGTGGTTATCTTTCCAAGGAAATTTGGGGAGAATGACATCAGCAGAAGAGCCAGCTTAGATAATATAAAACAGCTGCCTCTCTACACTTTTGGATCAACTCCTTTGTGAAGTAAAGATTTGCAACCTTCTGCATGTACAAAACGGAGAAGGCAATGGCACCGCACTCTAGTACTTTTGCCTGGCAAATCCCATGGATGGAGGAGCCTGGTGGGCTGCAGTCCATGGGGTCGCTAAGAGTCGGACATGACGGAGGGACTTCACTTTCACTTTCCACTTTCCTGCATTGGAGAAGGAAATGGCAACCCATTCCAGTGTTCTTGCCTGGAGAATCCCAGGGATGGGGAGCCTGGTGGGCTGCTGTCTCTGGGGTAGCACAGAGTCGGACACAACTGAAGCAACTTAGCAGCAGCAGCAGCAGCAGCAGCAGCATGCACAAAAATAATCTGGGGAAATTGAAATATAAACATGTATATATTTTAATTGAAATATGCATATATATGTATATACTTTTTTTTCCCCTGACTTCAACAGTAAAAGGTCTGATTCACTGGCTCTGTGTTAAAACCCAATTGTCTGAATTTTTAACATATAGGTGGTTGAATTACAAACCCACCTCAAAGAAAGCCTACTGGAGAGACTGAGCTCTTAGAATCCAGAAGATCCACTAATGAGGAAATCCCGTGAGCATACTCCCTTGTCATTAACCCCAGAGACATGGAATCTGTTTTCAACAAATGAGCTGGCATTTCTTTAAAGACAATGTGGAGTGGTCCTAGTTTGGGAATGAGCTTGTATGGAAGAAAACCATCTCACATGTCTTCTGAGGACTATTTTGTGTTCTCAGGGGATGCTTCAACAATATGCTGTTAGTGTATAAATAATTTAGTGACATAAAAGTGATGAAGCAGAATTACAAGTAGGATTTTTAGGAGAAATAATCTTGCTTTTTGTCCAAGCATCTAAATAATACTTACTTGGCTTCAAAAAAAATACTTATTTGGTTTCAACAGAGGGCTCAATTCTCTCCTGTCAAAATCGTAAAACTCCAAGACCCATTTTTTTCACAAAGCCATCACCACCATCAGTATTGCTACTAACTCCCAGAGTCCCCCCAAAACTTCATTCTCCCGTGGAAAAATCCAAGGTGGTTCTGTGAAAGCACTTATTTTCAGCTTTATATATGTGTTTGTGTCTCTAACCAGATTACAGACCTCATAGGAGTGAAAAATATATTTTTAATCTCTATATCAACTTGCTGCTGCTACTGCTGCTAAGTCGCTTCAGTCGTGTCCGACTCTGCGAGACCCCATAGACGGCAGCCCACCAGGCTCCCCCGTCCCTGGGATTCTCCAGGCAAGAATATTGGAGTGGGTTGCCAGTTCCTTCTCCAATGCATGAAAGTGGAAAGTGAAAGTGAAGTCACTAAGTCATGTCCGACTCTTAGCGACCCCATGGACTGCAGCCCACCAGGCTCCTCCGTCCATGGGATTTCCAGGCAAGAGTACTGGAGTGGGGTGCCATTGCCTTCTCCGTTATATCAACTTGATGGGTGATGATTGTGGTGATCTATCACTATTGACTCAGTTAAATTATATATTTTCCACAGTCATTCAGTATACAGCAAATGTAATTCATAGTATTTGAAATACTTTAAAATTAATACTTTTCTTGTTAATAGTAAAAAAGTTATGAAAAATGGAAAATTTTTTCCAAGAATATAGTTTCAAAATGAAAATGAATTTTAGAATAAGTACTTCCAGAAATTTAACTGGATAATATCTACTCTTTCATTTTAAAAACAATGATATTAATAGTATTGAATCACTCCTCAATTTTTATAATGCCCCTAGAACCTACTTTCTCCACTTTTAATAATATAATAATTAAAATAATATTGTGTATTAATGATACTATACACCTAAGGTGAAACTGGGAACTGAGACTTTAGGTAATTGGGAAACTGGGCAATTAGATAATTCATGCTTCCAAAACTTTTAACTCCAAATATAGAGATCTTAGGTGAAAGTTGTTTATTTTATTCTTTTAGGCCTCAATTTCCATTTTTCTGCATTGACACACCCAAGAGATCATAGTAGGGCATATAATAGTCAATCCTCAATACTCATGCACATTAGCTTGCTGCACACATTACTCCAGAGCCTCCCAGAGCTCACCTGCATGGGCTTCAGCTGGTTTCATTCAGGTGCATCTTGACCGGCCCTGCCTCTCCTCCTACCCAGCACATCTCTATCAAGGGAGTAGCCATGGAACTGCTAATGCCCACACATGTGCAACCTACAAATGCAGGGTAGTTAGTGCCCCATAGGACAACCTCTGACCATTGCGGGGGTGGGAGCCAAGGCATAAATTCTTTTCCTTTGTTTCCCTCAAATGGATGGTTCTGAAATACCATCCGAAACTCAGCCGTTGGCTATTTGGTCCTGGGGATTCGAGTTACCAGTTGCTTCTATTATATGTCCATGTATTGGCATTCCTTCCTTCCTCCCTTCCTCTCAGCACCCCGCCCCCCCAATATTTATGTGCATAAATACTGAGGATTACATTAATCAAATATTCTCTCATATAGGCTCTATGTTATGAGGAACCTAAACAGTGATACGAGATTTGAGAGTAGTGGGGAGATAACAAAACTGTGGGGGTTCTAAAGTTTGATTTTTGAGATGCAGTCGTTTTTTTTTTTTCTTAGGCTGATTTAAAAATATGCTTGTATTACTTGGTCATTAATTGCTTGGTGAAAGAAAAGAAAGCCATTTTGGATTAAAGTTTTGTCGCAGATCATCCACAAAGTAGATAGTTCACATTCAGATAATCTATGAATGACCATAGTCACACTAACACTAGTGGAGCTACTACCTAGAAAAATACATAAGACAGTGATGGTAAATATTTATTTATTATTATTTTAAAATTCACTTGGCTACACTGGGTCTTAGTTGTGGCATGTGGGATCTAGTTCCCTAACCAGGGATCAAACCTGGGTCCTCTGCATTGGGAGTGTGGAGTCTTAGCCACTGGAGCACCAGGGACGTCCTACCAATAAGTATTTTAGTATGATCCATTGGATCTCTAATCCAATAAGTGAGTACAGTGTTTAGAAAAAACTTCAAAGCCATTAGAACACCAAACAGAATTAGCAAGAATGAATAGCAATATAACACTTGATTGTCTTACAAAGTTTCCCGTACTGTGTAGATCTATATCCTGCAATTGGTATGCGTCAGGTTTCTTTTAATCTGTGTTAACCCCTTTCCTCTTGTAAATGCCAATATTTGTTCAAGAAACACAATCATTTGTTCTGTTCAGTTCAGTCACTCAGTCGTGTCTGACTCTGCAACCCCACAGACTGCAGCACGCCAGGCCTCCTTGTCCATCAGCAACTCCCAGAGTCCACTCAAATTCATGTCCATCAAGTCAGTGATGCCATCCAACCATCTCATCCTCTGTCGTCCCCTTCTCCTCCTACCTTCAGTCTTTCCCAGCATCAGGGTCTTTTCAAATGAGTCAGCTCTTCACATCAGGTGGCCAAAGTACTGGAGTTTCAGCTTCAACATTAGTCTTTCCAATGAACATTCAGGACTGATTTCCTTTAGGATGCACTGGTTGGGTCTTCTTGCAGTCCAAGGGACTCTTAAAAATCTTGTCCAACACCACAGTTTGAAAGAATCAATTCTTTGGTGCTCGGCTTTCTTTATAGTCCATCTCACGTATCCATACATGACCACTGGAAAAACCATAGCCTTGACTAGACGGACCTTTGTTGGTAAAGTAATGTCTCTGCTTTTTAATATGCTGTCTAGGTTGGTCACAACTTTTCTTCCAAAGAGTAAGCGTCTTTTTATTTCATGGCTGCAGTCACTATCTGCAGTGATTTTGGAGCCCCCTAAAAATAAAATCTGCCACTATTTCCACCGTTTCTTCATCTATTTGCCATGGAGTGATGGGACCAGATGCCATGACCTTAGTTTTCTGAATGTTGAGCTTTAAGCCAGCTTTTGTTCTGTAGATGTCCAAATTCTAGCCATTGTCCTTCAAAATGAAATGAAAGTACAAGAGAAAACTTCTCTCAAGTATTGTCAAAGGGCATTTTTTCCCCTTGATAAAGATTCTATACACCTTATTGAGAGAGTCAGTTCCTAGGCAGGTTGATAAGGAGTCTAGGGGTTCCCAAGGAGAGAGGGGTCTGGAATTCTCAAGGAGGAAGAAAGGACAAACTTTTTTTCTTTCTCCACATTCCTTAGGATTATATAACAATAATGTATCCTGCCTGAGGACAGTCTTTGGATTAAACCTGGCTAATTCTGTTATCTTAAAATGTAAATTATGGGAGTAGGTCTGATGAGGTCTTTACAACCTCCAGACATTCTTTGGATGCACTGGAAAGTTTATAACTTCATTGTTAACACTAGCAAGCGGGTCCTCTTTCTGCCCCCTTCTGATGCCTATGTCAGAAGCTTTCTCTATCTCCTTTATACTTTAATAAAACTTTATTACACAAAAGCTCTGAGCGATCAAGCCTTGTCTCTGGCCCTGGATTGCATTCTTCTCCTTCAGGGGCCAAGAATCCTGGTGTATTTTCGTGATTCAACAACCTTTCATTATTCCTCTGGGGATTAGTAGTCCTACTTAATACAAGAGTAAGTCAATAATGAAATGTGTATTTTCCCATTACTGGAAAATAATGGGAATTTTAACTCAACCTTGACAGCTTTACATTTATAAAAATTTTAACCATTTTTCTGCTTATAATTTAAGTGGAGAACAAACACTGTTTTCACCAACTATGCAATGAGTTTTGTAACTGTCATCAGAATCTGGTAAGCCTAGACTTATGATGGATTCCAACACATAGGCTGTACAGATGAATAAATGTGGGCTCAGAGATGCCAATGACTGCACATCAGCATCACTCAGCAGCCTAACGGCACTGGGCCCAGAATCCTAGACTCCCGCTTACCCATTCTGATTACCTGTGACCATTCTAGTGGCCACTCTACTCTGCTCATCCATTGGTTGCAGCCTTACTTGACCAAGGCTGTCAGTGCTTCTGAGGTCAGGATGATTCTGTCTTTATTTTGCCCAAGACCTTTCTATAAATTCATTTGTATCATTTTTTTTAGATTCCACAAATAAGTGAGATATTGAATGATATTTGTTTGAATTACTTCATTTAGTATGATAACCTCTAGCTCCATCCATGTTGCTGCAGATGGCATTATTTCATTCTTTTTATGGCAGAGTAATATTCCACTGTGTATATGTATTTATCCATTTATCTACTGATGGACAGTTAGACTGCTTCCATGTCTTACCTGTTGTAAATAGTGCTGCTATGAACCTTGGGGTGCATGTATCTTTTCTAATTAGAGTTTTCATCTTTTCTTGATATAGTCCCAGGAGTGGAATTGCTGGATCATATGGTAACTCTATTTTTAGTTTTTTAAGAAACTACCATATTTTTCTCTATAGTGGCTGTACCAATTTGCATTCTCATCAACAGTGTAGGAGGTACCTTTTCTCCACATCCTCTCCAGCATTTGTTATTTGTGGATGTTTTGATGATGGCCATTCTGACCCATGTAAAATGATATCTCATTGTAGTTTTGATTTCATTCTTAAGATGTTAAGCATGGCTTGTGAGTTCAATTCACAGATATACTGAACTATACTAAAATGTATCTGAAAGTTTGCTGAATTATTGGAAGACTGATTCTTGCTATGGTCAATACATTGCTCTTTTCATCATTATTTCAAAATATTGTCCATGAACTCAGTTATTCTACATGCTAACTTTCATCCTTAACAGTTAATATTTCTGAAGATTCACCCAATTGAGAGAGAAAGATAGGAGTATGAACTACCATGAAATATATAAGTAACATAAATATGATTTAATGAATATAATAAGCTAAACTTAGAGTAAGTGTGTTTCCCATTTTTATAGGAAAAGATTAAAAATTAAAATCTTTGTCAATAAACATTAGACTTCTTGCTAATTGTTGTTTAGTCATTCAGTTGTGTCCAACTCTTCTGTGACCCCATGGACTGTAGCCTGCCAGGCTCCTCTGTCCATGGGATTTCCCAGGCATGAATACTGGAATGGGTTGCTGTTTCCGTTTCTAGGGGATCTTCCAGACCCAGAGATGGAATGCACATCTCCTGCATTGGCAGGCAGGTTCTTTACCACTGATCCACTAGGGAAACTCCTTCTTGCTTATTAGTTGAGGTAAATTAACAAAGAAGTCCTTTGGAAGGCAGCTTCAGTGAGTCCTAGTCTGAAGGCTGTATCAAGGCTGCTATTAGTAGTAGCAGGAGTTTTATTGCCCTGCTATCTAGGACCTTGTGTCCTGGAAGAGCTGTGTTTGGGTTCAGCCTTCTGTGGGGAATAAATCTAAGGAGTGTCTGAGGTACTGGAGAGCCTTCCTGTTCAAAGTCTAGATTCTTCACTGACTGAGTGTATGACTTGGGACAAAAATTTTGAAACTTTGTCAAGTCCTAATTTCCTAATCCAGAAATGAATTTTTAGAGAATCAGATGAAATAATGATTGTAAAGCGCTCAGTACACTGTCTGGCATATAGAAAACACTCCGTTACTCCATGAATTCTGCTTCTTATCATCTTCTACAATGTACGAGACGGTTCTTTTAATTCAACGACAGTATCACAATGGCCCATTAGGGGAGGGCTGAACAGCACTTCATTTTGACAAGGTAAGATGAGAGATGAGATGCATCAAAAATAAGTACTAAGTAATGTGAGTTCATTTTTTCCCATAGGATCATACAATAGAAAAAGAGTTCTGCTGATTAAGAGAAAATATTTAAAATGATCATGGAGATGTCTTTTTGTTTTATAATGAAAAAGCTCAGTATGTACTATTTTTTAAAAAATTAGCAAAAGCTATCATCCCTACAATCATCAAAATTAGTGGGGCTATTGATTTATTTAGGGGGCTTCCCAGGTGGCTCAGTGGTAAAGAATCTGCCTGGCAATGCAGGAGATGCAGTTTTGGTCTCTGGTGGGGGGAAAGATCCTCTGGAGAAGAGAATGGCAACCAACTCCAGTATTCCTGCCTAGAAAATTCCATGGACAGAGGAGCTTGGCGGGCTATATAGTTCATGGGGTCACAAAGGAGTCAGATATGACTGAGTGACTGAGCATATTGATTTATTTAGCTTGATTTCTTGGTTTGGATTAATTGGTTGGTGAGAGTCTATTGAAAGGAAATTAATCTCTTGATAAGAACAGTGCTAATGTTAATGGATAAACGATTACCTACACACTCTTATCCATTAAGGGAAGCTGGAGAAACCTGGGTAGAAGTATATTATTTGAGGGTTGGGAAGAGGCAGCTCTTACTTGAAGCCACCCAAAGAATCTATTACAGCAGAAAGAAGAGAAGGGAAAAGGAAAAGGGAATAAACAATGGCAATGTGTGGGGTGTGGATGGGGGTGTGTGGTCCTGAAGCCTGACCATTTATCACATGAAATATTGGACTGGGCTGAGGTTGGGTAACTTCGGACACTGGAAAGGCCTGATCCTTACTCTCTGAACCTTGGGGTAATCTTTAGACATTACCATTAATTATTTAGACTCAGAAGACTGCAAAAGCATCTTGATTCATTGGCAAAGTGACAAGCATATGGTGTGTTTTGCAAAGCCCTAGGTTTCTGTTGAGAGGAAGCTAACATTAATTTCTTACAAATTCTACAGGGACTTTCCAAGCCAGCCATTGTTAACATAGTTTGACATCAAAGTTGAAGAGCTGGGAGGAGTTTTGAAAAATAAGTTAGGTCCAAATTAGTAGCTTTATTCAGGCTGGCAACAAGGAAGCTTCTGAGACACTGTAGGTCTCCCACAAAGAGCGACAGAGCATCGGACAGCTTTGCAGCTTGATTGATAGTAGAGGTGGCAGGTCTATTTAGCAGGTCCTACAGGATGGTGCTTAGAATCTGGTGTTTCCTGCAGTGCTTGGCAGTCTGGCAAGCCTCAGGCAAGAGTCCCAGTTCAGACTCAACAGACATGTGGTACGATCATGGTCAGGGCTGCCCTCTGGGTGAGTGAGGCAAGTAGCCCACCAATACCCAAGCTGTTGGGGGGCATCCCCTAGGGACGGGAGAGATGTGTGGGTGTATATGAAGTAAAAGATGTACAAAGAACCCCTCAGAGTTTGCAGATACTCATTATTGTTTGGGCTGCTTCTGACAGGGCTTCTGAATTGAGCTGCAAGGCTTCTCTTGTTTTAAGGATTTGTTCCATCTTCCATCCTGCCATGGACTCTTAATGACCCTAGGGGCAAACAGTTCATATCTCACCCCCTATCTTCTCTGTGGTCTTTGGATCTCCTCAAATCTCCATCAGAAAGGTGTGGTGAAGTTTGAATTTCATTTATTGTACAAATTTATAGAGTGCAGTTTGCATAAGAATTCTGTCTCTCATGGCAATAAAGTTTAGTGATCAAGGCATAAATATTAATAAATGGAGCTTTTCTTAGGAACTACCAGAAAAAAGCGTTTGATAATTCAAGCAAAGGCAAAAAATTAAAACATGAACTATTCATATTAAGGGAGAAAGTGTACACAGATGTAAACAGGATTTAAATAAAAATATTTATAAAGAACCTGAGGTATTTACTGTGGGCTGAAATGGCCCATTCTAGATTGTTAACAGACAGTTTGACCTCTTCCACCCAGGAATAAAGCCTCTACTCTGAGAGGGGCCGCCATCTATTTCAACATGCTTTAGGCCGATTCATTCATAAATTATGTTAAAGATATAAGCATTGGCCATAGTTTAAAAACAGTTCTTTGTCTGGAAAACTCTTATATCCATTCTAAGCCTTTTTGGTTACATGTATACCATTTCCCTTCTGTCCCTAGAGAAAATAAATTCTAAAGAAGATAAAACCTTCTCTTTTTTCCCCCAGTAAAGCCTTTTATATATGGTGGTCATGCAGTCACTCTTCCATCTTCCCCATGCTTTACAATCCCAGTTTTAGTCATAGTTCCCCACGGGTGCTGTTTTCCAAGTTCTAATCACCTGTTAGCATTCCTACTTGTAGAGCGTCCCATATTTCCCTCCCCATATTGAGGCCCTCTTACCTACACCCGGAGATTCTAGGAAAGTGGTAATAACTACCAAGAGCAGACTGTTCATCTACTTTGGGACTTCAGCTTGTCACTTTTGTTCGCTTGTGCTTTACCTGTGCTGATAAAATATCACAGGAGCGTGGCCACACCTTCGTGATCCTCTCCCAGGGTCAAACCTACATCCTTCTCAGGTGTGGACAGTGCTTTTCAGATGGCTGAGTCTCTTCTTCACCAACAGGGTGCTCACCACTATGGGGATGGTATTTCATGGTTCCTCTTTAGACTTTGACACATCCATCTAGCAGCCTTGGGACCCAGTAAGGAGGATGCAAAGGACCACTCCTGGTCAATTAAAGGCCAGGTCCTCTTCCGTGCCTTGTGTGTGCTGGTTCTTTGTCTTGGTGTTTTGTCTACAGCCCTTTCTTCTCAATGGAAATCTTCTCTTCCTTAGGGATCCAACTCAAACGTCGTCTCATTAAACCCCTATGATGGATGGCATGTTCCTCTTCACTTTGTACTCCTACAGTCACCCTTACTATCCAACTCCCCGGTGGAGGTCAAAGAGAGCAAAGTAGGGGCTTTATTAAATTTGTTATATTCCCAGAAGTTAACAGAATATTTGGCATACAATAGATGTTGTATTCAGAGAAGGCAATGGCACCCCACTCTAGTACTTTTGCCTGGAAAATCCCATGGATGGAGGAGCCTGGTAGGCTGCAGTCCATGGGGTCTCTAGAGTCGGCACGACTGAGAGACTTCACTTTCACTTTTCACTTTCATGCATTGGAGAAGGAAATGGCAACCCACTCCAGTGTGCTTGCCTGGAGAATCCCAGGGACAGGGAAGTCTGGTGGGCTGCCGTCTATGGGGTTGCACAGAGTCGGATATGACTGAAGCGACTTAGCAGCAGCAGCAGCAGCAGCAGATGTTGTATTTCCTGAATTAATTAATTGATCATTTTATTAAGTACTGGAGTTGGGAGAGAAGAAAGAATTGAAAGTCACCAACATAGAACTATTATGCCACAGAGTGGCTCAGAGCAAGGGAGGATAGAGAGAACAAATGGTAAAGAATCCAGCCACAACAACCCTCAATAGTGTGTGTGTGTGTGTAGAAAGATGAGTTGACAAAGAGTGCTTGGTGACGAACCACAATACTGCTGTTTTATAGCCATGAAGAAACAGAATTTCAAGAAGGAACATTAAAAAACTCTTGCAAGAGCACTCTGCCTGATTGAGCGTCTGCCAGCTCCGTAACTTAATGTCGTGCCTCTCTTCCTCACTTAAAGCTTTATTTCACTTCCAGAAGCATCGGCGCTCTCTCCTCTCTCACTGTCCCCCTGCCTGCAATGCCCTCTTCTCCTGCTTGTCTCGGATACCTCACCTCCACCCTCACTGTCATGCCCGCTCTAGATACCCTCCTCACCAGTCTCCACAGGCTCCCATTTACTCCTCAACCTCTTGCTTATTTCCTTCCCAGAACCGATCAGATTTTTAATTACTGGAAGCATGCATGCACATATTTTTTCATCTGTCCTTAGGATGTAAACTCCACAAGAGATAACACTTAATGAGAGAAGACAGAAAATAATAACAAAATAAGGCATCTTTGGACCTCGTTCCCTGCCAGAGTTCCCTGCTGTGTACTATTGGCAAGAGGGTAGTTTTCCGCTCACTTCAACAGTCATCCGTGCCTTCCGCCCCCTACCCTGTTGTAGTGCTGGGAACTAGACTAGACACTCTCTCGCTCCTTAGCACTAAATTTCATGGGCCACTCTCACCATTACCCTGCCAAACCAGGGCTCTTCCAAATTCATTTTTAACAGATATGAAGGCTCCTTTTACTTCCGGGTCTTGCCTTTTCAATAAAGCTAAGCTGTAGGGCAAAGATTGAAAAGAAGCCTTTGGCCCTGGGAGACCCTTGCAAGGAGGGGCACCATGGGGTGGCTTCATTGCTATTCTGGGCTTTGGAAATGGAATAGTGGGTCTCATTGCCTCCCCACAGCTGCTCTGCAGGGAGCATGTAAAATCTCTGCAAACAGTCCCAGTGTGCTTATAAAACCTCAGGTCACTGACAATTGCAGTGCTCATTTGCTGTGGCCAATTTAGCGCTAATAAGCTGAAACTGGGCTTCTGGGATTTGTTTCCATGGCATGTAAACTCCCTTTAGAAACAGAGTCCCCCCCCCACCCCGCCCCAAAGAGATTGCAACCTAATAGGTTTCTTTTTTTCAGTCTCTGTTTTTGTGAACTGACTTGCAGTCCATTTAGGAAGTGCCAGAATCATCACTTCCACCTTCGTCAGAGGCTGTGCTCCACTAGGGGGCAGCAAAGAAGCTGGAGCCCCTGGTCTCTCCCGTCTGGGGAAATGTGGCAAGCGATGGCTGGGAAGGTCAAGTTGCCTTCACATCTGGGTAGCAGACCTGGGTGCGTGCACAGTGCTCCGAAGGCTGCGGACAGGCCCCACGCCAGGGTACCCAGGTGGGCCTCTGTACTCTGGCCCTGAGGCCCTCTGTGGGGGCTGCCCTTGGAGAAGCCCAGCTGAGGCACGCCCACTACTCACAGATGGTTCACAGCCTCCCTCCCAACCCCTGACCTGGGAAGGAGCCCTCTTGGAAGGTGTGGATCGTTCCTGTGGGTGCAAGTCAGAAGAAGTCTCTCCATTTTGGACTTGATTCCCTGTGACTTGGAGGCAGGCACCAGGCCCACAGAGCACTCAGCGCACTTCTCCCTGCTGCTAGGAGAGCTAATTAGCCACCAGGCCTCACAGTTTCCATAGATTTGGAACAAGACGGATAGGGGGCTCTTTGCCTTCAAGGACACAGTGTACCTCTCTCCCAACAGACAATCCCTATGGATTGAGGACACCTGGTAGACTTAGAGTGGTTGCCATTTTGAAGCTCCTCTGTGATCGTTGACAATCCAGATTTGCCCCAAATAAGCAGTTCTGGTGTTCCTTCCAGCCTCCTTGAGGCCTGGGGACGCTGAAGGAAAAGCTCCCTGGTTCCAACCAAAGCAGCATTTTACCAGAAATCTGGCTATCGCACAGCCTCGCCGTCCCCATGGGCTGATTATAGAGTGCAGTCACCTAATTGTTTGTGATCTGCCAAACCCTGTTAGGAATTTGCCTGTAGCTTGGAAGTCCTGCCAAAAACTTCTCTCTAGTTCTGGGCAGAGACACTCGGAGACACCTCTGGGGCCAACTTTCTTTTGTCACGTTCGGCTAAGATGCAAGCTGTCCTGAGAGAGAGCCAGAGTGACTAGGGAAGTGGGGGTGGGGTGGGGTGACCCTGAGAGCTGAGCTCCTTTCTTAGCTTCTCCAGTGGAAGATCACCACTTTGCCAGCCCATACTCTATCATCCACGAAGGGCAGCTGATGGACCCAGGGTTCAGGCCAGTGAGGACAATGGCCAGTTGCCATGGGGGCAGCAGAAATCTGCCCTTCCTGGCTGATGCTGTTCCTCTGAGATGGGAGATTGCTATGAGGTGGATCACTGCAATTTTCCTTTGAGAAGGAAGGTTTCATTGTGTACATTGTGGTGTGTGTGTATGTGTGTGTGAGATGGAGAGAGAGGGAGAGGGAGAGAGAGATGGGGGGAGAGAGCAAGTTGTGGTTTGGGTTACTGCAATTTTTAACCTAGTCATTTCTCAACCACATACATTTGATACAAAATGCATAACCTATACTGGAATCAAACTATTGGCAATGAACTAACCCTGCCCGGTGTTTGGCCTCCATCTGGCCTGTGTCTCAGGACCCCTCTCAGTGCTTACAGTTCTGATCCTCACCCATTGTTGGACAAAACCCCATGCTTTCCAAGGCGCAAGCTGCCTCCTTCTTCCATAATGAATGAGAGCATGTACCGTATCCATTTATGCCCATCAAGGGCATATCTCACATCCTGGCTGCTGTTGAAAGGGAGTTGGCAAGTAAGACAGACACCTGGTGGGCAGATCCCCTTTGACATGATGAGTGTTTGCTCTCTAACCCAGCTGGGAGGCAGGCACTTGCTTGTTGCTGGGTGAGGGGAGAGATCCCTGCATAGAGGGGAGGCCAAGTCCTTCCCAAGGGATCAGGAAACAAGTAGGCTGTCTCCCTCTGATCTCCAGTTGCCAAACTATCTCTACAAGCAGTGTGGTCTCGTCTAAGGAAAAAGTTAAATCCTCCTGAGCAAGATGTTGGGATGTTATTCATTCCTTGGGCATTGGCTTAACAGTGTCTGCCAGGTAAATTATTTTCCACCTTTTTATTTCAATTTTTCTCTGATTTCTACTCTATCCCACTTTTGCTCACCCTTGAAAACTGCTGGCAGCAAACAAGAACCCGATGAGACTAGATTATGTGGTTGGCGCACTTGGAGTTTTGTAAAGGAAATGGGCTACAAGTTCAGATCTCATCACAGGGAGACCAGAGAGATAGGTAAACTCTGCTGAGAGGTGATAAACTTGTTGGTTACGGATGCTCATGAGGTGAGGTTTGTCTTCATTAAGGCCCACAGTTTTGAATTTTCTTGTTGAATAGTTCTTTAAAGAAGTCCACTGGCCAAAAGACAAGAGCAGAAGGGTGAAGTGTTGGCAGCGTAACACATGGAAACACTAAAAAAACCGAGGGTGCTTGTTCTGCAGAAAACTAGAAGGACCAGATTTTAAGCATTTAAAGGGTTGCCACTTAGAAAGATCACAGTTGTTCTGCATAATCTTCGACTGACAAAAGCTGAAAGGAGCCAAAATTTGAAAAAAAATTTCTAACAATTGTCTGATTGTCCAATTCATGTTGGAATAAATATGAACCAAACATAGATGAATAAAACCTTGATGATCTCTGATTCATAATTCTATGATTTTCTTTTCCTAAATCTAAGTCTCCCAATAATTATATTTAATTTACCACCTATTTAACAAGTCACCTTCATCTTTACTCCTCAAACAAACTTGCTGGGATACCATGTAGGCAGTTTAATTATTCTCAACTGTCTGTGTTTGTTTATTCCTTTGCTCTTCACCAGGAGTGCGTGAGCCTCCTCCATACCCAGTCAGTTTAGTGTTGTATGTACCCAGTTGCTACATCATTATTTTTACTGGTTGGTTCTATTTATTCTGTTGAGTGCTATGGTGAATGTGACATCTCCTGCCTAGCGCATCCCCCCACCCCACTACCAAACAGAGAGGGCCGTCACGAAATGTGGTTACCGTGAGCGTGGCCTGGGGTAAATTCTGCAAAAGCCCTGACATGTACCGATATAGGATCTTCAGCCTTCTAGCCATCAAGTCCACGCAAGATTTTTAACTTCCATAAACTTCAAAGAAAAAGGTAGCCACACTGAGGCCCTGTGCTGGATTTTACCAAGTTTGATGAGTGTCTAAAAGTATAGCCTGCTTAGATATTGTTGCCATTTAGAATGTTGGCCAAAAAAGCAGATAAATTTGTATACTAAATTTACTATGCAAATAATACAATTGTGTGAAAATAAGTAATTCATGTTCTAGTTTTATTGGTTTTAATCATTCATTCAACAAATATTTATTGAGTGTCTCTTATGTCCGATGACCTGCTGCTGCTGCTAAGTCACTTCAGTCGTGTCAGACTCTGTGCGACCCCACAGACGGCAGCCCATCAGGCTCCTCGCCCCTGGGATTCTCCAGGCAAGAACACTGGAGTGGGTTGCCATTTCCTTCTCCAATGCATGAAAGTGAAAAATGAAAGTGAAGTCGCTCAGTCATGTCCGACTCTTAGCGACCCCATGGACTGCAGCCTACCAGGCTCCTCCATCCATGGGATTTTCCAAGCAAGAGTACTGGAGTGGGGTGCCATTGCCTTCTCCCTGATGACCTGAGGTAGATTGAAAACACCATCAGATAAGGCAGCTGCCCAGAAGAAGCGTTTGTGAACTTGCACACTCCTGAGATTATTTTGAAGGTGAGATAACATAATAGATATGAAAGCACTTTTTAAACTGTGAAGTACTGTGTATTTGTAACTAAAAAAAAACCCAAATCATGAAGTGTGACATTCATAATGTCTCTGTTTCATTTTAAGTGACCTTAAGTCTATCCACACATATTTATTGTATAATATATACTACAAGCAGGTCTTTTCCCAATATCATTACTAGACCATCCAGAACTCACATCCAAGTCTCTGAGACAGTCACGGCTCTTCCACTAGCCACTCCTTCACTGCTTATGCGGGTGTAGGCCTGGGTCCTTTCTGCCTGATCTGATCATCACTTCAGACTCCTCCGGTGTCACTGGAATATGATGGCGTTCTCCCACCCCTCTTCTACACTCTGTATCCTCTGCTTCTCTAGCCAGAAGATAGGTAGCTGGCTCTCTCACACAGACTTAAAGTGAAGAAAATGCTGTGAGCAGAACGTTGATCATATTGCTGTGATGTAGCTCTTAATAGGCAATTTCAAATAACAATGTTAAAACTAAGTGTTATCATAAAATATTATGCTGTTTTAACTATCATGCAGTTCTCAACTTAGAAGTAAGCTTTCGGGTTGGTAAGAATTCATTTTGTCCTTGAGTGACCTCTGCTGGTGATTCCAGGATAAAATTGTGTTTAAACGCTGGATTAAAGAAAGAAACTAGGAAATTCTGAAACGATGGCCAAAGACACAGTGGGAGGAATCCTCAAACATCTGTATTCTCTCCGGGCAAACTCCTTTGGCCCTCAGTGTGTGCACTAAGTCACCATGCAAATCATTTACTCCTCACTGAACTCTCTGCAGAATTATTATGAACGTCTTGTTCAGTAGCTAAGTCGTGTCTGACTCTTTGTGACTCCATGGACTGCAGCACGCCAGGCTTCCCTATCCATCACTACCTCCCGGAGTTTGCTCAAACTTATGCCCGCTGAGTCAGTGATGCATCCAACCATCTCATCCTCTGTTGCCCCCTTCTCCTCCTGCCCATGAATATCTTACAGAGTAGGAAAGGGACTGTGAGGGAGGTTAAACAACTTAAAGTCAGTAGTAGAAGCAAGATTCCAACTCAGGGTCACCTGGTCTATACCCTAGGCTGGGTGCTGGGGTTTCCCCGTTTGACTTCAGGAGCCTCCTCTGCTACCCCAGAGAGAAGGTAGGATGGTAAATAAGGATGCACAAATAGGCCCTTACATGGGCTTCTTGGGGAAGAGAGTTTCTACTTAGGAGTGAGACATGACTGTCTCCATAAGAAAATGGCAAGTCTTCTCTTCTCTTCCTTTGAGTGTGGTGGGAGCTTAGCCCCCAGGTTAGCTAATTTGTGAATGTTCTAATTTAGGTCATGGATTTTGCTTTCATTTTCATGATCAGTTTGAGTCTTCAAAAGTTTGGCAATTACAAACTTGTGGGTATGGAAATGTATTTTCCATATTTTCATGTTTTATGATTAATGTCATAAAAGCAAGTGAATGAAAGTGTTAGTCAGTCATGTCCGATTCTTTGCCACTGCATGGACTGTAGCTGGCCAGGCTCCTCTGTCCATGGACTTCTTCGGGCGAGAATACTGGAGTGGATAGCCATTCCCTTCTCCAGGGGCATAAAAGCAAACACAAAGCCAATTTTCTGGGCACAACAATTTAGCACCGTGTTCCTGCCCATCAGGAGTTTACGGCTATGTGAAGCCAAGTTTTAAGTGGAGGGAAAAGGGAGAGCCACTGACACTGTCACCTTCCAGTGTGGTAGGGAAGAGAAAGGGAGAGAAACTTTCAGAAAAGTTGGAACCTGAGCTTCCAAGTAAAGTGGGCATGAACAAGCAAAGGTGGACTGCACAGGTGGGTGAAGGGAATGAGATGAGGAAACACCTGGAGATGGGAGGCAGGTGGCCTTCTTGGGGGGCTGGAAGGAGACTCTGTCATCTGGGTGGAAGGTGGAGATGGAGGTCATTGAGGTTGGAGGGGGAGACTGAGTCCAGGTGGTCAGAGGTGAACCCAGTGAGAAGAGGATCTCACTGAGAGAGTGGAAGGTCCTGGCAACGTCTTGGGGTCCTTGCCAACCCCATGGATATTCATTCAGATGTTTGAAAAGACGTTAAGAACTATCAGTTTTAATACTGCCCCCCATTATTGATTCCTACTATGTTCCAGACACTAAACACCTAATAGGCATTTTACTCTCAGTTATCCTGTGTCTACCCTGGTGGCTCAGATGGTAAAAAATCTGACTGCAATGCGGGAGACCTGGGTTCGATCCTTGGGTTAGGAAGATCCTCTGGAAGACAGCATGGCAACCCACAAGTATTCTTGCCTGGAGAATTCCCCATGGACAGAAGAGCCTGGTGGGCTACAGTCCATGGAGTCGCAAGGAGTCAGACATGACTGAGCGACTAAGCACATACACACATCCTGTAAGCAGATACTGTTTTCATCCTCATCTTACAGGTGAGGCGCTTTAATGCTCTGGAACACACACAGGTGCACTAACCATCTGTGTGTCTATGTTGCAAGTTGAATATTCAGTTCAGCTCCCCTTCAGGCTGTAACCCTCTGCACTTGACAATGGGTCGTTCACTCTACAGATGTCTAGCAAAACATCATCTCCATTGTGGAATGAATCTTTCTTTTCTCTGTAGGGACAACAGTACAGGAAAAGGATTAAGTGTCCTAGGATACGTAGGTAAACTGAACAAGTTTCTTTCCCAAGATAAATGTGCAGTTGGAGAGTTCACCTTTGAAAGGAAAAGGAATTTATGACAGTCATTCTGAAAATGTCCAGATGGTGGCGCTACTCCCTCAGTGATTCCACACCCTTTTCTATTCCTTTTAGATGGGTTTCGATGAGAAGAAAATTCAGGAAACCTTAAGATTTACATATTTTCTAATCTATGGTTTTTATCAGGACTCATTAGGTAATATAAATCAAGGTAAGTTGGGAACTTAACACAATTAAACTCCTGTTTTCTGTAACATTCAGCTAGCTGTTTAGAACTTCTCTGAATCAATTTTTACAAATGAAAAAACCTATCACAGTTAGGATTAATTTCCTCTTATTGGACATGGAGTGGCATACAGAACAAAATTATGTTCTAATATAAGAACAGTACCAAATAAATATAGAGAGGGAAGGATTTTAATACCCTCAGCCTAAGTATAAAGTAAATTCTAATGTTTTACAATTAGGTGAAAACCTTTCTTGACAAAATGAATACTTTTTCTTCAGATATACAGCCACAGACATCAAGAGGTTTTTTGTTTTCAGCCTTATCTCCCCCCTCCCCCCCTCCCCCAGCACCCCCCCGCCCCCCGCACCCCAAAAGGCTTTGAAGTGGCTACTTGGTATTTGTTGTATTAGTAGAATGGCCTGATTTTGGCCCCTGTACAGGCATCCAGGCCAAATGGTTAAATGTTTGATGTTTTTGTATCACCCCCTTCTGAGGATTGTGTCTCTCCTTTGTTTTATTAGCAGTACTAAAGCCAGCAGACCCACGGCCCTGGAGAAGGAGAATTGCATTATTTATTCTCTTGGAAGTAGCTTTAAAGCATTACTTTCCTCCCCAAACAACGTTTTCTAAACATTCTCTCTGATTACACAAAATTTTTAGTCTGTCCAGCTAAACCATATATTCTAAGAGACATTTTCAAACAAGTGTGTTCAGGAACTCAAGTGTTCAGGGACAAAATGCAGCCGTCTGTGCCGCGTCTAGAAGTTAAGTTGCCTTCTGATAGATATACAGCGTGTGTAACTGCAGGCTTGGGAGGTCTGTTCATATCCGTGGGAGTTAACAGCATAAATTCCAAGGGAATTCAGAGAACAGACACTTAAAATAACACCAGTAAAGTCACACTAACTGCAGCATACTCAACACAGCCTGTTTAATGTGGTGTGATTTTTATTAGGTAACGTGTGGTAACTTTAAGCCACAAAACAAAAACAACTAAATAGGCAGAACTTGGGATAATCCCTTTCTAAACAGTTAATGAGAAACAAAGTGGAGAAAACCACTCATCTGAACCGGATAACAAAGAGATTTTGTGTAGGGCTTTCTCCAGCCACTTTCTGTGTTCAGATAACTAATATCAGCACTCAGGTTTCTAAAATTCATCGCCCGTAACTTTTAGCTGAAGTGCTCTCTCTTCACAGTCACTGTGGTGGCAGCTCATGCTAACGGGACATTTGCTGGAATCCCCCTGTGGCGCCCTGGGAATAGTTTGTGTTTCTTGGTAAAGGTTATCTTTATTTACCCATGTTGTGGGTCAGCAGAAGAAAACCCAATGCATTAAAATGTCATGGGGCCTTCGACTTTTGTGTCTTGCCAGTCTGGGGTCCTGCAGTGGATCTTGTTCAAATCAGAAGTTCAACAGCTGTTAGGCTTTTGGTGGAAATGGGGATGGGCTTGGTGGGTTATTTTGTACTCATTGTATCAGGAGAAAATTAAACACAGAAACAGGGCTTTATTAACCAAGCGGAGAAATTCGAAGTGGGTCTATGAGGCATATGTACAGATATTCTCCTTCTTTTTAATGTTCTATCTCTCTCCCATGCCCCTTCATTAAAAGTGATTAGGTATCCTGAAAAATTCCTTTTATTTATCAGTGAGTATGTAAAACTTTTACACTGTTAATATTCTGCATCAGAACCATTTAGTCCAATGGCCTTTCTAGAATAAACCCTTGCAAACCTACCCCCCCATGAAGTATGTAAACTTAGGACATGGAGGTTTGAACAAAAGAAATATAAATAGTTAACTCTGCTTCAATTATTGAAGGAGATTCCTATTTAATAATGAAGGAGACTCTAAGAAATAGATATATATTTGCAGATACTTTGATAGAAGTAAAACACAGCATTTTGTATTATGGAAAATTTTTTTTTTTTTCCTTTTGGGAAAGTACTTTTTTAGTAGAAAAGCACCATTTATTCTACTTTTCTAGCATTCAGTTAATGTACTTTATTCATGAGTGGAAAGAAGTAATTATTAATGATTCCATTGTGAAAGGCAGAGTGGTAGCCACGTTTATTCTTAACTGTATTGGATGGAATCCACAATTAGTGAGGTCATCATTTTACCCTTTCGAAAGTAATCATGGTAACCTGGAATACAGTAATTGCTTAATATGACTTATCTAAAAATGCAACAATGAATTAACTACTAATTATCAAAGATATTCACCATCCCAAAGCACAAAATTAGTGATGTCTCAAGCTCGTTCTCTGTTGCACGCCCTTCATCTCTTAATGGCTGCTGTTTTTTTCTCGTATAGCTTTCGCTAAGTAACTAGGGGTGGTCATCAGACAATAAATTGTTTGATATCTCTTTCAGTTTCCTTCAAGATGGAGTGCAGCTTGCCCCTGAAAAAAAAAAAAAAAAAAAGAAATTTAAAACACTTTTGTTTGTTGTGGCTTAAATTGCCTCCTGACTCTTTTTTTCCCCTGGGTAGCTATAGTTTACTATTATATAATAAAAAGAACAAAATGAGATGGTTCCAGAGAATATACCATTTAAAAATATATTTCACCACCCTAATTCCCTTTTGAAATAATGTTTCTGTTAGTGATTAAATAAGGAGTTTGAGTGAGTGTCATAGTATCTATAAGTAAACCTGAGAACATGCATTATAAGGAGCCGTATTTTTACAATCTCATCTCCACTAAACAAAACAATATTTTCTGGCACCTGTACACTCAATGTTTCATGTAGTTCTTATTATGGAATTTCCTTTCTCCTTTTGAGATTGAAGATAATTACTGAATGTGATAGAAACTTTATAGCCATTAAAAATAGAACAGAAAAATGTTACCAGACGGCAAGTTGTTCAAAATAAATATGAAACAGGACTTGAGTCCTGTTTCAAACACCGGTTGGCCCCGTTAGGTTCCAAAAGGATGTAGGTCTCATTTCTTGCCTCTTGATTTAAAAGAAGAATTCTTTTAAGAGGTTAGGAAAATGTTTATCAAATTATTGCTTAAATTTTAATTTAGTAGAAAATCTGGCTATATGTAATTGCCTTTTTTGTGTGTATAAAATGATTGAATGTTAGAATTTTCAAATAGTTTAACCTGTAGTTGTCCTTTTCCAATCAGCTTTGGCAATGCTATATTGAGATTTGGATTGGTTTAAGTAGACGGAATAGCATCCAGAAATATAATGGTGGAAACAATAGTACATGGGTGCCCTCTGAACTTCCCTATTCACCAAGACTTACTGACTTCTTTATTATGGGGCAAGAAGAACGAGATTGGAAATGAAATCAGACACATAGGAGCATCTGTGGGTGCTTGTTCCGCTAAGTTTGCTAGGGCTTTCAAAACTCCTGATCTTTTATATGTTTATTATCTGGTTTGTGGGGATGGTAACATACATGTATACAGATTCCCAATCACACAGTATCATTTACATTAATTATATGCGATTTTCTGTGTGTGCACTGCACTTAGTTGCTCAGTTCAGTTCAGTCGCTCAGTCGTGTCCGACTCTTTGCGACCCCATGAATCACAGCACGCCAGGCCTCCCTGTCCATCACCAACTCCCGGAGTTCACTCAGACTCACATCCATCGAGTCGGTGATGCCATCCAGCCATCTCATCCTCTGTCATCCCCTTCTCCTCCTGCCCCCAATCCCTCCCAGCATCAGGGTCTTTTCCAATGAGTCAACTCTTTGCGTGAGGTGGCCAAAAGTATTGGAGTTTCAGCTTTAGCATCAGTCCTTCCAATGAACACCCAGGACTGATTTCCTTTAGAATGGACTGGTTGGATCTCCTTGCAGTCCAAGGGACTCTCAAGAGTTGCTCAGTGGTGTACAGCTCTTTGTGACCCATAGACTGTAGCCAGCCAGGCTCTTCTGTTCATGTGGATTCTCCAGGCAACAATTCTGGAGTGGGTTGCCGTGCCCTCCTCCAGGGGATCTTACCAACCCAGGGATTGAACCAGGTCTTCTGTACTGCAGGCGAATTCTTTACCATCTGAGCCACCCTGAGGGGGAAACTCCAGATCCCTTTTCTTTAAAGTTACCAAAAATGTTTAGATCCTTAAAAAAAAAGGAGTGGAAGCATATGGCAAATCTGCTAAGATCATTTGCAATTTAAATCTGAATTAGATCAGCTTTGTTTCCAAATTCATCCTCTTACAGCTCAGAAATAAGGTCTTTCTTTAAGATTTTATAATAACGTTGCCTTTATTGTATCTTATTATTTTGTTTTATTAGCCTAAATATGGAGTGATAGTCACAACCTCCTTTGTGGGATTCTTGTGGTTAGTTTCAAAATTGCTATATGAAAACAGGGCCCAGCTCCTTTAGAATGTAAATTGTGTTCCTTTTCCCCAGAGTCAAGGATCCTGTCTATTAAGTTTCAAATTCATTGAAATTACCGGCCAGGCTCTGTTTCACCAAAAATGACAATGCTTTTCTGCTTTTTGTAGCTAGCTGTTTTGTTTTAAATTTTTATTGGAGTATAGTTGCTTTACAAGAGACTTCCCTGGTGACTCAGATGGTAAAGAATCTTCCTGTAATACAAGAGACCTGGGTTCGATCCCTGGGTTGGGAAGATCCCCTAGAGAAGTTGTTTACAATGTTGTGCTAGTTGTTATCTAGTGTGGGAACCCTTTTATGTGTAACTGCTCTTAATATTCTGTAGAAAACACTTTGGGAAGATTTCAAGATGTTGTGTAACTGCCAAGGACTCTAGATTCAGTATAGAGTATAGAGTATACTGAATAGGACTCTATTCAGTATACAGTATGGGTGACCCTGTCTAACTGGTCAAATTTCTGTGCTGTTGAAGGTAAATAAGAACAACAGTGCTCTTTCCAAATAGGGGTATTTACCATTGGGTGAAGTTAGTGTCCTAAGACTGGTCCAGGAGACAGCAATTACACGTTTTGGGCAAGAAGCATAGCAACAAACAGGGAGATGGGAGGCACTGCTTGCCCCTGCACTCAGCGGACGTGCTCAGAGTGGAGACAAATCTCCATTTGACTTCATGCTGCCTGTTGCCACAGCCTTTTCCAGAAACATGACTCCCATCAAGGAACTGGGCAAGGTGGGAACGTGGAAGCCTTACAGGAACAACTCTACCACCTCCCAGCTCAGATCTCTGCTTCCTAAATCTGGTTGTCAGAGTACAACTGTTCAGCTGGGGAACAGTTTATAAAGTTGGAATTAATTGGCAAGTGTCTTCTTGAGAACAGTGGACCTGATTTTGCCTGAAGATAAAGCTTGAAGGTTGCCCACTGATGGTGGGCACTGATAGTTGTGCCCATGAGGTTGCAAAGCTGAAAATGTCCCCGGGGGTTTTGCGCAGTAAGGATAGAAGGCGGAGGTCGTTGGAAAAAGAAAGACTCGAGAGTGAGGCGTGGGATGGCGGGTTGCTCTTTGACTAATTACAGTGGCTTTCAAAAAAACGTTAGCATTTATCTTACTGCGACATTTGCCTCATTGAAGCTGAGCTGTTTTCCCCTCTTTTCAATGAGATATTGAGGGAGCTCTGAACTCTGTGGCAAATGTTAACTTTTTAATGAAAACCCTTGCACACTGTGTCCCAGAGGCAGGGCCTTTGTGGGACTGAGAAGTAAGCTAAACGAACCGCTGCTCAAAATTCCAGGAGGTTAATAGGCAAATCAACCTAGAAATGGAGAAACCAGCTGTAGCTCTTCTCTTTCCCTGCTTTTCTTACAATTCAAGGCATCTGGGCACCATCTTAGTGCACAAATATCCCATTTTTCAACTTCTGGGGGGTTTTTTGGCTAAAGGAACCATTTGTTTTTTATTATTATTAATGGCATCCTCTATTTGACAGGCTCCAGACAGCCTTGCCAGCTCAGGTCACTGAGGTGGGCTGGGGAGGTAGGAACCATAGCTTGATCCCTTGCCTGACTGAAGCAGAAAGGTCACATTGCCTCTTCTTCCTGCTTCCTGTCACCAGTCCGCTCATGGGGAGGGAACATGGTGGGGATGAAAAGTCCTAGACCTGCACAACTTGAGCTGACAAATAACTTCAGGTGGTCTAACCCATGGATCCTCAGCCTTAGCTACACACCAGAATCACCTTGGCAGTGGCCAGTGGGGAGGGGTCGGTTTGGAAAGACTAATACTGAGTCTGCTCCACCCCCACCCCAGAGATTCTGATTTAATTAATTGGGGGTGCAGCCTGGGCATGGGGATTTTAAAGAGCTCCCCAGAGGATTTTAACATGCAGCAAAGATTGAGAACCCACTGGTCTAACCCAAACTGAATTCTGCCGTTCTACATGATGGGAATAGGCATCTCCCTCTCCTGAACAGCCACTGACCACTCTCTCTCACACCTGCCCCCACCATTCTTCACTGACCCTTACTCCAAAACACAGCCCAAATGGTTCAGTGACCATTGGGACTAACCAGATTAAACATGATTTTGCTTTATAATAAGATTTCTCAGAACTTGAATATAATCCTCTGGAGGGTTCAGGGGGAAGATCTTCCCACATCTATTGAACCCCTAATTTCATGGTAAACTCAGGGAACCAGGGAGCCAGTGACCTATAGACCCTCCCTCCTTGGGAAACACTGCCTCTGATCAGTCTCTTGGGCTCTGTGGGAGAGGGAGAGGGTGGGATGATTTGGGAGAATGGCATTGAAACATGTATAATATCATATATGAAACAAATCGCCAGTCCAGGTTCGATGCCTGATACTGGATACTTGGGGCTGGTGCACTGGGATGACCCAGAGGGATGGTACGGGGAGGGAAGTGGGAGGGGGTTCAGGATGGGGAACACGTGTACACCCGTGGCGGATTCCTGTTGATGTATGGCAAAACCAATACAATATTGTAAAGTAATTAACCTCCAATTAAAATAAATAAATTTATATTTAAAAAATAAAAAAATAAATCATGAAAAAAAAAAAGAAGCCCTAAACAGATGGGTTCACTTCTTTTGTGTGTACTTAATGTATTTGACACTCCCAGTGGATCACTTTTAACACCTCTGTCTTCTATACAACAAAATTATTTTTAGTAATAAACGTATAATCAGTAATCACTATTTTGGGAGGTTTTTTAGTTGTAAAACAGTTTAATGTTTTTAAAGGATACATTTTGATGGAAAAACATGATTCAAATTCCATTACATATTCCATGAACGAATGAAAATTTGCATTTGTCAAACAAAAATTTTACATCTCACCATGTGTACTGTTTCCCTCTTGACAGTTTTAAACAAGTAAAACCTCCAGGTAGTGGTCACATAGAAAGACACAACTGAAGTAACTCAAGTTCTGGGTTTTGTTTTTATAATCGCTTGCTGTTATTGTTTATTCCAAATCTACTGTTTGGGAGTCTGTCATATCCTGAGGCTGAAGATGCAGACTGAGCTCAAAGCAAACTTGAATGATTTCCAATCATTACAAACTGATTCTGGAAACAAAATACATATAGTTGAGTCCATGCTTATTGGAGCCCAACTTAAAAACTGGGAGTTTTTAAATTAATTTCCGTGTAGCATACAATGTTTATTAAAAGACAAGTAATAGGAATATGCTCATTTGAAGTATGTATGTGTGTGTGTGTGTGTGTTTGGTTGATTGATTAGAATCTATTGCTTAAACCTTAGACCAATAAAAGATTTGAGGGGAAGGAGGAGAATTTTATCATTGACACTGTTGAGCATGGATGAATCATGATAATAAAAGGCAAACTGGCTTTAGTCAGTTTTGCTCTTATTTAAAATTCTCTACAGACAATGCAACCCCCTTTTCCTTATCCCCAGGGCAGACCATTCCCATCACTTCATCCTGGTACATCATTCTCTATATCCACGGTCACCAAATCTAAGCACGGAAGGTGGAAAAAAACCCAGGTCTCCTAATTCCCATATCAGTACTTTTCTGTGCCTAATGTGTTGAGAAAAATACATTTGTCTCTACAAAGGTTTTAGAAACATTGGATGAAACCTCCAAACTACCCTATAATGAACAATAATAGCAACACAATCTGAAGTGTAAGAGTCAGCCAAAATGTCTATTAGTCCATTTGGTTCTGTGTGAACTGAGTTTCAAATCATTTCAGCTCATGGGTTTGGGTGACATGTGTCCCTTTATAAAATAGAAATCGCTTTAGCTTTAATAAGAAGAAAATTGTTATTTCATTTTATTAACAGGAAGCTTGTATCATACTAAAAAAATTCATTGTGTTCAGCTTGAATATTGTATTCATTATGTTTCTTAATCTGTGTGATTACTACCTGTGTAATTTGATGTCTGGCATCTGCTATCAGAATTCTTTTAGTCCATTATATTTCCCATCTTTTTTTGGTAATGGAGGATAAGATTGGGACATGGAAAATTGCAGCAGACTGCCTAAGGGGAATTGCAACCAGCCGGCAGCTGGATAGAGCAGGAAAAGATGTGAAGTTACATAAAGAATTAGAGAAAGGTGGCCTCTAGTTCTGCAATCTGCTGGCACACCACTGAGGAGGAAATGGAATTGGCCAGTTTTCCAATGTGGTGATTGGCCATTCCTGAATTATTCCCAATAACTCAGGCCGGCATTATCCATTCAGAAAAATTATTAGGGTAAAATATGTGGGGGTGTAAATAGGATGTAAGTGTGTAGTACACACTTACAGATTGTTAAATGGAGTATCAGAGGTAAGAAGTGGGGATGGGAGCCAAACTAACAAACTTGCACCAAATTACGGTTAGATAGATATGAGATGCACAAGTCACACACAAAAACAAAAAGAAACCAATCATCCTTTTCTTTTTTCTGCATTCTAACTGTAAGCAGCTATTTCATGTAACAGATAATACGAGTCAGGTGGTTTAGCATCAAGGCAAGAGAAGGAACACTGACATCAGATATACCTAAGTGTAGATCCTTTTTCTGATCCATACAAGCAAATTAAAACTCTTGTTTCCCTTGTTTAAAGGGGGAACTATAATATCTACCTTATCAGTTCAGTCGCTCCGACATGTCTGACTCTTTGTGACCCCATGGACTGCAGCATGCCAGGCCTCCCTGTCCATCATCAACTCCTGGAGCTTGCTCAAACTCATGTCCATCGAGTTGGTGATGCAATCCAAGCATCTCATCCTCTGTTGTCCCCTTCTCCTCCTGTCTTCAATCTTTCGCAGCATCAAAGTCTTTTCAAATGAGTCAGCTCTTCGCATCAGGTGGCCAAAGTATTGGAGTTTCAGCATCAGTCCTTCCCAATGAATATTCAGGGTTGAGTTCTTTAGGATTGACTGGTTGGATCTCCTTGCAGTCCAAGGGACTCTCAAGAGTCTTCTCCAACACCACAGTTCAAAAGCATCAATTCTTTGGCATTCAGGTTTCTTTATGGTTCAACTTTCACATCCATACATGACTACTGGAAAAACCATAGCTTTGACTAGATGGACCTTTGTTGGCAAAGTAATGTCTCTGCTTTTTAATATGCTGTCTAGGCTGGGCATAGCTTTTCTTCCAAGGAGCAAGCGTCTTTTAACTTCATGGCTGTAGTCACCATCTGCAGTGATTTTGGAGCCCAAGAAAATAAAGTCTCTCACTGTTTCCATTGTTTCCCCATGCCATGAAGTGATGGAACCAGATACCATGATCTTAATTTTCTGATTGCTGAGCTTTAAGCCAACTTTTTCACTCTTCTCTTTCACTTTCATCAAGAGACTCTCTAGTTCTTATTTGCTTTCTGCCATACAGGTGGTGTCATCTGCATATCTGAGGTTATTGATATTTCTCCTGGCAATCTTGATTCCAGCTTGTGCTTCATTCAGCCTGGCATTTCACATGATGTACTCTGCATAGAAGTTAAATGAGCACGGTGACAATATGCAGCCTTGACATACTTCGTTCCCAATTTGGAACCAGTCTGTTGTTCCATGTCCAGTTCTAACTGTTGCTTCTTGACCTGCATACAGATTTCTCAGGAGCATGTCAGGTGGTCTGGCATTCCTATCTCTTTAAGAATTTTCCACAGTTTGTTGTGATCCACACAGTGAAAGGCTTTAGCATAGTCAATGAAGCAGAATTAAATGCTTTTCTGGAATTATCTTGCTTTTTCTGTGATCCAACAGATGTTGGTAATTTGGTCTCTGGTTCCTCTGCCTTTTCTAAATCCAGCTTGAACACTTGGAAGTTCTCGGTTCATGTACTGTTGAAGCCTAGCTTGGAGAATTTTGAGCATTACTTTGCTAGTGTGTGAAATGAGTGCAATTGTGCAGTGGTTTGAGCACTCTTGGCACTGCCTTTCTTTGAGATTGGAACGAAAACTGACCTTTTCCAGTCCTGTGGCCACTGCTGAGTTTTCCAAATTTGCTGGCATATTGAGTGCAACACTTTAACAACATCATTTTCCTAGGATTTGAAATAGCTCAACTGGAATTACATCACCTCCACTAGCTTTGTTTGTAGTGATGTTTCCTAAGACCCACTTAACTTTGCATTCCAGGATATCTGGCTCTAGGTGAGTGATCACATCATCATGGTTATCTGGGTCATTAAGATCTTTTTTGAATAGTTCTACCTTGCTGCTGCTGCTGCTAAGTCACTTCAGTCGTGTCCAACTCTGTGCAACCCCATAGACGGCAGCCCACCAGGCTCCCCCGTCCCTGGGATTCTCCAGGCAAGAACACTGGAGTGGGTTGACATTTCCTTCTCCAATGCATTAAAGTGAAAAGTGAAAGTGAAGTCGTTCAGTCGTGTCCAACTCTTCGTGACCCCATGGACTGCAGCTTACCAGGCTCCTCTGTCCATGGGATTTTCCAGGCAAGAGTACTGGAGTGGGGTGCCATTGCCTTCTACAGTCTTGTTATTAAATTGTTCCGTCTAAAACCATATATGGTTATGTAGCAAGTCTATTCAGACCATGGCTCATAAATGGCCCTCAATAATTGGTTAGAATCATTTAAAGTTTATGGGCTTCCCTGGTGGCTCAGTTGGTAAAGAATCCACCCACAATGCAGGAGACCCAGGTTTGATCCCTGTGTCAGGAAGATCCAGTGTAGGATGTACATTGTAGTGTTATTAGAAGGTGAAAAGAAGTTAATACATGGGGATTGCCTGGTGCAAGTTTATCTACCATTTTAGCACCTTTGTGTGGCTTTATGTGAGTGTGCGTTCTTATTTGTTTGATGAGGTCTGGTTTATTCCCTAGGGGTGGGCATACAGATTCCATTCCACCCTCAGTTTAATTTGGTTCTTGAAATCCCAGTAGTCCTGGCATTGCTGGCATCAGTAAGAACACCTTGTCTCCTCTTCCCATTTTCCATCTCCTACTCTCCCTGACCATTGTCCTTGTGTCCTCCTTTACCCTCCTGTTTGCCCTCTCTCTCTCCACAACCTGAATATTGTTTTTCATGAGATCCAGGATTCATAACAAATGTTGAGAAAAACAGAGACCATTACTTCTCCTCCACATCAAGGTCAGACCCCTCACTCCCCACCCCTATGACAACATGAACCCCTGCAGAGCCAAACCTGGGAGCACTGAGGGGTCCCATTCTGGGCCTTCTCTCTGCTTAGGGCCAACCGGTGCAACAGAAGCCCGCACAGGGGAGCTTCGGGCAGGCGCAAGGAGCTTTTTCTCTCTGACCCTAACTGGGAGACCCCTGCGCAGTGGCACTGTGGCTGACCCTCTGCATGTGCCCATGCTTTGAACTCCCACTTCCTTCCCTCCTGCAGAAGAGGATGGGGGGACCTGAACACGTTCATGCTCTCTGAGCAGACTTCCTTTCCATTAAATTGCGAATCATCAACCTTGTGGCCCTTTCCCTCGCCTACAGCCTTCCCCCGACCAGGGCCACTCTCTGCCTAAGGAATGGGCCAAATTGAAGGTTTAGGAGAAGTTAGAGAGGATTGGATACTAGCGTTTACCAGCAGTGTGACTCTGAACAGCCTCTGTAAACTCTCTGGGTCTCAGTTTCCTCAGCTGCCAAGTGGAGATAACAATGCCACATATTTTGTAGAGCCATTTAGAGAATTAAATGAATGGTGCCTAGATACACAGAAGGAACTCAGTAAATGCGAGCAGCCTTTCCTTCCATTCTGTTCTGTCTATATTATATTTTTTTTTACCACATTAGTATTTTTAAGGTTAGTTTGTATCTTATAATCAATAATATCTTGTGATGAAGTACAATAAAAACTATCACTTATCAATGGCCTACTGTCTGTGATTTTTTTCTGCTTATTATCTTTTTTAATTATCCCAGTAGCCTCATGATGTCAATATTATTTCCTCTATTTAGTCAGTGAGGAGGATGAGATTCAGAGTAATCACATAGCTGGTAAAAGGCAGAGCTACAGCAGACTTCAGAGCCAATGCTCTTAGTAGGCCCCCAATCACCCATGTCAGCTTCACCAAAAATTATAAACTAGGGGAGACTTGTCTCACCTCCTTCGCTGAAGCTCACCTGTCTCTCCTAGCATTTCCCTCTATCTTATCACCCAGGGCTGAGGAGCGCATGCCAGAAACGCCATATACAAAACTCTTCGTTCTCTGCTGTCCACCTGACTTGATTGGTCTCATGTCCTGGAGTCAGTTGAGCTGTTACCTATGGTCATTACTGACTTAGCTGGTCAAGACTGAAAAAATACAGTAAAAGGGGCAAATATTTATATAGCACTTGTTATATATCATATCCTGTTCTAAGCTCCTGGAATAAAACATTCAACCTCACAACATTCAACCCTGTGAGCCAAACACTACTGACAACTCAGTTTGACAGATGAGGAAGCTGAGGCATGGAGAGGTGAAGTGACTTGTCCACGTCATGCAGCCCGCACATGGTAGAGTCAGGATTGAACTCCCACCATCTGGTTTCAGAATTTGCACTCAAAAGCCATCATCCAGACTGCCTCTCTATCTCCTCTGAAAAGAAGAAAGAGAGGACATATGTATACCTAGGGCTGATCCATGTTGATGTATGGCAGAAACCAACACCACATTGTCATTATCCTTCAGTTAAAAATAAAGACAAAATAAAAAATAAAAAGTTCATGGTTAAAAAAGTAGAGCCCTAGAGAAAGAACACTTCAACCAAATGTATTAATCTTCTGAAGCAGTTTTCAGCCACGAGACAAATTGTACAGAGTGGGCTGTACAAAATGGCTCTCCAGAGCCATCATCTTGCACTTTAAGTGGTTTTCTGTAGCTAGCCTTCATTCTTTAGACAGAGATGTGTCTGTCCTTTTCTTTGTGGCATCCCATGAGACCAAGATCGTCTCCAGGGCAAGGACCATGTTCAGGCTGTCTTCTTGCATCTCTGGGCCCTCTACCCAGGCTCTACTTTGGGCCCTCACTGCTTTCTCCTAGACCACAGCAACCATAGCCCAATTGTCTGCCTTTTCCTCACTAGCCCTGCTTAATGTTTTCCATGAAAGCTGTTAAAATGCACAGCAAGTTATGTTGCTCTCCTCAAATTCCTCCTGGCTGATAAAAGTTTCTCCAGTTATGCTTCTTAGGACACGATAGCTCTGTGAACAGGATTTCAGTGGGAAAAAAATACCATGGAGAGTTTTATGATGAAATTTACTGATATCTGTAAAACTGCAACATTAAGTGTATTTATAGTTATTATTATGTAATTATTTAACTTTAAGAAATGTACGTGTTCAAGAGTGCACATTCCAGAGATTCGATCTGAACCTGGATACCTAGGCAGCATTTGCCTACTAAAATTGTATTGGATATTGTCTATATGATGCACATAGATTTTGTATGTGGCTTATCTTAAACATCAATGTATACTTGTGATATTGTCTAGCAAACACTATATATGAAAGCTGTCTAATAAAGCTTTCTGGGATGATAGAAATTTTCTATATCTACACTGTCCAATAAACTAGCCATTAGCTCCAGGTGGCTCTTGATTTTTTCAAATATGGCTAGTGCAAGTGAGAAACTAAATTTTATAATTTACTTGATTTTAATGAATTTAAATTTAGATAGTGCCATGTGGCAAGTGAGTGCTGTATTGGACAGCACAGCTGCACATGGACTACATGAATCCACATTTGTTCTTTTCTTGCCACAAGCTGATTTTGCTGGGTGGCCATTGTTTTCCATCTCCTTTGGTCAAGGCTGATATTCTCTCGGCAAGCCAATTTCATCTTATGCTACCTTCTGCTTTGCTTTAGTCATATCAAAATCTTTCTTGTTATTCATGTATATTCTGCTCTTTCTTTCCTTGTTACTTGGCTCACTTTCCTTGCTGTCTTTTCCTCTTCTACTCATTCTTGAGATTCTGCTCAGGTTGTCTGCCATCAATACTTCTATTCTTTTACTATGTATATCCCCAGATCTTAGCAGAATTCCTTTTTAGTTCCATTGATAACATCATAGTCTATCTAGGAAAAGTGTATCTTCTGCGGTATTTATAAGGTAGCATTTTGTTGAACACCTTTCTTAGATGAACAACAGAGTAGTAGAAATTGTAACAGTTCTCTTCCTCTGCCATTTCTCCTTAGTGCCTCAGAGCAGAAGAGGTGTGGCATATGCAATACATTAGTTATCTATTGGCATGTAACAAATTATCCTAACAACAAACCTTTATGATCTCAGTTCCGGTGGGTCAGGAATTTGGGAGCAGGTTAGCTGGTTCTAGTTCACAGTTCCCGTGAGGCTGTAGTCAGGCTGTCACCTGGGGCTACTGTCATCTGAAGGTCAGCTGGGGAAGGATCCAGGTCCAAGCTCATTTGTGTGATTGTTGGGTGGCTCAGCTTCTCACTGACTACTGAGAAGAGTACTCAGTTCTTTGCCATCAGGCCTCTCAGTAGGCTGCCTGATTGTCCTCACAAGCTGCCGGGTAGCTTTACTTAGAGCAAGTGATTTGAGACAGAGGAGGGGTGGTGGAGGGAGATGGAAGCCTCATTATTTATGTCTCAGAAGTGACATGCCAGCCCTTTTGCCGTATCTATTGGCCACACCAGCCAACCCTTGTACAGTGTAAGAGGGGCTGCACACAGGTATGAATACCAAGAGGTGGGGATTTGGGAGCTAGCTCTCATCCACCTTAATGGCACTATTGCTCTTCAGGGTCTCTGGACCACTGTAATAATGCTGGAATCAATGAGTGAGAATGCTACCTAATATGTCCTCAGATGTCAGACCCTCAGCAACCAACTCTGTCACGGGGCCTTCTCGAGCATGAACACAGATAAGAAAACCCACAAGCAGAGTTTGGCTCAGAACCTCCCTCTTGTCTTCAGGCCCTCAGCTTTGTCACCAGATGATGCTTACCCAGGCAGTATAACCCCTCTCGGGCTTCCCCTTGGCCAAGTCAACCCTCTAGCATCCTCATTTGTAAAATGGGCATGCCAATACTTCCCTCGTTACCCAACAGAACTGGTGTGGACCAAAGAAGAGAATTTAGTGGAAGTGCCCTGTACTCTACCCAGCATCTGACATGTATGGTAAAACCTTGGTGGGCCTCACACACTAGTTTCTGAAGCCCACCGCTCAGCCCCCTCCTCCTCACACCTGCTTTCCCACCGTCACATCGCTCTCTACAGGGCCACACAGTGCTTCTACTTTAATAAGTCCGAAGACCAGCTGTTTTCTTTTGATATCCTTTTATTGCAGCTAAAATTCCAAGGGCTGCAGGGGGAAAGCTGCTGAAAACACAACAGGCCCTGGGCCTCACTTCAAAGCAGCTTTCATCATTCTTCACACGCCATTTTCAGGACCCTTGTCTGTTCTCTCCCGGGAACCAGATTCCCCTGGAGATTTTCCTTAGTGATATCACTATTTACAGAACTCTGGCCTTGGACATCATATTTATATCTGATTTGTACATGTCCACATGGCCCATAAAGTTTATAAGGGGGTTAGAGAGCTTTTCCTTATTCATAAATCTTTCCCCACAGACTCCCTCTAGGAGTGGGGAAGAAGGAGGCAGGAACAAGAAAGGAAGGGGGCATGAGATTGAAGGGAGAGAAGAGTCAGAAGCATGAAGTGGCTTTCCTTGAACTTCTCCCCATCATTTCCTTCCTTCCAGAGGGGCCTCTGTAAGGGCCTGAAAGCTGACTGCCATGAGCAGTTCAAGTAAATCTCCCTTTCACCACCTGTGAGATGGAGATAATAGGAGTGCCTATTCACGAGGCTATTCTGAGGATTACACAAGGAACATGAAGCATTTGCCATGTGCCATAGAAGAATAGCAAAAATGCAATGCATTTTAACTGGAAGAAGTGATGAGACTCCTGTGCTATCCATCCACTGCCTGGCCTCTGTCCCCCAGGCATCCCAGACTCATCACCTAGCTGACTCTTAACTTGTTCTCACTCTGAAGACCTGGCTGCTCAGAACTTCTTCCTGTCATGGGCCATCTGACACCCCCAACCCCCCAGTAAGCATTGGCATAAAAATAACTTGTTCTAGACATAGTTTCTGTATATTTGAGGCTGAGATTTTCCCCAAGTCAAAGTAGATACATTACTGGCTATAACTCTGTGAATGGCTATGTGAACATTTCTGAAATTTACTCTCCCTCAACTCCTACCTTGCTTAAAAGGAGATGTCTGCAGGCCAAAGGAGGTACTCTGGAAGAATAATAGATCAATAATAATTCACCCCTGGTCACACAAATTCCCTTGGCAGTTGCAACCAATTGGGGTTCAAGAAAGTCATTAAAGCATTGTGTCTACTGAGGCAAGGCAAATGAGAGAAATTATGAGATTATTTTTTGAATTGCCTTCAAATATCAAAATAGGTAACTTGGAGTAGCTTCCTGAATTATCTACAATTGTCTTGAGAGTGCTCTTGTCTCTGAAACCCAAATACCATCTCCCAAATTGCCACTGTCCTCCATAATGAAACAAAAGTGATCTTTTATAAATTTAAGTCTTGAGAACCCAACACCCTGTTTATAAACCCTCAGTGACCTCTCCTTCCTCCCAAGTTGAAAACAGAACAGCTGAGTATGACCTTCCTGCTCTGATGGGGCTATGTCCCCATTCCCTGGCCCACTGCACAACTCATATGAGTTCCTCCCCACTTCCAAGCTTCACATGCCCTTCATTCTGCCTGCAAGGCCATGTCCTTCCTCCCTTTGTCTAGTTAACTCCTACTCATCCTTCAGATCTTATCTCAAAGACCGCTTATTCTGAGAAGCCTCCCTGACACTCCCCCAGTTCACTTAGACCATGTAGGGGTTGTTAGTCATAAGCTGCATCCAACATGGCAATGCTTTCCACATTGCTCTTACATGGCCCACTGTGTATTTATTAGTATGGTGCTTGAGTCTGCTGCCGGAGTGTGTGTTTGCTGAGAATAGGGGCTTTGTCTGTTTTTCCCACCCTCTCAGCTCCTTGAACAGTGCCTAGAACCAACTAGGTGCTTAATAAGTACTTGGTCCATGAATGTCTGAATCCCAGAGTTGGTGGATAGTCACCCATTTCTCCATCTTGCAAGACCTTGATAAGTAGAATGTGACCCACATCAGGGTACTGTCTGATGGATCCAGAAAGTCCCTAGATTTCCTGGAAATAACTGAATCAGAGCATTTTAGAAATAGAAAAGAAGTGGGAATTTTATTAGTCCAATCCTTCATTTTATAGATGAGGAAACTAATGAGCAACAAGGTTAAGGGCACTCAACTATTAAATTACAGAGTTGAGGCTTGGATACAGTCCTCAGAATCCCTGCCATCTACACTTCTCATTAAACTATTAGTTGTAGATCCCCAAAATGCCAGATAAATGCATAATTCAGATATATTTGTAATGGTAAATGGTCCAGGCCACCGTCCCCTGCCCCTCTTCCCCAATCTTCACATGGCCAGTTCCTGTCCCTTCCTAAGAAAATATAAACCTTCCTTACATTATCACTATCCCCTGTTCTCATACCACGGAGGGCCCTCCCTTTGAACTGTGTGTTGCCATGGCAACTGCTCCTTCACAAATATCAAGATTACTGCCCACAATTGCCTATGCTGACGTGGATGGCTGCCAAACAAATCATAGGCGATTTTTTTTTTTTTTTTTTTGAGTCAAGAGGGCCGAGAGCCTCAGATCAAGTTCAAATTATTTGGAGGATGTGTGTGTCAAGGACACTTAGCATCAGTTCTGATGGGAAGGCAGATAAAAGCTTGATTTAGGACAAGGGTAGGGGAGGCACAGGACAGCTCAGCCTCAGAGCTTGGAGAGCTCTTCCAGAAGCTCTTTGATGTGAAGGAGATGTTGGAAGTTGTGTAATTCTTGCAGGCGGCCCAGACACAAAGGCTGCTCAAAAAATGCAGAGGGGCCAAATATGCCGAGAGAGCTTGTTCTGTCCTTTATTTTCCCCTCTACTCCATCTCCCCTTCATCCTTCTCAAGAACCCCAGATCCAGCATGCAGGTTTTGTCCCAAGGAGAGAGACATTCGTGCCACAGGAGTGCATTTACAGGCTATTGGACTTGGGATGTAATTGGAGCTGCAAGGGGTTCTGCATATTAAGAGTTGTGGTCAACATGGTTATAGAGACTAGTCTAGGGGTAACCTAAGGCAAGTTCTGATTGCTTGGGATGGAGATCTCCCATCTCATGAGAGAGAAACAAATGCCTTACAAATTGGTCACATCCCATTTAGCTCATATTAATTTACATCACCGACCCCCAGGGCTAACAGGCAGTATTTTTCTTCCTTTTGTTTCTCCTCTCCATCCCCCAAGTAACTTCCTCTTTTCTTTTCTCTTTCATCCAATAGTGTCGGCCTGACTGTTTCTAGTTTGCTCGAGTTCTATTTTGTTATTTAACTGTTGCGCCTGCCAGCCCCCAGATCTTTCACGATGTAAAACCCGCGCTACATATGCCCCCTCATAGCCTGCTTTCCATCAGCTTTGCCTAAATCAAGTTGCTGGATCAGTCCCGTGTGTTAGTAGTATAATAACTTTCCCGAGCAGGACAAAATTGGTGCAGAGAGTGTTGCCTTTTCTGCTTCAAAGGCTTGAGAGATTCCTTTAACCACAAAAATGAGAATAGAACGTAATGGATATACGAGGGTCCCACGATGGCAATCTCGCTGCTGGAAATGTTCATGAATTACCTGTAATTTACCTCAAAATGTACCATATGTTGGACTGCAAGATGCACTTTTCCTTTTTTACTTAAATGGACTGCTATTCAGAACACTTTTTTTCCCCCTTGACATGGGAATGGATGTGGGGAATAGACTTGGGGGAAGGGCCCCACAGAAGTTTCACAAATGAAAGTGGGCACATGGTATCATGCAAATGTTTTGTACAAGGGAAAGAAAATGGAATTAGGTGCATCCCCCCCCCAACCCCCGCTTTAATACACCATCAGTCCCACGGGGCCAGGATGGGAAGATTAAAGACACTTTTGGAGGGAGGAAGGCAATGAACCATCAATTCACCAGTTCCCTTCATGCATCTCATGCAAAGGGACAGAAATGACAGACCCTTCCATGGCTTGATTTATGCAGTCAGGAGATTTGAAGAGTGGCTCTGCCAAGACAGAGGGAAGCCCCATCACCTAGGATGCCCCTTGCTTTCTGCACTGTCCTGTACCAATCTGCCCTGCACTCTCTCTTCCCTGTTTATTGTGATAGCTTATTACTATTTCTGTAAGTGTCAAAATTTCACTTCTTCAAATCTTTTGAGTACCTCCAGAATCTCAGCTTCCAAATCCTCATGAAATTGAACAGATGCAGACAGCGAAGAGACAACAATGGCAAACCTTATTTTCCACGCAGAGCCACAGCCTTGTCACTAGCCCTGCCACATCTGCGTTTTTTGAAGGGAAATGTCATAATATTGCTAATCAATAGGAAGAGTGACAGGCCCATTTGTCAAGAATAAGCCAGCACTGCAGCTGTTGTCCTCCTCTGCATCTTTCTCTTGGGCTTTGCAAAGGGAAGCCCAGGGAAGGGCCTGCTGTGTGTCTGATATAGCCCCCTTCTCTGATGGAGGACAATAGGGAGCCTCTGGATGGAGGGAATGCTGTGACAGCTTGCTGATGCTCAGAACAGGTTGGGTCGAATGCAATGGCTAAGGGAACTGGGGAAGAAACATGGAGTTTCTAATAGTGGCGTGCAATCAGAACCAGACACGCTGCAAGGGGAGAGGATCTTCTGTATCAGGAAGTCTATTGACCCTTAATCCAGGGAGTGCAGCTGTTTATGTGTTTCTTTTGAGCTGCAGATGTTTCTTGCTGGTCCACTGATCAGAGGAACAAGCAGGTCATCTCAAAGGAGAGAAGAGGGGGAGGTGGAGTTGGGACTCCAACTTAATGATGAGTTTCATCTTTGCTCTGGAGGAAAATGTAACCAGAGGCTAGAAAATGGTGGCAGGGCAGGCTGCAATCTCTGCCCCCAACACACCAGCTCCCCTGAGCTGATAGAAATCTGGACAGGCAGAGCTCGCCACAATAATCAGATCAGTCATGCGTGTGGCCTGGGTGTATGTGGAGGTGACAGGACTGAAATGCCCTTTTCCACCCTACCAAAATATTTTTTAAATTAGGGAATTAATCTTGATCGACTCTTGTATCTCCAGCTTAGCTGACCCAGATTATTATTATGGCTTTTCATGCTTGAGGGGTAGTCCCCAAAACCACTAATTTTGTTTGGTACAAGGGAGAGAATACTGATATTAATGAGGAAGCCCTTAAAGAAGCCCTGGAAACACTGGTAACTTTCAATTGGCACTTCTCTTGTTTCTTGCTCTTAAAGAGAGGTGATGCTCTAGAAAAATGCCTTTTTTCTAAAATTAGCCTCAGTTTTTGGCATTAGAAAGCAATTAATACCCAATTTAAAGACAAAGGTGGTATTGTTAGTGTATTGTCAGGTATGAATCTTTCAGAAAGATATGGAGGTAAAAATATGTCAGGAAAGAAATTTTTTCAAAATAGTAGTCCAGCCTCGAGGTCAGTGAATGAATATCCATATGTTTGCAGGATCCCGGATGCAAATGCCCCTGGAAATTTTTGCTTGCTTAAAGGAAGATACTGAGTTTAAAACACTATAACATATGGTTATAGACTAAGTTATGTCCCTTCCACCACCCCCCAGGTTTGTATGTTGAAGGCTTAACCCCCTAAGGTGACTATCTGGAGACAGGGTTTTAGAAGGTCATTGAGATTTACAAGGTAATTTAAGAAGATAATAAGGATGGGGTCCCTCCTGGGGTTGTGAAGATTCCCCTGAAGGAGGAAATGGCAACCTATTCCATTATGGTTGCCTGGAGAATCCCATGGACAGAGGAGCCTGGGGGCTACAATCCGTAGGGTCACAAAAAGTTGGACCTGACTGAAGCAATTTAGCATGCACTCCCTAATCTGATAGGACTTTGGCCTTATAAGGAGAGGATGATGGGAAGATCTTTCTCTCTATTATGTAAAGACAGAGCAAGAAGGCAGCCATCTGCAATGTGTGAAGAGAGCTCTCAACAGAAACTGAGTCAGCTGTTGCCTTAATCTGTACTTTTTAGCTTCCAGAACTGCAAGAAATAAATTCATGTTTTTTAATCCACCTAATGCCAACCCACTCCAGTGTTCTTGCCTGGAGAATCCCAGGGACGGCGGAGCCTGGTGGGCTGCCGTCTATGGGGTCGCACAGAGTCGGACACAACTGAAGCGACTTAGCAGCAGCAGCAGCAGCAATCTATGATACATTATGTCAGCCTAAACTGATTAGCACATATTTTTCTCCAAAGTAAAGCACCATGATAATAATATTCCAGACATGGAAACTTTGTAACCCCCCTAGAAGCACAAGTACAGGGCAATAAGATTGATTTTTAAAAGCATATTCAAGTATCCATGCAAATGAGTAAAGATCTTTTCATGGTAGTTTACTTGGAATACTGATGGAGCCCCACTGATAATGCCTTTATTGGTAATACTTTTGAACCGTCTTTTTAGAATTCAGAACCAGCAGCATATTGGTGAAGCTCTTCAGTAGAGACATGCTCTTGTTTTTAAGGGTGGTTTAATTTATTGCTTCTATGTATAAGTCATTCAGAGCAAGTCTGGCAATATATCTAGTAATCAGAAAAAGTTACCATTGTTTGGATCAACAACAAGGTGTGTATGTGCAATGATAAGGCTCATGGGACTTACAATTATCTTAGAAGATTATTCTGAAAGTGTAGCCTGGGTCACAATCAGTCAGGGAGCGTCACGGAGCAAGAGACTTGCCTTGAGGGGAAGGGACTCATGGCTTATGAGTACCTTGTTCTGATACCTCAGCTTTTGAGTTTATTTGATTCTTACAGAATTTTTAGAGGCATATATTTTCATCCATGGAAAAGTACCCATCATTTTATTAGATAAATCCTGGTAAGTTTGTTCAAGCAAAACAAAAAACTCTTCACTGACACTGATACAATCAATAGGCACAGATTCTGGAGCAGACACAAGTGAGTGTGAATCTCAGATCTGCCATACAGGCTGCATGGCCTTGGGTCCATCCACATAAGCTTTCTGTGGCTCAGTGTCCTCATCTGTAAAATGGGTTGGGGTGAAGTACTAAGTTAAATTAGATGAGATAATGTACATAAAACACCCAGAGGAATGTTGATGTATAGCAGACATCTATTCATGTTAGTTCCCTTCTTGGTTGCTTTCATATTTTGGGATCAAAGCTGATGCCCAGAGGCAGGGATAAAATAGTAAGTAATCATACTGTCAGCTTGACAATGACATAGAGGTAGAACAGAAGGAAGGTGCTTTTACTCTAACTGTGAGGTATCAAAGGGAAGGGCCCTTCAGTTTGTAAAAAATGGCTCTAAATGGCTTTCCTTTCCTCATATGATAGTTCTGGCTCCTTTTATTTAAAGCTGTCACTTGGCAGCTTTCCTTTTTATCCCTTTGCCTTCCTGCCTCCTTCCCTTGCTTCCTGTTGGGGATGATAGTATCAAGGTGCCTTGCTTTGGATTTTTGAACCTGGAGAAGAGTTTTCAGGCTGCAGATTTATTTCCCATTATGTCAGAGTTGACCACATCACTGTTCAAGGGAACGTGTCCAAGATTATGAAGTGAAGAGTGGTGGGAAATAAAGACTGTTGATCAAGGCAGAATGAGCACCAAAGAACAGTCCAGTATTTCTTTTGACACTTGTTTCTTTCTTTGGGCTTCTGTCTTCACACAAGGAAAACTTCCTGAATCTTATTTTCTTCTGGATTATCAGAAATGGTAAATTAGTCTAACACAGTTAAGGGTACCTTTTGGGCTGTGTTTGTCTACGCTCCTCTGGTACATAGAGCTTCTAGCAACTGACTGTTGAGGGGTCTAGTAATTGACATATGGAGGTTTTTGAATGATAGGAAAGAACAGTATAATGCTGACCAGAGGTCTTTTCTAGGACCTGCAGGAACATTCCCACTGGTGGTTTGTGCAAAGCACCCTCTTATCTAGTCAAATGCTTACCCACAAGCAAACTACCGATGTGTCAGTGCAATTGCTGAGGAAGATTTAAGAATTTTCTTATGCTGTGAAATCTTTCAGAGTGACAAATGAACTAAGGTTGCCAACTTTTTTCATTGGTATCATTTTCAACAAACAACTGGCAAACAGCATATTGTCAAGCACAAAGTCAGCCGACATGGACTAGCTGTGGCTTACGGAAGGGAAGGTGGGTGATCTAATGTTCCATGTACTCTCTAACCGGAGAAGGCAATGGCGCCCCACTCCAGTACTCTTGCCTGGAAAATCCCATGGACGGAGGAGCCTGGTAGGCCACAGTCCATGGGGTTGCTAGGAGTCGGACATGACTGAGCGACTTTACTTTCACTTTTCACTTTCATGCATTGGAGAAGGAAATGGCAACCCATTCCAGTGTTCTTGCCTGGAGAATCCCAGGGACGGTGGAGCCTGGTGGGCTGCCGTCTATGGGGTCGCACAGAGTCAGACACGACTGAAGCGACTTAGCAGTAGCAGTGCTCTCTACCTTAGTGAGGAAGGACTCTCTGGGGGTTAAAGTTATATAGAAGGCAGTGATATGATACACCAGGCAAATGCACATATGTATACACTTTGGAGTCAGGCAAACCCAGATTTGAATCTTAGCGTGACTGTAAGACAAGTCATTCACCTCAGCCTCAGTTTCTACCTGTAAAATGAGAAACATAATACTTACCTATAAACGAAGACTCAGGGTATCTCTGTAGGTTGCTGGACTGTTATGTACTACTATTTTGTAATAATCATCTACTTCCCTGTAGGGTGACCAATGAAACTGGGAAATTGATGGGGCGGTAGTAAAACAGTGGAGGCCAGTTTGCAGAGTGAGAAAGAGGATCTGTGGTATTTATAGTTTACTGTGATAAAATTCTTTACAAAGCTAAGTTGAAAGGAAGTGGTTTTAAATGTGCAGAACTAACAGATTATAAGATTTTACAAGGTGCTGCTGTTATTTGGAAACATGTAGTTTGCTTAAGGAGCCGACAGAAAGGGATCTGTGCTTGTTTTATTCTTAAGTGGAAAAATTCCCTGAACTGTTTTTACTAGTGACTTGTAAAGAACTAAGTTGAACTGAAGAAAAATGGGCTGGGAAGTGAGAGAAATGTGGGTTTAGCCACAGAGTATGCTCTGGTCCTCCTCATTAGAGAGACCAGCATTTGGTACTATTAAATTGATTGCTGGAGCTTCCTATTAGTATATCCAGATTTGACATACCCCCTAGGAGAGTAAAACAGTGACCCTGAGGTCAACTAGAGGGCTAGAGAGCTTGTTAAAAGGGAGTCTCTTTTCCTTTAGCCTCTGCTTGTTCTTGGAGTGAGTGACCTCCCAACGGTTGAACCCCACAGCTCTTCAGACCCTGCCCACTGCCGCAGGCAGATACCCACCACCCAGACAGCCAATGGTTCAGCTGGGTACCATGCTTCCCAGTGAGCTCTGGAAGTTTAAGAATGGTTTGGTGAAGAGGTAAAAAATAAAGCCTCAGATCTGATTTCACCCAAGCCTGCTTAAGTGCTTTTTCAGCTGTCAAAAGCTTGTGCCAACAGTGTCCAATCTACACACTCAGATCACCTGGAGATATCTCTTACTAGTCCCAATGCCAGGTCACAGTCCATACCAAGTGCATCAGGTGACCTGGGGGGTGGAGACAGACATCAGTACTTTTTAAAAAGCTTTGGGTGATTCCAATGTGCAGCAAAGTTTGGGAACCATTAGACTGAGCTATACAAACTAGATATTATCTCAAGGCTTGTGAATGTATTTAGAATACCTGACACTTGGTAGATACTTGATAAATGATGGCTCCCTTTTCTATTAGAAAGTTTGGTGATAATAATAATAATAGTAATAATAAAGAAAGAAAATGAAGTCGCTCAGTCATGTCCAACTCTTTGTGACCCCAAGGACTATAGCCCACCAGGCTCCTCTTTGCGACCAGGCTTCTCCATCCATGGAATTTTCCAGGCAAGAGTACTGGAGTGAGTTGCCATTTCCTTCTCCAAGGGATCTTCCTGACCCAGGGATTGAACTTGGATCTCCTGCATTGAGGCAGATGCTTTACCGTTTGAGCCACCAGAAAAGCCCCACCCAAATAATAGCCAGCTGTTACATTATCAACCCTCCTGAGTTGGTCCTCAACTGGGATCCTCCAGGTCAGTGTCACCCGCACCAGTAGTAGGAGACCAAGTTAGGTTCAGAAACAAAGGGAACATTCTAAAGAGAATGGAGATGGGTGAGTTCGGCTCTAGAGCACACACCCTCTGGCCCTGCTGTGGAGGGTGGGGGTGCCGCTTTAGAGAGGGGGTGGAGCTCTCCAGGGTCAGGTGCAGGGTGCTGCTTTAGAGGAGAGGGGGTGGAGCTCTCCAGGGTCAGGTGCAGCTGTGCTTCTCAGGCTTCAGATCGCAGTGCCCTGTGCAGCCTCTCTGCACATGGCCCACCCCCACCACCCTGCATCACAGTATCTTGTGTGGTGCTTCTGCACACAGTCCCCAAGCTGAGGTGTTGGCAGGGTGGTTCTGCACCAGGAACTCTGGTCTGAACAGCTGGGTGTGAGGGCTCTGGAGGCCCACGGCTCCCTGTGAGCAAGTGAAAGATAAAGGACAAAGAAAAAAACATTAGACTTTATTACTCAGATTCTGTTGTTATTCCCTAGGTATTGTTAATGGGCTTTGCCTGTGATAGTTACACATTTAGGACACTTTATAGTTTACTCTTGGGCTTCCCTGGTAGCTCAGATAGTTAAGAATCGCCTGCAATGCAGGAAATTTGATCTTGATCCCTGGGTTGGAAAGATCCCCTGGAGAAAGGAATGGCCACTCACTCTAGAATATTCTTGCCTGGAGAATCTCATGGACAGAGGAGCCTGGTGGGCTACAGTCTAGGGGTTACAAAGAGTTGACATGACTGAGTGACTAATACACTTACTTACAGTTTGTTTTTGCTGACTGTATGGAACTTCTCTATCCTTGGCTGCACAGAATGTAATCAATCTGATTTTGTTATCGACCATCTGGTGATGTCCATGTATAGAGTCTTCTCTTATGTTGTTGGAAGAGGGTGTTTGTTATGACCAGTGCATTCTCTTGGCAAAATTCTGTTAGCCTTTGACCTGCTTCGTTTTGTACTCCAAGGCCAAATTTGCCTGTTATTCCATGTATCTCTTGACTTCCTGCTTTTACATTCCAGTCCCCCATAATGAAAAGGACACCCTTTTTTGGTGTTAGTTCTAGAAGGTCTTGTAGGTCTTCATAGAACCATTCATCTTGAGCTTCTTCAGCATTACTGGATGGGGCATAGACTTGGATTACTGTGATATTGAATGGTTTGCCTTGGAAACGAACAGAGATCATTCTGTCATTTTTGAGACTGCATCCAAGTACTGCATTTCGGACTCTTTTGGCTACTCCATTTATTCTCAGGGATTCTTGCCCACAGTAGTAGATATAACGGTCATCTGAGTTAAATTCACCCCTTTCCAGTCCGTTTTAGTTTGCTGATTCCTAAAATGTCGATGTTCACTTTTGCCATCTCCTGTCTGACCACTTCTAATTTGCCTTGATTCATGGACCTAACATTCCAGGTTTCTATGCAATATTGCTCTTTATAGCATCAGACTTTACTTCCATCACCAGTCACGTCCACAACTGGGTGTTGTTTTTGCTTTGGCTCTGTCTCTTCATTATTTCTGGAGCTATTTCTCCACTGATCTCCAGTAGCATATTGGGCAACTACTGACCTGGGGAGTATCCTATCTTTTCACCTTTTCATACTGTTCATGGGGTTCTCAAGGCAAGAATACTGTAGTGGTTTGCCATTCCCTTCTCTAGTGGACCATGTTTTGTCAGAACTCTCCACCATGACCCGTGCATCTTGGGGAGCCCTACATGGCATGACTCATAGTTTCATTGAGTTAGACAAGGCTGTGGTTCATGTGATCAGTTTGGTTAGTTTTCTGTGATTGTGGTTTTCATTCTGTCTGCCCTCTGGTGGAGAAGGATAAGAGGCTTATGGAAGCTTCCTAATGGGAGAGACTGACTGAGGGGGAAATGGAGTCTTGTTCTGATGGGCAGGGCCATGCTCAGTAATTCTTTAATCCAATTTTCTGTTGATGGGTGGGGCTGTGTTCCCTTCCTGTTGTTTGACCTGAGGCCAAACTATGATGGATGTAATGATGATAATGGCAACCTTTTTCAAAAGGCCCCATGCATGCATTGCCCCACTCGGTGCCCCTGACTCTGCAGGAGGCCACCGCTGACCCACGCCTCCACCAGAGACTCCTGGACACTCACGGGCAAGTCTGGGTCAGTCTTTTGTGGAGTCACTGCTCCTTTCTCCTGGATCCTGCTGTGCACAAAGTCTTATTTGTGCCCTCCAAGAGTCTGTTTCCCCAGTCCTGTGTAATTTCTGGTGGCTCTGTGGTGGGGTTAGTGGCGACCTCCTCAGAAGGGCTTATGCCATACGCAGGTCTGCTGCACCCAGAGCCCCTGCCCCTGCAGCAGGACGCTGCTGACCCATACCTCCACAGGACACACTCAAACACAGCTCAGGCTCAGTCTCTCTGGGGTCTCTGGGTCTTGGTGTGCACAAAGTTTGTTTGAGCCCTCTGAGCATCTCTGGCAGTTATGGGATTTAATTCTAAACATGATTTTGCCCCTCCTACCATCTTGCTGGGGCTTCTCCTTTGCCCTTGGACATAGGATATCTTTTTTTGGGTGATCCAACATTCTACTATTGACAATATTTCAGCAGCAAGTTGTAATTTTGGAGTCCTTACAGGAGAAGATGAGCACACATCCTTCTATTCTGCCATCTTGAAGACTGGCTCAGATCATGAATTCCTTATTGCCAAATTCAGACTTAAACTGAAGAAAGTAGGGAAAACCACAAGACCATTCAGGTATGACCTAAATCCAATCCCTTATGTTTATAGAGTGGAAGTGACAAACAGATTCAAGGGATTAGATCTGATAGAGTGCCTAAAGAACTATGGACGGAGGTTCGTGACATTGTACAGGAGGTAGGGATTAAGACCATCCCCAAGAAAAAGAAATGCAAAAAGGCAAAATGGTTGTCTGAGGAGGCCTTACAAATAGCTGAGAAATGAAGAGACGCTAAAGGCAAAGGAGAAAAGGAAAGATATACCCATTTGAATGCAGAGTTCCAAAGAATAGCAAGGAGAAATAAGAAAGCTTTCCTCAGTGATCAATGCAAAGAAATAGAGGAAAACAATAGAATGGGAAAGACTAGAGGTCTCTTCAAGAAAATTAGAGATATGAAGGGGATATTTCATGAAAAGATGGGCACAATAAAAGACAGAAATGGTATGGACCTAACAGAAGCAGAAGATATTTAGAAGTGGTGGCAAGAATACACAGAACTATCCAAAAATATTGTCATGACCCAGATAACCACAATGGTGTGATCACTCACCTAGAGCCAGACATTCTAGAATGTGAAGTCAAGTGAGCCTTAGGAAGCATCACTACAAACAAAGCTAGTGGAGGTGATGGAATTCCAGTTGAGCTATTCCAAATCCTAAAAGATGATGCTGTGAAAGTGATGCACTCAATATGCCAGCAAATTTGGAAAACTCAGCAGTGGCCACAGGACTGGAAAAGATCAGTTTTCATTCCAATCCCAAAGAAAGGCAATGCCAAAGAATGTTCAAGCTACCACACAATTGTACTCATCTCACATGCTAGTAAAGTAATGCTCAAAATTCTCCAAGCCAGGCTTCAGCAATATGTGAACCATGAACTTCCAGATGTTCAAGCTTGTTTTAGAAATGGCAGAGGAACCAGAGACCAAATTGCCAACATCTGTTGGATCATTGAAAAAACATGAGAGTTCTAGAAAAATATCTACTTCTGCTTTATTGGCTACACCAAAGCCTTTCACTGTGTGGATCACAACAAACTATGGAAAATTCTTGAAGAGATGGGAATACCAGACCACCTGACCTGCCTCCTGAGAAATCTGTATGCAGGTCAAGAAGCAACAGTTAGAACTGGACATGGAACAACAGACTGGTTCCAAATTGGGAAAGGAGTATGCCAAAGTTGCAATTTAACTTTTATGCAGAGTACATCATGTGAAATGCCAGGCTGGATGAAGCACAAGCTGGAATCAAGATTGCCAGGAGAGATATCAATAACCTCAGATATGCAGATGACACTACCCTTATGGCAGAAAGTGAAGAACTAGAGAGCCTCTTGATGAAACTGAAAGGAGAGTGAAAAAGTTGGCTTAAAACTCAACATTCAGAAAACTAAGATCATAGCATCTGGTCCCATCACTTCATGACAAATAGATGGGGAAACAATGGAAACAGTGAGAGACTTTATTTTCTTGGGCTCCAAAATCATTGCAGATGGTGGCTGCAGCCATGAAATTAAAAGATACTTGCGCCTTGGAAGAAAAGCTATGCCCAACCTAGACAGCATATTAAAAAGCAGAGACATTACTTGGCCAGCAAAGGTCCATCTAGTCAAAGCTGTGGTTTTCCAGTAGTCACTTACAGATATGAGAGTTGGACCATAAAGAAACCTGAGCACCAAAGAATTGTTCCTTTTGAACTGTGTTGTTGAAGACTCTTGAGAGTCCCTTGGACTGCAAGAAGATTCAACCAGTGTATCGTAAAGGAAATCAGTCCTCAATATTCATTGGAAGGACTGATGCTGAAGCTGAAACTCCAATACTTTGGCCACCTGATGTGAAGAACTGACTCAGTAGAAAAGACTCTGATGCTGGGGAAGATTGAAGATGGGAGGAGAAGGGGATGACAGAGAATGGTTGGATGGCATCACTGAGTCGATGGACATGAATTTGAGTTAGCTCCGGGAGTTGGTGATGGACAGGGAGGCCTGGCATGCTGCAGTCCATGGATTTGCAGAATCAGACAAGACTGAGCAACTGAACTGAACTGAACAGTTTGCTCTTATATTTGTTTTTGTTTTAAACCTCACCATTCTCCCGTGAGTTGAGCATAAGTAACTGAGTACTACAGTTACCATCTTTGAGATGAGGAAAGGGAAAGCTACCTTCCCAAGCAGAACTTGGCCTGAAGCTGGGTCATTTGACTCCTAGTCCAGTGCTATTCCCACCACATAACACTGACTCTATGCTCAAAGAGCTCCCACCAGAGGCTTGGGGGAGGGAAGAACACATGTATGCATAAAAATGTACTGAGAATGCACAGTAGGTAATAGAACACTCCAAGTTACTAATGAGTTGAGAGCATTTGTAGAAAGCCAGGTGGGGGTCCTCACCCAGTGTAAACTTCTCAGTGCTGCAGCTGGATTGGAGGGGTGGCAGGATCCTCTTGTTCTTCCTGAACTTAGCCAGTGTACCAGACATGCTTGACTTCTTAGGCAGGCACAGGATGAGAAGCTGAACAGATCAGGGACTAGACCAGACCTGCCAGGGCCTGATCTGCTCCTTCCATTTGCTGAACATGAGAGGAAGTACAAAGTTGGGTCCCCCATACCTGAATGTGAGGGGGCAGGAGGGTCCAAAAAGGGACGTCCTGCATTCTCCCCAGGTCCACGGAGGGTGTTAACAGCTAACCCCATCTCCTTCCGCTGAATCAGATAACTCTTTCTTCCTCTTTTGGAGAAGGCAAATTGTGAGACTTGAGGAAGGTGCTAGAAGCATTGGTTTTCATATTTGCTCTCTTGTGGGCTGAAATGGAATCAAGTATACATGGGAATGGGAGTTAGGATTCTTCCTGTGGCAGGTAGAATGTGACTAAGAGCCATGTAAATCTTACTGGAAACAGGAGCCATGAGGACATAGGATGTTGTGGGCAGGATGAGGCTCCATGAGGGCTTAGGAGTTGACTTGGGTCTTGAAGAGGAAGTAGAGTCTGAGAAAATGAAGTCTTTTACTGAATATCTTCTGATTCCTTGATTCAAGGTGTATGAGGTGGCTTTTAGGGATTGATTTGAATAAATCTGATATGGTTAATAATTTACTAACTAATCAGATGAAGCTGAAAACACCACGCTGGGGGTTGTAATGGAAGCCTAGCATCACAAGGATGTGTGACAGGTACGGGGTGTTACTCAGCCAAGCTAGCTAAACAGTCCCTTTTGAAATATGCTACTTTTTATTTACTTCTGAAAAGCTCAGGAGGATAAATGTTGCAATTTTGAGGAAAAAGATTCATCAAATCACCATGTACCGTGATGTACTGGGTCAATGTTGTCTTGAGACATTGAATCCTGGGTTTTAAGCCTAATTCTGACATATATGCGAGTGGCCTCAGACATGTGGCATGTCCCCTCCATGGCAGTTTCCTCCAGTGACTCAAGGATGATAGTAGCATCTATTCCAAAGAGTTGTTATGAGGTTTAGATGCGATAAAGCATGAATATGAAGAGTCTAGCTCCTGATGTACATTATGTGCTTAATAAATGCAGTTTCATTAATTACTGGTTTTATTGTCATTACTAGATCCTGAGATTCGTCCTGCTGTAAAAATGATTCTCAATGATTTTTCAGGGCCAGAGCTGTCTAATCATGGCCAAAAACTTACCTTGCTTTGCTTTTTGTCATTTTTGGGTTTCAGATTTTTTTATTTGACCTCCAGGCGATTTGTCACCTTGAATGAGAATTTGAAACGGGTCTTTCTACCTTTATTAACATTCTGTCCATCTTTCAAGTTACATTTCAAATTCCATTTGGGGAAATTAGGAAACACTTTATGGAGGAGCTGGTGTTCATCTCTCCCTCTCAGCTCCCACAGGTCTTTATAATTTTATTACGGCATTTATCATATTCTATCCAGCACTGCAGTTATATACCATCTGTCTCTTTCACCATGCAGTAACTTTCCTGAGGGTAGGAAGAAGAAGGTCCATTTATCTTGGAAGTCCCCACATCACATAGTAGAGTACCTGGCACACAGTAGATGCTCAACAAATATTTGTTACATTGGAATGATTCCAAAAGTTTTAGAAAAACTTCCTTATAATCATTCACTTTTATATTTGTTCATTGAGCTTTCCAGCTGGGAAGGATAATTTGGGAGATTATCATGAAGCAACCTCAAGTTTCATGAACCAAAGGTAGAGTGATTATTATTCTTGAGTTTTTGATATCGTTCCTCATAGAGATGTATATAAAATACAGAGCAACAAAATACTGTAGAACCATTGTTACCTGGCATTTGTGGGCTCCAACCCTGCTATTGTGACTTTGAACTGTGTGACCCTCACTAAGTCTTGAACCTCTCTGAACCTATTTCTCTGTTCCTAAAATGAAGGTGTTTCTCTTTTACTTATAAATCTAAATAATTCCTGGTTTCTTTAAATACAAAGAGGAATTTTGCCATTGTTCTCAAAAATGTAAGTTGAATAGGTCAGTTTTCCTTTAACTCACTACTAATCCTTAGGACCTAGAAAAGTATCTGGAATAGAGGAAGTGTGAGTGTGTGTGTGTGTGTGTGTCTGTGAGAGTCATTCAGTTGTGTCTGACTCTTTGCAACCCCATAGGCTGTAGTCCACCAGGTTCCTCTGCTTATGGACTTCTCCAGGCAAGAATACTGAAGTGGGGAGCCATTTCCTTCTCAAGGGATCTTCCTGACCCAGGGATTGAACCTGGGTCTACTGTGTAATAGGCAGATTCTTTACCATCTGAGCCACCAGGCTGCTCAACAAATACTGACTAAATGAATGAAGAAATAAATACATTTAGACAAAATTTAGAGGTGTTGAGATATAGTACTTAGGAATAGTTATAGTTCTGTTCCCTCAAAATACCTGTTCCTGGGAAACTCTTACTAAGGCAAGAAGTACACTGTGGGAGCAGATATGGAAAATAAGACCTGAGCTCTGCTTGACCTTTTTCTACACTGTAGCATGAGCTTCGCAAGGTTAACTCTGTGTATACCAGAGCAATGAATGTTTTACATGGGACAGTTTTTTATTGTGTGCAAATGTCCCATAGAATGTAAGACATAAACAAACCCTAATCATTCACGTCAACCAAAAGTCCGCCCCCAAACACTCTCCCTAGGAGCAGTGTGCAACCTCTCATGGAGAGCCATGGTCTGTCCTCTGACTCGTTGAGTTACGGATGGAGATCACTGCATGGTTTCTCTTCTTCACTGAAGAAATTTATAATTTTATACTAATAAGACAGTATCAACGTTGGTCCTTCCTTATTAGGAAGATCAGACACATGAAAACTGTGGTCTTGTGGAAAGTCCAGTCCTCCACTAGGAACCTGGTCTGCCCTCCCATTCCCATCTCCCAGAGAGATGATGACCAAATCCAAAGCGGTGATTTCATGGAGAAGCTACAGAAGATGTTACTGTAGAATCGTCATGACTATTCATTTGATGTATACTTAGAAACCTGAATAACACAAGTTATCAAAACCTCGGTTGATGCAGCATTACTGGCCAATCCGAAGCCCAAATCTTCCTGACGTTGAAGATTCTTTGTTTACCTTAAGGTTTTAGTTCCAAGCTAAATGGACTTCAATTTTTATCTTTTGTCTGATGGGACCCAAATGTTAGGAGTTAATGCTTCTTCCTCAGTCTTAATGTGGGGGAACCTTAGTGGTAACATTCCTGCTCATCTCCATAGTGGGTAGGTCTGTAGCTGACCACTTGTCCCCATGAATACTGGGTAATTGTATTTAATTCTGAGTGTTTAGTTCAGTGTTAGGAAACCCACTGTCCACAAGCTTGGGTCACATATCCTGCAATGTCTGCGTTAATCAGTATTTATAGTGATATTTTGGGTTGCAAGGAGATCCAACCAGTCCGTTCTAAAGGAGATCAGTCCTGCGTGTTCTTTGGAAGGAATGATGCTAAAGCTGAAACTCCAATACTTTGGCCACCTCATGTGAAGAGTTGACTCATTGGAAAAGACCCAGATGCTGGGAGGGATTGGGGGCAGGAGGAGAAGGGGATGACAGAGGATGAGATGGCTGGATGGCATCACTGACTCTATGGATGTGAGTCTGAGTGAACTCCAGGAGTTGGTGATGGACAGTGAGGCCTGGCGTGCTGTGATTCATGGGGTCGCAAAGAGTCAGACACGACTGAGTGACTGAACTGAACTGAACTGATTGTGATATTTTAATCTCTTTATATTTTACCCTTTGTCTTATTTTTAACTCAGCTTATAATTCGGGAGGAAAAGAGGGTTCCTCAACTCTAACACTAGATATGAAGCTTAATTCTTCTGCGATGGCATCCATAGACACGCTAAGATATTTTAAAATATAACTTTCCAGTATACAACATAGTGTTTCACAGTTTTAAAGGTCACGTTGCACTTATAGTTCTTATAAAATATTGGCTATATTTCCTGTGTTGTGCTATATGTACTTGTAGTTTATTTTATACATAGTAGTTTGCATCTCATAATTCTCTACCCCTATCCTACCACTCCCTCCTTCCCTCTCCCTGGTGATAACCACTAGTTTGTTCTGCATATCTGTTGAGTCTTTCTTTTTTATTATGTTCACTAGTTTATTTTTTTAAATTACATATATAAATTATATCATACAGTATTTGTCTTACTCTGGTGTATTTCACTTAGCATAATACCCTCCAAGTCCATCTGTGTTAAATTTCATTCTTTTTAATGGCTGAGTGGTATTCCATGTATATATTATGTATATATGCATATATATATATATATATATATATGTACACACACACACACACATATACACACTGTATCTTCTTTATCCCTTTATCTGTTGATGGACACTTAGGTTGTTTTCTCATCTTAGCAATTGTAAATAATGCTGCTATGAACATTGGGGTGCAAACATTCTAAGATTTAGAAAAGCTTTAGGGTAGTTAATGCAAAAGAATTCCGTTGTACCTAGCCACTCATTTTAGTGATTAGGATACAGTTTCAGTTCCATGTTAGTCGCTTAAGAATGTTAAAGTCTGAGCTGCTATGGTGGCAAATGCTCAGTGATACCTCCAGGGGTTCTGGCTCTTCCATCTTTTTGCTCCATCATCTTTAGTGGATTACCTTCATATACATGGTCCAAAATGGTTTGCAACCAGATTCACTGTTCTAGCAGGTTTGAAGGAGAAAGAAGAAGGGAAAAGGTTAGCTTTTCCTTTCTCTTTGAAGGAACAGTGTGGAAGTTGTCTAGACCACCTCCACTCACATTCTGTTGAACAGAACTTAGCCATGTAGGGGTAATCAATAAATGATTACTTATTGAATGGATAGATAAATGGATAATTCATTGCTGAATGAATCTCTGGAATGAATTCCAAGAAGATTGGCTAAATGAATTTTTGTGTCTAAAACTTCACTCATGCTTACATTGCATGTTCCCTAACATAAATGTAATCCGGTAAATCTGGTTAGTAGAGAATTTTGTTTCGAATTGAAGTCCTAGGGCTTGCTCTGCTCACTGGCTTCTGTGTCTCGCTTTTGTTTATGCTGGAATGATGTCTTGTTAGTATTACACAGATGCCAGCATCTTTCCTAAAACTCCAGTGGTTCTTACCAAGTAGGGAAAGTCATTCTGCCAGGATCACTCTAAAGAAAAAAAGAAAATTGTAAAACCAACTTCCAGTACAGGAAAGCAGACATTCCTGGCAAAGCTTTTGAAACATGACTTGATGATCAGCCTACACAGAGGAATAAGATATTTGGAGGTAACAGGAGAGATGATTCATGCCATGACTTCAGTGAGACCACAGAGCCTGGAACTTCCACTTGACCACATGCACATATGGTGAGACACAGGAACCATTAATCTGTCTTCACACCTCTTTCTCACCCAGAATGAAAATTGTTTTGCCTAGCAAAAGAGGTGGGCTCAGCCAAGGGGAGACACATCAGATTATATTTCCTGAAGGATCTATGTTGTTACAGTGAAAAGACAGCAATAACTTGCAGGGATTCCAGCGGAGATCATAAGACCCCTGTAGTCCCACCATTCTGCTACTCTTAGTCATGTAAGTAGCATGATGAAATGCAATATGTGGTGGAGAGGCTCGGGTTGCTTGTATGTGGTAGACAGATATTTTTTCCCTCTAACTTGGGAAATCTGCGATTTTTATACTGTCGCAGAACAAATGGATCCATGACTAATGGTATACAATTTATGTAGCTGATTTCACATAATTTTCACAGTTGGTTCATGTTTATGACAGTTATAAGGTTTTTCCCCCTCCTCTGAGATTTATGAGGTGGGATGGAATTTGCCTATCCACAGCTCCTAGTGTTGTGTTTATATTCTCAAATACCATCCCCTCCACTTTACCTATTTTACAGATGAGGAAATTGAGGCTGTCACCGGCTCAGTGACTTGTCCAGGGTCCCATAGCTGCAACGTAACAGAGCAAAAACCAAAGCCAGGTCCCACAAGTACTGGTCACAAGCATATTTATTTGGATGGTTAGGATTCTGCATGAAAAGTGATATGATGCTTGATTCTCCTTTTTTTCAAAAGAAAGAGAAACATCTCTTTTCCTTCTGTGTCACCATTGCACTCTCTCCATTTTGCACTGCAGCCATCCACCCCCAGAGAGGGGAGAGCTGAGAATACTCTGTTCATTGCGTGCAGGCTGATGTTTGTTTCCCCAAGCGTCAGCCTCTCGGATTTTTCTCAGTAGGCTGGGTTTCATCTTAGGCCAGGAAGTTTTCTATTTATCATCTGAAAAATGAAACAGTTTTTACAAAACTACAAATTGTTTCAAATTCTGACCAATAAGAACAGGAATGTACACTCAAGCCCCGCTCTCACCAGTCACAATGAGCTCTTTTCTCTTTATTTGATAGCATGGCCCCTTTAAAACATAAAGCCCCCAAGTGTCTTAAGTCACATTCTCTAGAGAAAACCTGGGATACTGATTCTTGAGCAACAAATTTATTGAGAGACTTGCTTTCAGATGAAACTTGTAAGAGAGTGAAGGAAGCAGTACAGGGCAGGAAAGAAAGGAAGCAATGACGTAGGTTCAAGTGTAATTGTGCCTCAGCCTGATCTCACAGGAGGCTCTGGAGGTGAGTGGTTGTTCATTTTCAAGGAAAAGGGGCTGGGCATTTATATAAATCTATCAGTCAGTCTCTGGTTGTCAGCCCTCCCAGGAGGATGGTGCAGAACCTCCCAAGCATCTCTGAGCTCTGATGACCAGCTGGCCATGGCAAATCTCTGGAGCCAGGAAGGGTGCAGCTGGGAGCTGTTAGCAGCCAATTTGTACAGCAGCTGGGGGATGGGTGCCCCAGTAAGGGATTTGGGCAGGACATCAAGAGCATACACTAAACATTTCTGTATGTCCATGTCCCAGAAATGTAAAAAAAAAAAAATTAAAGCCACCATAACAACACAAATCAAAAAATCAGCTTTGTTCACCATAAAGCATAGCTCACAGTTGTGTTTGTTCTGTGATTACATAAAAGTCACAAACAAGGCACTAACAACAAAGAAAAACTATAACCACCACCGGTGGAGGGATCTCTTAGAACCACGTCTGAACCATGACAGCTGGGTGAAAATGGAATGTTCACTGTGGATGCCCTCAATTCTGGTTCCCTTAGCTTCCTAGTCCCTGTGATTCTTTTCTTCATTGATCACAACTCCCCCACTTTTGACTTAAAACCTGTGCAGAGACAATACAAGACTCAGGGTCTGAGCAAAGAAAGCAGTCGTTTTGGAACTACTAATTGGGAGAATCTGCTTAATGCTCTCTTGCCTCAACAAAATTATAACCAAGGTGACTCTGGCTCCTTCTTAAAATAGAAAATAAAGGACAGACTTCTGTCACATTGTCCTCAAAGATGAAAAGAACCTATGATAGGTCAAAAGCTGTACTAGTCATCATTTAGACATAAACTCATCGGATCTTTAGATATCTATTTGAAGATGGAAATTGTAGAGATGAGCAATATTTGTAGAAAACAGTGGGGCCAAATACTTGTCAGTGTACAAATCAAGAAACAATTTTATGGTGCTCTAACCTCCCCACCTTTTTTTGGCTATATGGTAAATTTTTTAAAAATTTATGAATAGGGTATAATACTGTTTACTCCACAGTTTGTCATGATGATTACAATAGATAATGTTACTAATATGATAAACGTTGACAGTTATATTTATTTACTACTTTGGCCACCTGATGGGAAGAGCTGACTCATGAGATAAAACCTTGATGCTGGGGAAGATTGAAGGCAGGAGGGAAAGGAGGAGAGATGGTTGGATGGCATCACTATCTCAATGGACATGAGTTTGAGCAAGCTCCGGGAGATGGTGAAGCACAGGGAAGCCTGGCGTGCTGCAGTCCATGGGGTAGCAAAGAGTCAGACACGACTGAGTGACTGAACAGCAATATGGGACAAACATGTAGTTTATTATTTTTGTTATTACTAAAAATATCCCCTTCCTCACAGGCCCCCCCATTCCTGCTTGAGATGGAGAGGAGATAAAGATGTAGAGACATAATCTCATCAGTTAAGGGTTGCTTGATACCTCTGGTTTGAGGCCATCGGTTTCAAGTCAGTATTTGGCCCTTAGGAGTAGCAGTTGCCCCCGGCACTGCTTTCTCCTCTTAGAAGTCCTCTGTCGTACAGCCTCCCATGTCTACATGTGACACTAGGGCTTGGATGTCAAGGACTCTGTTTAGAAAAAGGTGAGGACTTCTATAATAATGAGGCGTCCTCAAAATTCCAAATAATGTTCAATTAAATTTTTCTTATCTGTTCAGTTAATTATATAAAAAAAAAAAATGTTCCCTAGGAGAATGGGAAAGTGAATAGAAGGGCTTCATAATTTAGTTAGTGTGGCTTTTCTTTGACCCACTTCCCTTACATGTTGAATGAATTTCTTTTGCAAATTGAATAATTTTCACAAGTCAATTATGTACATTCCCTCAGCCCATTTGAGTGTAATGAAATAGCTTAATAGAATGAAACAATAACTCCCAAGATGATGATGTTGGCCATTATTAAGTATAACAATAGGAATTAATTATGACAGCAGAAGAGATAATTGATGGTTTGGAAAATGGATTCTCAAGCTCTTCTCTATTGTGACTTCAGAGACCTTTCAAGAGTTACATGACTTTCTGAATGCTTTTGAACAGGATTGTTAATAACATTTTTCTTAATTCGTCACGTTGGGTTGGTCGTTTGCAAAACACTGTCATGTACAGAATCTTGTTTTTAGTTTAACCAACTCTTAGATAGAGCTTGCCATATGCCAAGCCCTGTTCAGAGCATTTTACATATATTAACTCACTCGACCCCCAGTACTGACTCTCTCCTGTGTGATTCTGGGTCCTCTTTTACAAATGAGGAAACCAGGCTTAGAGTGAGTGGGGAATTTTTGCTCTAGGCCCCCCAGCTGGGAAGTAGCAGATGGAGGATTTGGGTCCAGTCTGCTTCCTGAGTCCCTGCTGTTAACCCCGACACTGCTGTGCCTACCTCTCAGTCTCACCAGCACCCTCAAACTGGGCATGTTTGGTCCCATTTTTCTGAGGATTAATCACTCATTGTCCAAAAATTAGGTTACTTGACAAAAGTGTAGGGCTAGTTAGTGAGTGCCAGGGTTGGAATTCCCAAATCAGTATACTTCCTGATGTGCCTTTATGAAGCAAATTTATTTTACTCAGAGTGGTATATATTTCCAGAACTTTGGTGCACTGAGTTAAAAAAAAAAAATATGATGTATCCTTTTGGGAAAAAAAATTGGACAGAAATTTTTAGGGCTGATGGAAACATATGCAGTTTAATTAGAAATGTTAATTCAGAAACAGACTCATAGAATGCTTAAACTACAAGAGATCGTATTGTTTCCTAACAATTCTGATATTCACTGTGCCCAAAATGTCCTTAAGAATTTGTGGTTTATTCAGGTTCTCAGTCTCCAGCCCAGGAATTCTCATTCATTATACCTGAGATCAGGCTCAGGAATCTCAATATTAACAAACATGCGCATGTAAACCCATGGCTAATTCATGTCAATGTATGGCAAAAACCACTACAATATTGTATAGTAATTAGACTCCAATTAAAATAAAAAAATTAAAAAAAAAAAGAAAACCTTAAAAAAAAAAAAAACCCAAAAAACAAACATGTGCAGGTGATTACTGCTCATTTTTGAAATGAAGGAAAGCAGGTGCAGAGAACTGAATAGACCTGCCCAGATTTACCAAGATGACTAAGGAATTCAAGACCCTAAGGTCAAAATGCACTAGGTATACTTTGGTTTATTCATAAGATGACATGTTTTATTTATAAAATTCCAAGATTAATTTATTCTCATAAGAATCACAAACTTACTAGTGCAGTTTATTTTTAAGTAAGTTAAATTTTTCTTATTTTAACTCCTTTGAAGCTAAGAGCACGGAATTTTAAGGAACTAAATGTTACTGAGGTTTTGCAACTTAATGAACATAAGCAGCAGCATTTACTCGCCCCTAGAACTTAGTTTGATTAATTACATCAACACTAATGTGTGAAATCAAATATATGTAAAATGACTTTAAAGAGTTCCCTACCTAGAGATCTAGACAGAGATAGACTCTAGCAAACGGATGGCATTAGTCCAGTTAAGAAAGAATGTATCAACAGAAGGAGGGGGTCTGCGTGGAATATAAAAAAAATGGTAACTGGGGAGCCAGAAAAGTTACAACCATATAGAACTGTGTGGTGACCTGGAAACTCTGTCCCACTCCACTCAAGGGTGTGCTATGGGCCCCTCTGGTGTGTCTGCCCAGCCCACAGCCCCATTCTCTGAGCTTTCCCCACCCACAGTGATTGATTCTAGAAGTCATATTTGTAGTATGCCACCCTAGCCCCTAGGCCAAAGTTGATTGGAGGGATCAGGCTCCTGACACAACTGGGGCAACCAGATTCTCCATCACAGAAAATTGTAATTGAGATTCAAAGGCTCTCGTTAGTCTCTTCTAGTAGCTTCATATATAAACTCAGCAGGTTTTGGAGCCCAGGTGAAGAAGTGCCTTAAAGAGAATGCCTGAAAGACATGAGGAATGTCTTATGCAATCCAGGGGGGCTCAGATGCTGGTTTCTAATCACACCCGAGAAATCTAAAGTGTGTGAGCTTGGCTGAAGAGGTATATGGCAACAGGATTAAGGAGTGTGGCTTAGAAAGTGACAGACTTCCCACAGCTGTTGAGAGAAAAGGATACTTGAGTGTTCCCAGGCCAGATACAGCCCATACGTGAGCAAGAGCCGCATAGGGTTGTCTTATGTACAGTCCAGAAGGGCTGCCTTGAGGTGTGAAGGGAAACTGAAGAGAGATTGCTGGGTGCTGTATTAGTTTGTTGCTGCTGCTGCTGCGTCGCTTCAGTCGTGTCCAACTCTGTGCGACCCCATAGACGGCAGCCCACCAGGCTCCCCCGTCCCTGGGATTCTCCCGGCAAGAACACTGGAGTGGGTTGCCATTTCCTTCTCCAGTGCAGGAAAGTGAAAAGTGAAAGTGAAGTCGCTCAGTCATATCCGACTCGTAGCGACCCCATGGACTGCAGCCTACCAGGCTCCTCCGTCCATGGGATTTCCCAGGCAAGAGTGCTGGAGTGGGGTGCCATCACCTTCTCTGGTATTAGTTTGCTAGGGCTGCCATAATAAAGCACCATACACTGGATGGCTTAAATCACTGGAAGCTATTCTCTCACAGTTCTGGAAGGCAAAAGTACAAAATCAAGATATTGGCAGGATCATCCTCCTTCTAAAGTCTCTAGGGAGGGACACTTCTTTGCCCCTTTCAGCTTCTGGTGGGTGCAGGCAACGTAACTCTAATCTCTGCCTCCATCTTCACACAGTCGTTTTCCCCATTTGTCTTTGTATCCATATTTCCCTCTTCTTTCAAGAGCATCAGTTATACCAGATTAAGGGTCCACCAAACTCCAGGGCCCCATCTTAACTTACCTAATTACATCTACAATAACCCTATTTCCAAATAAGGTCATATTCTGAGGCTTAGGACTTCGAATTTTCTTTTGGGGGGACGTAGTTCAACCTATAACTGATTAAAACCTAGGCGCTGAGGAAGCTCAGCGATAGGCTGAATAGACACGTGTAGGTATCTTCTGTTAGGGGGATGCAGATGAAATAAACCCGTTTCTCCCCTCTTCCACTGCTCACGATGGCAAAGTGCTGCTTGTGGTTGTTGTTCAGTCACTAAGTCATGTCTGACTTTTTGCGACCCCACCAGGCTCCTCTGTCCTCCACTATCTCCTGGAGCTTGCTCTAACTCACGTCCATTGAGCCGGTGATACCACACAAGCATCTCATCCTCTGTTGTGCCCTTCTCCTCCCGCCTTCAATCTTTCCCAGCATCAGGGTCTTTTCAAATGAGTCAGTTCTGCGCATCAGGTGGCCAAAGTATTGGAGCTTCAGCTTCAGTATCAGTCCTTCCAATGAGTATTCAGGGTTGATTTCCTTTAGGACTGACTGATTTGATCTCCTTGCAGTCCAAAGGACTCTCAAGAATTTTCTCCAGCACCATATTTGAAAGCATTAATTCTTCAGCACTCAGCCTTGTTTATGATCCAGCTCACTACCCCATCAATAAAAACCGCAAACAGACTCAGACAAAGCTGCAGTACCATTCTAGGAAAAGTATGCCTGTCTCCCTTACCTTTCCTCCCTCTCCCTGCTCGGACATGAAGGGTCAAATCTGTGACTGAGAGAAGAGCAACTCAGGGAGAGGAAACTGGGAAAAACGGACCCAGTCTCCCTTTGGCTTCAAGCTTATGCCTGCAAGTAGGCTGAATCTGGCAGAGGGAAGAAGTCACTGAGTATTGATTATTACATTGCACCGAATACCGTAATTACTGAACTGAGACTGTTTTTCCACTTGAACTGTAGAACCTTTATTTATTACTTAGGAATGACCAGACACATTGTTTGGCCTTTCTGAGTCTTCATGCAGAAGGCAAAGAAGAGCTAGGCAGACTCATGGAATTCACACTTAAAGTATTAAGGAAAAGCAAAAATAAAGGTACTTGTTGCTTACAACACATTAGCTGTGCTTGTTTCGCATAATAGTTCCCTATGAGTCTTTAAACAAAGAACTTAACATTCTGCCCTATGTTTCAATCTCCCATGAACTGCGCTAAGGTTCATCTGTGACCCTATTAACTGGTCTATATTTTATATATTGACAAAAATGTGTTTTCATTTTGTTTTGCTTGTTTTTGGTCTAAGGAGCAATACCGATAAATACTGACACGTGTAAGGTAACAGGATCTATATTAAAGTGACCTGACTCGCCCTTTTATCTTAGTGTTTACCTCTTCAAGTCCTGACATTAGGTAGATAAGCATTCAATCATCCAATCAATCCTCAAGCATTTATTGAACACCTACTTTTAAAGCTTCTGAGAGATTATGGAGAGCAAAGCAGACATTGTCCTGGCCTTCATGGATAGACTATTCCAGTGGAGGAAGAAACTGACAGACAAATAAATATAGCCAGATAGATAATGTCAGGTGATACTATAGGAGTAATATAATAAAGCAAAAGTTATGATTTGGGACTCAATGTCCTTTACCAAGTGAAGCAGATTGTAATACTATATGTGAAAAGAAATTGAAAACACCCAAAGACAAAACAAATTAAAAAAAAAAACCAAACTTAACGTTGATATTTGATATTTTTCATATAGAATTGGAGAGTCTCATTTCTTGAACTATCATTTTTAGAAAGAAATGCTTGATTTTTAACATCTTCTTGGATTTCTGAAACCCAACTACATGCCCAGATTAAAATGAAGTCTGACTCTTGAATATTGGTTAATACCTAATTCTTTCTCTGGTTCTCATTCTTATTCTGGTTTCAAAATAATACATGTTAGTTAGAGAGAACTTGCAAAACACAGAAGAGTAAAAGAGGAAATTAAAAATCATCTCCAATTCCACCATTTCGTAATTTGTTATATGTCCAAGTTCTTACTCTTCTTCAGGGACAATAAAGGAAGAAGAAAATTAAAATGGACTTCAAATAAAATGAGCAGGGACTGTGGTTATGCAGAAGTTTTACTGTTATATGGTAGGAGATGGGACACTAGAACATTCTGGATTGTTTCTGGACTTCAGATGTTTTACACGATGCTCTGTGTGAAAATACCATTCTATTATGTTCTCTTGTATTGAAAATTGTCACACCCTGATAAAAACCGAAGGATCACTGAATCTAGAGCTTCTGATCCCCAAACAACAGTGCGAATCTGATGACCTAAATTATCCGCTATGAACTTCAAGAACAAAGTGGGTAAGGAGGCGGGTGTCAAACCATAATCACTACTGTTCAGGACACAGAGGACTTAAGGAAGTTAAAATTCAGAGCAGCAGTTCAGAAACACCAGTTTACAGATTAGGAATCCAAAGCTGAAATCACAACCAGGGGATGGACTGATTGCTATTTTAGCTTCTGATGGCTAATGAGGTGCTTTGGGCTACCTCTGACTTAAGCACTTTATTTAATCTTTTTCCCTTAGAAACAGTAGCCTTTCCTAGTTCATCTTTTAAGACTTTGGTAACCAAAGTCAAGCCTGATTCAGAGGCGATGACTTGTAGGAAGTTTTATGTACACTTGCTATTGTATGGCTTTTAGAAATAGTTTTGGGGTAGTAGTGCTAATTGTCAATATGTGATGAACATTTATCCTGAATATAAAAAAATGATTTCTGGTCCACATTTCCTTCTTCGGTACTCACACTCACATACCTATGTGAGTCCACACACACACATATTTTTATTTCTCCCTTTTGTTTCCTTTCTCCTAGAAAAAAATTTTAAAAGCTGAAAAATATTTTGGTGCTTTTGGATCAATTTTCTATTTGAAATAGTTCAGCAAACAGCTGGCTATACTGGATGGGCCCTTGGAATAGTCTCTTTTATGAAATTCCAGATAAAAACCCACTCCAGTGTTCTTGCCTGGAGAATCCCAGGGACGGGGGAGCCTGGTGGGCTGCCGTCTATGGGGTCGCACAGAGTCGGACATGACTGAAGCGACTTAGCAGCAGCAGCAGAAAGAAAATGACAAGGGCCCAAGTGGATTCTTAGAACGCCGAAGACAGAAGTGAGAATCTGATATTAAAAATAAAAAAGACAAGAAACAAAGCAGCCGAAAAGGTTTAATGAGACTTAAGATATGAATGCAATGTATAGGAGTTAGACAAAAATGATTTTAAAAGGAAGTGCCATTCTCATTGTGTTAAATTGGCCTCCTATAACTATAGCTGCTCTTATTACACATGACATTTAAAATACATATATTTATTTTTAAAGAGCTCTTGATATTCCTATCTTCCTCAGCAGTTTAATGAAAATAGAAAAGACTACATAGGCCCATAGAGGTTTTAGCTGTGTTTTTATCTTTTCTCTTCCTTGCTTCATTCTTGGCCAGTCTAGGACATTATTAGGATATTTTATTTGATTTTCTTTTTTTCCAGGCAATGCATTATATACCTATCAAATATGTTTGGTAATCAATTCTTGATCTCTCCTGGAGGTTGGTCAATGACACCATCTAAACTGTCATCTCATTTCTTTCTTTAAAGAGATTCCATCTATTTCCTTTGAGCACATAGAGATATCAAATGCAGGTAAGATACTAAACCATTCATGAATGAGATGACATTTTTTCTCAAGACTGTCAGACTTCGCTTCTATAGGAAGATGAACTTAGTTATTAAAGGAGTCTGTTTCATTTAAAGTTCCAGATAATATGCTATTAACTCAACTCTTCATTGCAAAATCTCTTTATCTCTTAGTTACTTTCATTTTGAGGGTCGAGAGTATGCATGGAGGGGGAAGGATATTGGGGATTCAGATATGGAGACGCAGAGACATAAAGTCAAGATTCTGAGATTCGAATCAGGGAAAATTGTAAATGGCTATATATTTATGATGCACAGAATTGAGTATAAATGTGTTGGGAAACCACCCCCCCCACCCCACCCCCAGGCAGATTAGTAGGCTAACGGTCATATCCTAAAAATTAATAGAATGAAAGTGAAGCAACAGTGGAGAAGCCGTGAAATTGTGGCTCAGTGATTGAGGGGGGATCATTTAAAATCAAAGGCTTGAAATACTAACATGCCTACTGTTTGTGCTCATGCTCAGAGCGTCTTTTCTGATGTGCAACATCCATTTACGGAGAGCACAGTCGGTTATATAAAGTTTTATTTCTCCTGCAGATTCCGAGTCTTTCAGAGACAGACATAAGTGTTATTTTTGAAAGGTTTGGTAAAAACTCCAACAGCCATTTCATCTCTCTGAATGCTTGTGCCTTGAGGTGGCTGGGGGCCGTTTTTAGCTTTTCACATTAATAATTTGAAAAAGATGCAATGCCTATACATAATGATTTCATCTTGTCTGCAGAAATGATTCAAAACAGCAGTTGCTACACACAAGTCGGTCTCATTAAGTGGGATTTTAATGCAAGAGCACAGGTACTGGTGTCAGTGACGCTGCTGGGTAACTACTTCACTGTGGAAATAATGGCAGAGCAGAAGGTGTGAGAAAACATTAACACTGATCGTTATTCTGCTGGGGGTTTAGAGTCTCCACTTGATTTTCCCTTTGTTTTCCATCTGAAGCAGTGTACTGCACTTTAGCAAAATTCCTTAGGGCTTGCAAGAAATGTAATTGCTTTTTTTTTTTTTTTTCTTTCCAGCCAGGAATTCACTTTAAAGAACATTCTAAGGTTTTTATGAAGATCTTTGTAGAGACCCTTATTTTACTCTATTATCAATTCTGTTTCTTTTTTAAATATTCTGATGAATAGTTTTGATGTGTGAATAACAAAAAAAAGGACACAAACCAACAAAACAACCACACTCCTACAAAATAAACAAAATTGTGTAAATTATCGTGTAAATACATTTCTTCAGTGAACCTGTTTTGACTCTCTAAGTGTAGAACAATGTCTGACAACCAGGTCACTATTAGATCTAATAGTTAGATGTTCTAAGACAATGCTCTGGGCATATCCCAGGGGCTATGGGAAGAAGATGTGAAGGTCTAGCTAGCTAAGACTCACATCAAACCTGGAGTTTCCAGCTCTCATCATTCCCGGCTCTCCATGCACATTTCAAAACAGCTAGAAGCTCCAGATTTCCAGTTATGACTGAATCCACAGGCATAACCCTTTTCTACTGAAGTAGACAGTAATCGGGAAAGCCATTCTTGTTTTATTTTCAGTTTGACTCTCCATGGCATATATCCTGCCACTCTGTGTCTTTGATCTGCCCTTTGAACAAAGAATTCAAGGGTGGCAACTACGACATTGAATGGGACTGAAAAGTCAGTATCAAAAAAGATGGGCTCTACATCAGATGGTATATTGAAGATCTCTGAACCTGAGGCCAGAAAGGGAGGGTTTCTTTTCTTTCAATGAATTTTTCTACAATGTTAGATTCATTCAGACAGCATGACGTAGTAGGGTTAAAAACAGTGGCCTTGGATTCAGGTAAGTGTGAACATCCATCTGACACTCAGTAGTTGTGTGATTGTGAAAATGTACCTTAACCTCTCTAAGATTTAGCTACTTACTATGCAAAACAGGATGATTAAAAATATTGTTTCATAAGCTGTTAGTTAGGATTAATTGAGATCATGCATATAAAGCATTTAGCCCAATGCCTAGAACAATTAAAGCACTCAATATATCTTTAAAAAAAGGGGACTCAGAAACATTCCCATGGTCACAGAAGGTGTCTCATGAAATGATGACCAATGCTGGAAGTGGACCTGACTCTTCTTAAAAAAAATTTTTAATTGTAATAAATTATACAGAACACAGAAGTTATCATTTAAACCATTTTTTGATGTATAGGTTAGTGGCATTAAGTATATTGTGCAACCATCACCACCACCACCTCTAGAACTTTTTCATCTTCCCTAACTGAAACTCTACCCATTAAATACTAACTCTCCAGTGCTGCCAGCCCCTGGCAACTGCCATTCTGCTCACTGGCCCTGTGATATTTGACCCATCTCAGCAGCACTACCAACCCTAAGTATTCCTTGATTTTGGAACTTTTTGTTGTTTATTTTTAAAATCCCATCAGAGAAAATACACAGCAGCTAGGGAAGGCAGAAACCTCCAGGGGTCCATTTGGAAGAATGATTATGCAAATAATAAAGCCTGTGAAAGGAGCTATCATCTCCGAATGAGGCAGGCTCTTCTTGCCCAGGCTGTGCCAAACTGAAGGCAATGTTTCTGCTTTGAAATGGCCAGTGATAGAGAGCACATTTATGCTGCAACTGGGAGAGAAATTCAATCACCTGGACCCAGGAAGCCAGGGTGTGGAAATGGATGTCTCTGGGATGTGGCGTGCAGCTATTATTGAGAGAAGAAGTATTTGTTCTGGAGTCATTGTGATTGACGTACCACAGGCCAGTTGGCTCATTTGTCTTGGTTTATCTAATTACCAGACCAAGGTGAGGATTTGGAATGGTTTATAACATAGAAATGCAGCCTACTTGGGTCTCAAACTGGATGAGGTCCCAGTTCAATGAATGACATGCAGTTGTTTTCCCCAACTTACCCTCTCCATTCCTCCCCAACACCCCCACCTTCATGAGAAAAACAAAATCCATTCAAGTTGAAAAATAATTTACATGGACAAAGTAGAGAGTGGAAAAACAAGATTAATAGCCAATCTGGAAAATTCTGAACCTAGCAACGATGCCATCCCCTTCATGGCAGAAAAGGGCCATTTTACCCGAATCATCTCAATAATTACTTCAACTCATCATTTCCCTTTGTATGGACACAACCTAAAGTTAAATTATGTCTCTGGTCCCGGGGATATCATTCTATCATTTTGGAAAGTCTTGCTTATTATATATATATATATACATATATACATACATATATACATATATATATATATAAAGATTTTAGCAAGTGTTCAGTTTTACACAAGGAGAATAAATAAGCACATGGGGACCTGAATTTCCTGCAAAGAAAAGAAAAACAAACTCTAACAATTAGTCTATCAGTCCCACTTAAATATGCAGTAAACCATGTGTAGATGCTCTTCAGGGGAACTTTTCACTGACTCAAGGATATGAGATCCCAAGTACGTGCCAGCTAAAGACAAGGCATGAACTTCTGTTCACATGTGAGATACCAGGAAGTTTCCATCAGGGTTATAGGGAGATCTCTTTTGACCTGGATTTAATTCCCGGCCAATGCACCAACTTTGGGCTTCCCTGATAGCTCAGTTGGTAAAGAATCCACCTGCAATACAGGAGACCTCAGTTTGATTCCTGGGTTGGGAAGATCCACTGGAGAAGGGATAGGCTACCCACTCCAGTATTCTTGAGCTTCCCTTATGGCTCAGCTAGTAAAGAATCCGCCTGCAGTGCAATAGACTTGTATTCAATCCCTGGGTTGGGAAGATCCCCTGAAGAAGGGAAAGGCTACCCACTCCAGTATTCTGCCCTGGAGAATTCCATTGACTGCATAGTCCACGGGGTTCCAAAGAGTTAGACATGACTGAATGACTTCCAATTTCACTTTCTTTTAGGACATGAGAGCAGCTGAAGATATGAGTTCTTTTTACATATGGATATTGCTAAGCCCTCAGGGGCAATAAAAGGAAAAAAACACTCCATAAAAATGAAAGACTTCAGAAGGTTGTTTGATGTCACATATTAAATCCTTATCATAGAAGAATACATTTCTTTATCGGATTAGCTGAGAATGGGACAATAGATTGATATGTTTTGAAGTGGGGAAGGAGTCAATCAGAGAGTCACAGGTATGTCAAGGAGGGCAGATGTCTTTGGGGGTTTGCAGTAGGGGCAGTGCTGAAAGTGGAGAAGAGCATTTAAAAGGGACAGTGGTAACATGGCCATTTTAGCACAGGGAACTGTATTCAGTATGCTGTGAAAAAACATAATGGAAATAAATATAAAAATGTATATCTATGTATTGCAGTCTTCCCTTGTGGCTCAGACAGTAAAGAATCTGCCTGCGGTATAGGAGACCTGGGTATGATCCCTGGGTCAGGAAGATCTGGAAAAGACAATGGCCACCCACTCCAGTATTCTTGCCTGGAGTATCCTATGGACAGAGGAGCCTTGCAGTTCTCTACAGCTTGATGATAATTGGACTGCTCCAGCAGGACTAATTCCACAAGGCCACATGAATGAGATATGCCCAGAGAATTTCCCATGGAGGAGAGTGATTAATTAGAAGCACGCCTGGGAACAGGAGATAGGCTGTCACTCTGAGGCCTACTGGCCTTGGGCCCCAGTTTCTTCAGCTCTGAAGTGGGGCAAGCAGTGAGAAGAGTTACTAACCTCCTTAGGACAGATGTGGGATAGCCTCTTTTTTTTTTGCTCTGCCTTGATCCTCCCTAAAGAGGGACAGTGCATACAGGCTGTGATCCACTAGGGTTAGTCTGATGTCGGTCAATTGGAAAAGCAACTTCTATTGAAAGAGAACATGTCCAGGCCATGTATGGCTGTCTTCTGGCTGCCTCCATAGTATTCAGTCCAATTGACCATGGCTAAGGGCTTCTCTAATGACTCAGCAGGTAAAGAATCTGCCAGCAATGCAGGAGAAACAGGAGATGCGGGTTCAATCCTTGGGTCAGGAAGATCCCCTGGAGGAGGAAATGGCAACCCACTCCAGTATTATTGCCTGAAAAATCCCATGGACAGAGGGGCCTGGTAGGCTACAGTCCAGAGGGTTCCAAAGAGTTGGACATGACTGAAGCAGCTAAGCACACACACACCTGAGATTTGACCTGACAATCTGTGTTTCATGAGTAATATAGGAAATGTTTTGTTTAGGCCACTGTTCTCTGGAAGTGTGTTTGTATCAACCTTGAGACTTATTGGACACTGACCTCAGGCCATCTATATAAGATATGAAAGCCAGATTTCCATTGGCAATGTGTGTGAAGCAGAGAGGGTTGAGTATGTGGGTTAAGAGCACAGACTTGAGTATCAGGTAGACCTAGGTTCAAGCCTTGCCTCTACCACTTAACTTGTACACTTACTCAGTGTACAAACTTGGGTGGGCTGCTAACCTTCTTTGTGTCTCAGTCTCCTTATCTGTAAAATGGGAATTATGACTATGCTCGTGTCATGGGATTTGTTGTGAGATTTAAGTGAGATAATGTATGAAAAACACTTGATACAGTACTTGGCCTAAGACCCTGAAGAGTGTGCTTTCTTATTACCACTGAAGCTCTGAGAAGATAAACAACTTTGTCCATGGGACTACCAGGTGGATGCTAGTATCCCTTTTTTAAACAGAAAACTTAGTCACTTACTCAAGATCACAAGCTCTGGCCCTCAAGACTAGGTGTGCTGGAATGGAACCAGTGAAGGCAACATCTTCAAACTCCAACCTTCACGCAAATACCCCCAAACATCAGGAAAAGATCCGTCTCTTCTGCTTTTTCACAAGGAGTCATTGTGGAAACAGACTATTTGTTTGCAGGGGTGGGACAGAGGGAAGAGACGAGAAGATGGGGAATGCTAGGAAATAATAGGCTTGATCCTCAGGAATAACACAGAGCCTGTCTTTAAATATAGGCTTTATTCAACAAGAAATGTTCATTCTGGACTATAAAAGATTAGATAGGCATCAATACATTCAGTAATAGATAATTCCTCACCCCTGTTTGAAACCTCACATAATTAACTGGTTGCTTTTTCTATTCACACAAGACAAGTGATTTTGATGGTTTGTTTTTTTAACCAAATCAACCAATTATTTCAACATCCTTATAAACTGCCAACATTTGAATCTTCACATGGCTTTTGTATTGATGTAAGTCCAATGAGTGAAACTCAGATAGAGCTTTCACAGTGAATAAGATCCTCGTGCTGTCATCCTCCATTGAGTTGACCACTTCTTTCACTGCTACTGCTACTGCTAAGTCACTTCAGTTGTGTCTGACTCTGTGCGACCCCATAGACGGCAGCCCACCAGGCTCCCCCGTCCCTGGGATTCTCCAGGCAAGAACACTGGAGTGGGTTGCCATTTCCTTCTCCAATGCATGAGAGTGAAAAGTCAAAGTGAAGTCGCTCAGTTGTGTCCAACTCTTAGCGACCCCATGGACTGTGTAGCCCACCAGGCTCCTCCGTCCATGGGATTTTCCAGGCAAGAGTACTGGAGTGGGGTGCCATTGCCTTCTCCACTTCTTTCAGTAGACCAACTAAATCAGCAGTTACTTTAAATGCAATCATTTTTTCCCCACACTGTTCATAGCCACGAATAATCAGCAGCATCTCAGCATCTCATATATCCTAAAAGTAAAATAGGAAAATTGAATTTCCTTCTTTACTTTCTATTTCAAGAAAATGTTGGGAAAATGGGATGTGTAATACAATTTTAAAACTATAAATTCACTTCCTTATACATGTTCCTACTCTCACTTTGTAATAGACAGGTATTAGTGTATGGTTGTTGGGTACAGTGGTACCCAATGCTTATTTGTTCTATTGATTTTCTTCTGCCACAGATGCACTGAAGTGCAAAGTGTTACATACACTTGCAGCTTATTTTTGTCCTCTACTGGGAAGAGAATCATAAATAGAGCTATTTAATCTTGAGATTGGAAAAGATCTGAAAAGTATTATTGTTGAGATATGAGTGTTTAGGTCCTTTTTCTGAACAGAAGACTGAATAAATGCAAAGCATTCAATTTCTAAATAAACCTTGAAATAACAAAGATTTCCCAAATACTTATCACAGTGCCTAGAAAAATATCTATTTATTAATGTATAAATACCACAAAAGGGAATCTTTTGGTATATGATGCTAGTCATCTATAAAACATTAAAATAAGGCATATTTGCACAATGGTTTCTTGTACTGAATACTGTCATTGGTTCCTCATTATAATATGTGTACATTTTATATTTCAGAAAGAAAATTCAGAGTACTATTCTTTATGTTTGCTTGCTGGTAATATTTTCCTTATAAAATCTGCAACCTGTTGAGAAGTTGTCAGAAAACATTATGATTCATCTTTCATCTTAAACATCTCTTTCATGTTGGTGCATGAGCCAAGCCTGCAGAGAGCTCTCCCACACCTAAGGTGCCTTACTGTCTCCCGCATCCCTCAGCCACACACCTAAGCATTGCTATGCTAACTGCCTAAAGCAGTGGACTCATATTTCTCCAAACAGATTATAATGTCCTTGATGCAAGACAAACCTAAAAGAGGCTTCCAAACTGTACTATGCTTTTATCTTTTGCAGCCCAGAGCATGGAGCTGGGCACCATAGGAGGTGCCCAATGAGTATTTACACACTGAATGCTGTGCAAAGAACAGGGGAAGATGCCTTCTCCCTCTGTGAGACATGAAAAGTTATTTTCTCAGTAAATACATCATGATAAAGAGAATCCTTAGGTGGAAATAAAACAACAACAGAGAATGGGGTCTGTAGTTTGTGGTTTGACCTTTTCCCTGTGAGACATTTAAACATTTTTTTCTCAAACATTAAGGGCTTAAAATGCAGCTTCAAGTACTTATCTAACATGTAACTCATGGGATTAAAATCTGACCTTCCTGCCCACATGTTAATACCCCTTTTCCACGCCTGCCCTGGCTCTTGACTCAAGAGCACCCTTTTTCTTTTCTACGCTCCATCCTTGTCAGTTGTCAGATCCATCTTCTTGATTCTTTATTTATTCTTGTTTTACAAGGCCTTATCGGTAAGGCCTTCCTCAGAATCCATACTAATAATATTTTAAGGAAAATTAAGATTTTTCCTAATATAATATTAGTGTATTTCAGTACAGAAAAATTTGAAAGTCAAAATATGGAAAGCAATAAAATAAAAATCATTTACCATCCTATACTACAGAGATCACAGCTGCTCTAATTTGGTGGATGTCATTCTACATTCTAGTCTATATTCTGAGCATTTTAATGCATTCTTTCTGTTTTACAAATTTAGGATTCTACTACACAGGGACTTCCCTGGTGGGCCAGTGGTTGAGACTACAGACTTCTACTGCAGGGGGCACGGGTTTGACCCCTGATTGGGGAACTGAGATCTCACATGCCTTGCGGCACGGCCAAAAAAGAATTACTCTACAGATATTACATAATGATATTACCTCAAACATGATGTATTTTTCTACTACATTGACTCTAAACTTTTACCATGCCCAAGAACTGCCTGGGAAGAATGCTCAACTGCTCATTCTTAGTTCTTTTGCCCAGAAACCCTGAATCAATGAGTCCAAAGTAAATCCAGGAATCTGTAATTTTCTTAAGCACTTCTAGCTTTCCCAAACTGTATCTTTCTCAAACCATTCTTTAAGAAACATGGTCCTATTCTACAACATAATTTTTCCTGTACAGATGTATACATATTCCATAGTTTATACTATCTTAAAAATTCTTATTTTAGGAGTTGCACATACATGTAGAATGAAGTAGAGGAAAAGAAGGATCTTGAGTCTCAAAAAACTGAAAATTTTACTGTTAAAATTATTTTGTATATTGGTTTGATCTGCTCATGGTGTCATTTTGTTCAAACTACTCACCTGGATAAATCCCAGAAGTGAATACATTCTCCCCGAGTATACAGTGATGTAATTTCTTGGGTGAATATCTTGGGTTAATAAGAATTGCTTTGGCAACATTTTACAGAAATTAAAAATGCTATTACAAAATCCAAGTGTAGCCCAAATATATATGCATCAAAAATCTCAAGAAAATTCCATTGTGCTTACTTCTTACTGTATCTTAGTTCCTTATCCAGATTAGCTCTGTGCCTTTATGTGCAGTACCTCTCTGGATTTCTCCTTACGTATATGCCATTTCTATTCTTTCCAGAACATTCTTACTCATGACATCTCATCCTCTTATAAACTCTCTCCAACATTCTTTTCTACCACAATCTCTGTATCTCTGTGGTATCTGTAACTTTTCAAAGGATATTCAAAAAACCTGACAACATAATGAATTGGGTGCTTTAGTTAATACCTGGGTGAGGTAAGGGAGGATGAGATAAAACCAGGAGGGTGAGGAATCTGGCTTTCAGAGTAAATTCACCAGCTGACCTTTTGTTAACTTCGGAGGCCACCCGTATTTAAAGTCAGCCATGGCAGAACTATTGAGAACATTGCCTTCCTACAGGACCCAAGTGACTGACTTAACCTTTGCCCTGAGTGGACTTCATTGTTTATATCTCCCTGTTATCACAAGCTTCATGAAGGCAGATACCCTAGGACTGTGAAGGAGTCGTAGGAGCTGACAAGTCTGATGAGAGCAGCAGGTATAGCCCTGTTTACAAATGATCACATAGCTAGTTTTAATCTTTGTTTTAAGCCCTTCATTTTTAAACAAATGAATTTAAGGAAAGAAAACAGTTTGTTTGCTTTTAGTGTGTACAAAGTATTCAACGAGTCTTAATGTGCTGCCAAAGACTGGAGAGAACACAGTCCTAAGATGATGACGACGATGATGGTGGTGATGATAGGAAGTTCCAAAGGTTCGAATGTTTAGACAGTTCATCTGAGAGTCTCCAGCTGCCTCAAGACAGAGGTTCAATACACTGGCCCTAAAAACTGGGCTATAAATCAGCCTATACCTGATTTCAAGCATCTTTGCATTCCCAGTGATGAAATTCCACTTGCAGGAGCCTTTCCTACAAGACTTCATGGTCTCCATCCCATTTGTATGAACACATTGGACCATTTGCCTTAACGCCAAGCAAGATGGCAAGGAAAGAGCCCAGGCATTTTGCATGTGACAGCATAACTCTAAGAGGGTTAAGGGATCCTCATAGAAGTGGTTAAGGAAACTGTTCAAGGTAAAACAGGATGAGGCATAACCGGACTTTGAACCTAGATCTTATTTGGCTGGAAAATGTCTCTCATCTTTCCATGTCTGGTTCTTTTCCCTCTGCCTTCACATGGTAGAAAATTAATGCTGTATAACTGTCCGTCATATATTTCATCTTCTTTTTGTAGCAAAACCTTGGGTTATTTTTAGAGAATTACCCTTTCCCACTAAATACAAGCTAGTGGGACTATGAATTGAGATGATTTTGTCCATGTCAATAAGGTACTTCCTACCCAAAATTCAAATTGCTTTGTGAGCAAAGCAATAAAAAGAATGACAAATAACTGTTCTTCATGCATTCCAGCTATTGTTCCTCAGGCCCCCTAGAGTTCTGGGGTTCTTGCTGTTTCCATGCTGGGTTCTGCACCCTTCCTGACAATTCTCTGAACTCCTTGAGACCCTTTCAATAATACTGAGTCAGTTTCTGTTGCTTGCAAACCAGAATTCTAAACTTAAACTTGTTTGCACCCTGAATATGTGAAAGGGGAGTGTTTTCTAAACTCACTTGATCTTAGCATTAGTCTAGGACTGTTCTAAAAAATACAGATTTGGGGGTTCTACCTCAGGCCCACTAAATCAGCATTTCCAGGAGTAAGACCTAAGATAACTTTTATAGTAGGCTCTCCAAGTAATCTATTTTTTCCTAGAAAAATAATTTAATTTTCGACCATTTTCCCCTCGATTTCTAATTCTAACCATCTCCTGTGTGGGTTCCTTTCCCTATACTCTCAATTTACAAATGACACCATACCTGTCTACTTCACTCACTATATTTTTGAGATATATATTTATATCAATGTGCTGCATGGGATTTTATGATTTGCATATATTGCAGTTTGTTTATTCATTCCTCTATTGATGGGAATTTGACTGATACCATTTTTTGCTAATATAAACAGTGTTATAATGGACATCCTTCTTGTGTATGCCTATGAGAGTATTTCTATTATATATGCCAACTGTGGAAATGTTGGATTATAAGTATATACACAGAATTTAACTAAATTATTCCAATTGCTTTCCATTAAATCATCAATTTACTGTAAGGGCATAAAGTTTCATGCACAACCATGATGGTGTTTAATATCAAACAATTTTTAAAAAAGTTTTGCCAATCTGGTAGACATTAATGAGATACCATCATTCTAATTTGCCTTCCTCTGGTTATTGTTTCTTTATATGCCTATTAGTCATCCAGGCTTACCTGCTATGCCTACTCACATTCTTTGCACGTTTCTTTTAGGTTTCCTTTTTTAACAGATTATATCTCTTAAAAATGACCTTAGTAATATTTTCCATTCCACATTCACTTCCAGAACCTTGTCACTTCCCATCAAGATATGGAGTCTACTCCCCCTTCCATGAATCTAGACTCTGTAACCTCAATGAATAGAATGTGGTCGAAGTCACTGCAGGACTTCTGAAGCTAGGTCACAGAAAGCGATACAGCTTCTCTCTTTTTCTCTTCCCCTCCCCTCTTTGTCTTTCTCACTCTCTCTTCCTGCCCTTGAAATCCAACCACCATATTGGTGGAAGCCCAGACCACATGACAAAACAGTGTTAGATGTTCCCACTACATCTCTAGCTAAGCATTCAGCTGCTTGCCAGTTGTGATACATGTGTCACTGAGCCACTAGGACAGGGTTCAGAAAACATTTTCTTAAAGAGCCAACTGGTAAATATTTAAACCATTCTTAGTGCATGAACCACACAAAAATGGACAGGATTTGGCCTGCTAGGCTGTTTGCCTTCCCTATACTGCAGCTCAAATTCAGTACAGCAAAGATGGGCTGTCCCCACTGAGGTCTGCCCAAACTGCAGTTCCATGAGCAAAGCAAATGCACTGTTTGAAGCCACTGAATTTGGGAGTAATTTGCTTTGCAGTTACTATTGTTGTTCAGTTGCTCAGTTGTGTCTGACTCTTTGCCACCCCATGGACTGCAGCACGCCAGGCTTCCCTGTCCTTCACTATCTCCCAGAGTTTGCTCAGACTCATGTCCATTGAGTCGGTGATGCCATCCAACCATCTCATACTCTGTTGTCCCCTTCTCCTGCCTTCAGTCTTTTCCAGCACCAGACTCTTTTCCAATGAGTCAGTTCTTCGCATCAGATAGCCAAAATATTGGAGCTTCAGCTTCAACATCAGTCCTTCCAATGAATATTCAGGGTTGATTTCCTTTAGGATGACTGATTTGATCTTCTTGCAGCCCAAGGGACTCTCAAGAGTCCTTCTCCAGAACCACAGTTGAAAGGCATCAATTCTTCGGTGCTCAACCTTTTTTATTGTCCAGCTCTCACATCCGTATATGACTATTGAAAAAAACATAGCTTTGTCTGTAAGGATCTTTGAAAGCAAAGTAATGCCTCTACATTTTAATACGCTGTCTAGGTTTGTCATTGCTTTTCTTCCAAGAAGCAAGCATCTTTTGATTTCATGGCTGCAGTCACTGTCCACAGTGATTTTGGAGCCCAAGAAAATAAATCACTGTTTCCATCGTTTCCCCATCTATTTGCAGCTATGTAACTATAAAACGTAGGGGATTCTCTTTTTTATTTTTGAGAATTCTTTCTTTGTCCTAGATACTAATCATTTGTTAGTTTTACATATTGTTAATATCTTCAATTTGTTAATTTTGTCTGTGATGCTCTTCCTTAAAGTACAAATCTTCATTTTTGCTGCTGCTGCTAAGTTGCTTCAGTCATGTCTGACTCTGTGCAACCCCATAGACAGCAGCCCACCAGGTTCCTCTGTCCCTGGGATTCTCCAGGCAAGAACACTGGAGTGGGTTGCCGTGTCCTTCTCCAATGCATAAAAGTGTAAAGTGAAAGTGAAGTCATTTTTAGGCTGTCACAATATCAGTCATTAGCTGTATAAATTGGGAATATTGTTTTAGTTTCCTTGCCTATTAAACAGAGGTAATAATAGTAGCTAGTTTATAGAGTTGCTATGCCAACTAAATGAATGAATAACTGTGAAGCATATAGAACATTGTCTGACATATACTAACACAACCAAAGGATTAAAAAGGAATAAGTGATTTCCCAGGTGGCTCAGTGGTAAAGAATCCACCTGCAATGCAGGAGACATAGGTTCAACTCCTGAATTGGGAAGAGACCATGGAGAAGGAAACAGCAACCCACTCCAGTCTTCTTGCCTGGGAAATCGCCTGGTGGCCTATGTCCATGGGGTCCCAAAGAGTCAAACACAACTTAGCAACTAAGCACCAAAAATTTACCTTTATATCATGTCTTTTTGTGTCTTAAGAAACCCTTCCACATCTTCTGCTATCCACATCTATTTTTGGTATAAAGGTTATACTAACCTTGAAAAAATTTATTGGACATGTTTTCTCTATTTCTTTTCTCTAGAATGTCTCATCTGTTCCTTAAATATTTGATAAATCTCACCAATACAAATGCCTTATGTAGGGGTTGTAGTGGATATAGAGAGATAATTATTGTTTCAATCTTTGTAAATGGTATAAGTTTACTCAGCTTTTTTGTTTCTTTAATGTCATGGCATCTGGTCCCATCATTTCATGGGAAATAGATGCGGAAACAGTGGAAACAGTCTCAGACTTTATTTTTTGGGGCTCAAAAATCACTGCAGACGGTGAATGCAGCCATAAAATTAAAGGACGCTTACTCCTTGGAAGGAAAGTTATGCCAAGCTAGATAGCATATTCAAAAGCAGAGACATTACTTTGCCAACAAAGGTCCATCTAGTCAAGGCTATGGTTTTTCCTGTGGTCATGTGTGGATGTGAGAGTTGGACTGTGAAGAAGGCTGAACACCGAAGAATTGATGCTTTTGAACTGTGGTGTTGGAGAAGACTCTTGAGAGTCCCTTGGACTGCAAGGAGATTCAACCAGTCCATTCTAAAGAAGATCAGTTCTGGGTGTTCTTTGCAAGGACTGATGCTAAAGCTGAAACTCCAATACTTTGGCCACCTCATGCGAAGAGTTGACTCATTGGAAAAGACTCTGATGCTGGGAGGGATCGGGGGCAGGAGGAGAAGGGGACGACAGAGGATGAGATGGCTGGATGGTATCACCGACTCGATGGACATGAGTTTGAGTGAACTCTGGGAGTTGGTGATGGACAGGAAGGCCTGGTGTGCTACGATTCATGGGGTTGCAACGAGTCAGACATGACTGAGCGACTGAACTGAACTGAAATGAATATATTTCTTGAAAACTTGCATTTGCATCTAGGTTGTATTCTTAATTGGAATATGGTGGTGGTTTAGTTGTTAAGTTGTGTCGGACTCTTGCGACCTCATAGTCTGTAGCCTGCCAGACTCCTCTGTCCATGGATTCCCTAGGCAAGAATACTGGAGTGGGTTGCCATTTCCTTCTCCAGGGGATATTTCCCAGCTAGGAATCGAACCAGGGTCTCCTGCATTGCAGGCAGATTCTTTACTGACTGAGCTACAAGGGAATCCCTAATTGGAATATAGTTATTCATAATAATCCTTTTGTAAGACTTTAAAAATTTCTACCTATGTGAGGTTGGCTCATTTTCATTTCATATTTTGTTCATTTGTGGTTTTCCTTTTTCTTATGGTCAATTTTACTATGAGCTTTTGTAAGCATGTTAGATTTCAAAGAATCAACATATATTTTAATCATTTTTTAAGTTCTCTAATTTCTTTGATTTCCACCATTATCTTTATTTCCTTCCTTTTGTTTACTCAGTTGCTTGTTCTCTAGCTTGCTTTAGTTGACCAATAGTTAATTTTTATTTATTTTTGGATTATGATAAAAATATTCAAATTTCTAAATTTTCCTTTAAATATCACTTTACCTGACTCCCACAAATATTGATATATAATGCCTGCATTTATTTTAATTCTAAGTATTTTACTCTTTCCCTAGAGAAGAGAATGGCTACCCACTCCAGTATTCTTGTCTGGAAAATTCCATGACAGAGGAGCCTGGTGGACCACAGTCCATGAGGTCACAAAGAGTCAGACACAACTGAGTGGCTGAGCACGCACCTAGGTTAGCAGTAAATCTGAGCAGGTGGCACAGAGATTTCCCATCCTCTGCCCCCACACATCCACAACCGTCTTCACTATCAACATCCCACAGTACAGTGGCACAATTGTTATAATACATGAAGCTACATTGACAACGTCCGTAGTTCACTCAATGTACACTCGACAGGTTTTGACACATGTATAGTGACATGTTTCTACTACAATAGTGTCCTCCAGAATAGTTTCACTACCCCCAAAATCCTCTGTGCTCCACCTATTCATCCCTCCTTCCTCCTAACTCCTGGCAACCTCTGATCCTTTCACTGTCTCCATCATTTTGCCTTTCCACAGTGTCAGATAGCTGAAATCAGTATGCAGCCTTTACAGACTGACTTCTTTCACTTCTCAATATGTATTGAAGCTTCCACCACTCTTTTCATGGCTTGATAGTTCATTTATTTTTATTGCTGAATAATATTCCATTGTCCGGGGCTACTGCAGTTTATTCATTTATCTCCTAACGGTCATCTTGGTTGCTTCCAACTTTTGGCAATTATGAATAAATCTGTTATAAACATGTGTATGTAGGTTTTTGTGTAGATATAAGTTTTCAATTCATTCAGGGAACAACAAGGAGTCCATTGTTGGGTTATATGGTATGAGTATGTTTAGTTTTTTTAAATAAGGAATTGCCAAACTGTTTCCCAAAGCGGCTGTACCATTGTGTATTCCCACCAGCAATGAGAGTTCTGTTGCGTCACAGTCTGGCCAGCATTTGGTGTTGTTATTGTTCTGGATTTTAGACATTCTTTTAGCCGATAGGTGTGTGCGGTATCTCACTGTTGTTTTAATTAGCATTTCCCTAATGGCATATAACATTTAGCATCTTTTCATATGCTGATTTGCCACTTGTATATCTTCTTTGGTGAAGGGTCTGTTCAGGTCTTTTGCTCATGTTTCAATTGAGTTGTACCTTCCAAGATTATTGCATAACATCTAAGAAAGTACCCAACACTTAGTAGGCATTCAATAAGTGCCCCCTTCCCATGTGGGTAGCTTGTCCCTTTGGCTATTTGTGAGTTCACGTACTATAGAATATGAGTTTTTTAAAAAAGATAAAATCATGACTCTCATAAATATAAGATGAGCATGAGTCAAATATTTATTTAATTTATAAGTTAATGAGGGGGCCTGTAAAATGTTACAATCTGTTTAAAGGAGAATTAGAAGAATATATGTATATAGGAGATAAGAGATGCTGAAATGAAATTACAGATAAATGTTAAACTGCTTAGTGTTTATAGGCAATATCAACTGCATCTCTGTAGGACACAATTTATATTTTTATGGGCAAAAATTGGGGACTGCACTGAGCCTTACCTGGGTATGCCTTCCTGTGCTTGGCCTAGAAATTCTTTTAAGTCAGTAAGTTGTATGTAGTTGTAGAGCTTATCTCACTAGTTTTTATCTCTCAGAAATCATTGCCCTTCATTACCTGATTTCCAGTGTCTTGAAAACTGTTGGTTTTTTTGATATATTTTGTTTTGCTGTTGTTGCTAGTGGTGGTAGTGGTGATGGTGGTAGTTGTGTGTGTGTGTGTGTGTGTGTGTGTGTGTGTGTGTGTGTTATTTGTTTCAAGCAGAAGGTAAACCTGCTTCCTATGTTCCATCTTATCTGAAAGTGAAAGGCTGCTTCATTCATTCTGAATGCTGTGTAGTGTTCTCTTGTGGGACTGTCCACAAGCTGGTCGTTGCCTCTCCCATCCATAGACATCTGAGTTTGTATCCAGGTTTCACTAGTGTCAGAAGGGTTCGTATATATTGTTATACCTGCCTCCTGGTGTACTTGTGGAAGTGTTTCCCTTGAGTTAGACCTAGTAATGCTCAAAGATTTGGAGCCCTGGTTTAGGGTGGGAAGTCTAGAGATGGGAATTGCTCAAAGATTTGGAGCCCTGGTTTAGGGTGGGAAGTCTAGAGATAGGAATTGCTCAAAGATTTGGAGCCCTGGTTTAGGGTGGGAAGTCTAGAGATGGGAATTTGGCCTGTTCAGGAAGCCTCTCATCTCCTTTGGAACAGCCTCTCCAGTCAGATCTGCATCCCACATGGAGGGCTTTTAACTAATCATCCTGTAGAGATACTGACTGTCCTGGTAGTTAAGATATCTTCCATCAGCCAAGTCTGGAGGACTGTCCCCTGCCAGGGAATCTCAACAGTCTGCTTCGATGTTACTGGGGTTGCTTTTCTTTTCCTGATGCAGAAGAGGGACTGGTCATAAAACACTTTTACCACACACAGAGACTTCTTGCTCAGCTTTGCCTGCCTGAGTTCTTTCTCTGGCTCTTCCAGACATGGAGGGCAGGTGTGGGCCAAGGAGTTCTGGCATCAGAAATTTGGTTTCAAATTTTGTCTGACACCCTGGATTGAAATCTGACATGCGGACGATAGACTAATGTGCGGATTCACTATTTCTAAATGTTTGAGAACAAATAACAACAGCAGTCATTTAATTTTGACTTTTATCTTCCTGTTCATCTTTCTTGTTTACTTAATCATGTGGCCTGCTGACAGCTGGCAGGCTCACAAACAGAAAATGGAAGATTGACTGGCTGTGATTGCCCCAGGGTCACCTTCTTCATGAAACTCGTATGTGAAAGTCCCAGCTGTCCCTAGCTGGCCTTTGCTGGAAAACTGTTAGATATCCTTCACACTAGCTAACACCTTTTATGGACTTTGCTCTCCCTTACCAATTCCCAGTTTCCCCCTTTCTACCCCCAAACCACTTGAAGTATGGGATAGTGACGATGAGCCCGAGTTTCACTACTCACCTGCTGTGTGACTTTCAGCAGTCTTTAAACATTTCCCCATCTATAGAATGTGTACACTAATTATTCCTATCTCATAGTAATTTTTTGGAAAGATTAAATCAGATAGCTCCTGTGAGTACTTAGTAGAATGGAGAAAAGTTTTAAATACTTGTAAAGATCAGCTTAATGACTCTCACTTGGGGTTGATTTTGCTTCCAGGGCGCATTTGACAGGATCAGAAAGCATTTTAAGTTGTCACATCTTGGAGGGGGTGTTGCTACTGGCATCTAGAAGGTAGAGTCCAGATGTTCTATTACTAAACATCCTACGGTGCACGGGACAGTCCTTCCTCTGGAAAAAACAGTTATCCTGTCCAAATACCTATAGTGCTGAGGTCGAAAAACCCTGGGATAGCTATATGCATATTATTATTCCTGTGGACATAATACCTCTTTAGTCTGGATTGCGTCCTGGAGACATAAGATACTAGATATGGAAGAGATATGAGAAATTGAATCTTACCATCAGATGGATATGTTACCAAAACAAGTGGATATTTATGGATGTGGGGTCAACTTGTACATCTGTTGATCATAATTTTCTTGTTATCCTGTAGTGTGTACTCAGTTTAAGAAAGAAAAGTCTAGGTCAACATATATACATGAGCTCCTTTTATTCATTTGATCTTAGAAGATAAAGTATTGAGTCCTGAGGCTTCCCTTTTCCCAGTGAATCATGTTTATAATTTTTCCCTTAGAAAAACAATGTTATACAGATTTATTATTTAAAGAATTGCAGTTTACTATTCTTCTTGACTCTGCTATGAGTCTGACTTCATTCAGAGTTAGACCAGAATCCATAGTTAGTCAGTTCAGGGTTGTGATATTGCCAATGCTTTGAAAACTATTCTTCTTGACTCTGCTATGAGTCTGACTTCATTCAGAGTTAGACCAGAATCCATAGTTAGTCAGTTCAGGGTTGTGATACTGCCAATGCTTTGAAAACTCTGTAATAAGTTCAATTCGTTGAGCACCACCTGTTTGCCCAAACCATGCTAGGTGCTGGAGAGATGGTAATGGATAAGATGAGTATATGACACTAGTCTACTGGGGAAGTTGAGGACTATACAATTATTTACCAGTGAGGTGAGTGTTATAAGAGGGGACAGATAACACAGATTTAATGGAGTCCTAGAGGTGCAGGAATCAGTACAGTTCAGTTCAGTCACTCAGTCGTGTCCGACTGTTTGTGACCCCATGGACCACAGCACACCAGGCTTCCATGTCCATCACCAACACCAGGGGCTTACTCAAACTCATGTCCATAGAGCGAGGATGTTATCCAATCATCTCATCCTCTGTTGTCCCCTTTTCCTCCCACCTTCAGTCTTTCCCAGCATCAGAGTCTTTTCCAATGAGTCAGTTCTTCACATCAGGGGGCCAAAGTATTGGAGTTTCAGCTTCAGCATCAGGCCTTCCAAAGAATATTCAGGACTGATTTTATTTAGGATTGACTGGTTTGATCTCCTTGCAGTCCAAGAGACTCTCAAGAGTCTTCTCCAACACCACAGTTCAAAAGCATCAATTCTTCAGTGTTCAGCTTTCTATATAGTCCAACTCTCACATCCATACACAACTACTGGAAAAACCATAGCTTTGACTAGACGGACCTTTGATGGCAAAGTAATGTCTCTGTTTTTTAATATGCTGTCTATTCAAAAGCAGAGACATTACTTTGCCAACAAAGGTTCGTCTAGTCAAGGCTATGGTTTTTCCTATGGTCATGTATGGATGTGAGAGTTGGACTGTGAAGAAGGCTGAGCACGGAAGAATTGATGCTTTTGAACTGTGGTGTTGGAGAAGACTCTTGAGAGTCCCTTGGACTGCAAGGAGATCCAACCAGTCCATTCTGAAGGAGATCAGCCCTGGGATTTCTTTGGAAGGAATGATGCTAAAGCTGAAACTCCAGTACTTTGGCCACCTCATGCGAAGAGTTGACTCATTGGAAAAGACTCTGATGCTGGGAGGGATTGGGGGCAGGAGGAGAAGGGGACGACAGAGGATGAGATGGCTGGATGGCATCACTGACTTGATGGACATGAGTCTGGGTGAACTCCAGGAGTTGGTGATAGACAGGGAGGCCTGGCGTGCTGCGATTCATGGGGTCACAAAGAGTCGGACACGGCTGAGCGACTGAACTGAACTGAACTGAACTAGGTTGGGCATAGCTTTTCTTCCAAGGAGCAAGCATCATTTAATTTCATGGCTGCACTCACCATCTGCAGTGATTTTGGAGCCCAAGAAAATATAGTTTCTCACTGTTTCCATTGTTTTCCCATCTATTTGCCATGAAGTGATAGGACCAGGTGCCATCATCTTAGTTTTCTGAATGTTGAGCTTTAAGCCAACTTTTTCAGTCTCCTCTTTCACTTTTATCAAGACGCTCTTTAGTTCTTCTTCATCTGCCATAAGGGTGGTGTTATCTGCATATCTGAGGTTATTGATATTCCTCCTGGCAATTTGATTCCACCTTGTGCTTCTTCCAGCCCAGCGTTTCTCATGATGTACTCTGCATATAAGTTAAATAAGCAGGGTGACAATACACAGCCTTGACATACTCCTTTCCTGATTTGGAACCAGTCTGTTGTTCCATGTCCAGTTCTAACTTTTGTTTCTTGACCTGAATACAGATTTCTCAGGAGGCAGGTCAGGTGGTCTGGTATTCCCATCTCTTTAAGAATTTTCCACAGTTTGTAGTGATCCACACAGTCAAAGGCTTTAGCATAGTCAATAAAACAGAAGTAGATGTTTTTCTGAAACTCTCTGGTTTTTTTGATGATCCAGTAGATGTTGACAATTTGATCTCTGGTTCCTCTGCCTTTTCTAAAACCAGCTTGAACACCTGGAAGTTCACGGTTCATGTACTGTTGAAGCCTGGTTTGGAGAATATTGAGCATTACTTTGCCAGCATGTGAGATGAGTACAATTGTGTGGTAGCTTGAACATTCTTTGTCATTACCTTTCTTTGGGATTGGAATGACAACTGACCTTTTCCAATCCTGTGACCACTGCTGAGTTTTCCAAATTTGCTGGCATATTGAGTGCAGCACTTTCACAGCATCATCTTTTAGGATTTGAAATAGCTCAACTGGAATTCCATCACCTCCACTAGATTTGTTCATACTGATGCTTCCCAAAGCCCACTTGACTTCACATTCTAGGATGTCTGGCTCTAGGTGAGTGATCACACCATTATGGTTATTTGGATTGTGTTGATCTTTTTCGTGTAGTTCTTCTGTATATTCTTGCCACCTCTTCTTAATATCTTCTGCTTCTGTTTGATCCATGCCATTTCTGCCCTTTATTGTGCCCATCTTTGCATGAAATGTTCCCTTCATATCTCTAATTTTCTTGAAGAGACCTCTAGTCTTTCCCATTCTATTGTTTCCCTCTATTTCTTTGCATTGATCACTGAGGAAGGCTTTCTTATCTCTCCTTGCTATTCTTTGGAACTCTGCATTCAAATGGGTATATCTTTCCTTTTCTCCTTTGCCTTTGGCTTCTCTTCTTTTCCCAGCTATTTGTAAGGCCTCCTCAGACAACCATTTTGCCTTTTTGCATTTCTTTTTCTTGGGGGTGGTCTTGATCCCTGCCTCCTGTAAAGTGTCACAAACCTCCATCCATAGTTCTTCAGGCACTTTATCAGATCTAATCCCTTGAATCTATTTCTCACTTCCATTATATATTTGTAAGGGATTTGATTTAGGTCATACTGGAATGGTCTGGTGATTTTCCCTATTTTCTTCAATTTAAGTCTGAATTTGGCAATAAAAAGTTCACAATCTGAGCCATAGTCAGCTCCCAGTATTGTTTTTGCTGACTGTATAGAGCTTCTCCATCTTTGGCTGCAAAGAATATAATCAATCTGATTTCAGATTGACTATCTGATGATGTCCATGTGTAGAGTCTTCTCTTGTGTTGTTGAAAAACAGTGTTTGCTATGACCAGTGCATTCTCTTGGCAAAATTCTGTTAGCCTTTGACCTACTTCGTTTTGTACTCCAAGGCCAAATTTGCCTGTTACTCCACGTATCTCTTGACTTCCTACTTTTGCCTTCCAATCACCTATAATGAAAAGGACATCTTTTTTTGATATCAGTTCTAAAAGGTCTTGTAGGTCTTCATAGAACTGTTCAACTTCAGCTTCTTCAGAATTATTGGTCAGGGCATAGACTTGGATTACTGTGATATTGAATGGTTTGCCTTAGAAACGAGCAGAGATCATTCTGTCATTTTTGAGACTGCATCCAAGGACTGCATTTCGGACTCTTTTGTTGACTATGATGGCTACTCCATTTCTTCTCAGGTATTCTTGCCCACAGTAGTAGATATAATGGTCATATGAGTTAAATTCACCCATTCCAGTCCTTTTTAGATTGCTGATTCCTAGGATATCGATGTTCACACTTACCATCTCCTGTTTGACCAGTTCACACTTACCATCTCCTGTTTGACCACTTCCAATTTGCCTTGATTCATAGACCTAACATTTCAGGTTCCTGTGCAGTATTGCTCTTTACAGCGTCGGACTTTACTTCCATTACCAGTCACATCCACAACTGGGTGTTGTTTTGCTTTGGCTCTGTCCCTTCATTCTTTCTGGAATTATTTCTCCATTGATCTCCAGTAACATATTGAACACCTACTGACCTGGGGAGTTCACCTTTCAGTGTCCTATCTTTTTGCCTTTTCATGCTTTTCATGGGGTTCTCAAGGCAAAAATTAGTGGTTTGCCATTCCCTTCTCCAGTGGACCACATTTTGTCAGGACTCTTCACCACGACCCATCCAGTTTGGGTGGCCCTACACGGCATTGCTCATAGTTTCATTGAGTTAGACAAGGCTGTGGTCCATGTGATCGGTTTGGTTAGTTTTCTGTGATTGTAGTTTTTATAGTGTCTGCCCTCTGATGGATAAGGATAAGAGGTTTATGGAAGAGGTGCAGGAATACTTGCTGAGAAAGTGACATTTACACTTGTCACATAAAGAATGAGACAGGTAGGAGTCTACTGAAATTGGAGTTGAAGGAAGAATTAGAAGACATATGATTGGGAGTGTACTTGTTATAACTGATCTTGATTTAGAGTTTGCCATGTTGTCAAATAGTTTAGAGCACAAATGACGAAACCCAATTGTACACATATCTGGCTCTGCCTAAGTTTTGTTGTTGTTCAGTCGCTCAGTCATGTCCAGCACTTTGCGACCCCATGGAAATATCAATATTTTAGGTTCAATGAAAAATCATGCTACTATTAAGCTCGTCTCTGAAAAGAATTTTACAGTCTAGCAAAATAAAAATTAATCATGCAGTCCTTCAGCCTTTCAAAGTCTTCAAATGTTAAATGTCTCGCGTCTTCCTTCTAATAGCTTCTTTGTTTTGCTTGTTTTGTTCAGCATAAATCAGAGCTAACACGATCCTATCTTTAATAGTTCTCTTTCAAAGTCTGTTGACACGCCAGTTGGTATGAATCGTCCTAAACGTCCTCCCTCATGGGCAAGACCCATCTGTCAAGATCTACAAAATGTTATTTCCTGCTTATGGGAGACATTGCTCTAGAGCTGAATGCCCTGCCAAGGAGAAGTCTGCTAAAGCCGCATGCTAATACACCCGTGCCCTGCAAGCTCATCTTGCAGAATTTTCAGAAAATCTCAGATCCCATAGACCCACATTGGTAATGAGGAGCAGCTCCTCCTGGCCTGACACAGAAGTAAGGTTTGCCATGAGTGCAGGGTTGCCAAATTTAACAAATGCAAATATAAAACAAACTATTTTTTGGCACTAAACACCACACATTTGTTATTTATCTGAAAGTCTTTGCTTGAAGCACTGTAAAATGTTAGAAAAGCGTTTGTTCATTTATTCACACAAATTATTATCCGTATGTCATTTTCCCAGTAATGCCTTCCCTGGTCACTATATTTAAAATTGTATTACTCTCAATATCTCCTTCTTGCCTTTATTCCCTTTATAATGTGTCAAATTATTTATGTATTTTGCTTATTGACTGTCTTCTCAATGTATGTAAGATTGAAGGCATGAACTTTGGTTTATTTTATTCTCTAGAGTATCCTCATGACCTAGAACAGGCCCTGACATGTGGTAGATACTCAGTAAGTAGGTGTTGAAATCATTCATTCATCTGAACTTGAATTCTGGCTCTAGAGTATATCTGATATCTGTGATCAGATTAGTTGTGTCATTTTCTGTGTGTCAGTTTTCTCCTCTGAAAAGCGAATATTAGAATAGTACCTCTTGGATGGAGGTGCTAATAAAAACATAAGGCCTGCAAACTTCCTAGCACAGTGTCTGGAACATTGTAAGCATTTAATAAATGGAACTATTATCCATTTAAAAATTACTGGTTGAGCATCTTTTCTATCTCTCAGAATTTTCTGGGTGTTAGAAGGATCACAGTAAGCAACACATTGTCTTGGAGCTCAAAGAGATAAGAACCTAATGAGAAAATATTAATAAGCAGGAAAGTGTCCTAGACCACAATAAACAGTGTAGCAGTGGTAACTAAATGATCTATGGGAGCATCAGGAGGGCACCTGACCCAGAATTGGGTGGTGGGAAGAGTCAGAAAAGATTCACGGAAGAATTGTTATCTATTTTAAAATAATATGTGTGGTTAACCAGAAGCAGATGAGATGGGGATGGGTAGGGTAGAGAAAATATTCCCAGAAGAGGGAACAGTGGGTATCAGGGTCCAGAACAAAGAGTGAGCCCAGGACTTATGTGTTGAGGAGCACAAGCAGGTCTGTATGGTTGTATCATAGAGAGAAGTATGAAGGAGAGGAGAGACGATGAGCCTGGGGGCCAACAGGTCAGATCATGAAGGATCTTACAAGCCTGTTAAGGAGTTTAACCTGAAGACAGAGGGCCACTGAGGCCACCGTCTACATTTTAAGGAGATGCCTCCATATGGAGTGTGGAGACTGGATTTGAGGGATTGAAAATGAAAGAGAGGACAGTAAGGCGGTTTGGGCAGTGATCCAGATACAATAGGATGGGACCTGAAAGTTCTTGGGGGCAGGAAGAAGTGACTTAGATCATAATCAGAAGGTAGAATGGAGAGAATCTGAGCATTGGTTGTTTCATTGGAGCTTATAATAACTTTGTAAGAATCTCTATTTTCTGTGGATATTTTACAGAAACATCCACCTTATGATGCGGTTGTCTGATTTTGGAATAATGCTGGCCATCTAGAAATATTCTGTCTTCTTGAATTTACTGGAGGGGTTTGTAGAATTAGCATTATTTCTCCATTAAATGTTTGGTAAATTCATCTGGGCTTAGAGTTTTCTTTGTGGGAATAATTTAACTACTTACTTAATTTTTTAATAGATCTGAACTGTTCAATTTACTACTTTTTGAGTGAGCTTTGATAGTTTGTGTTTTTCAAAGAATTCGATCTATTTTAGCCAGCCTAACCCTTTTTCTTTCCTTTTTTTCTAACTCTTTTTTTCTAACTCTTTCCCTTTTGAATAGTTCTTTCCGCAGCATCTGTTGCTTTCCTCACTTTGAATGCTCAAAGTGACTTGCTGTATGTCTCTAAGAGTCTCCATGCATGTCTCTCATTTGCAGTACTCTGTCCTGCCAACAATCTTCCTCTTGGATTCTCAGTTCAACTCAGAGAGTGCCTTGGACTCTTTCAGGTGCGTCTAGATGATGCTGGTAATCATCTAGATGCTTTCTCAAAGCAGAAAGCAGTGGCAATGATAGGATTCACTTATTTTTTTCCCTGGTCTCTCAGGGAACACTGTCCTTTTTTGCTTGGTGTCCACTGCCTTAAAAACCATTGTTTCATATATTTCATCTTTTTTGGAGGAGAAAAAGTTTTAGGCAGGGTGTCAATGCAGCCCCCTGTTACTCCACTTTGGTTGGAAGTAGAAGTCTCTCCTATATTATTTGAAATCTGAAAAATTATTTCACTCGTAGTTTAGTATATATCTATAGAAGATAATGCTTTAAAAATATACAACACCATTATCTCACGTTTTAAAAACTGATGATTTTTTAAATGTATCTTATTTAATTATCTCATAAATGTCACTTTATTTTCACCATTTGTTTACTTAAATCAAGATCCAAATAAGGTCCATACCTTGGGTTTAGTTGGAGCACATCCTAAGTCTCTTTTAATCTTTAGGTACCCTTCTGTCTCCCTCTTCTCTCTTCACACCTTGCTCTCTGTTTATTTTCTTCAGGAGCCAGTCTTTGCCTTTGTAGAGATTTTTGCAATTGTGATTTTGCTGACTACATCCCCCTATTTCTCTAGTCTTTATTTCCTACTAATTAGTAATGGATCTAGGAGCTTGATCAGGTCCAGGCTCAATGTCATTTTAAAATGTACTTTATTAGCTCTTTATATTTAAGCTAAATTCCTGAGGAAAAATAACAAAAAGAGACGTCTTTGTGAATTTATTTTTTATTTACCACACCTAACTTTGGATCATTCAGTCATCTCTAAAAGACTCTCTTGGAATCAGTGAAAAAATTAAAACAGGGAAAGAGATAACCCAAAAACATACTGAGCTAAAACACTGAGCTGAATGTCCTAGAAAGGACACAGCAAGGAAAACTGTAGATGGCTGAATTGAGGCTGGTCTTTGAATTTAATTTCAGGTTTTATTATCCTAATTTACACATTCATAAAAATGAAATAGGTCATTATCAAGTGCTTAATTTTCAGTGTAAGCCATAAAAATGTGTACACATATTATACAGCCTGAATTATAGTTAAGACTTCCATTCTAGTCTCCAGTGATTTGGATCCTATAGGATAAGACTGTGGTGGAAAATGCTTATTAGTCTTGTTTCTTCTTTCCTTCCTTTCTTCCTTCACTCACCTGCTTATTCTATCACATAATTAACCAGTAATTTAGTCATACATCCATTCATGAAAGTGGCAAGTACAGAGAAGACACTGATTTGCCTTGAAGACCTCAGTCTCAAGGGAAAAACACAAACCCTTCATTGTTGTAGAAAGTGAAAGTCACTCAGTCATGTACAACTCTTTGCTACCCCATGGACTATATAATCCACGGAATTCTCCAGACCAGAACACTGGAGTGGGTAGCTGTTCCCTTCTCCGGGGGATCTTCCCAACCCAAGGGTTGAACCCAGGTCTCCCACATTGCAGGTGGATTCTTTACCAGATAAGCCACCAGGGAAGCCCAAGAATACTGGAGTGGGTAGCCTATGCCTTCTCCAGAGGATCTTCCTGACACAAGAATTGAACCAGGGTCTACTGCGTTGCAGGCAGACTCTTTACCAGCTAAACCACCAGAGAGAGCCTCACTGTTGTAGAAGGTAATTAAAAATTGCTGTGGGAGTCCAAAGAATGAAGTGACTTTATCTACTATGCAAACTAAAGAATGATTATCTTTTCTCTGTTTTCTGAATTTTACTACCAAAAGCATATGTAACTTTTGATTATCTCCATAAAAGAAAATACTTGTATATGATCTCAAAGCTACTTTCTGGTACTAACAGTTTTTGAGATCCTGAGTTCTTGGATCTTTGAGATGGATTCTTTTGGTCAGGGTGACAATGTCAGCCCAGGGATATAAATATTTGCAGAAACAGTTGTGATTCAGGGTGGTTAAGAGAAGGAAAAACAAGCAAAAGTTCACAAAAGGCAGAGATGAGATGCAAAGAGAGCATGAGTCAGACCTCAAGACCCCATCAGTGAAACAGATTGGACTCCAGAAGATGTCAAATTCAGGGACATAAATATAAGATTCATGGTCTGTATGTGTCTCTGAGTTCAAAGTCTATAGCTAATATTTATTGACCACTCACTATATTCCACATACCCTCACATGTTTTCATTTATCAAATCCTTAAAAAAACCCTACAGGAGAGGTTTTATTATTAGTCCCCTTTACCAAGTGAGGAGATTGAGACACAGGGAAGGTGGATGAGTCATAGCTAGTATACAACAGAACTGAGATTTGAACATCTAATACAGAGGCTATTCCCTTACATATATATGAAAGAGAACAATTCCTAAGAACAGTCAACAAGCTGGAGATTCAGGAGAGCTGATAGGGTGGTTTCAGTATGGGCTTAAAGACCCAAGAACCAGGAGAGTGGATGGTTTAAGCATCCAGCTTGAAGGCTAGAAGAGCTGATATTTCACTTTGCATCTGAATTGAAGGGGGAAGAAAACGTGATGTCCCAGCTCAGGACAGTCAGGCAAGAGGAATTCCCTGTTTTTCAGCCTTTTTAATTTAGGTCTTCTGCTGATTAGTTGAGGCCCACCTACATTTGGGAGGGTAATCTGCGCTATTCAGTCTACCAGTTCAAATGCCAGTCTCATCCAGAAGCACCCTCACAGACACACCCAGAGTAAATGGTTGACCAAATATTTGACATCCTTTGGCCAAGTCAAGTTGGCATATAAAATTAACCATCACAGGTGGACACAGAACCTTCTACCATCACTAATACCCATCCACATCTCACTGGAGTCATTGACCTAAAGTCACACCCCATGTAGAATTTATAATGTTGGATTTATTGTAATGGAAAAGGGAGTATAATTTATGGAGCCCATAACCCTACCAGCCACTTCTCAGCCCTCAGTGGGCGCATGTTCTCCAGGTGAGCTGACTGTAGTCCTTACCAAAGGACTCACTATATAAATTATAGCATCATGTTAAAGGTTTTATAAATAACCTTAAAATTGTTATTCTAGAAGTCACAAGAATCATGATTTCTTAACTGGTGAGATGATAGCGGCAACACATTTCCTCCCGAATTCAGTTACATGAAAGAGAGAAGTCTTAACCTGCAGATGGTATATGCATATGGGGATTTTGTGTGTGTGTGGGCATGATTAGGCTTTCAACTAGCACTTTAGTTTCAGAACATAAACTAGCCTAAGCTGTTCCAAAATCCAAAAAGATAAAAATGAGGAGAAGGAATCACTGTACATATGAAATAAACTCACTAAGTGACATCAGGCTGAGGACTGCCCTCTGAAGTAAAATACAGGTGATGCAACTACAATGCAAATAAATTGCAAAGCAAAGTTATAACTCAAGCGAAGATGAAGATTTTCAAGTGGTAGGAAAAAAAACCCCTGCAAATTTGGAAGGCCTTTGACAAAAGAGTATCTGTTAGTTTTTCTTTTAAGTTAACAATAGTAGAAGGGAACAGAGTAGTAGTTCCAAAAGAGAATTGTCTGGATAGCAAAGGATTAAAGAAACCTTTGAGAGCTTTGACACTACCAAATTTTCTGTAAAGGAAATGACCTTCTTTTTTTTTTTTTTAATTTTTAAACTCCACAATATTGTACTAGCTTTGCCAAACATCGAAATGAATCCGCCACAGGCACACCCGCGCTCCCCATCCTGAATCCCCCTCCCTCCCCCCTCCCCATACCCTCCCTCTGGGTCGTCCCAGTGCACCAGCCCCAAGCATCCAGTATCGTGCATCGAACCTGGACTGGCGACTTGTGTCGTACATGATATTATACATGTTTCACTGCTATTCTCCCAAATCTCCCCACCCTCTCCCTCTCCCACAGAGTCCATAAGACTGATCTATACATCAATGTCTCTTTTGCTGTCTCGTACACAGGCTTATTGTTACCATCTTTCTAAATTCCATATATATGCGTTAGTATACTGTATTGGTGTTTTTCTTTCTGGCTTACTTCACTCTGTATAATAGGTTCCAGTTTCATCCATCTCATTAGAACTGATTCAAATGTATTCTTTTTAATGGCTGAGTAATACTCCATTGTGTATATGTACCACAGCTTTCTTATCCATTCATCTGCTGATGGGCATCTAGGTTGCTTCCATGTCCTGGCTATTATAAACAGTGCTGTGATGAACATGACCTTCTTAATGATCATGCTGAGAAAGTAGAATGTAAGTCAACAAACCATATGGAAAAATTATACCTCTCCCTCAAAAATAAATAGTTATTCTAAAATTTGTAGTCCTAAAAATTAGTAGTTGCAATTGTAAGATAAAATTTTATATTGATAAATACAATAACCTTACTTTTTATAGAACTTAGTTTTATTTTGAAGACAGGATCACAATCAAACCTTACCATTTTAATTCTCATTTAAGGTAGATCTGACTTACCTGGAATTTCTTTTCCTTTACTATCTAATCTTTGGGTAACAAAATGCCTTTTATCAGGCATGCCAAACTGGAGACTCCATTTGAATGTGTATTACCATGTTACAGTGACTGAGGTGAGAAGTTACTGTACGTTAAGTGTTTGAAGCTTAATTATGGTCCACTGAAAGAACGAATCAAATCAATGAATGGGCAAATCAATGAAAGAAAATGGGAGCAAATGCCTTTGAATATTATGTATAAGAAACTGGTTAAATTTTTTAAAGAAACATCATGTACAAAGAGAATGCAGGGAGGAAACTTGAAAAAAGCCAGACAGGGGAAAATAAGTTCAGATTCTCAGAGGTTCTCTTCCTCTACTTCTCAGAGGTACAGAAAGAAAAGATTGAGATCCACACTCGTGGCCAGACTGAGACCAGGTGCCACTTTTAGGGCAGCTCACAGTGGGTCAAAGTGATACTGAGTTTTGTCAGGATGTCAACAAAACTGTGGAGCAGGTCAGGCTGAACTCTTGCTAAGTCATTAATTCCCTTTTTACTCTCTCCCTTTCATCTTCATGGGTTTAATTGTAAATTATTCTTCATTCCTCTGGGCTCTGTTTTCTTTTCTTGAGTTTGTTCCGGTGATTACAGCCTCAAACAAAAACTATGAATACTGAGTTTTCCCCTTGTGAAGTTAAAAATAAAGAAAGGCCAAGATGTTGCATTCAAAATAAACAAGCATTGCTGAAAGCCACCTGGTTATTGCTGTGGTTACTACTGGTAGGAATTTTTAAAATTGCACCTTTAGGCAAATTGTGCAATAGGTTAAAAATGCCAATAAATTAACTCCCAAGAGTTTTAATTAAGAGGAGGAAAACTATGAGTCAAACACCTGAATCATTTCTATAATCTGATGATCCAAAATAGACATGATTTCTCTCTGGGATGTTTTGATTTCCTTTGTAAGTTTTGGAACACATAATTAGGGACAGGGCAACCTGAGGCTGAAGTCAAAATGACTTTTTAGTGCCTGGATGCATATAAGGAAGAGACAGCAAACAATTTCCAGAAGAGAAATCACACTGCATTTAGCTTGGCCATCAGTGGTTCCATATAATAACAACATCACTCACATATAACTTTGTTTCAGTGGCTGATATTAAGAAAAATTGTTGCTTGCAATATGATGCACAGGGCTGTCAAAATCACACATACATGGCCTTTGGTCTGAAAATTATTTTGTTTTTATAGCACCAATTCAGCAGTGAAAGTTCATAAATTTGTATTAGGAATATGAGGGCCATATTATATCACAAGAAGAAAGCAAAACCCAGTTAGTGAGAAAATGTAGGTCCATCTTCTGAAATCGATGTCTAGGTCCAGCTCATGAGTCAAAGGAAATTTTCTAGAAATCATTGTTGGATATAGCTCATATTTTGAAAAGGTGAAGTCCTCAAAGGGGATTGATTCAATATTTCTGATAAAGGTGGTTCCCCAAGCCTCTAAATGACAGAGAGTCTTAATTGAATCCATGTAGAAGTTTAAAGCTCTTAGGAGGAAATTATCTAGGACTGAATTGGATAAACTTTGAGGTCCAAAATGGAGAGGTTTCTCTCAGTGAGAGAACTGAGTTACTGTTTAGTAAAAAAGAATGATGGGTAGTGTTATCAATCTAAAACAATAAGTTCTGCCTTTAGGAGAAATTTGAAAATAAACTTATAAACACAAAACTGAAACTAGTAATTTCCTTGTAAGAGAAAAACAGGTAGAATTAAGTCTCGACACCAGTATCAGAAAAGACATTGGGGGAGAAGGTTTCTATGTGGATATAGCTTCAGGTTCAGCAAGAAACCAAGGAGCAGTCAGCAGATGAGCAGTGACGATTTGTTGATACTCTGTCCCTTTATTGTGTGCTGGAAAATCTTCTTTTAATAGGATCCAGAAAGAGAATATTTACGTCAAACACTTTCTGCTTAGCCTCTAAGAGGGTTATGAAAGTGGAGAATGGAGAACTTTCTTCTTAGGTTTCTGTTTGTTTTCTCCATTGTTGAGTTGAAACAGCCAAGGGGCAGGAGTTGTGTTTCTATTTCACTGAGCAGCTGCACTTAATAAGAGCTGAAGTTTTAGACATAAAGTGGAAAATGGGTGGAATCTGTGAAGCGGTTGCTCTGGAAATGGGAAAGCTCTCCAATGCATCAGGAAATCTGGTCCCCAAAGCAAGGCGAGGCCAAACTGGGCATATGTCATTTTCACTCACTTCAGAGTCAAGGGACCAAGAGGGAGCCAGATATTTCTGCCTTAACTCTTTCCTTATATTCCCTTTCAAGGCCATAATCCACGGCCCCTGAAGATCTGACTGGGTTTGCATTTTTCTGACCATCACTGTTGAGTCCTCCTGGGGCAAATTACTCCACCTGTCCTCCCTTCTCCCCTCCATGGAAAGGATGAAGGGGACACTGTAGACAGATTCAAGGCCTTTGTCTTACTTGTGTTCTTATCTACTGCTTGGCAGGGATCCAGCTCACTTACTACTTAGAATCTGTCTTTAACCTGCTAAATGGTGGTGGGCCTCATAATGACAAGGTTTGGCTTTGGAGGGAGCAGCTGAAGTTGAGTAGCTGGCTTTTGGTGTGTGCACAGAGTACATGAGTTTCATGGATATTAACTGCAACAGGTAGGGGCTGTCTTGACACAGGGAATCCTGAAAGTAGCATAGAGATCAGGAATCCTTCTGATGCTCACAAGATGACTTGTATATGTACCTGCAACGTGCCCCTAAGTTCTCATTTTAGAAATAAAAATGTTCCTAAGTTGCTCATTGCCAAGCTCCCTTTGCTTCAGCTTAAAAGTGGTTAAAGATATTTATCTGAGTCAGAGAAAACCTAAAGCTGGTGCTGCTTTTATTGTAGAAACTATGAAATCTATTCTATAGGGACCTTAGGCATACAAGAAAAGAATTTTAGAACCTTCCATTAATCTACTTTATTTTTCCTACAAAAAGTCCCCTATACATAAGCAAAATACGTTGAATGTGGCAGAAATGGAATTGAAAGACCAAAAACCTCACTGTAAGAAAACAGACCTCTCTGGTTTAATGACTAGGCAAGAGTTTTCAAGGCTGACTCTTTTGGAGACCAGATACTTGTTTCTTGTATCTAATAAGCAACATCCCATTTGTGAAAACCACACACACTTTTGTTTCTTAGCAGGTAGGAAAGCACACTGTGAAGCTAAAATTATTTGTATTCATATTATATTCTATTGATACAGCTGAACTTTATCTTGAAATGTTAGCAACCCAAAGTTGAAGGGGGTAAGGAATCCATAACCAAAGGAACAGGAACATTTCAAATCTAGCCTTGCAGTAGTTTTTATGCTGAGTGAGGGTTAGGGGCAAGAGCAGAGGAAGGAAAGATCTTTGGTTCCAAAGAGGGCATTGACTATGACAGCCCACTTTCCACCTAATGGTTATCCATTAAGCAGAATAGGGTATTTACCCTTGTGATGGCATCAGGAGAAAATTGTATGTATATGTTTCTGCTTCCTTCTACAGTTGTGCCTCCACCTACATTTATAGCTACCTATACAATCCCATGGACGGAGGAGTCTGGTAGGCTGCAGTCCATGGGGTCGCTAAGAGTTGGATACGACTGAGCGACTCCACTTTCACTTTTCACTTTCATGCATTGGAGAAGGAAATGGCAACCCACTCCAGTGTTCTTGCCTGGAGAATCCCAGGGATGGGGGAGCCTCGTGGGCTGCCGTCTATGGGGTTGCACAGAGTTGGACACGACTGAAGCGACTTAGCAGCAGCAGCAGCATTACATGCTAATTTCTCAGACTAAAAGAATAATGGATCTCCTAAACTAAAAGCATATCAGAAATGAATTCAACTTTGGAGGCAAGAATCTGAGAGAGAATGAGTAGCTGGCTAAGGAAAAAAACAGATCCCAGACCCTCTATTTTCCCTTGCTGCTTTTTGCTCTTTCTCTGTGTGTCAAATGTACTTGGACCCCTAAAGTATAAAAGATGATAAACAGCTTTGTTTCAGGTGTTTCTTGAAAGCAGTGCCAAATTCAAGGTGCTACTCCAACAGAGCTTCTAACTAATCTGTGCTTCAAGCTCAGGAGGGAATGCTCACCTTCTCAGGGTCACCAAGGGAAAGCTGAAAAGGAAGAGGTTGGTGGTGTGTCTGTGGAAGGGAATAGGAGATGGGTTGGCCTCATCTTTTGGGTTCTTTGCCTGTTTTCCTGTGCCAAATGCAGTTATTCAGAATGGTTTTTTATTTGATTAAGGCCTTTGGCTTGATAAAGCTATTCACCCAGAAATCAGTTATGACTCCCGTATTGCTATTTCTGATCTGTGTTTTTCAGTGGGGCGTGTGATTTCTCCAGTACTTGGGGCTGTAGCTTTGCTCTTGCTTGCCCAGTTTGTTCTTTGGCGATACCTTCCTGCCTGCACTTCCACTCCAGTGAGAGCATGGTGAATATGAAACAGTGAGAGTCATAAGAGAGGTAAACATAATTGCCCAAGGGCCCACAGAAATGGCGAGGCTCCATGCATATTGGCATTCTCATCTCACACCTCGGCAACCACAGCAACTCTGGAACACGCCTGGAGACCATGGGACCTGTATTTCCTCCAAAGGCAAAGATTCCCTGGGGTTCAGGAGCAGGAGTCCCCAGATAAAATGTAGTTTCTGGATTCTTGGGAGCACAGTCCTTGCTGGGAACACTAATGAGACAAATACAGCATTTGTCACAATCCACTGCCTGTGTTCAGCCCACACTCCAGAATCAAGACATTTTACTTTCTCTCTGAATATGTCACTTCCTAAAACATGATTAAATAACTTATTTTGATTTCCAAAGTGCACATCCATACGATAGCAGCATGAAAGGTTTGGTGTGGAGCTCGCCCCCTCCCTATCTCTGGTTAAGTGAAAGTCACTCAGTTGTGTCCAACTCTTTGTGACCCCATGGACTATATAGTCCTTGGAATTCTCCAGGCCAGAATACTGGAGTAGGTAACCTTTCCCTTCTCCAGAGTTTCTTACCAACCCAGGGATCGAACCCAGGTCTCCCACATTGCAGGCGAATATGGGGGAAGCCCATCTCTGGTTAACCCTTCATATTAAAGGGCACACCTCTCTCTGATGGCACGAATTCACTGACACAGGGTTGGCACTGCCACAGTGAGGAAGGTCTTTCAACTACATACAAATCACAGGTTATTATAATAAATAAGAAAAGATGCCAAATGTAAAAATTCATACCCAGAGACATCTGTTAAGATCTAAGAACAGGTGTCAGAGGATTGCCTGAGGACCTCCAGGTCAGCCTTGCTGGAGGAGAAAGGAAAGCCCTCCTTACAGGTGGAATGGTGTGCATTAAATAGCATGAGGGATTGCTGGGGAAGTTGGTGAATGCAGTGAATGGGAATCAAGAGTCACTTGAAAGCTGGTATAATACACAGGACTCGCCTGCTATCTGAAAGAAGGGCCTTCCTATGAAAACTCTCTTAAGCTGAAATGGCATAAAGCAAAGAAGCAGTTACATTAGGACACTTCTTGATAATGGGTACACAAAATAAATGGAGATACAGCACAGATGCTCACAGACATAGTTCAAAGTGAAGGCAGCCTGATGCTGCGATGCTGAGAGTGGTTCTGGGGATGGAGCTTGGCGGTGCTGCTCTCACTATTCAGGGTGCTACCTCTGTAACCACTCACTGCAAAACAAATGGTCCTCACTGTTTTCACTTATCACTTGTTTTTAGAAAAGCAAAAATCCTCTTCGGATTTCTTTCTGTTATCAAAAATAAGTACTAATGTAAGTCTTCAGTAAAATGTCTTTAGTGGTGTAATGTGAACTTTTGAAAAGTGAGGGATAGCTTTAGTGATCCAAGGGGTTATGGGCACAGGCTGTGGAACCCAAACATTCCCTCCCTGCCATTTATTAGAGCAAAGCTGTGCTCCTGGGCCAGTTTACTTAACCTTTCTGAGATCTATTTTCATCATCTGTAAAGCATGATTACTAGACATACCTACCTGAAGGGGTCAGAGGGTACATGTATATGTACATGCAATTTTAGGATAGAGGCTGGAACAGAGAGGTTCTAAGTAAATATGGAAACTGTGACAGACTTTATTTTCCTGGGCTCCAAAATCAGTGTAGTTGGTGACTGCAGCCATGAAATTAAAGAGAAGTTTGCTCCTTAGCAGTAAAGCTCTGACTAACCTAGACAGCATATTAAAGAGCAGAGACATTACTTTGCCTACAAAGGTCTGTCTGGTCAAAGCTATGGTTTTTCTGGTAGTCATATATGGATGTAAGAGTTGGACTATAAAGAAAGCTGAGTACCAAAGAATTGATGCTTTTGAACTGTGGTGTCGGAGAAGACTCTTAAGAGTTCATTGGATGGTAAGGAGATCAAACCAGTCAATTCTAAAGGGAATCAATCCTGAATATTCATTGGAAGGACTGATGCTGAAGCTGAAGCTCCAATACTTTGGCCACCTGATGTGAAGAACTGACTCATTGGAAAAGACCCTGATGCTGGGAAAGATCGAAGGCAAGAGGAGAAGGGGATAACAGAGGATGAGATGGTTCGATGGCATCACCGACTCAATGGACATGAGTTTGAGCAAGCTCTGGGCATTGGTGATGGACAGGGAGGCCTGACATGCTGCAGTCCATCGGGTTGCAAAGAGTCGGACACAACTGAGTGACTGAACTGACTGAAGTGAATATTAGCTGTTAGTATTGTTAGGACTCAGTAGTACTGTCCAATGTTTGTTTGGTCCAAGAGTCTTTTCCAGTGGACAGAAGCCAACTTGTAAAGGCTATGACTTCTGCCATTAGAAGTTCCGGCAGGACTTGGCTAGCTAGAACCAAAGTAGAACACTCCGTGAGGCTAAAGGGGTGCTCCTTAGTAGCCCTCCTATTCAATATGCAAAAGAGCTTTGTTTTCTAAGCAAGGGCTCAACAACCAACTTACAAGGAGCCAGTACGTTATCAGAAATGAAGTATTTGTTACATTTTAAAAGTTGATTGATACCAGCTCCCTTGGAGGGAAGGAGTTACATTAATAAGGAAAGATTATTCACTTTGGTTGTTAGCCTTACCAAGAAGAGAAAAAGTGCTTAATGTATATTTAACTTATCGTCTAAGAAGCTTTAACATATAAGTGATACGAATGTCTTTAAACTGATGAAGACTTTGGTCCATAGGTGGCAACAGAGGACGAAAGGGTTGGATGGCGTCACTGACTCAATGGACACGAGTGTGAGCAAATTCTGGAAGATGGTGAAGGACAGGGAAGGCTGGCATGCTGCAGCCCATGGGGTCACAAAGAGCTGGCCATGACTGAGCAACTAAACCACAACATGTCCTCTGAGTGATACTGAATAGTCTAGCACTCTCTCCTTTTTATCTTAAACTATCTACTGTATTTATTTGGCTGCACTGGGTCTTAATCGCAGTACATGGGATCTTTGATTCCCCGTTGCAGCGTGCGGGATCTTTAGTTGTGCCACGTGGGATCTAGTTCCCTGACCAGAAATTAAATCTGGGCCCCCTTCATTGGGATCGTGGAGTCCTAACCACCAGGGACATCCCTCTTTTCTGGTTTTATATTAATGTGGGTTTATTTCACTCTTTGAGAAATTTAATTTACACATATATATGTATATATAGATATGTATGGAGTAATATATGTATAGTTCTTGTATATGTATAGAGAGTCCTGGAAGAATATGCAAGTAACTGTTAACAGTTATCACTTTGGACAGAATGCACGAGGGAATTTGGGTGGAAGAGAGGTGTACTTTTTTTTTTCTTTGTATACAACTTTGTACTTTTATATTTTTATTTTCTATGACATTCAGTTTTTCAATAAAAGAGAATTCATAGAAAGAACTACAAGACGAATCAGGTCACAAGTAAGCAGGGAAGACTGCTGGAACCATGAGGCCCAAATCCCATTACTCCTTGTTGCTTATGGGTTACAGATGTTGAAATCTATGAATAGAAATGGAGAGACTTCAGCCTCCTCTTCTTCCAGGCTCAGGTAGACTTTTGGTCAGCAGATGTCAACTGCCTTCAGAAACATGAGTCAGCAGGTGTGCAAAACACAGAAGCCATGGCAGAAAGGCCCTGGCCCGGGCATACATGGCTTGTTCCTTTAGCCCTCAGGATTCTCCCTGCTTCTGCCACTTGCCAGTCAAGCTGTCAGGTCAGAGAAACCTGGATGAGAAGTATGTACTGCACAGTAACTGCTAAGGAAATTCCAACTTACACAAGGTTTATTGGGAATGTGGACCTGCTTAACCTTAGGCAAGTTGGCTGGGGTAGGGACCTGAGCTGAGTGTACATCCTGAGAACACAGAGGCTTCTTTTCCTCTAGTAGACTGCAGAGGTGGGGCCGAGGATGTGGAAGCAGTTTGTAAGCCAAGAGCACCACACAAATGAAAGGGCTTGCTCTTATTATAAGGGCTTGAAGAGAATGCAATGGGAGAGGATCTGGCCCCTATAAAGGATTTTCCCCATGAACATCAAAGAATTGATGAGGGGGGTGGTGGGGGGAGGACAAAGGTAGAGCTTGGAATGTTGGCTCTTCCTCAAAGGCACTTTCTATGCATTTTCTTTGCTGAGAATCAAATCCAGAGACTCCAATGATAATGATTCTCATTTTTATTACTGTTTTATTATTCAGGTTTGGTTCAGAGTTTCTTCCCTGCCAAAGGCATTTGAATGAAGATGAAAAGTGCCAAGTTAATATCTTCATGGAGCCAAGCCCCCTTTCTATAACCAAAGTCTTGGTGGACAGATGTGGCACCAGCTTGCTGTTGTAGTTCTGCCTCTATATATCATCGTGATAAGGATCAAGGCTGTCCGTATCTGGTGGGGCTTGGCATTTCTGAGTGGAAGGGACAGTGAAAAAAGGTCTTCTTTTTAGTGTTTCCCTCAGATTAATTCTGGCTGTGTTCAAAATGCTTAAGGAGGAATTCCCAGAGCAGATACATACTAGAGATTCTTAATAAATACGTTGGCATTAACAACACTGTGCTTAATAAGGTTAGTTCCAGGGGTTCTGGCTGAGAGTCAGTAAGAGGGACAGTTATAATTATAAAACAATATGTCACAACTTGCTGACTATAAACCCAAACCTGCTTCAACTTGAATAGAGAAAGGGATTATGAAATATAGGAAAAGCAAATTCAACAGAGAACATTAAAAGAAACTTATGGGTTAAATATATATATATAGGTACTTAATGACCAAGGGCTGTCTGTTCCAGAGTTATTAATAATGACAATAACCAATAATTATAGCTCTTAAAAATTTTGTCAGAACAAAGACGAGAAGCTAGCATTTATTGAATGTACTTAGTGATATAATAGAGGCATCAGTTTATGATGTGTGGGTCAAATGCTGCTTACCTCCATAGTTTAGCAAAAATCTTGTATGCACTTGTAAGACTTGTAAAACATCTGAAAACTTTGGTCTAAATGTCTAAAAAAGTAAATGTAAAAACTTGCAGAAAGCTTTTCGGTAAAAAAAGTTTTTTGTAAAAAACTTGCAAAAGATTGGTTATTTTCTAGTACAGAGCAGAGGAAGGGGTTTCAATGGCCTTAGTGAAATCCAAGGAAAAGTTTGCATATCATCTTTATTTTTTCATTCATTAATGGAGACTCTGCTGTGAACTTTGCAAGCCAGGATAATTCTATGTTAAGATAGAGAATGTAATCAAGATTTCTAACCTTCTTTCATTTGGTCTTCAGTTAGTCAGTTCAGTTACTTAGTCACATCAAACTCTTTGCAGCCCCACGTACTGCAGCATGCCAGGCTTACCTGTCCATCACCAACTCCTGGAGCTTACTCAAATTCATGTCCATCGAGTCAGTGATGCCATCCAACCATCTCATCCTCTGTCATCCACTTCTCCTCCCACCTTCAGTCTTTCCCAGTATCAGGGTCTTTTCCAATGAGTTAGTTCTTCTTATCAGGTGGTCAAAATATTGGAGTTTCAGCTTCAGCATCAGTCCTTCCAATGAATATTCAGGACTGATTTCCTTTAGGATTGACTGGTTTGATCTCCTTGCAGTCCAAGGGACTCTCAAGAGTCTTCTCCAACACCACAGTTCAAAAGCATCAATTCTTGGGTGCTCAGCTTTCTTTATAAACTTTGGTCTTAATCATGACCATTTTGCCTTAATCATGACCAATTTATAGGATATATGTAAAAAATGGGAGCAAAGAAAGCATCACAAAAACCTTGAAAACCCTCATGGGTGGTAGAAGGGTCAAAGCAATGGTTTTTCCAATCGTCATGTATGGATGTGAGAGTTGGACCATAAAGAAGGCTGAGCCCCAAAGCATTGATGCCTTTGAACTGTGGTGCTGGAGAAGACTCTTGAGAGTTCTTTGGACTACAAAGAGATCAAACTAGTCAATCCTAAAGGAAATCAGTCATGAATATTCATTGGAAGGACTTATGCTGAAGCTCCAGTACTTTTGCCGTCTGATGCAAAGAGCCAATTCATTGGAAAAGACCTTGATGCTGGGAAGATTGAAAGCAAGAGGAGAAGGAACAACCAAGGATGAGACAGCATCACTGACTCCATGGACATGAGTTTGAGCAATCTCCAGGAGATAGTGGATGACAGAGGAGCCTGGTGTGCTGCAGTCTATGGGGGCTGCAAAGAGTCGGACAAAACTTAACAAGTGAACAGCAAGATGGTAAAAATGGGCTTAAAAGTTTTGTTTCATTGATATCTCAGATCATAAGAGTTTTAAGAATTAAAGTTTTCTGATAGAATTTATTTGTTAACTTCCAAATTCATAAAATTACTTTTTCTTGCTGATGTAACAAATTCTTTGGACTTGAAAGTGAAGGAAATTTAAAAGAACTCTGAATATCTGTTCTTTTCACTTATCAGCCAAGTCAAGTGAATGTGTGGATACAACAGCAAAGAACTGAAGCCTGAATTCAGTTCAGTTCAATCACTCAGTCGTGTCCAGCTCTTTGCGACTCCACTGACTGCAGCACGCCAGGCTTCCCTGTCCATCACCAACTCCCGAAGCTTGCTCAAACTCATGTCCATTGAGTCGGTGATGACATCCAGCCATCTCATCCTCTCTCGTCCCCTTCTCTTCCTGCCTTCAATCTTTCCCAGCATCAGGGGCTTTCCCAATGAGTCAGTTCTTTGCATCAGGTGGCCAAAGTATTGTAGCTTCAGCTTCAGCATCCTGAATTCATTTCCCTACAGTGTCAGCTATGCATGTTAAATAACTAGAGAGATATTTTGTTTTTGCTGTTTATTTGCTTTTGTTAAACAAGTCACAATTTCAGAGTGATTCACAGATTTATGTAGATTTGGAATTGTATTTAAATTTGTGTTACTCCTCTGGGGGAACAATCTCAGATTTGCCTAAATTATGTAATAAGTGGTGGCAAAGTGTCAAGAAGTACTGATTAAGCTAAAAATTTTCACAAAGGAGACATGATTTCTCTGGAATTTTGAATATCAAGCTATGAATCCAAGAAAGTGTGAAAGTGTTAGTCACTCGGTCATGTCTGACTCTTTGCGATCCCATGAATTGTAGCCCTCCAGGTTTCTCTGTCCATGGAATTCTCCAAGCAAGAATATTGGAGTAAGCAGCCAGTCCCTTCTCCGGGGGATCTTCCTGACCCAGGCATTGAACCTGGATGTCCCACATTGCAAGCATATTCTTTACCATCTGAGCCACTAGGGAAGCCCATGAATCCAAGAAATACCAACACCAAAGCCTGCACATTGTGTGTCTGGGCACTGTTTGGGCTCTCTGGGCTCTGATCAAGGATATTCTCTCCTAGAGCTATTGATAGTGATGTAAATCAGGAGTCAGAATTGACATGCGTTCTGCTTGAATATGCCACCTAATTCTAGAGACCAGTTCCACTGGGTAAACACGAGGTATGGCACAAGTTGCAGGTTGTTCAGTATTGGGAAAGAAGGGGGGGAAAGGAAAGAAGGAAGGCATCATTTGGTTTTTACTTTTTGTTCCTAGAAGGCAGACATTTGGTTTTGTTGTTGTTGTTCCTATATTTTTTTCGATTATGTATTACATTCATTTACTCAACATTGAGAGACTTCTAAATGAAAGTCTGTGTTGGATATGGATGTTTATATGGGGAGTGGTACAGGAGGATACAAAGATAAATCAGATATTTTACACTCAAAATGCTTATCATCTAAAAGGAGTTTATCAGTCAGCTTTCGATATGTTGTGCTTTTGTGACAAATGATCCCCAAGTCTCAGTGGGACAACAAAGATTTATTCTCATTTATGCTCATATCACCTGAAGATCAGCTATCATGTTCATTTCATTCTGGAACTCAGCCTGAAGCAGCAGCCTTTATCAAGAGCATGCCATTTACATGTCAGTGGGAGAAGGAGAAAGGAAACTGGGAAAGAAAAAGGCAAAAGATGGCCATTAAAGGTTGTGTTCTTATCTCATTGGCCAAAGCAAGTCATGTTGCCGAGCCTGCTGGGAAAGGGGCATGAATGTTCTCCCACAGGGAAGCACTGCATATGGCCACTGTCTGGGGTTTCTGATCCTCTTGCAGTGAGGGCAGCAAATAATTGCAAACAACAATGCAATCAAGCACAGGGAGATAAATACACACACAATATCAGATATGTGCACTCTATATAGAATATACCAGACAGTGGGAAATGATGGGCATCCCAAAGGCAGGGACATTTCCCTGTTCTGCCACGTAGAAACCAGTTTGACTTTGAATAAGGCACTTAACCTCTCTGAGCCTGTTTCCTTACTTGAAAAGCTATGATAATTTCATAGCTTTGTGGTAAGGATTGAAATATTCAATTCAAGTTAAATGCTAAACAGAAAGCCTGGCATTCAGTTATCATCTTTTTTTTTATAACTCTCCTCCTTCTCCTTCATATCCTCTCCTTTCATCTTATCATTCTTGTTATTTCATTTCAGAATTATAGGGAATGCTTTCTGGACATGGCATTTAGTCTGAGGCTGAAAATCTGGATAGTATTTGAACAGACAGCAAAGAGATTAACTCTGCACCTCAGTTTTCCCATCTTTAAAATGGTGATAATTATAGCAATTATGACTTAGAGTTGGTCATGAGTTTAAATGAGTTAAAGAAGCTGATAAGCACAGTGCCTGGCATGTTGTGAACATTATGCAAGTACTGGTTAGATACAAATATGCAGGTGAAGACTAAAACTGGGCCAGAGACAGAAAGGATTTTCAGACTGAGAAGATGAGAAGAGCAAAAGCAAGAAAGAACCAGGGGAGGTTTGAGGAATGCAAGGGGAACAGAAAATAAACAGGTTTGGTTGTGACGTTACCAAACCGAACTTGGCTCTGCTTGCCTTCCATGCAACAAAGCCAGTTTACAGACACTAGGTTGCGGTAGAGGAAGGCACAGCATTTATTTGCAGAGTCAAGCAAGGCGTACAAGGAGCCCATGTTCAAAAGACCCATACTCCCCGGTGGTTTTCAGGGAAGAGATTTTAAAGGCAAATCTGCGGTAAGGGCTGCGGGTTGTATGACTTTCTTCTGACTGGTCGGTGTTGCAGGAATCTCAGTCATCAACCTTCTAGTTCCAAACAGTGTGAGGTCTCCATGCCTCTGCTCAGCTTGAAGTTACCATCCTCCCCATGGGTGGGGGCCTTAGTTCCTTAAAGAACACAAAGATATGAATCAGGTTGTTATGTATATCTCTTGAGGAGGAACTATTTATTGCCACCCTATTTTTGTTGTTGATAGCTATTCCTCTGTTTCTGCATTCTTTCACTTCCCTAGTTAATAACTGTTTAGATCTTGCCTTTGGAACTTAGGGAGGGCCTTCCAAGAAACAGGGGACATGGAAAGGTTTTTGTACCCAGGAGGGCCCCGCAGGTCCTATTGAGTTTTAGTCTTACGAAGTCAAGTGTCATAGAAGATGGGGCTGAAGAGGTGCTGAGGGGCCTGAGCATTGGGACTTTATTCTGTAGGCAGGGAAGCACAGTTTGAGCTGTGCTTCAGAAAGATCAGTGTTGTCCATGTAAGACAGGTAGGAGTATCAAAGATGGGAGCCAGGAATGCACAGGAGAGGGATGCTGCAGACCTTAGTGGAGTTCAAAGACAACCACCCTCGGACAGTGCCAGAGAACACAGAGAGAAAGGGCCACTGCACGAGGGGGCATGGAGGTCCAACACGCCTGGGACTTGATAGGTGGGAACTGGGTGGCAAGGTGGGTGGAGCAGGTGTGGATAGGGAAAAGACATAATAAAATTTCTTTAAAAAGCAACTGTGGTACATATACACAATGGAGTATTACTCAGCCATTAAAAAGAATACATTTGAATCAGTTCTAATGAGGTGGATGAAACTGGAGTCTATTATACAGAGTGAAGTAAGCCAGAAAGAAAAACACCAATACAGTATACTAACACATATATATGGAATTTAGAAAGATGGTAACGATAACCCTGTATATGAGACGGCAAAAGAGACACTGATGTATAGAACAGTCTTTTGGACTCTGTGGGAGAGGGAGAGGGTGGGATGATTTGGGGGAATGGCATTGAAACATGTATAGTATCATATATGAAACAAGTTGCCAGTCCAGGTTCGATGCACGGTACTGGATGCTTGGGGCTGGTGCACTGGGATGACCCAGAGGGATGGTATGAGGAGGGAGGAGGGAGGAGGGTTCAGGATGGGGAACACATGTATACCTGTGGCGGATTCATTTTGATATATGGCAAAACCAATACAATATTGTAAAGTTAAAAAAAAAAAAAAAGGAGACCCAGAGGAATCAGGGAAGTTGTGATTAAAAAAATAATAAATAAATAAACATGTTTATCAAAGGGGAAAAAAGAAAATTGGAAGGGATAAATTAATATTACAGGAGTAACAGATAAAAAGTACATAAAATAAATAAATAAACAAGGATTTGCTGTCTAGCACAGGGTAGTGTAACCAATAACTTGTGATAACCTATAATGAAAAAAAATCTGAAAATATATGATTCACTTTGCTGCACATCTGGAACTAAAGCAATATTTATATCAACTATACTTCAATTTTAAAAATTATTAATTTACTACTTCTGATTAAATAATTGATTTCTCAAGACCCCTCAGTGGTTGTGAAAATCTTCAGAAGTGTTTTCCCACACTGTAAAAGTCTCACCCATCACATATTTTCTAATTGCAAGTGGATTTAATAAACTATGAGAAAAATTGGGAGGTCACCATCTAAAGCAGTCAGTCAAATTTGGCTTGAATATTCGTAAGACACCTGATACATTATGTAATAAACCTCTAAAAATAAAAAGGAACTTGGAAGTGGGTGTTAAGATGCTACCTATGAATATTGTCACCCAGATTTCTCTCCAAGTCCTAAACAAGAACAGCTGTACTGAAGAAGTTTTAATCAGGAGACTGAGAAGGGACCCAGGTAGTGGGAGAGCAAAGGCAGATTGGGCAGAAGGATTGAAAGTGGAAAACTGGGGAGAAGAGAGCAAGGTCTAGGATAAACCTAGGCTAGAGGTGCAGAAAGGAAAGTGGGACTATGTCGTCTTCTAAGATACCAGCCTTTTTTTATGTCTCTAGTGTATTACCAAGTGAAATACAGACTTCTAATAAACAATGGACAATATGATAATAATTTTTGTTAAAAAGAAATAATAGGTATTCCTAGTCATAGGAAAAGATAAAAGGATATATACTTAATTTTAGCAGTAGTGAAATTATAGATGATTAAAATTTTTTGCCCTTTGTTTCCTTTTTCTGCATGCACATACATTAGTTTTATAGGATAAATATTAAATAATAGCATCTATAAACAAGGAGAAAGAAAGGGATAAAGGAACTATCCCTGCCATAAAGAACTTAAAAAATTTATGTACACACACACAATTTATGCTATTGTTTTGTGACACTTTGAACATAGACTCTAATAAAAACAGATGTGCAAACGATCTTTTGGCAAGCAACACGTTCAAAGACTGGGGGCTGCCTGCAGCTGATTACATTGCCAGTGTGTCAGAACCAGGGTTTTAAGTTCAAAATGCTTGCTAACAGAAATCATTACAATACACAGGCTAGGTTGGAGGGAAATACGGGCCTAAAATTTGGATACATTTAAAAGAAAATGTTTCAATGTGTTTATATTCCAACTCAGCCTCAAAGAGGTAACCTTTCAACTTAAGAGTCATTTTGGACAACAGTTCTTGAAATTGTCTTGTATATAAAACCCAATTGGTTGTGACTATTGGAAAATACGTTACTTTTTTCTTGTAGCCAGAATATGTAGCAAATGAGAGTTCTCTAAGTGATTTGGCAAGAAATTAATCTTTAGATTGTTTTAATATGGGATCTGAATTGTTTTGCTTTTTCCCCCACTTTCTTTGATTCTTGTTAAAGGTAGACTGAAAATATTTCCTTCATGGAAGGTTTGAAGATTAAGTCCTCCCTGCCTCTGGAAAAGAAGCATTTGATGGTTCTTTGCTGTTTCAAGGGAATTGGAGTTTATACGAAAAAGTGGAGTGACTTGTCAATGTAGTTTGTAGATAAGGACTTTTCCTGAGTCAGAAAGGTGTTCCATAGGGCCACAGGAATAAAGAGGTCAGTGGGTCTGGAACAATGAGGAAAGGGACCTTTCTCCTTGTCAGTGTTCTGGGAGTTGGAAGGTTTCCAGAAGGAATGGAAACAGGACCATAGGTCTAAGCTTTTCCCAAATATGGATTTGAAGGGAACAAACAAAAGGGGTCAGTGATCTTCCCAGGGACAACCAGAATGACCAGGTTATTTATAACTATCTCCTATTCCTCCCCACTTCTAAGCGTTGGCCCTGCTTTAGATCCTGGAGCCTATAAATACCCCTGACTTGGAAAGGAAACCCCAAGAACATTTAAAGTTACATTTCCAATAGATCCTGGCAGGATGTAGACTTGGATTTGAAATTAGATAACATCAAAGATAATATATTTCATGGACATCTGAGTTTGAGGACTGAGTACAATATTGAATAAAGGGATGATCCAGTGATTTCCTCTTTGGATTGTGCACACTGTTTATGAAGATTTAGAATGACACAAATGTAGTATACCTGCTCAGTTCCCATTTTGGATGGAGGCGCTCATTCTCTCAGCTTCCAGGAGGGGTGGCTGCTACAGGATCATAGCTGTGATTCTTTCTGGGAATTGCCCTCTGCCAAAGGAAGCAGCCTTGCCCTCTGCTCAGAGGTAGCCTGAGTCTAAAGATGAATCCATGCAGGGACACAAAGATGCTCCTTGATACCTCAATTTGTGGTAATTCTGAAGGGCCATTTCAACTCCAGAGCTCCCAGTGGGATCAGCTGAGGCCTCTGTCACAGAGGTATCACAGTTCAACTCCTCCCATGGCCCAAGCCTGCTACCCTCACCTCCCTACAAATGTTCTCAAGTTCGTTCCCCAGTGAACTTACTGCATGCAAATCTCTGTCTCAGATTCTGAAGGTGTCTCCAGGAAACCTGACTTGCTACAACAAACTACTCTAGTCCTTTCCCATTAAACAAATACAGTAATTTTAGCTTTTCCCAAAGACAGATACTTCTAACAACCAGACATCTCATTCTTTGTATTTATTGAAGAGTAAATTATGATACAAATTTTTCTTCAATGAGAAGAATTCTTAAGTTGTCTTAAGAAATAAGAAACGGGACAAAAGTAAAAATTGTCCAGGACTTCCTTCTCTTATGGACACATGCCAGAACTGTTTTCTGGAAGCTCATTTTTAGCATATATTAGTTGCCATTGACAAAAATGCCAAATACCAAAGAAATGTAATAAGACATATGAGCTAATAAAATGTTGATTTATAATGTTTTTAAATCTCCCTATAGTTTAAAAAGGATCATGTTTTCATTAATTGTTCTTAGAGATCAGTATGGAACTCTCTCCTGTTACTCCAGCCAGTATGAAGCCAATCTCATCCACTATTGAGCTGATTAAGGAAAACATGGGGAAGTGGAAGAAGCGTAGTAAGCACTTACTATGTAGCTAAATGGTCATTCTGTTCTTTATTTCCCCAATGCCTTCTTACTTGGAGAGATTACTCCAGTAAGAGAATAAATTGTTTTTTATTAGATAATCAATGGCCTTATCCCTTGATTGAAGAGGGTTATGATAAGTGAAACACAGATCTTTAAAAAGAGTATCTTGTCATCAGGTTGTAAGCGATGAGCATGAATGTTGGCAGGTTTCTGAACTTTATGAATAAAATCTTTGAAGTGTAAGAACTATTTTATTGGATTCTCCCAGTTTTTTGTTTTTGTTTTTTAAAGATTCTCCCTCCCTGTTACTCTTCCCATTTACCCCTTAGGAAGCAAGCAGGCCTACTTGAAATAATCGTCTAAATATTCATTTTTGTTGTAGCCAAGCTGAGTTGGACATGTGTTTCCAAGGAGTAATGCCAACAAAACTAATTTTTAATGACTTGAACTATCAACCAGTCAAAAGAATGAAAGCAAGTTGATCGAGTTTTCATTCTCGGGTTCACCTTTTAAAATTACTTCTTATTTAGAGTAACTGAATCTGTAGCCTGAAACCACACTGATATGCTCCCTGTGCTGCTGCTGCTGCTGCTAAATTGCTTCAGTCGTGTCCGACTCTGTGCAATCCCATAGATGGCAGCCCACCAGGCTTCCCCATCCCTGGGATTCTCCAGGCAAGAACACTGGAGTGGGTTGCCATTTCCTTCTCCAATGCATCAAAGTGAAAAGTGAAAGTGAAGTCTCTCAGTCGTGTCTGACTCTTTGCGACCCCATGGACTGCAGCCTACCCTGTGCTACCACTAGCTATTTATACATGGCTTATAAATAATGAAATAAAGTCACTTTATCATTAGCTGGTTTATGTCCAAGAGCCTCAGTTACTCTTCTCTTATTCCACTTTATATTGTTAGTATTGCTTATCCTTTGCCCACTACATTTCATGGTCTCCAGTTCACAGGAAATCAATCATCTGTGAAGGAGGTGGAATACTCTTGAAAAAACTGAAAAATTGGGAATTCTGGGCTCTGATGCTGATTTGGATGCATCACTTTACTAGCTCTCAGTTTGTGTTCTCATCTGTAAAGCAAAAGTATTGCCAGGCTCTTTTTTTTTCTGGCACTAAAATTATGCAGGCTTAATACATTTTAGAAATGCATCAGTCTATGGTTTATAGTTAAATTCTTAAGGGTGAAAATGGAAAGTGATTTTTTTTTTTTTTTGAGCCACATCATAGTGATGATTATACTGAGAGGTCCTGAGACCAATCCCTAGGTTTTGAAGATTCACTTGCAGGAGTCACAGGACTCAATATGGAGTTGTACTCAGGTCTGTGATTTATTATAGTAATAGGAAACCAAACTCAGTTGGCAAGAGAAAAGGCACACGGGTAAGTCCAGGGAAACCAGGTGTATGCGTCCAAGGAGTCACGTGACTTCCCCCAAGGAGGCACACAGGATGCGCCTAATTCCCTTGCAACAGGTGTGACCATACATGTAAAATGTTGTCAGTCAGGGAAACCTGGTAGAGACTCAGTGCCCAGGGTTTTTACTGGAGGATTTTCACAGAGGCAGCCACAAATTCCAGCCTCCCAGAGGGAAGGCAGGTGTTCAGCCTAAACTGTATGGTCTGTATAAACAGTTTAAATATAGTGAACCCCTCTTAGTTAATGATGGTGAAACTGCTGTTAGACTGAATGTGTCCTCCCCCAAATTCATCTGTTGAAACCTAATGCCCAATCGATGGTATTTGGAGGGCAGGCCTTTGAGAAGTGCTTAGGTCATGAGGGTAGAGCCCTCTTTTTTTTTTTTCCTTCTTCACTTAATCTTTTTATTTAAAAGAACTTACTCAGGTATAATTGAAATGCACATTCTTAAAGTGTACAGTTTGATGAATGTTGATATCTGTATACACCCATGTAACCATCATGACAATCAATATAATAAATATCTCCATCCTCCCAAAGCTTTCTCATATCCCTTAGAAGTCCCAGACTTCTCTATAGCTCAGATGGTAAAGAATCTACCTGAAATGCAGGAGACCCGGGTTCAATCCCTGGGTCAGGAAGACCCCCTGGAGAAGGAAATGGAAATCCACTCCAGCATTCCTGCCCGGAAAAACCCATGGACAGAGGAGCCTGGGAGGCTACAGTCCATGGGGTCACACAGAACCAATGCTTCTATAAAAGTGGTCCAAGAAAGATTACTTGCCCCTAGGGAAGACACCCATCTAGGAAGCAGCTGATCCCATGATACTAGAACTGTGAGAAATGACTGTTGTTTATAAGCCACCTAGTCTCTGGCATTTTGTAATAGAAGCCCAAACAAGACAGGAACCCTTCTGAAATCTTAAGTTCCGAGACCCCAGTCAAGGGTCAACCTTGTAGGCAGGCCTTTCAAAAGGGCACCAATCAGACCTGCTATCTTAACTATTTTCTGCATGGTTATACAGTATGTTCATTTCTTAAGTCACTCTTGGATATAGCCCTTGTATATTACCTGAGTTATGCAAAAAACGGTATTAAGTAAAATAATATTTTTACAAATATGTTTAATTTTTTCCATTAGTAAGTTAAAATTTTCATTTAAGAAAACTTGAAAAATATAAAAAGAAGAAAAATATAGTAGCAATTTCTGAACATAATTTCTAAGGATAATTACTTCTAGATAACCACCTTCCAAATATTTTGAACATGATTATCTCAGTGCCTATTTAAATTATATTGTTCTTCTCATTTTTATCTTACAATATAGAAAATTTGCATATTATTTCAAAACATCTTGCAGACATGGTTTATAATGATTATTCCATTGTATCATAATTTACATAATCAGTGCCCCTTTGCCATTTTTGAGTATCATAAATAATGAACTTCTTCATGCACAAAGCTCTTTCTGAATTAAGAATAATTCCTCTGGATGAATTCTCAGAACTGATTCATTATGCCAAAGGTTATAAACTTTTAGAAGACTTTTATTATCCCTTGCCAGATGACTCTCCAAGAATTGTAAAATTTGGGCATCTACTAACTGAGTATTTCTCTAAAATGAAATGATGCTTTCATTTGTTTTTCTTTCAGTGTATTTGTGGTATGTTTTTCCCTTTCATTTTTTCCCCCCACTGACTCCCTATATTTTCTAATTACCTTACTACTAGGGCATTCCTTTGGGCAAATGCCCAGCATTTATAAATCTCCTCTTTAAAAAAGCAAAAATGTTAGCTAGGAATCTTCATCATGCATTATCACAGTCTAACTCATTTGTTTCCTGAGCAAATAGGACACAAGTTCTTCAGGTTTTGACTGACAGGAAGGGAAGAGGAAGAAAGAGAAGAAAGAGTCTGGAATACTGAGATACTCTTCTGTAAGGGGGTTGGATGATCCACAGGATGGTGCAGTGGGCCCTGAGTAAGTGTGAGGCTGAAAAATGGGTTATGGGTTCTGAAATACAACAGTTAGAAAGATAACAAAAGATCCAACATAACCTTTATTGCTGTCTTGCTCCAGAACAGATCTGACTCTAAGAAGCACCAGGAAGTTGTGCAGTTAAAAGAAACTAGGTTTGTGTTGCGTTGCATGCTAAGTCACTTCAGTTGTCTCTGACTCTTTCTGACCCTATAGACTATAGTCCATCAGGCTCCTCTGTCCTTGGGATTCTCCAGGCAAGAATACTGGAGTGGGTTACCATGCCCTCCTCCAGGGGATCTTCCCAACCCAGGGATCAAACCCATGTCTCATGTCTCCTGCATTGACAGGTGGATTTATTTTACCACTAGTGGCACCTGGAAACCCACAGGTTTGTGTTAGATAGGTTAAATTGGAGTTCTCAGGCCAGTGTTGGCTAACTGGGAGCTCTTGAGCAAGTCACTTCATCTCCAGCCCTCAGTTCCCTTTCTGGTAAAAGGAGATAATAGAATTCAGCAAACCTCCCTTGTGAAGCAGCTCTAGGAATTGTGTTCAAATTCAGTAATTAATGTTTGTGGAATCACTTGTGCGTACCGGCTCCATGGGGTGCATGGCAATGACAGGAGAGAATGTCCTTTAGGAACAAGGCCACCTGTGTCTTAATATTTGCTCTGGTTTGTTTTTTTGTTTCATCAAAAACTCATGTATTCAAATTAACAAAACATAAACCTCCTAATAAATGAACGATAGTGAAGTTTAATCAGATAGTGTGCTTCAGGATAGTACATGTGTATATGTGTGTGTTTAAATGTCACTGCAATTCTAAAATTTGTATGTAAACAATTTAGAAAATACAGAAAATTATAAAAAAAAAATCTCATCTCCAAAGTCAGTCATCATTAATAATTACTAACTTCCTTACAGTATTTTTTCTATTCAATTTTTAAATCATTGGTTTGTTTTTTGACAACATAATGAAACAAAAATAGTATTTTATTTTAGATTCGTACAGAGCTTGTTAAATCTTGTCTCTGCCACCTCCTAGCTATGCCATTTTAGCAAAGTTACTTAATTTCTCTGAGCCTCACTTTCCTATTCCTTAAAATGAAGACAGTGATACCTATTTTCCAAGTCAGGATTCATTAAAAATAGCATGCATAAAGAATTAAAGTGCATACATGGGCTTTTCTGGCTATCCCAGTGATTAGGACTCTGCGCTTCCACTGCAAGGGGCATAGGTTTGATTCCTGGTTGGGGAACTAAGATCCCACACGCCACATGGCGAGGTCAAAGAAACAAAGACAAAAAAGAAAAAGAACTAAAGTGCACACATATCAATTTGCAGAAACTGTCATGTGCATGAACCTATATACCATACCCAATTCAAATTATTTATAGTGTGGCAAATAAATTTTATATGTAATAGATAATGAAGTTTATATCCATCAACTAACAAATGTGCACATGGGGATGCTTTCCTAGCAACGATAGTTCTGTTGTAAATATTTAATAAAACAATAAAGTCTGGCAGAGCCATCTCCATGTTGAATTGCTGGAGGTCAGAGGCTCGGTTATCTGCACATAAAGGGGAGGCAGTGTAATTATAAAAGACTTCACCTGTCTTTTATTGCTAAGGGCATATTGGAAACATCAATTTTATTTGGATAAGATTTATTCCCTGATTTCTTCCAAGAGGATTAAAGGATATGGGAATTTTAGTACAACTTAAGATCAGAGGCAAAATAGTTGAACAGAACCATTCCTCTGATTGCTCGGCATTTGTTGAGCATCTTCTACGTGCTTGGAGCTCTTGATAGAGTACAGAAGGAACCAAGGTAAATGAGACTGCTCTCTCCTCAGGAGAACTCCCAAGGTGGGAAAGCGTTTCTCAAACTATTGGCTGAAGACCCTTTGTGTAGAATCACCCAAGGGACTTCTAAAAAATGAAAAAAGGAAGATTGCTCATCCCCTGCCTGGAGGCCTCTCCTAATGCAGCACGTCTGGGAGTCTCCCCTAGTCCCCATTTCTCTGGTTGATGGGCATACATGCTGGGGTTTGAGAGCTTGCAGAGGGGAAGCAGACTTAGCAACTGTTGTGGTGTTCCAGTGTAGTCATCGATTGGGCAGAAGGTGGGAGATAGAAGTGGGGACTTTGGAACCAGCAGATCTGCATTCAGTTGCTGACTGACTAGGAGCTTGATGGAGATTTCCCATCTCTCTAAGCCTCAGTCTATTATTGGTTGTTGTTCAGTTGCTAAGTCATGTCTGACTCTCTGTAACCCCATGGACCGCAGCCTGCCCCTCACTATCTCCCAGAGTTTGCCCAAGTTCATGTCATGTTCATTATGGTGCAATAGTCCTACTGCTGCCTACCCAGAGTAGTATTGTGTTAAATTCTTACCTTCTGTAGGAAAATGCTTATGTGCTGTCTCATTTGTAGGAGGTGCTTAAGCAGTGGTAGCCATCACTGTCACCTGCCCAGGAGGCAAATGCCATCACACCGTAACCCTAGTCTGCTTTGGCACCAACTGGATCCCAGAGGCACAACACAGCCATTCAGGGGCCAAGATCATCTGAAGCTTTAACAAAAATCCTGCTTCTGGAGTCTGGCCATTAACCTACAACAGCTAAAGGTTGAATTAACTGAGACCTGATTAGGAAAAAAGAGGTCTTGCTCTCTTTCCTTCCCTCCTTTCCTGCCTCCCCTCCCTGCTCTCTCCCCATTCCTACTCAGTGGAAATGATGTTTCACCCCCAGAACACTGCAGTGGCAGAAACCTGTTACCAGTTTTCAGATCGTCAAATGGCAGATGGATGCAGCCTACAGCCTCTCCCTCCATCCAAGATGTCTTCATCTGTCCCCCCAGGACCCCAGCAAAATGCTCTTGGCAAACACAGGAGGAAAGGATAAAAATTAAGTATAAGGTGCTGCATTTGTAGGGCCCTTTATGGCTTTGGATATGTAATGAGGGTTTAATGGCAGTCAAGAGACAGGTAATTAGGAGCAATCCGCTCTGATCACCCTTGTACACAGCCCCAGATATCTCCTCAACACTCCCGAAACCTTGTTTGCTTTCTCCTAGGCAGAAATCCCACACGGTCTGTACACTGCCAGCTGTCAAGCTAACGAACTGCCAGCGCGTTCCTGAATGGGAGGGCTCAGCCTGGCGAAGCTCCCCTAGAAGCCAGTGCTGTCTTCGCCCCCATGATTGCCTTTATCTAGCTGGTGCAGGAGCCACTCCTAATCACGCTGCTGCTGGCCTCCGAGGGTCAAACAGGGGACCATCGCTACCTAAACAAATGAGGAGGATGTCACCTTTGGGGGAGACTGATAAGCAGTTGGCAGGCAGGCCACGGGGTAGAGAAGGCGCCAGCAGCCAGCAATCTTCAGAGGCTGTAAATACGTTACACTCTCAGCAGGGAGACGGGCAATATAGGCACCGAGAGGCCTTTGTTTAATGAGCTGTCAGAAAGCAGGCATGAAATTATGTTTGAAAACATGTGCAAGCTGCAGAGACAGAGCGGGGGCCTGTAAATGGCCCTCTTCCTTCGTGGTGGATGTTTAGAGCATCTTATCAGTCTGAGAACTGTCATAGGATGAAAGCTATCATTAGCAAACTAATGGTGTTTGAAAGCTACAAATTTTTCTCTCTCTTCTCCAGTTTTGACTTAAATGGATTATAGGAAAAAATCTTAATGGTTTTTTTTTTTTTTCTTGGGATTTTGGTAAACATGCAAATTGGAAGAGAACCAAAAACAAACCACAAAAAAGTGTCTCTGGAAGAACAAATGAAACAGTTATACTTCAAGTCTCTGCTCAGAACAACCACCTTATATTCTTTCCAATTCTGTTGAGACTCCATTCAGAGAACTCTAATGTAACTCCAGCCACCATTTTATTTCAATCAGGCCCATAAAAGAAAACATAAATATGAAATAGATTGCTTTCCTATAACCTGAGTATTAGAATTAGTGGGTAGGTATAATAATCACTTCTACTACATCAGCTATCAAAGAGTAGAGAATAATTTTCCAAAGACTTGAAATTATCCTTGTGGGTCACATGGCTAGAGTTTATTTCTAATAAGGGTGAAACTTAAAGACTTTAAAAAATATCTGTCAAGACGGAGAGGCATCACTGATTCAGAGCATATTTGGGCCTCCGTTCTTAAATTCTGAAATGATGCATGAAGACTTGGTTGCCACGCATGGGTCTTTTACCTTTAGTGCACCAGAGACCTGCATCTCCCATCTCCAGTCAAACCAGGCAGCCAAAAAGACTTTGCAAAACCTCTTTCCCATTAAAAGCCTCAAGACTACGCTGAAGCTGCTTCAGAAGTGGTCACATTCACAAGGACCTTACGTTCACAGACTGAATGTAAGAAAAAGAGAAGAGAAAGGCCTGAGTAGGAAACAATATTTAGATTGAAAAGGTAAAGAGACAAAGGATAGAGAAACAGAAACACAAAAAGAAAGAACCAGGCAGAAATAAAGACTTTTTGATTCATACCAAACAGTGATAACTGACATTCATATGACAATTTGATGAGACCCAATTCCTCTCTTTATGCTTTTTCCCCATTTGCAAATGGGAAATGCAAAAGCAATATGCCTGAAGTCAGGCAGTACAAGTAAGAGTCAGCAATGGGCCCTGCTCGGGGCCCCCCAGGGTCCACATTCCCTCCCACTCCAAATAATCTTGATTTGTGGTCCTGGAGAAGACTCTTGAGAGTCTTTTGGACTGCAAGGAGATCAAACCAGTCAATCCTAAAGGAAATCAACCCTGAATATTCATTGGAAGGACTGATGCTGAAGCTGAAGTTCTAGAACTTTGGCTACCTGATGCAAAGAAGTAACTCATTGGAAAAGAGCCTGATGCTGGGAAAGATTAAGGGCAGGAGAAGAAGGAGGGTGACAGAGGATGAGATGGTTGGATGGCATCATTGACTCAATGGACATGAATTTGAGCAAACTCTGGGAGATAGTGAAGGACAGGGAAGCCTGTCCATGAAGTCTTAAAGAGTCAGACACAATGTAGCGACTGAACAGCAACAGTAGCAAGATTGAAACACTTGTATTGAATTTATTAAAAATAAAATTTGAATGGACATTTGTCAAATCAGATGTTTTTTCAACATTTATGGGGTCGATCATATGATTTTCCTGCTGAAATCTATTATTATGGCTAATAAATCAATAGATGTCCTGAAATTGAAGCCTCTTTGAAAGATGACCCCATCTCAATGCTTCAGTTTTCTCTCCTCTTTTCACACAAACCCATTGCAGTCAGGATTTGGACACTGACACCCCAGCAAACTTGTGCTTGTCAGTATCATCAACGCCCTCCATGTTGCCAAATCCAAATGTCAGTCCCCATCAGAATCCACCTGTCAGTTGTCACAGTTAATTGCTCCCTCCCCATTGAAGTGATTTCTTCACTTGCCCTCTAAGACACTGTACACTTCATTTCCTTCAGCCCCACTTGCTGTCTCCTTTGCCAGATCCTCTATTGCTTGATAACCTCACAGCATTGAAGCGCCCCATGGCTCAGCCCATGGAAATCAATCTCTTCTCCTCTCTCTATACTCACCCCCTTGCAGATTCTCTTCAGTTCCATGGCTTTTAGTAGCATGTAACTGCAAATGACTCTCTAATGTATATCTCCAGTCATGACCACTCCCCTTAGCAACAGCTCATATATTTACCTGTCAACACTGTCTCTCCACTCAGATGTCTAATGAATATCTAGATTATCATGTCCCAAACTGAAATTCTCATCTTCTTCACGCACAGAACTTGCTTTACATGTAGGCTTTGCCTTCTCAGGTGATGGAGTTTACGGTGCTGTTGTCTAATGGGCCTTCATTAATTAGAAAGCATGGACTTTTGTGCTTAGATGAGTGTTTACTACAGCTATAGGACAGGATGGCTTGTCTAGAAAGCTGGAGACTGTCTCCATATTATAAGATCCTTTAAAGTGTGAGCTAACCTTCATATATAGGGTTATTATATTACCTCTTTTTAAGTTCCACTATAATACTTTGACCTACAAAAGAACCCATCCTTGTGCATTTGGGGACTGTTCTCTTTCCTAATTAAAGTCAGATGGTCGGCTTGTAGGGTTTGGATTTTCGTCTTTTTCCTGTCTTCCTGAGCTGCCTCTTAACAGCTGTGGTGCATTGCCAACGAGTTATCAGTGGACAGACATGAGGTTGCTTTATGATGTTAAAGGACATATTACAGCGCTTCTTCTACAGACTACAAAAGCTGGACCTCATGGACAACATTAAATCTTGTGCAAGAGTTATCCTTTTAAAAAATACATGTTGATTTCTAAAATATAGCTGTACGATGCTTTTTGGCCATTTTCCTAACATGTGCTCTATTTCATGACCAGAATTGGATGATTTCCTTGGTCTCATTTTTTTGACAACAAACAACAACAGCAAAAAATTATATCTGACCTTAAATGCTGGAATGGAGGAGACATTAAAAATTAGCTAACTTAAAAATAATGCCTACCAATGTAGTAACTGATTCAGGCAAGTCATCAACAGATGCTTAAACTGCTGGATAATATATGACATGATCTCAAGTTATCATCACATAGATTACTTGTTCGTTACAATGGAGAGGATATTGGTTAGAGAGTGTCATCTAACCATCTAACCATTTCCAATAACATGTTAGACCATCATTATGTGCCTTCTGATGTGATTGGGGAGTACATAACATCACTTATTTAGTACACTTAACAAAAATGTTTTACTTGAATATAATCATGAATAAACAAAATGCAGCAATAATGATTCCGTGGTTATGCAGGAAGAAGTCCTTGTTAGAAGATGTTTAGAGCTGAAATATCATAATGAGCACAATTCACTTCAAAGGGCTCATTAGTGACAGAGAGAATGAAAGAGAAAAAAGAGAGAATGTGGTAAAATATTGACAGTTGTCAAATCTAGGTGAAGGGTCACAGATGTAATAGTCTTTCAAAAGTTGCTGTAGGTTTGAAATTTTTCAAAATAAAAAGTTGGAAAAAAGTCATAAATTAGTGGTTCCATGAAGGGAAAATATCAGTTGTTACAGTCATATATCTCTGTAACTGGCTTTCGAGGCAATATTTCATTGAGATTTATTAAAAATGACAGAAGATAGGTCTATTTGCAAACTTTTGCAACTTTTTTTTTTCTTTTTCAGAATCATAGACTAAACTGCTATTAAAACAGAAGATGTTATTTGTGGTAGAGTAATAATGAACATAGTCACCAGCTACCTAGTCTCTCAAATTAATAGGTTCATTTGCTCTTTTTTTTTTTTTTAATTGGAGGAAAATTCCTTTACACTGTTGTGTTGGTTTCTGCCATACAACAATGCAAGTCAGCCATAATCATACATATATCACCTCCCTCTGGAGCTCTCTCCCCTCCCCCTAGCCTATCCCTCTAGGTCATCAGAGAACTCACTCTTAATTCTTCTCCTCCTTCACTCCCCCGGCCTCAAATCTAGTCAGCCAGTCACCAGCACCAAGGATGCTGCCTATAGTATCTCCTGAGTCTGGCTTCTTCTCTCCATCCGTATGTCAGGCACCACGTGAGCACCAGGAAGAGCCCCTGTCTGTTAGCATGCTCCTCCTCTGCATGGAAACACCTTCCTTCCCTTCTCTCAGGCAACTCCGTCCTCCTCATTCAGGATCATTCCAGGGGGCACCTCCTTTGTGGATTCAGGGATGGTTTGTTGCTCCTTCTACTGGTTCCCACTGCATTTTGTTTTCCTCAAAACATGTCTCCTGGGGACCTGTGCTGTGCTCTGACCAGGTGTTTCTGCTGCCTTTCCACTGGACTGTAACTCCTGCACCTCTGCAGCACGCACATAGATGGTGTTTAATAAGTGCTTGTAGCGTTCATGATGGAACAAGTGAAGACATGATTAGCTAAATGTAAGCTAAGACAGAAAACCTCATTTTAACTAAGATACAGTTCCTAAGGTTATACTGATCCAAGTTGTACATCTAATCTGTTGTAACATTTTTTAAGGTTTTTAAGGGAGTTGAGGTATGGCCAATTCAGTGCACAGTGAGATGGTAGAAGGTAGTCATTTTGAATACTGGATTTTATAAAAATAACTGTACAACTGGAAAGATTCTAGAAAGGAATAATTGTGAGGAGTGAATCTTAGGGAAAACAGAGTTGTCTGCATGTTGAAGTCTGGAAGACTAAAGGATGGAGAAATAAGGCTAACTATAGCGGTGCTAGATATTGGCACCCTTCCCCAGCTCACGCCTCTGCGGTCATACCCTATTGCTGACCAGGAGAATGTATGTCAGGATGTATCTGGAGTAGTCACTAGTAATGGTTGGTCTCAATGTGTCCCTTGTAGAAACCATTTAGCAGTGACAAGAAGCAGAATTTAAGTACTGTCACCCACTCTAGTTTAATGTTTTAATGCATCTGGTGAAAACTCAGTTCGGTGATGAAAAGTAACAATTTCCAGAGGCCTTCTTCAGCATCTTGTGTAGCAGCACATAAAGGCATCAAAAAAGGGAGCAAATGGGAATCAAAACTGTGTGTGTCATGCTAAGTCTCTTCAGTCATGTCCAACTTTTTGCAATCCTACGGACTGTAACCCACCAAGCTCCTCTGTCCATGGGATTCTCCCATCAAGGATACTGGAGTAGGATGCCAAGGCCTCCTCCAGGGGATCTTCCCAGCCCAGGGATCAAGCTTCTTATGTCTCTGTCTCTGCATTGGCAGATGAGTTCTTTACCGCTAGTGCCACCTACAAGGGAGCAAGTGGGAATCAAAACCATATCTAACATTAAATTTCACTTACAATCTGAATGGATTTTAAAATGAAGAGGGGTGGGGAGTTATTATTTAATGGGTTTCAGTTTCAGGTGATAAAAATGTTCTCAAGATGGATGGTGGTGATGATTGCATAACAATATGAAGGTACTTAATGTCACTGTAATGTACAGTTAAAAATAGTTACAATGGTAAATTTTGTGTTAAGTGTATTTTAACCACAATTTTAAAGGATGGAGGGGAAAGTATGTTTAGTTAAACTGAGATACTTTTAGCTTTGTCAGACTACAGACCTTTGAAAAGTTCTTTGGGAAATTCTGAGGGACCATGCTGCTCAGCAACTGAGTTCTTATTGTTGGACTTCAGTTCATTTTATGCCACACAGATGCATGATGTTCTGAGAGAAGATGGGCTGGGCTTATATGGTAAACTTTCAGCCACGTGGAGATATGGTTCAACAACATCAGACATATGAGAAACGTCATGTCTCCTTGAGGGGATCCCAATTCTACCCAGCTCAAGCTTCCTGGTCTGTGACAGGCAGCCACACCTTTCCCACTTCTCATCGCTCCTGTCTTGTTCATATAACCGCCTCTGAAGCAGCCCTGGCAGATTTGAGGTCCAGGAAAGAGGAGTGTGCCAGAGGCGGGCTGCATAATTTTGTAAAATACTGAATGAATGTCTGTGTGTGCATGAGGTAGGTGCTTTATAAAAGTTTTTTTGCCTGAGGTCTAAAAACATAAACCTGATTTCAGATCCTCTTCCTGTGTTTAAGGATATGTTGATATGACATCTTTGCTGGTAGCACTGGTATTGTGTTGAGAGAAGTCTGATAAAAGTTATTTTTAAAAATAGTATTCACTTTTAGAACATTTAGAACAAGTCTCTCCTCTCTTCCTTTAGATTTGTCCAACTTTTTCTCCTGATTAAAATTGTTTATCTGGACTCCAAATGTCCTTGCAGACCCTTCCCCTTTAATGTGTTCCCTGGGGTTGCACTGAGATAATGCGCATGAAAACGAAGACCTTAAAGACCTCAAGTCATCAGCAGACACCGGGGCCTAATCGCTCCTTTGCTATTGAATGGATGCAAAAGGAGGCCTGAGGATGCATGTGAGTGTGAATTTTTGTTGGAAGAACATGTGGCATCCTCTCCATCATAGTCTAGTCTTATAGACATAATACAGTGGTTTCTCTCAACACGGGCTTTCTAGTATTTGCCTGACAGCAATGTCTTCAAGCTGACAAAGCATTGTCTTCAGGCCAATAGCACTCTAGTCTCTAACCATACTTTCCTTTCCTCTCTTCTCAACATTTTGAGCACAGACCTCCCTTTACCTTTGATGGCCTCTGAGACCACATTTCTTCTGCTGCAATGGCAACATTCCCTGATGTACTAATATTTAATCTGTTGCTGTGGGCTTCCCTTTAGCTTAGTTGGTAAAGAATCCGCCTGCAATGCAGGAGACCCCAGTTCAATTCCTGGGTCAGGAAGATCTGCTCAAGAAGGGATAGGCTACCCACTCCAGTAATCTTGGGCTTCCCTTGTGGCTCAGCTGGTAAAGAATGGGCCTGCAAAGTGGGAGACCTGGGTTTGATCCCTGGGTTGGGAAGATGCCCTGGAGAAGGGAAAAGCTACCCACTCCAGTATGCTGGCCTGGAGAATTCCATGGACTGTATAGTCCATGGGGTCGCAAAGAGTTGGACATGACTGAGCACCTTTCACTTTCACTTCACTTTCGCTGTTACAGCACCACCACTGGTAACGATAATAGCTTCCTTCTGTGCAGCAAGTATGTTGCATACTCACATTTCAATGATCACACAATCACTGATCTCAATCACATAATGAAATGATCACATGTCAATCCTGAGAGGTAGGGTAGGTATCAGCAGTTACATTTTCAAGATGCAGAAACTGAAAGACAAGGATGGTGACATGGTTTGCCCAGATCTCTCTGAAGTTTTTAATGGTGCTGTGTCTGCTGCTGGAGACTTGCTGCCTGCATGTGGTGGGCCCAATTTGGGATCTTCAGAGAGGCAGCAGGTACTCTTAGGGGTCAGGAGATCCTTCTTTCTCAGAATTGTTTCTTATTTCTCACACTCTCCTAAGAAGATCCTGTCACTGTATGAGCTAGAAAAGCAAGTCAAGTCTAATGTAAATAGCATCTAAAGTACACTTACATCAACTTCAAAAAAAAGAGGTGACATATAGTGCTGAGAACTGCTAACAACACAAGAACACGTCCTCCACTCTGTAAGAATCAGTCATACGTCATTTGGTACTCTCAGCACACTTTAGAAAGTTTTCCATTACGTTCTCTCAAGTAGCCTAGCTACATGCATGGCAATAAATAACACTGCAAAGGAAATTTGAGGTCAACTGAAGTGGTTTCAAAACTAAAACTATTTGGAAATAAAAGGACAAACTTTAATTTATTAGAAATTAGCAACTACTTTGTGTGTGTGTGTGTGTGTGTATGTGTGTGTATCAAACATTTAATGTTTTTTTTTTTAATTTTTTTTAATTTTTTATTTTATTTTTAAACTTTACAATATTGTATTAGTTTTGCCAAATATCGAAATGAATCCGCCACAGGTATACACGTGTTCCCCATCCTGAGCCCTCCTCCCTCCTCCCTCCCCATACCATCCCTCTGGGTTGTCCCAGTGCACCAGCCCCAAGCATCCAGTATCGTGCATCGAACCTGGAGTGGCGACTTGTTTCATACATGATATTATACATGTTTCAATGCCATTCTCCCAAATCTTCCCACCCTCTCCCTCTCCCACAGAGTCCATAAGACTGATCTATACATCAGTGTCTCTTTTGCTGTCTCGTACACAGGATTATTGTTACCATCTTTCTAAATTCCATATATATGCGTTAGTATACTGTATTGGTGTTTTTCCTTCTGGCTTACTTCACTCTGTATAATAGACTCCAGTTTCATCCACCTCATTAGAACTGATTCAAATTAATTCTTTTTAATGGCTGAGTAATACTCCATTGTGTATATGTACCACAGCTTTCTTATCCATTCATCTGCTGATGGACATCTAGGTTGCTTCCATGTCCTGGCTATTATAAACAGTGCTGCAATGAACATTGGGGTACACGTGTCTCTTTCCCTCCTGGTTTCCTCAGTGTGTATGTCCAGCAGTGGGATTGCTGGATCATAAGGCAGTTCTATTTCCAGTTTTTTAAGGAATCTCCACACTGTTCTCCATAGTGGCTGTACTAGTTTGCATTCCCACCAATAGTGTAAGAGGGTTCCTTTTTCTCCACACCCTCTCCAGCATTTATTGCTTGTAGACTTTTGGATCGCAGCCATTCTGACTGGCGTGAAATGGTACCTCATAGTGGTTTTGATTTGCATTTCTCTGATAATGAGTGATGTTGAGCATCTTTTCATGTGTTTGTTAGCCATCTGTATGTCTTCTTTGGAGAAATGTCTATTTAGTTCTTTGGCCCATTTTTTGATTGGGTCATTTATTTTTCTGGAGTTGAGCTGTAGGAGTTGCTTGTATATTTTTGAGATTAGTTGTTTGTCAGTTGCTTCATTTGCTATTATTTTCTCCCATTCTGAAGGCTGCCTTTTCACCTTGCTAGTAGTTTCCTTTGTTGTGCAGAAGCTTTTAAGTTTAATTAGGTCCCATTTGTTTATTTTTGCTTTTATTTCCAATATTCTGGGAGGTGGGTCATAGAGGATCCTGCTGTGATGTATGTCGGAGAGTGTTTTGCCTATGTTCTCCTCTAGGAGTTTTATAGTTTCTGGTCTTACGTTTAGATCTTTAATCCATTTTGAGTTTATTTTTGTGTATGGTGTTAGAAAGTGTTCTAGTTTCATTCTTTTACAAGTGGTTAACCAGTTTTCCCAGCACCACTTGTTAAAGAGATTGTCTTTAATCCATTGTATATTCTTGCCTCCTTTGTCAAAGATAAGGTGTCCATAGGTGCGTGGATTTATCTCTGGGCTTTCTATTTTGTTCCATTGATCTATATTTCTGTCTTTGTGCCAGTACCGTACTGTCTTGATAACTGTGGCTTTGTAGTAGAGCCTGAAGTCAGGTAGGTTGATTCCTCCAGTTCCATTCTTCTTTCTCAAGATAGCTTTGGCTATTTGAGGCTTTTTGTATTTCCATACAAACTGTGAAATTATTTGTTCTAGCTCTTTGAGGAATACCGTTGGTAGCTTGATAGGAATTGCATTGAATCTATAAAAACTACTTTTATCTGAATTCTACTTGATGAAGATTAAGAATCAAAGTGTATCCATCTCTTCTCTCTCTCTCCCCTTTCGGCAGGGTAAGAGTAGGAGGGACTTAACATTATCTTAAAATAAAATATTTAATTTTTACTGGAGTTGAAAAAGGCTGTAGAATGTTACACAGTATAGAAATGCAGCTGTTGGGTATTGATGATATATAATATATATTAGCACATATCGTGTGGCAGAACTATATAATTTCAAGAGAGTTTTGTTCATATATGAACACAATTCCTATTATTAGAATCCTAATAATAGGCTCTAATATTTGGACCCCATATTCATATTAGAAGAACTTCATAGTAAATGAGTTTAATTCAATAATCATTTGAAAAGTGATACTGAAAGAAACTGACTTGAAAGTCAAAGGATCTTCATTTTAGTCTCTACTCTGTTTCCCACTCTGTGGTCTGGGACAAAAGTCTAAATTTCCTTTGCCTCCATCTTCTCACCTTAAAACATGGTGCCCCCAAATGCTAATAGAGACCTCCCCACCACTAATTTCTTTAATGTGAAATGACCATGTAAGAGCAACTGCCAGGAACTCCAACTCTTTCCTTCAGTTGATCTGAATCCTAGAAAAAAGATAAGCTAACTGTTGAACTGACTCAAAGAACTTATAAGGAAGGTACAGAGAGCTTGATTTGGAATCCTTTTGCTCAACTTTTAAAATAACAGCAATATTATAATTCTGATTATTATTTATAAATTTGGCTGGTACTCTAAGTGCTAACACTTTACATTGATCCTTACAATGTACATAGGAGGGAAATAACATTATCTCCTTTATTACATAATATGCATATATGAAATATAAAATATTATTATTAGATGAAGAAACTAAGGCTTAGAAAATTAAATGGCTTTCAGTGGCCCACACAGTTCTTCCAAATCTAAATCCATCTGACTCTGGACTTTTACTAACAGTGATTATATCATAGGATGTAGGGCCTTACTCTTCAAAAGATGTAGAAAAATATGAATATGTGAACTGTTACCCAGCAAATATAAGTAAAAAGTTACCTTCAAACTAACAAGTCATCGTGCATATACTTTCATCAAGCATTCCTTCCCATTAATATTAAAGGTATTTGTACTGCAATAGGAAAGGAAACATGATTTTTAGTGGGTGTTTCAAGTGGATAAAAGGGGGCAATGGCTGAATCCGTTTGGATTCCATTCTGCTGCAGCCAAATCTGTACAGAAACGAGGCTGTGATACAAATGACTGTACACTTGTACTAGAGGGAAACATATATAGTCTTTAAAGCTATTCAATTTATATTGCTACTCAGTTGTTAAAATGTTGGTGGATGTAGCATGTATATAAATATGACACCAATGACAGCTATAAAGATAAACCTTTTATGTTGTAACTTCTCAATTTAAGCACACAAGACTAAATTTGGGAGATAAATCATGATAATGGGTAGCCACTACACTTATATGAAAATGAATAAATGTCTTATACTATCAGTTTATTAACCTATAATGAGTAGATACTTTATCATCACTTTGTAGATTTTTTGAAATACCTTGGCACAGTTGTGTTACAGATATTGCAGACTCATCTAGTTGCTAAGAAATTAATTTTATTACCGAAAAAATTGATTTTCTCAGCACTCAATAATAGATTGGACTGAAAGAATGTGTGACTGATCCAATATACTAACCAGCTATAAGACAAATGCAGGGAGAGTATGTTCATTTATCTGGAGGCGGAAAGAAGGGATAAAGATCATATACAGATAGGAAGGGAGATTAAAGGCAATCAAAGCCCTCAGGGCACAGTATGAGGAGCCTCCAGGAACAAGTTCCCAGGATTCTCCCACCTAACAGATATTATGGGGATGCTCCCTATATAGGGAGGGAGTGGAGGTTCTCACAGGCGGTCCCTCATGTGGTATCTTGTGGGCAGCCATTTCTGCAAAGCGAAATGGGGGTCAACACTAGATCCTCTGGCCCCAAGTTTACCACTGCAACATACCCTGTGGCTTGATGGTCTCATTACTTTGGTTTTGCCCAGAGATGAAGGTTTTGATATTGGGAAGGTCTAAAGAGCAAATATAGAGCTTTGGAAATAAGATTGTTCAAGGAATGACCTCAGGACATTCTCTGGGTTGCATAGCAACAAGCTAGTTGATAACCTGAGCCCCTTTTCCTCTAGCTGGAGAGGCTGCTCCCCAGTTTCACTTTCAAAGAACAGGACCCAAGATCTCCAAGTGTGAGGCAGCTGGTACTGCTCAGTACCCTCTAAAATCTAGTACCTACGCATGACTGGCACCTGAGCCTAACAATTCCTGTGTTAAGGACTCTCATGTTCAACCTGGTAAAAGGAAAAACAACAGAGAGGGTGGTCCTGCTGCTCTGCTAAGGGCTAGGAGAATCAGAAGAACAGTGTATCCCTCTTGAGCAACACGTGAGTAGTAGCATTCCCACCCATGACAGTCCCTGGCATGTTGTATTCCCACCCATGACAGTTGCCCAATAAAAATTTGATGAATGACTTGAATGCCTTACATAGGTAGGAAGAGCCTATTCCGTGAAATGCAAAGGAACACAGTGCAGAAGGAATCCTGGCTTCCCCTGAACCCCTTCTCACCTGCACTCATGCTCACAAGTTCCCATGGAGATGCTGCAACTGAGTTACCTGAAGCAACCGCAAGCCTGACCTCCCAAGGAATGACTAAATGAGCAAGTTGTGAGAGTGTAAACCATTAGCCAAAAGGTTGGTCCATAACCTCTTAAGTCATCTCTAGACCCATGAGGGGGATTAATTGGAACCAACTGACCACGTCTGAACTGTTTCTCACATCACGTTTCGAAGTAGCCTCTACCTCCTGCCGTTGAAAACCATAGCCAGAAGGCATTTTCCAGAAGACATCCTGTCTGTGTTACCCTGAGATGCTGAAGGAAGGCTGAGAAAATGAGCCCCGACTCTCTGCCAGCTGACTTCAAACACATGCAGTCTCAGCTCACTGGGGTCAACAGGATTTAGCAGCTGAAGTGCAGTCAGAGGTCACTGCAAATCAGCAGTCTTTGCACAGAGACCTTCCAGGCCGGCTGCTCCTGGCATCCATCCACATCCATCCAAACGGATGTGCAGACAATGTGAATGACGTCTCCCGCTGCCCTTTAAAATGCTTTGGTACTAGAGCTCTCAGCATCCCCATCTTAAGCCACTCAGGTACACACAAGTCCGTCAGCAGTTCCAATTAGGGGATCAGAGAAGAAATGAGTAAGACTTCTCCCAGATGGCTCTAGCATGTAAAGTGAACGACTTGGATCTCTCTAATAGATTTTTCCCTCACCTCGGGATGACGAGCCAGACAAGCACAAAGTGCCCATTAAAGGGCGAGCTGGCCTTATAGCTCCCTGCCTTCTCATCAAGACCATTTGGCCACACATCAGCTCTGGAGCCACTTTGCTTGCTGAGCTCCCAGCCTTTATTTTATCACCAGCAAATAAGGCCCGTGGCGAGCCAGTGAAATTATCTGCAGCCTGTGATCAAATTCTGCCATTTCCCCCTGGGTCCTCCAATTTGCGAAGATTTTCTAGGATGCGATGCCTGGAGAAGCTTTGAGCAACCATGCCAATTAGCACTGACCTTGAGCCTCAGAAATGAAGAGGAGTCATGCTGTGGGTAAAGGGAAAAATGGTTTATTGAAAGGGAAAACTCATCTTGCAGCACAAATGGTGTCTCTTCTCGGCCATTAGTACTCATACCAATAGAAACTTTACATCCTGATATGAAAAAATAAAGAAGTCCCCATATGGTGACTCAAGCCCTCTCCCTAACTTGCTCACCAGGGTCATGCCTCCCCAACATTTCTAGGAGAAGGAAGAACCAAATGGAATTGAATATTGGTAAAAATATTAGCTAGCTTTTCAGAATAACAAACCTTCTAAAATTCTGTAGTTTAACCAACAACCATTAATGATCTTTCCCAAGCCTAAGGATTGGGTAAGTGGTTCTGCTGGTAGTCAGGGCTTGGCGCATCTCAGCTGGCCTGGTTCATGCTTCTGCAGTCAGTTGCCTGACTGGCTTGGGCCGGGGGTGGAGGCAGTTGCTGCTCTAGAACAGCCTCAGAGCGGATGACTTGGCAATCTCACACTTGGTCTCTTCTTGCAGCCCAGGCTTTCCCTCGTGATAGAGGTGAGGTTCCAGGGAATTAAGGGCTAGGCTTGGAACCTGCCTGCCAGCACCTCCAATGATTTCTTACGGCCAAAGAGAGTCACGTGGCCAAGCCATATCAAGGGGGTGGGGAAATACATCTAGCTCTTTCATGCCACAACTCACGAGACAAAGGGCATAGCTACAGAGCAGGTTGGAGAATTGGAGCCGTCAGGATAACTCATTTGCCATGATGGGAAAAGGCGATGAAAGAAATAATTTGGGGAAAAGGAGAAATAGGGTCAAGGAGTTTAAGAGGATACAATTGAGTCTAACTCCTGCTGCCCTTCTTTTTCTTCTGCCTACACACTCTCTTCAACCTTCTCCTTAAGCATTGGAAGGTTTAATGTATATTTGCCTAGGAAAAATTTGGCCAGGTCCGATGACTGGAGTTATCATCCAGTTCCTCTCTGAGAAATGCTGTTGGCATCGCCCAGGCCCAGGACATACATATCAGCAGGTGGCATTGAGGCCAACAGGAGTTAGAAGGGCTCCTGGGGCAAAAAGGGATCTTTGAGCTGTGGGGGTACTCAGGCCACTTTTAGGGAAGAGTGGGGGAGTAAGGAGGAGACTCTTAGCATCACCCCATAAGACCTGATCCCTGCCTACCTGTTCTGCATCATCGTTTGCCATTTCCTCTCAGGCACCTGCCACCTGGCAGGCTGCACTACCTTCAGATCCTGAATCATGCTATGAAAACAGCTCCACATCTGCGCACACACCCTTGTCTAAAACAGCTCTTTCCACCCAGACATCTCCACTTTATCCTCCACGTTTCAGCGTGAAGGTCATACCTAGAAGTGCCTCTCCTCTGTGCTTCCGGAATGGACCTCAGCCAGAGCACTCATCACTCTGTTGTAACTGCTGACTTTTCTGTCTTCCTTACAATTCTGTCAGTTCCTTTGGAGCTGACAAAAAAAGTCTTTAGTCCCTGCATTCCCAAGGTGAAGCAAGCCTTTAGCCTCCACATTCCCAGGGCTCTTAATTCAGAGCCTGCCTCATAGGAGCGCTTAATAAACAGCTTCATTTTCTCCTTGGGGAACCATATCGCCTCTATTTATGGAGCAAATGCAGGTTTGTAAAAGCTTTAATTTACTTTCCCTTTGCCTCTGGAGCAGAGCTGAGATGTCTCATTCTAGTTTTGTAGTTGATTTGGGCAAATTTTAACTAATTTGCCTAAAATCAACTAACTTGTAAGTGACAAAGAAAGAACTGAAATCTCCATCTTTCAAATCTCAGCCCAGTGTTCTTTTTAACTTCAGGTTTAAAATGCATTTATTTAACTTTTAATGTCCTTACTTTATTCCCAAAGAGAATTGATTAAACAAGTATTTAAATACAACCATATACGGGGCACTGTTCTTCAAGCTAAAGATATAGTGATACATAAGACAGATCAAGTAGGGGTTATACAAAAAGTAGTACTTACTACAGAGAAGGCAATGGCACCCCACTCCGGTACTCTTGCCTGGAAAATCCCATGGACAGAGGAGCCTGGTAGGCTGCAGTCCATGGGGTTGCAAAGAGTCGGACACGACTGAACGACTTCATTTTCACTTTCCACTTTAATGCATTGGAGAAGGAAATGGCAACCCACTCCAATGTTCTTGCATGGAGAATCCCAGGGACAGGGGAGCCTGGTGGGCTGCCGTCTATGGGGTCGCACAGAGTCAGACACAACTGAAGCGACTTAGCAGCAGCAGCAGGTGCCATTTTTGTATGTTTTTTATTTACAGAGGAAGAGATTGAAACACAGAGAGGTGAAATCACTTGTCCAAGGCTGCACAACTGGTAAGTGATAAAGCTAAAATATAAATGCAGTTTGGTTCCCCAGTCTGTGCTCATAACCACTCTCCTGCTGCTGCTGCTGCTGCTGTTAAGTTGCTTCAGTTGTGTCTGACTCTGTGTGACCCCATAGATGGCAGCCCACCAGGCTCCCCCATTCTCCTCAATTTTCACGAGAAATTGAGCTGGAATCCTGAATTGATCAAAAGAAAAATTATGGCATTTTGTATCTAGACAGATATTCTCTAACTACACTGAGATGTACAAAGTTTGAGTGGTTTATTCAGAGTGGAAACATTAAAACTGAATGCTAAAATCTTCCTGTTTCTTTATATACAGAAGTTTCAGTCCACACAGTTTACAAAGAACACATTTTGAGGCTCAGATCATGTCAATGATGATCAAGTAGTTGACCTAGGAAATGGTTGATTCATGGTTTAGGCCAATGCAAAGGGGGAGGGGGTGGAAGGCAGCACGGTCAGTCTCCTCACACTGTTAATATGATGGTTGACAAAAGGAAATGGGCCACACAACAGCCCCATAGACGCCAGGGAAGGACAAGGTGGTTCTCATTTCTGGCATATGAGAAAAGAGAGGAATCTGATCTTTTATTATATTCTCTTGAGAACCATTACTGCAAACCAACTTTTTTCTGAGTACTAGAAAATGGAGAAAACAGGTAGATTGGCTGACAAGTCCATGAGGGGGATGATTCTCCGTGAACCCATGTGTTCATTAATACTCATAACGGCTCCTGTGCTTTGAGGACTTACTCTGTTCAGACAGGCTGCATTTATTTCCATGCATTCTAAGTAAAGCTCTTTTTCTTTTGGAGGATGGACAAGGAGCCTCACAAGCCTTGGGTGGCATGCCTTAATTAAGTCCCAGAGTTTTGATGACATAATAGAGAGAACGTTTAAAAGCCATGTAAATTGTTCATGCCATTCACAGACTACATTACAAATTGTAACACCAGAGCTCCAGTGGTCCCAAGTGACTAAAGAAAGGCCAGGGCTGAAGAGGAAGAACTTGGGATCACAACCAGAGACAACTGTTGATGACCACTCAAAGGAAGAGAGGGAAAGAGAGGCACATGGGGCCATGAATAAACCCAAACTTGGATCCAATCCTCTTCAGGCCCCTTCTGATTTTTTGTATTGCCTGAGTCTTTGGTTCCCCTTCATATATTCTTGCTCTTGTCAGAGAGGAAGGGGACTGAGAAAACACCTTTGTTTGTTGTTTAAAAGTCATAGAGCCTTTCTTGAGGGCAATCTCAGTAGCAGGAGAGACAGGAATCAGATTCAGAAAAAGCCAGTAGTGAGGAGGTGGAGGTGTGGGGAACTCATCCAGAAAGTAGTAGAAGTGGGAAGGAGAGAAAGTGCATGCTGGTTTGAAGATGGAGTAGGGTCAAGAGCTATTCTCTTTCCAAAATAGAGGAGACGCCTGTGCATGGACAAAAGGAAACGTTTGTAGGGTAAATGAAGGACCAAGGCTGGAATGAAGAAGGAATGGGCAGGGAGAATAAATCCGTGTATATGTATAACTGAATCATGTTGCTATATACCTGAAACTAACACAACATTGTTACTCAATTGTAATCTAATATAAAATAAATTTTAAAAAGAGGAATAGGTCAGAGTTGGTCTTATGTTTAGCCTCAGAAGGGAAAAAGGACCCTTCTGAGGCAGGTTCAATAGAAGAGGACACAAGCATTGAAAAGGAAGGAACCCCTACTGTCCATGAAGCCCTATTCCTCTCAGGAAAAACAGGAGTGTGTATGTGTGTGGCTGAGAGGTCACCCACCAAGAATGAGGAAGGGGAGGTAGACTAGGGCTGGGGGAAGTGGAAAAATGCTGAGATGGCTTGTGTCACATTGCACAGAGCTCTTAGGGTAGAGCTGGACAAGCAGTAGGATCTCAGTATACATGTCTGGAGGTATTTTGCGTAGTGTTGAGAAATAAAGAATAAAACACAACCTTGGCTGGGTATTAGAAGCAAACAGATTTTCTCTGCTCAGGACTCAGATGTGAGGGGAGTCGGGGGGAAGAAAAGGTCTTAGCAGATTTGGAAAAGATCTCAACAAATATTCAGTTCAGTTCAGTTCAGACACTCAGTCGTGTCCGACTCTTGGCGACCCCATGAATTGCAGCACGCCAGGCCTCCCTGTCCATCACCAACTCCCGGAGTTCACCCAGACTCATGTCCATCGAGTCAGTGATGCCATCCAGCCATCTCATCCTCTGTCGTCCCCTTCTCTTCCTGCCCCCAATCCCTCCCAGCATCAGAGTCTTTTCCAATGAGTCAACTCTTTGCATGAGGTGGCCAAAGTACTGGAGTTTCAGCTTCAGCATCATTCCTTCCAAAGAAATCCCAGGGCTGATCTCCTTCAGCATGGACTGATTGGATCTCCTTGCAGTCCAAGGGCTCTCAAGAGCCTTCTCTAACACCACGGTTCAAAAGCATCAATTCTTCCGCGCTCAGCCTTCTTCACAGTCCAACTCTCACATCCATACAGGACCACAGGAAAAACCAAAGCCTTGACTAGACAGACCTTTGTTGGCAAAGTTCTGCTTTTGAATATGCTATCTAGGCTGGTCATAACTTTCCTTCCAAGGAGTAAGCGTCTTTTAACTTCATGGCTGCAGTCACCATCTGCAGTGATTTTGGAGCCCCCCAAAATAAAGTCTGACACTGTTTTCACTGTTTCCTCATCTATTTCCCATGAAGTTATGGGACCGGATGCCAAAAGCAACAATAGGAAAGGTATGTTTCTAAACCTTCTAGCTATTCAAGTATATAATGAATTTTCCTCCAAATAATTGATTTCCTCTTCCATAAATATATCATTTCCCACTCTTTTCCTTCTTTCCATAGTCCTAAATTTACTAGGTACCATTGTTTCATGAACTGCACCATAGACTATTTCTAAAAATATCCCTGTACATGTAGGGTACTTTCTTTCACATTTGCTTACTCATTTCATCCTCCTGAAACCCCATAGGGGGCAATAGGAAGGACAATTGTGTCCATCTCATTCTACGGATAAGGAAAGGGACTCAAGACAGTCTCAGGAAAGTGACTTTTAACCCTCGTTTCCAACATGCTCTCTGAGCCCTGACTTTCCCCTCCACAGCTCTATCATAGTCCTAATTATCACAGACACTGTCTTGTCCTCTGTCTTTATTTATTTAAAGTCTGTCTTCCCAGGTGGATTGTAGGTCCAAGCAGGCATATTAGGGGTCTTGTTCACTATCATTTTCCTAATGGATTCTGTTACCACAGAACCTTCAATGTCTAGACTTATAGTTGACCATCAGTAGATTTGCTGACAGAGGGTCTTTCTTGAACAAATACCTATCACCTGTCACTCTAGCCAAGGAAATGTGATGCCCTGACTGGAAGTTCATATGTCCAGCCCCAAACCTAGAGGGAGATGGGTTCCAGCAGGACTCTATGGGCCAAGAATTGGGGAGGGACAGTTCCTAAGGGGAAAAAAAATGACCTGGTTTAGAAGAAAAGAAAATGCATGACAAACAGGCAAAAACAATGGATATTCACTACAATTACATGTCCTCTGTGTCCCCATTTTTGGTTGAGGATATTGCGATGTTGTAAGATTAAATAGCAAGTCCCAGATCTTGCAGTGCAGGCTTGAAATTCACACTCAAGCCTGGTTGCAAATGACATTGGATTTTTTGCTGTGCTCAGTTGCCTGTTGTGTATTCCTAACACTAATCTAATAATCTGGAAAGTATGACAGAAATGTAGCATGAGTTTTAGATGTTTAAGTTAAAAAATGAGATCTACAGTACTTCTCAGTATTTATAAAATGTTGATGAAAAAAGATGGCTGTAATATGATATGAATCGCCAAGCTATCTAAATCATTCTACAAATAGAAAAAAAATCATGATTTTTTTTTTAAGTTCATGATCTCCTTTAGAAAAATTAAATGGTGAAAATGAGTTAATTGATAAATACAAATTCCTTTTTAGAAAGGACACAGATTTAATATAAAATAATTGCCTCTTTATGACTGATTTATCTTAAGCCTTGACTGCATTTAAATTATATCTTGCCCTTATTCAGACCTTATCTAGGAAAATAAATGAACCTTTCATTCTGGAAGGAGATAGAATGGAGAATGCCCCATGAGGAGACAAAGAAGAAGTAGTCTGAGTTCTTAAAAGATGAATTGAGTTCCTTTTTTTCTCCTCTTGGTTGGTGAGGAAGACGTATATGTCCCGCTGCAGTAAATTGCGAATAACTTGTAACACAGTGCCTTCCACTGGAGCTCTATTAGGAATGCTTTCCCCACCCGCCAGAGTCCACCACCACAGCCTTGTCCGTCGGTCTGAGCCTCCCATCAGAGTCTGATGCATGGTCATCCACTCCAGGGCCCATGGAGACCATCATGGTTGCTGTCTGTTAAATAGGGTGCAGCTTGCTTGGCTCCTAAAACTCCATTTTCATGCTGTGCATTTTCCTTTGAAGTAAGATATGTGACATTCTAGACTTTGGGCCCTTCTCCCCAGGAAAAGGGAAAGCAAACACTGAGATGTGAGCAAACATCGCTCACATCCTTCAAGCCCAAATAGCTCCAACTAAGGCCAAGAGATTAGGGGCCCGGGGCAGCAGAATGTCTCGGTTATTTTATCTCTTTGCCTAAACAGTCCGGAGTTATTGGATAGTTGCCAATGCACCTCTTTGTATGTGCAGACTAGAAAATTTTACATTTTCATTGTAAAATGAAAGTCCATTTTTCCATTCCATATAAATGAAAGTCATTTTCATGCCATGTGAAATGAAAGTCCATACAAGTCCATTGAATGGACTTAATTGTTTCATAAATTTTCATTGTATAAAAAAAGGGGGCTGGATATGAAGCATTATCAAATTTGGGAAGCACGTGGGTAAAATCACCTTCCTTCCATTTGTGATAGCCTGAGCATTTGACAAACAGGAAGTTTGGGGACAGGTCTCAGAGACACAATAGGTGGCACATGCAAGGCTGGGTAAGTAGTTGTGGTAACCAGCATGGCATTCATTGGTGACCTTGACCAGAGCTGTTTCTCCAGAGTGGTGGGGGTAAAAACGTGGTTGCAGTGGATTCAGAAGAGAATAAGAGGAGTACAAATGGACTCTTGAAGGTAGAGACAAGTCTTTCAAGGAGTTTTGCTGTAACTGAGAGTAGAGAAGTCTGATCATAGCTTTGTTGTACAGTGGAGAAATCATGGTAGGGTCGCATGCTGATTGGAGCAATTCAGTACAGAAAGAAGGGTTTGATTTACATTTGAGTAAAAAGAAGAGAGTGCTGAAGCTGTGTCTTTGAGCAGGAAAGAAGGAATAAGACCTAATGCATGAGCAGGGACTGACCTTGAACAGTTCATTTATCCTAATCAGCGAGCACCTGGTCCCCACAGTATAGGTGCAGAGAGTTGGGAGGATATGGCTATGGGAGCCTGTGAAGGTTCTCTTCAGGTTGCTTCAATTTATTAGTGAAATAGAAAATAAGGTCTTCATCTGAGATGAGGATAAGGGAAGGGGCACTGGAATTTGAGGAGGAAGGAAAATATGAAAGATATGAAACACTCATCTAGCTGGACAGCAGAATGAATGACTTAGATGAACCATCCAAAGAAACCTATTGCTGGATTGTTAGGTGATAAACTTAGACATGACCCCACAGACTCAAGCTGTCAGTGCAAGCTTTGAATTCTGATTGGAATTGTCATGTAGTGATGAAATAATGCCTGATGCACAGTGGGGGAAAGTCTACAGGTGGTGGATTTAACCTCACAGTCTTTCAAATATCAAACAGTCTATAAAACAAAAGTATTCTCAATTAAATGAGATAAAGGTGATCTCCCAAGACAAGGAGAGACCTAAAAGAGAATCCTTTGGAAGATGCATTAAAGAAATATTTTGGGCTTAAGGAAAAATCATTGTAAGTGGAGAAGCCAGAAGACAATTCAACTTCCAAAGATGGTAATATAATCTAAATGAAAATGTTGTTTAAATGCTGGGGAAACAAAGCTCATCAAGAATATTTTTACAGTATAATTTTGGAAGTACAGAACACATTAATTTTTAAAGCAACATTTATAAATAAACTTTTAAACAGGGCTTTGTGACTTGACTTGCTCACTCCCCTAGGATGGCCTTCAGGTGGTCTGCACTCCCTGAATTTGTGCATCAAATCTTGTGTGTCTAGGTGAGTATATGCATATTTCTGGAAGTGAGCCTATAACCGACATAGAATTCTCAAAATAGACTCTGACTCCAGAAGAATTAATAAGGACTTCCTTTTTTAAAAAAAGAATGATCTATATCAGAAAGCTTGTGATAAAGGCAGAATATTTTACATCAAAATTTTTTTGAAATGAGGATTTAGAAACAGCTTGGAGTAGTAAGAAACACAATGGACTGGGGTTAAGAATTTGGCTTCTAGTTCTCAATTTGCTTCTGATAAGCTGTCTGATAATAGACAAATCTCCTCACTGATCAGGGCATTGGCTTCCTTCCCTGTGAAAGAATGGAGCTGGAATGCATGATTGCTGAAATCTCTTTCAGTTCTAACATGGTGAGATTCCATAAATGTGTACTGCACTGCATGAATTTTGTTAACAAAAGTGAGAAGGACTGTCTTTATCGAAAATAAAGACCGGTGGAAAGACTTCATGGGTCCTCTGGGTCCTCCTTTTCTTCTCCCAGTAAGTCTCAATGACAAACCACCCATAAATTAAGAGAAATAACAAGTTACTATCTAGAGGATGCCTTGGCTGAGATGGTTGCACAATACTAAATGACACTTAAGACACATTACCCTCTAAGGTGCTCACCGAGAATGGATTTCTAAATATTTACCTCTGACATAACAAAATGTCAGAGGGGGTGTTATTTGTAATTCCAAGACTAAGGAACATGAAAAGTCTGTGAGTAAGAATATTTCCACATGAGAAATATTTGAGTTCCTCCTAATCTCCAGTCCTTCCCACAGTGTATATGTTATTGAAAGTTTCACTGACAGAGCAGTGAATTTAGTGATGGTATATAGAGCTCTCTAAATTGTCTGCTGGGTCATCTGTTCCCACCAGAGCACACACACCTCAGTTGCTATGGAAACTAGCCTCCAAGATGGACGCCAATGATCCCTGTCTCCTCATATTTGCACCTTTATATAGGTCCCTTCCACAATGCATCAGAGTTTGATTGTGTGACCAACAGAATACAGCAAAGGTGGGAACATACGGCTTCCACGGCTAGTTTATAAAGGGACTGGAGTTTTTGCCTTGGTCTTTTGGATCACTCACACTGCAGGAAGCCATCTGCCCTGTCATAAGGACACACAAGCAACCCTGTAGAGGATAAAAGGAACACCAGAAGTGACATGCCTGGTCACAGGTAGATTCATCAACCTCAAGCACTCACAGATTCAGCAAAGTCCTAGAGAATAAATATCCCAATGCCAAGAGGATACATGGATTTTCCATGCAACTAACCAAGATGCCTCTTTGTGCAAGAGGAGGTAGGGGAAGCCCTTGAAAGGAGGAAAGTAATTTTTTCTAAAGAGGCTATTATTATTATCAGAAGAGAATGATGTAGCTTGAATTTCTAAGATTAAGTGTTTTCCACTATCAGCAGGAATAAGGCTCATAAACAAATATAGCTCTCCACTGAAGGCAGCTCCATGTCACAACTCTTGGTTTCATCTCCGTGCGGCTCCAAGCTTCCACTCCTTTGCCCCAACCTCCCTCAGCTCTCAGTGCCCCAGATCTTTCCAGTAGGAACTGGAGGAGAGAAAGGATTATAAGGGGATTTTACTTTGAAGGCCACTGCAGTGGTCCAGGTGAGATGTGTCACTGCCCTCACTTGTGATGTAATCAAAAGCCAGGGCCAAAGAGTAACCAGCAGCAAATGTGTTTGGGTTTTCATGGCAGCCACTGGGTTCTTGGTGCTAACCTCCTGAGCCAAGCCGCACTTGGCTCACACTAGCTCTGCAGTTCACAGGTTGGGTGACCCCTCACACTCTAGGCCTGGGCTTCCTCATTTCAAAAATAGGGTGGAGGTAATAGTGGGGGATAGTGGTGGAGAATTTTGTTTGTGTTCATTTGCTTGTTTTGTTTGCTTTGTTTTTTGATCTGGGTATGGGGAAATGAGGAAGACAATGGGACCAGATTAGATTCTTTCAAACAATTATCCAGCCATAAGACTCTAAGGCTTTATGTTATACCATTTTTTCATGGGAATGCTCTACCTTCAAGACCACCTCATAGTCTACACTTTAACTACTTCAGCAAGTAGATCAAAGGCAGGAAAGCAACCCCTTAAATACTAGCTGCTGAGGGTCTTTCCTACCGAACAACAAGGACAGGTCTTGTTTCTAAACTTAATTAAGGAAAAACTGTTACTTACAAAAATAGGCAAAGATTGCTTCCTAATAGCTGGGCCCTAAGAAGCTAGTCTGATGTGATTTCACAGACACTAAAGGCCAACAAATGTACCCTAATGAGCATCCCAGCAGGTGGCCCCCTTGCTAGCCCTCTCTATACTCTACAATCTAGCTGTGATAACAGCCAACCAAGACCAGCACTCAGATCATAGCCCAGTGCAAACAAACTCACGGATTGTGTAAATCTTCTAAGGAAATAAAGATAAATGAAAATCAACTGATTTGTTCAAACTTAGAGAGAGGTAGGTAGGGGAAGGAGCAAGATAAAAATTATTCTATTGTTTATGACCAAATGCAGCCACATAGCAAAATATTTTTGCTGTATCAATGGCTAGATTTAGCAGTATAGTGGTATCTGTTTTATCTTCTTTTTTTTTTTTGCCCATTCTCCCAAAGGTAGTTTTATTTTGCTGAAAAGGCAAAGAAAGGGGTTAGAAAAATTAGCATTAATTAAACTTTATTTCCCTTGGCCACGGGCCACACAGTTCAAATAAAGTGCAGCCTCTAGCGGAGGCCCCTCACAAGCAAAATCCAGAATGCATGGCTTAATTCGTGTATATTTTCTTTGTCCAACAAGAAAAAAGAGAAAAGGGGAGATAAGGATAAAAAAAGTAAACAGGAAGTATGTCTGCTGTTCACATCCTTCAGTTTTTTGCATTTAGAATAAGTAAATGGTGGTGGGACAGAGCAGGATATAAAATTATTTTCAACTATATAGAAAGATATATAAGTATATACATAAACAAATATTATACATTCTTGACCAAAAGCTCCATTAAAAGTGTTATCTTCTGACCCTTGCCTCACACATCCCTTCCCACTGCTTTGGAAATGGATCCAGATCTGCCTGCCTCTCACCTCTTCACCATGACCCCACCAGTCCAGACCACCATCATCTCTTCAGCAGAATATTTAATTAGCCTCCTAAACAGGTCTCTGTGTGTCCTTCCAAGAATTTGTTCTCTAACAATTCTGATCTGGCTCCCTCTCCCTCCATGACTTCATCTACTATTCTCCCCTTTACTCCTTCTGTTTCAGTCATGAGCTGTTCCTCAAATATGCTAAGCATTCTTTCATCCCAGGCCCTTGGCACTCGATTTCCCTCTGCCCAGAACATTCTTTCGCTGGGTTTGCTTCTCAGCTTGCTTGTCTACTCTTTCACAGCTCTATTGAATGCCTCATGTTATCAGAGGTCTTTTCAGACCACTCTACATAAAATGGCAAAGCTCCACTGAGATTTCCCGGAATTGTGCCACTTTTTGGTCTTTGATGGTCAGCCCTAGAACTTTCATGGCACCTGAGAACTTTCATGGCACTTGAAAGCCTGTCATTTATTTTGCTGATGAGTGTTTACTGAGGCTCGAGGTCTAGGGGAAGTCGACCTGTCCACCCTCTTGGACCCGTTGGTTCTAATCAGTTTGTGTTGTGTGCTCAGGCTATGTTATTCTTTCAAAGGATGTGCCCTGCCCTCCTTCCTTCCTGTTTTACATCTATTTGCTTATCTACTGTCAAGATTTCTCTCTTTAGAATTTATGCTCCTTGAGATACTGTGCTGTTTACTGCTATTTTCCCAGTGCCTATAACAATGTCTGGCACAGAGTTGATGTTCAATAAATACCAGTTGAATAAATAGATGAACGAATGAATAAATGACTAAATAAAATGCATACATATGAGAGAAAATGAGAGAAGGTGGGGGAGAATGAAGAAGAAAAAAAGAATACACAACCTCCAAACAAGGTAAGGAAGGGTAAACATCTCATACTTTTCTCAGTGTTCTTAAATGTGTAAAATAAAAATATATAAATTCTATAATAAAAATTACTTAATGTTTATCTTAAAACAATTTTGTCAAATTTAAGATTTAGCTAAGATTTGAGCACAGAAAATAAAAACATGCTTTTTCTAAAAAAAACAAAACAGTGTTACACAATTCTAGGAGGATGGACAAGTCAAATAGTAGGTAGGTTTCTTGAGATGAAGCCCCAGATTATCCCAGGGGTCACCCACTGAGCTGTCCAAGCCAGACACACAGGCTCCTTGCCACCAGCTCTGTCTCCCCCTGGGTTCCCATGGTCACCGGTACTGTCCACCTTCTAAGGCTATCATTCTGCTTTTTCCAATTCCTGCCTGCATCATCCCCACAAACATCCAGGGGTCATTTTATTCCTCACTCACTTCCCACATCTAAAAGTCAGTCAAGTCTTCTCAATTTTTTTTCCTGAATTTTCTCTAACATCTTTCTTCTTATCTAACCAAACTGTCATTGTCTTAGGGAAGTTCTATATTATTTTTTCCCCTAAATTCCTGCTTCCTTATTCTACTCCCTATGCCTAATCTCTCCTCCTCAGGCAGCTCACCACTGATGGTGGAGGGGTTTTTCAAAAACACAAACTTAATTATCTCATTCTCCATACACCTAAAATCCCTCCATTTAGCACACAGGGTCTCTTCTAGACCAGACTACCTGTCCCGCTAGTCTTCCTCCTGTCTGAGCCCATTGCCTTCATTTCAGCCCAACCCAGCTCCAGCACTTGCAGCTCCTTGGCCTTCACATACCTGTCTGTTTTCACATACCTGACATTGGAATGTCAGTCCTTGGCCTTGTTAGTGGGCATCTATGCTTTAAAATTCACCTCTCTTATCAGCTACTCTAGGGGATTCTCTCTGACTCCCATTGATGTAGATGCAATCCCTCTGTGTTGTCTCACTCATTCGAATCTTACATTGAACTCTTAGCCTCCTAAGGAAAGAGACTAAGTCTCAAACTGAATTTTCATTTTCACATTTAACTCGGTGTTTGAAATGTAGTAGAAATTTAATAAATACTTGCTAGAGGAAAGGGCCAGAAGAGAAAGGGAAGGCAGCTAGGTAATTAGATAGATTAGAGCTATAAATATGTTGAGGGGAAAAGTCCATAAGATCTTAAGATGTGCACACTAAATCTCCATGGATGTTTGCAAACCTTGGACCTGAGATATTTAAAATGAATAGCATGTGATGGTTAAGAACAGACAGGGCATATGAATTTCAATCCCGGTTGAACCACTTAGTAGCTAATTGACCCCAGGCACATTACTTAACCAATTTGAGCCTCAGTTTTCTCATCTAATAAATGAGAAGAATAATATTGTCTCACTGATAAAGCTGGTGTGAGGTTAAATAGGGTAATTCACGTGAAGGGCTCAGCACAGTGCCTGGAAGCAGTGAATGTTCAATAAATGTCATTAATGATAATGATGATGATAATCATTAGGAAACAAGACACTGAATGTTTTTAACAGAACAGTAAGAGGAGGCACAATAATAAAACTATCCAATATATCAAACTGGAATTGCAATCAATGGTATTTCAAAGACCAGCCCCTGAATTAACATCATCATATGAGGGCCTGGGGATGTCAACCAGCTGCTCTTTAGAGCGTACAAGCCAGCATCCCAAGAAAAGGCAGCAGGCTGCTACATTTTCTCATGATAAAACAGCAGTTTCAAAACTGTGTATGCAGAATAGTTCCACAGGATGGCAATGTATGTTCCATGAAACAAAGTGCTCTGGAATCAAACAAGATTTTGAGACTTTGTAAACCAAGTCTAACAATGATACTTCTCTGCAAAACTCCTCTGAGCATCTCTGAGAAGGGGCTGGTATAGTGTGTTTTACAGCATACTGTGTTTTATAGATTACTTCCCAGGACTTCTCAAAAATGCCCAATTCAAAGAAAGACCCAAGGGTCTAGCATTTATCATCCCAGGATCACTGAAAAGAAAGAAAAGAACAACAACGTCCAAATATTACTAAGGGTGAATATTTTGTACTTTTCTCGGTTTTTCTAGATATATGAAAGTAGGTTACTTCTGTAATCAAAAAACTAGGTAACATGTCTTTTAAAACAATATTTTTCTAATTTAAAATTTAGCTAAGATTTGAGAAAAAATAAAAGTAGACATTTAAAAAAAAATCAGTGTTTCGCAATTTTAGGAGAAATGTTCTATGCATTGTGAACTAAGAGAAACAAAATAGGCCTGGTTAATGAATGCAGAGTCCCAGACAATCTTAAAACAGCTGACTCAGAGGGCTAAGAGGCCCTCAAAGACCCTCACAGGGCATGTAACCCTACCTGGACGTCCCACTCTGGGAGGGGGAAGGCCAGGTCTCAGCAGACACCTCAAGGGGCAAGATCTTCAATAGAGAGCTATGTTGGTCCTGGGATCCCCGCATGCCTTGACTTTCTCCCCTGAACCCGCACAGCCTCCAGGAGGGCACCTCTGATAGTATGGAGTCAGGCTACTACTGCAGGGCAGCACTGAGTTCAAGGTGGGCCAGCAAAGGCCTCTTACCTCCATCACTGCCGAGGCTCTGAGCTCTTTTCCCTTGCATTCATTTGCTTTCCAGTATCTTAGGTAATTCTGTAAGTTTCTCCCTTTCATTCCAAATTGGTTTCCTGTCATTTTTATGAGAAGGAATTTATTGGTGCTTTAAAAATATATAAAAATGTCTTTATGCCTAAATCTTTTCTAAACAGGCTTCTCTACACTGTTCTCTGTCCTGGGTTTGGGTTATTTCTCCCCACCACCCCACCCTTTTCTGAGTTCAGAGCTTCTGGGCTCAACCAAATGGAAGTGGATCTGGTAAAGGCTGGAGCGTGGATGTGGGTGGGGTGGGGGCTGGCAGCCGTGAGCTGCTGCCCTTGCTAAGGCCCATTACTCAGTCACTCGGCAAGACTCTGCCCCCAGGCAGCTCGTCCCCCTGCCTCTCTCTGAATAATACACACACCTCACAGGGAGCCATCACTTACACAAATAGCTGAGAGCACCTCCAGAGTACTGTTCAGCTACTAAGTGTTCAGATGCCCTGGGGAGGCCAGATGGAAAGTGCCAGCCTGAGGTCTGAACCTGAGTCTACGGGCAGCTTTCTAACTGGCCTCATAGGCTTTTCCTCTGCAGGGCAAAGTGGTGGTCATATTGAGGCCAGGGCTGCCCTCCACGTCCTAGGGAAGGGGCTGGCACTTTGCCAGTGCTAAGCAAGAGACCTCCCCGGGATCATGGCAAGTAGTGGGTTCACCACTGGAGCTCGGGAGAGAGGGGGTTTTGGGGTGGCACATGCCAGTGAGCTGGAGAAGGGAATGGCAACCCAATTCAGTGTTCTTGCCTGGAGAATTCCATGGACAGAGGAGCCTGGTGGACTACAGTCCATGGGGTTACAAAGAATCAGACACGATTGAAACCACTGAGCAATGGGGAAGACCCTGCCTGGAGCAGAAGCTGTGTGCCATCAAGGGGACAGTGATTTTAATTGATATCTGTGTCCAGGGGCGGCTTCTCTTCCTCCTCCCAGGTGAGAAACTGCACTCCACACGCATGGTGTAGGGCCAGGTAGGGCGTTTTCTCTTAGAGCAGAGCAAGGCCAGCACCAGCTATGGAACACCTTGTGTGCTTGGCTGGCCTGACTGCCCCACCAGCCTGTTCTGCCAGTCACCGACCAGTGTTCTAACAGGTTCCCCTCGTGCCATGTGGCACCCTCCCAAGGATCCCCTTATGGGGAAGAGCCTTGGGAATGCCTTGGCCCACAGCCTCGAGCACTCAACCTCCACACCTGAGAGCTCTTAGGACTTGGTCAGGACTTCAGTGCATGCCATGCTCTCATCCTGGAGGCATGGTGCAGAGCAGGGTGAAGCCTATGAGGAATGGAGGGCTTCAGTATTCATGACTAGATCCTTAGAGACACAGCAGAAAAAGAGAGGACTCCAGAGGGAAAGAGGAAGGGATGCTGAGCCAGGTATCTAAATTTCCTCTCTGTAGTTTCTGCCTCCCTTTGGAGTTCTTAAAATTTGATCCTACCTTTGGTGTTACCTATGGGGGAATGGCGGGTTTCCCAGTGGTGTTAATGGTAAAGGAAATATAAGAGACATAAGTCGACCTCTAGGACAGGAAGATCCCCTGGAGAAGGGCATGGCAACCCATTCCAGTATTCTTGCCTGGAGAATCCTGTGGACAGGGGAGCCCACAGTCTATAGGGTTGAAAAGAGGAGGACGCGACTAAAGTGACTTAGTATGCACACATGCGTGGGGGATGGCATGCTTCCTTAAATCACATTTTAAACAATCATTTCCAATATTTTCTTCAGAGACCTTTTGCTTTTATTTCTAGTTAAGCTTAATAGGACAGTGGTGGGGTGTGCATGTGTGTGTGTATGTGTGTGTGTATGTGTGTGTATTTGCACACATGCATGGTTAAGAAAAATATTCACTCCAATAGCTCATTGGCAGGATGGAGGCTTCCAGTAGGTTCTGGGTAATACCTGAAAGACTTTTAGCCCATCTGTCTGTTCAATCATTTGTTCATACATGCCAAATATATGATGCAAAGATTGGTTGTAACTGAATGTATAATGGGCTTGGAAATCCAAGTTATAGTCAAAGGATACATGTTTCTGCTCTATAAGGTAAATAGGTCTTTGTTACTAGCAAAATAATTCACTACAAATATTTCAATTTTGAAAATAAGTACTAAACTCTCTGGTCAAAATTTAAATCAGAGCAAGTCCAATGAAAAGCATTAGTCTTTGTCAGGACTTTGAGTAGTTAGAGAGAAAGTAACCTGATTCCATCTAGTTTACAGCACAAGAGGAGTCCATCCATGCACATAACTGAGAAGCCCACCATTATCAGATTTAAAAAGTCAGGCTCTGGTGGATTCAAGGGCTTGGATGACATACAGGGTTTCTTTCTTCCTTAGTCTCTCTTTCTCTCTCTCTTTGCCTATAGATGGGAAGATAATACTGGCAGCTTTAAACCCATCTCCTTACAGCCATTGCTCCAAATTGATCAGGCATGCACACACTTCCTCAGCATCTATGTAACAAAGCTGAATAAAAACGACCCTCTCGATGCCAATCACTCTGGCTTGGATATAGAGGACCTGGACTAGCCCTCAGGATCATGGCCCTCTTCTGCATCTGGGGTCATGTAGAGGCTGGTGGAATGGAGAGCTGGTGGGGTGAAGGGCTGGCAGACTGGGATGCTGCTCCGGGACTTGTGGATATATGGGATCCTGTAGAAGTGGTGAATCATGGTTCCCTAAAGGACAAGTAAGGTGTGCTTGCTAGAAGAAGGGTAAAAGAATGCCAGGTGGACAAATAATTTCTCAAAGCATTATTGTAAAATGTCCCTGGAAAGGGATTGATTCTGATGAAAACAGTCTCAGGAAACTAAAAGTGGAAACAGAGAAAATACTGAGATGATTTAAAAGTGTTGAATAGATTATCATTATTCAATTATTACTTGCTCAAGAGAGTTTGCTTCAGAAAATACCTTCACAGTGAAAATTCAGGAATGGTGGTATCTTGATTAAAATGTTTGTTTTCATAAAACAAAGTCCAAATAGCTTCAGAGTCAAAACAACTTTTCCTGGAACTGAGGTATTTTTTCCTCTAAAGAAGTCCAAATTTAATTAAGAAGGGATAAACAGCATCTGGACATTCCTGATCTTATATCTTGACATAATTTAGTCCCAGAGGCAGTCATGTTTTCTTAGAAGACGATCCGCTCATTCCTTCTCATGTGCTTTGTCCTTGAGTTGGGGAGAGAGGAGAGGTTGCTGGAATTTGTCACAGGCTCATGACTACCACCTATCTTCTCTGCTTTAGGAGACTCTGCACTAGAGATGAGAGAGAGAGAGAGAGAGAGAGAGAGAGAGAGAGAGAGACCCAGTACTTCACTGAAGTATTCCAAAGGCTCTTTGGAATCATGGGGCTCCAAAGGGGGTTGCTGTCACCAACTGACTTTTGGCTGTTCTGCTTTACACAGTTTTATGACTTTTAATCTATTTCCATCAGTTATCTTGTTTTATGGCTGCAAATGATAAGATAAACTGGGTCCTCTGTCTCTCTCTCTCTCTGTCAGTGTCACAGGTTACAGGACTCATTGCTGGTCTGTAAACCAAAACAAGACCATGGCCTCTCAGCTCTCTTGTAACCTCCCCCATACAACTCATGCAGGCAGGATATTGAACTCCAAAGCCTGGCTCAATGGGCAAGAGACTAAGCTGATGCCAATTTTGAAAGAGGTTTAGCAAAGCTGTCTCCCTCAGAGATCCCATCACGCCTGTTTGACAAAGCCAACCTTCCTTCTGGTCTGTGGGCAATTTCTCCTTAAAGCTAAAGCCAATCAGCTGTGTGACTTGAACAAGTTACTTCACCTTTCTGGGCTCATCTATAAAATGAAGAGAATTAAGTGATTTCTGTGGCCCTTCTAGTTCTAGCAACCTACAATGCTGTGACATCGGGATGCTGTGTCCCACCACCACGATATAAGGAATTTCTCTCCAACCATAACTCCTTCTGGTGTCTGTCAGATAAAGGCCAGCCCTAACCTCACCCCCAAAGGGTCTGTGTGCAATTGCAGGGACAGACAGGGGGCTAGGCACCAACTATATTCAGATGAAAATTGGTAAGGTTACATCAGTAGCATCCTTAATAGTGTGGCCATTTTTTTCTCCTTCTCGCCTCTGGGATTAAAGCTTGTGTGCTGACTGTTGAAAAATCAGTCATTAACGGCCAGGAAATGACTTCCCCATCCATCAGAACACTGCTCAGCCATGTTTCAGCTTTTTTCCCCTTTCCCTGTGTAATTATTCTCATCCACCACTGATTACAGTTTATAATAGCCATAATTCTCTCCGAATCAATCATTACTTTACTTTACCACGGGGTTACCAGGAGAAACATGAGGGAATGCAGATACCCCCGGCTGGGTTTTATTTTTTGGAAATTGCCTGCTTTCGTCTGGATCTCATTTAATCATCTGGATGTTCAAAGAAAAGCTAAGATTTTAATTCAAAGGCTTTTTTTTTTTTTCTGACTTGCCCTGAACTCTTCTTATTATTTTTTTTAAAGAGGAAATGATGGCTGGTTAAAAGAGGCTAATATTGCGCAAAATCGACTAGCGATGTTGTTTGGAGTGACTGGTGGGGGACACTGTGGATTCTTGTCATGAATCCATATGCTTATTTGGCACTTTCCCTTCCTGAACATGATTGAGGCTACCCATCCTCTGTGGTTTCCTGGAAGGTTCAAGAGTTGTTCTTTCCCTCTGTGGACTGATTAGAGCAAATATTCCTATTGGCGGAAACAGTTTTTTTCTTAAACACTCCAGAGAAGTATGACAATCAGTCGAGTACAGCTTAGTGAGAATTTCAGGCAATTCAGTTTTATTTAGCATTTACCAGACTTACTGTGTTTAATATACTGTGCCAGTTCTTCAGTGAGTTAGAAGAAAAAGAAGAAAATGATCTAGTCCTGCATCCGAAGCTCACATGATGATGGGAAGTGGTAGGAAGATAGACACATAAATAGCCATTTCAGCTTTCATCACATGCGCCCTGGATTCGGGGAGTACAGAGTACATCAGGAAAATGAGAAGAGGCTATTTGTATGCTAGGGATTGTAGAATTCCTAGAGGAAATGTGACTTGAGCAGAACCTTGGAGGAGGGGAAGAATTTGAATGAATAGTCATTCCAGCCAGAGGCGGCAGAAATGAGCCACAATGGCCTGGGAGGTGAAGAGAGGATGAGGGAGACTGAAGCCTAGGGGAAAGGCAGAATGACCTGGGGCCGCAGGATGGTGTGAGGGTCCAATGGCTGGTCAGTATCCTGTGAAAAGTGAAAGTGAAAGTCACTCAGTCATGTCCCACTCTTTGTGACCCCACGGACTGTAGCCTGCCAGGCTCCTCTGTCCATAGGATTCCCCAGGCAAGAATACTGGAGTGGGTTGCCATGCCCTCTGCCAGGGGATCTTCCCCATCCGGGGATGGAGCCCAGTATCGTGTAACTCCCAGGAAAGTTAAGAGAATCACATTAACTCTTCTCAGAGAGTTCTAGACATACTCACTGAAGCAGGTTGGCAAACATGACAAGATAGTGCAAAACACATAATTCAGGATATATCATTGGAAACCTGAAGCTAGCTAGTGAAGTTTGGGACCTACTAGTTATAATGATGAAAGGAGCAATTTTACAATATCTTGTGCCATGCTCAGTTGCTTCAGTCATGTCCAGTTCTTTGCGATCCCATGTCCATGGGATTTTTCAGGCAAGAATACTGGAATGGGTTGCCATGCCCTCCTCCAGGGGATCCTCCCCACCCAGAGAGCAAACCCGAGTCTCCTGCGTCTCCAGCATTGCATGAGGATTCTTTACCACTGAGCCACTGGGGAACCCTTTACAATACTGGACCCTTACCAAAAAAAAAAAAAAAAAACATGGTCTTTTTAACCCAAACAAAACCAGGTTGAAGTTGAAACTCTAACAAAAGATATTTTATTTTTAAAGTTTTAAAATATTAACATAATATTTTGGAAGTACTAGATCAGCATAAATAGTGAATGGGCTCAGGCCTGTGTACATAAAAGAAGGGTTGTATCCACAGTGGGAGTGTGAGTAGCACACTTGACCTTGCATCCCTCCTTACTATACACCATTGGTTTATTGGGGGAACCCATGAACTCTCATAAAACTCCTTTCACCCTCATTTGCCATATCTACCATATGAGAGACATGGAATAATTTATGCAGCAAAAGCCCAGGGGTCTATCATCTGGGGAAATGTTCTAGGTAGCTGCTAATCTGGAAGTTATTTACCTTTCTCCAAACAGCCAGGGTGGTCCATATCAGTGGTTTCCAGCGTTTTTATTTCATGAGCTGGTAAAAATAATTTTTTTTTAATTGAATGGTAGTAGGGGGAAACATAGGTTTGCCTACTTTTTATTTTTCCAAGTCAGGGCATAAAAAAAAACTCATCTATAATTTCACACACACAAAAAGTACATCTTGTTTATCTATTTTAAATACAGCAATGTGTTCATGTAGCACAGGGAACTCTGCTCAATATTATGTAATAACCTACATGGGACAAGAATTTGAAAACAAAACTGTTGTTTACCCGTTCGATAGTGTCCGACTCTTTGCAACCCCATAGACTGTAGCCCGCCAGACTCTTCTGTCCATGGAATTTCCCAGGCAAGAATACTGGAGTGGGTTGTCATTTCCTTCTCCAGAGGATTGTCCCAGCCCAGGGATTGAACCTGGGTCTCCTGCCTTAGCAGGTGGGTTCTTTACCACTGAGCTACCAGGGAAGCCCTAAAAAAGAACAGAAACATGTATATGTATAACTAAATCATTTTGCTATACACTTGAACATATCACAACATCGTCAATCAACTGTATGTGTGCAGGCTACATTGCTTCAGTCCTGTCTGACTCTTTGTGACCCAGTGGACTGTAGTTCACCAGGCTCCTCTGTCCATGGGATTCTCCAGGCACTATACTCCGATATAAAATTAAAAGGTAAAAAAAAAAGTTAGAGACATCCCTGGTGGTCTAGTAATTAAGAATCCACCTTGCAATGCAGGGGACGTGGGTTCGATCCCTGGTCAGGGAACTAAGATCCTACATGCCTCGAAGCAACTCAGCCCTTGTGCCCCAACTACTGAGCATGCGTGCCACAACCAGAGAATCTGTACACTGCGATGAAAGATCCCATGTGCCACAACTAAGACCAATGCAGCCAAATAAATAAATCAAAAGCTTAAGGAAAAAAAAAACACATCTTGATACCCAAAGCATACCATAATCTTGGCACAGAAGATAATCCTATTAATGAAAAACTTTGTTTAAAAAAAAAGTCTCACTTCATCATCCTTACTTATCTCATTTTGCAGCAGAATGCTCAAAGATGCATTTTTGAAATGCATGTACTCCATGGGACCTTCTGATCTGTGTGAGTTCTCTCTCTGGCTGCTAGAAGGTAGCTCTAAGAGTCACAGTTCTGAGGTCTTGTCTCTTGACACACATTGGAAGAAACAGAAGGAACCACTTCATTTTCCAGCATTGTCCAAATTGATCAGGAAGTAAATCAGGATTGCAGTCACAATTGAAGCTCCCAGTGTAATGTTTGAAAACAACAGAAGACAGAGGCTGAGAAATCTGTCTTTTAATTAATGTATCAGCCCTGTTACTGAGACTGTTATGACCCAGGCTGTTAGGCTTTTTGCTGACAAGGGCCTGTGGGGCATAGAAGACCAGCCAAGTACATGAAATTAGGACAAGAATATCTTAAAACCTAGCCAGAACCTTAAAACCTAGCCAGAAACATCTCCTTTTTAAGTCTCTCTTGGCAGACGTTTTCATGTATCCCAAAAGTGGGGACAGAGGGAAGGAAAGGATTGATAGCTAACAATAATTATGAGCGAATACTTGCTATGTGCCTACTAGCCTACTAAATAGGATGTATGTATAAGTATACTGAATACCTTCTATGTTCTATGCTAAGACTTTTGCCTACACCTTCTCATTTAATCCTCAAGACAAATTTATAAAACAGGTATTCAACACAATGTCTTTTTTATTTGGAGAAAATAAGTCTAAGAGAGGTTGAGTAATCTGTCTCCAAGTACAGAGATGGGAGCAGAACTCATATTTACCTGAGCTGAAAGTCTGTCCTGACCAATGCAACAAGACCCTCTCTGCAGGATTTGTGGTTTGTTCTGTGTCATTACCTCACTACACATGTGCATGCCCTGCAGTTACACATTTAGCAGACTGTTTATGGTCTATTCCATCATATGGACTTTCTAGGTCTCAATGAACTCTTTTTCATTTGTATAAGGTTCTGGGTTGAAAGATGGTCTTCAGATAATAAGGGATGAGCCTTGGACATTAAGTATCAGAGACAGACAGGGGTCTGGCGTCAAGAAGGCTGATCATCAGGTGAAGAGTGGTCATCACAGAACAGTGGTCATCACAAAACAGCCCACACTGGGTCTCTCCACAGACCCATCTGAGCAGACTGCCCTTGCCATCAGGACTGGGTAATGATTTCCAGGGCTTTGAGAAAGCTTCTGCAATCCTACAGGCTCTGGCCTTCTCTGTCTGCTGCATCTCCCGGGTTGGCTGCAAATTCCTAGGAACATGAATCTCCTTCTTTCCTCTAGGGCTCTGTTCTGTCTTTGGCCCCAAGTATTTCATAGCAGCCAATACCGAAAAGAAGCCCTGGGAGAGAGGAAAGCTTGCATATTAATTCCAGAGACAACGTAATGAGAATTTTATTCACTTACTCTGAATTCCCCGGTGTACCTATCCTCCCCTTGGTTCATTAACTCTCTGTACCTTGCCTGTGTGCTGACTCTCCAGAGTACAAACGCACTCCGTTCCTTCAGCAGATCATCAGGTCCTCTCCTCCATGCATTTCCCCCAGGACCACACATGTGCGGCTGCTCCTGCCCCCACCAAAGTCTTTATCCAGCAGGCTTTCTCCTCCTCAGGATAAGACAGTCTCCTGAACTCCTTACTGTGAGGCTTATTCTCAGATCTGTAATCCTTAGAGGCTATGCTGACCTTTCCTTCTCTGATGTTGGAGTGTGTATGAGTGTAACCCCATCACACATGTGTGTGTGTGTGTGTGCATGTGTGTGCACACGTGTAACCTTAGTTCTCATCACTCCCCAACACAGCAGACACAGTTATTTCAGAGAGGGACCCCAACTCAGTTGTGGTCAAAAGGACAAAACACTTCCCAGTAATCTGAGTTACAATTCTGGATAAAGATTTAGATGTATGAGAAATTGTGTAGGAATGGGGAGGGAGGTTGTGATTTGGGGGAAAAAATATACACTAGAATTTAAAATCCAGCCAAGGTAGGTCAGAGTCAGGATGTGACAGTTTCATTCTCAACTTAGATAAACAAATGTGTTTTCACATTAAGAAAACCACATTTAGTCTCTGCCAAATACTTCTACCAAGGGGTATCTCTAAACTACCCAGGGATGTGTGTGTGTGTGTGTGTGTGTGTGTGTGTGTGTGTGTGTGTGTCCCCTTAACTAGCACATGTAGAGGAAGACACAGCTCTCCCCCATCTTGCACACCTGCTCCATGCTTCTCTAAAGGTGGCAGCGGGTGCTGAATACACTCTTCCTGCTTTTAAGGGGCAGGACTGACTGCATGGGCGTGAGCACGGGGCACTGCACTCAGGCTCTGTGCTTAGTTTAATGCTCTGCTGCCACCATTGTAAATTCTTAGTAATTTATAACAAAGGCTCTGCATTTCTGTTCTGTACCAGGCCCCACATGCTATATAGCAGATCCTGATGAGAAGCATATGATAGAACAACGGATGTACTTTCAAATCACCTGAGAGGCTTCGGAGAAATATCACTATTCTAGAATCCATTTGGAAAGGGGCCCAGCATTGGTGGTGTTTTGAAGTTTATTTTGAAGTTCTGCAGGTGATCTGATCCACAGTCATTTGTGAAAATACAGGCCTAGAGGATTTCTAAGATCTACGATCTGTTTTCTGTGATCATGTATTCATTTTCTTTGGCGCTTGTTACAAGCATTACTGTGGCTGCTGTTTTCCATTCCATGATACAGTCAAGCTTGTTTTAATTTAAAACTAACACTTAAAACATTTAATTACCTGGTAAAATTGGCACTCAGGAAGATGCACCATGTTTAGCTTCTACGTAACTCACGGTTCTGTGCTCTCAGATATGTATGCAGCCCACTTTGAGAGGGCCAGGACTAGACTAAGTATGATTTTTTAAAAACTCTTATTTCTCCAATATTCTTGCATCCATGATCTGTCTCCTATAGATCTTTCCACAGAGGGCCATGTTCATGTAAGAATAATTTCTTAGATGTGTGTCTTGCCCTGTTAATATCACTAACCCTGGGCCGTTGAGAAGTTCAATGCATATACCGAACAGCAAGGTCAAAATAGGGTGAGACTACTGTAGGCCAAAGGAAGAAAGCTGAGTTCTCAGCTGCTCCAACAAGTTAACAGGAGTCCCACTCTTAGTCACACCAGGAAACACCAAGGCTGCTGAACAGGTAATACCAAGTTAGATCTCTTACTACCCTGGGATTACTCTAGACAAAGACACAGCAAAGGGAAGTTTGCCTTCCATGTCTCTTGTTCTCTAAAGGATCCTTCAAAATGGCCAAAGGGCTCTGTGTATTCTGCCAGCCTAAGCAGACCTTCCCACTAGTTGGATAGTACATTACATGCCCCAAACCATCTTTATTTTCTCACACAACTGCCCTTAGAATAGGACTTGATAGAGTAATTCTCATTTAAGTGTCAGTGACTGATAGGGACAACGGGGTCTACTTAGTTCTTTTCAAGTGTAATACATTGCAACAGGGCTGCTAGTTACTTAATCTAAAAGAATATGGTTTTAAGGCAGAACTTCAGGCCTGAGTGGTAAGCAAGGAAGAGTATAGTCAGACCTAGAGCAGGCTTCCTGAACCGCCTTGAAATAGCACAGCTCCTCAGGCAGCTGACCATATGTTTGTCATTTAAGCAACAAATAATGCTATCAGCAAACAAGTCTTTGAACATATGAAAGCATGTATTAAAAAATCAACCAACCACATAAACAAAAAGTACCCAAGGATATCGTTAGAATTCCTATTCAAATTGCTCAAAGATGGAAAGATGAATTCAGGGTGCTCCAATAAAACCTGGCAGTTAAACAAGGGGTTTAGCATTAATACTATGAAAAAGAATAAAGGAGAAAAAAGGTGAATTGCAATTGAGAAGGATCTAAGCAAATCTCTGGGGTCTCCAAAACACTTTGGGTTCAAGAAATCAGCAAAGGGATACACGTGAAAGATTTAAGAAAGGAGCTAACCAAGGTGCCCTGTGGAGAGAAAGTAGGTGCTGAAATACAGCCCACATTCCCCTCAGCAGGCCCTGGATCCTGGTCTACAGGTACACTCACCCAGGGGGGTTCCCTCTAATATGTCCATTTAGAGGGAATGCTGTTTCCTAATTAAGTCTGTCAGAAGAACACTTTCTTAATTTTCACAAAGATTTCTTATAGGCCAGCAGCAGCCCTGAAATCTATCCCAGTTAATCTGTGGTCAGTACGCAGAGAACTTTAAGGCAAAAATAGCCAAAGGAAGCAGAACCTCATGGGAATTCAGACCTAGACTCAAAAAGGAAGACATTTTTAAAAAGGCAAGCAAAGGAATGGAGATTGGTAAAACAAGTACATTTAATGGGTGTCTGAAAAATTTTTCTTAGTATCAAGTCACCAATTTTGTCTGCCTGCCGCAGACAAAAAAGAAGTGACCCTCCTCTCCTTACTGCAAGGACTGTAATTTGGGGACAATGTAAAGGAGTATCTCTTGAAATCTACAAGCCAAAGAATCCACCCTTTTTAATTTCACTAATTTAATGTGAAAGAGAAATAGGTTCCTTTGCAACCTTGACAGCTAGCTTTCTGGGAAGGTGTCTAATATCAGACATAAAATGGAGACATGAATCAATGAGACTCATTAATATTCATAGACAGCAGATTAAGGTGGGCGGAAAAATTATTTATGAAACAGAGGTATTGTCTTCCTCTCACCAAAAGGATTTTGTTTAGAGAGGATTGGATTGGGTGACAGGGCTATGACAGATTAAGTATGAATTTGCAGATTTCTTGGTTTATCGTCCAAGGAAAAGAATCTAAAGCATTTGCAGGCAAAGAATGTGCTGGGCTGAGAACAGTAAATGCTTCAGCACCACACGCCAGTAGGTGTAATGAGCTTCAGACACCACAGCCGTGATGGAAAGCACTTGGAAGGAAATGAAAGGAAGGACTGAGAATGTGGTTATGTAACAAAGGAACAAGCTGAAAGCAAAACGGAGCTTAGCTGATGTCGAGAAAGGTGGGGGGATAAACACGGATGGTTCATGTTTTATTTATGTATACGGGGGGGGGGGCGGGAGATAGCATACAATTCAAAATATAATCAGTAATTTACTCATTTCTTTTCTCACAGTGCACATGTATTTGTGGTGCTGCATAAGAAACCTTTGTGTTATTTCTGACTGAAGGTAGTGGGTGCTATTTTATAACTAATAAAAACGAGAGTGAAAATCCCTGAGTTAAGAAGTCGTCTTGGATCCTCAAATGAACTCTGTTAACAACATACTTACACAGTTTGAGGATTTATTGCTAGTCCCTTATCTCCATGAGCCCTTTCCTCCTTTATCTTCCAATCTGTTACAGTCTTGTGGAAATAAGCTGTTGTGATCTGCAGGAATTTTAAAGTGACAGGTGAAAACAAAAATTTTTTTTTTCTGAGAGTGGCAAAGAACCTTAAAATAAGACCTTGAATTGTTCCCTAGGGCATACAAAATGCCATGGCTTTTTTTTTTTTCCCCCCTCTTGATTGCACTTCAAAAAATTCAGTCTCCTATGCATGCGCCCAGCCCATCATAGTTTCCTTGGTTGCTATAATGTTGTAAACAGAAATTGGAGCAGAGAAGATAGCATTCCATTTTAGATCATTGACACACAATGCTTAAATTAGATAAGATCTCCAAACCAATTTAAAAAAATTTTGGTGGATTTCAACAGATGGAATTTAAAACCACATGCTTAGGAATTTGACCGTCAGTTTTTGAGGACGGGAGACCTGGAATTGAGTATAAACAGAGCTGTATGCAAAGCAACACAACAAGGCTAAAAGGAGGTTCAGAAACAGGGTTTGAAACTGGCCATCGTCTGCCCTAATCACTTCTCTGTGCAAGTGTAGACACAAAGACTGGAGAAAGCCTTGGCCAGATGGATAAACAGTATGTAGTACATCCATACAATGGGATATTATTCAGCCATAAAAGGAATGAAGTGTTGATGCATGCCTTGATATGAAAGAATCTTGACATGCCAGAATAGGTAAATCCATTGAGACAGAAAGCAGATTAGTGGTTGCCAGGAGCTGGGGCAGGGGTGGGGTGGGGGGGCAGGTGGAGGGTGAGGGGAGAATGGCAGTGACTTCTAATATGTATGGGGTTTCTTTGGAGGAGGTGATAAAAATGTTCTGGAATTAGATAATTCTTGCACAAACTTATTAATATGCTAAAACCCACTAAAGTGTACACTCTAATGTAGTGAATTTTATCTTATGTGAATGTTATCTTTATTTTAATTGGCCCACAAAAAGGGCAAAAGGAAAAAGCAAGTGAGGGAACTTGAGCAAAGTTTTCTGTCAAGGACCATAATCCAGGCCTGCTCATCTGAAGGGAATGCCCTTCACAGAGCTTCTTTGTGAAATCATATTTTAAACTATAAAATATCATACATAGAATGACAAAGACAATCAATGATATTAAAATGTCATTATCAAAATATTTTTAAAACTAAATTTGTGATCTAGTCATATATATGTGCTTCTATAATACCACATCAAATAGCAAGAACCAGCAGCTGATTTGAGAACTATTGTAATTTCAGAGTCATGATGAACATGTTGATTTTATGTCTGCAATGACTATTATGAGATATGAAATCTGTGGTTTCTGTTAATGACAATCACAAGTAGTAACATTGGTTTGTTGCTGACACTCATTATTGAAGGAAATGCTAAATTTCAGTTCAGTTCAGTTCAGTTCAATTCAGTCGCTCAATCGTGTCCAACTCTTTGTGACCCTACGGACTGCAGCACCCCAGGCCTCCCTGTCCATCACCAACTCCTGGAGTTTACCCCAACTCATGTCCATTGAGTCAGTGATGCCATCCAACCATCTCATCCTCTGTCGTCCCCTTCTCCTCCCACCTTCAATCTTTCCCAACATCAGGGTCTTTTCAAATGAGTCAGCTCTTCATATCAGGTGGCTAAAGTCTTGGAGTTTCAGCTTCAATATCAGTCCTTCCAATGAACACTCAGGACTGATCTCCTTTAGGATGGACTGGTTGGATCTCCTTGTAGTCCAAGGGACTCTCGAGACTCTTCTCCAACACCACAGTTGAAAAGCATCAATTCTTCGGTGCTCAGCTTTCTTTATAGTCCAACTCTCACATCCATACATGACTACTGGAAAAACCATAGCTTTGACTAGACGGACCTTTGATGGCAAAGTAATGTCTCTGTTTTTTAATATGCTGTCTAAGTTGGTCATAACTTTCCTCCCAAGAAGTGAGTGTCTTTTAATTTCATGGCTGCAGTCACCATCTGCAGTGGTTTTGGAGCCCCCCAAAAATAAAGTCAGCCACTGTTTCCACTGTTTCCCAATCTATTTACCATGAAGTGATGGGACCAAATGCCATGATCTTAGTTTTCTGAACGTTGAGCTTTAAGCCAACTTTTTCACTCTCCTCTTTTACTTTCATCAAGAGGCTCTTTAGTTCTTCTTCACTTTCTGCTATAAGGGTGGTATCATCTACATATCTGAGGTTATTGATATTTCTCCTGGCAATCTTGATTCCAGCTTGTGCTTTCTCCAGCCCAGCGTTTCTCATGATGTACTCTGCATTTAAGTTAAATAAGCACAATGACAATATGCAGCCTTGACATACTCCTTTTCCAATTTGGAACCAATCTGTTGTTCCATGTCCAGTTCTAACTGTTGTTTCCTGACTGCATACAGATTTCTCAGGAGGCAGGTCAGGTGGTCTGGTCTTTTTCAGAATTTTCCACAGTTTGTTGTGATCCACACAGTCAAAGGCTTTGGCATAGTCAATAAAGCAGAAATAGACGTTTTTCTGGAACTCTTTTGCTTTGTCAATGATCCAGTGGATGTTGGCAATTTGATCTCTGGTTCCTCTGCCTTTTCTAAAACTAGCTTAAACATCTGGAAGTTCATGGTTCATGTATTGCTGAAGCCTGGCTTGAAGAATTTTGAGCATTACTTTGCTAGTATGTGAGATGAGTGCAATTGTATGGTAGTTAGAACATTCTTTGGCATTGCCTTTCTTCGGCATTGGAATGACAACTGACCTTTTCCAATCCTGTGGCCACTGCTGAGTTTCCAAATTTGCTGGCATATTGAGTGCAGCACTTTAAAAGCATCATCTTTTAGGATTTGAAATAGCTCAACTGGAATTCCATCACCTCCACTAGCTTTGTTCATAGTGATGCTTCCTAAGGACCACTTGACTTTGCATTCCAGAATGTCTGGCTCTAGGTGAGTGATCACACCATCGTGATTATCTGGGTCATGAAGATCTTTTTTGTACAGTTCTTCTGTGTATTCTTGCTACCTCTTCTTAATATCTTCTGCTTCTGTTAGGTCCATACCATTTCTGTCCTTTATTGAGCCCATCTTTGCATGAAATGTTCCCTTGTTATCTCTAATTTTCTTGAAGAGATCTCTAGTCTTTCCCATTCTATTGTTTTCCTCTATTTCTTTGCATTGATCATTGAGGAAGGCTTTCTTATCTCTCCTTGCTATTCTTTGGAACTCTACATTCAAATGGGTATATCTTTCCTTTTCTCCTTTGCTTTTCGCTTCTCTTCTTTTCACAGCTATTTGTAAGGCCTCCTCAGACAGCCTTTTTGCTTTTTTGCATTTTTTTTTCCCTTGGGGATGGTCTTGATCCCTGTCTCCTGTACCGTGTCACTTAATGTCATTTCTGTTAAGAGGCAGCAAAAATAGAAATAAATTTAATTTTTTTCACAGCCAAGATCATAGACTCTCAAATTCTATGCATGGACTACTTGGGGGTTCATAGACCCTAAGATAAGAAGCCCTATATTGCACCACTTTGGAAGGCATCTGGGAGAAAGTGCAAAGGACGAAAATGTTAAACAAGCCATTATCATTTAATTAGGGAGATGATTTCCAATCTCAACTGCTAGCAAAAGTAAAATCTAAGTAGACTTTTTTTTTTTTTTTGGTCATTCTATGAAGAATGCACAAAAAACTACCCATCTTATTAGGCAGAGTCCCCCTAAATGCAAATCGTTTTCATTTTGTTTGTGTCAGCTGCTATCAAGTTGCAGGGAATGCTAGTGTGCTGCTTGAGAACAATTTTGAGGTTCTGGTTCCTAGCAGGGGTGTTGGTGGCTTCTGTGATGGATTCCTGTGATTACTGATGTCTGCTCCTGAGCCCAGAAGGGGTGGAGCGGTGACCACTTAATCCTATTAAGTCCCAGCCCTAAATGCTGAGGCTCCTGCCTAGACCTTCAGCCTATCACTTAATGCCCCTCACGTCCAGCAGGTGCCTTGACTCAGCAATTCAGGCCTGCTGAGTCGTGTGAAGTTAGTACATAAGGTAGACTAGTCAAGGCAGAGATTTGATGTGGCTTTTCCTTTTAAAAACAAACCCCAGTGTTTATTAGTATCACAATATACTACCTACCAGTGAAATGTAGTTTATTAACAAGCTATCATTTGGAGAAAGATATTAACATGTAGAGTTACCTCAGAAATGGGATACCTTCTTGTTTAAGATACTATTAAGATCCACTTTTTAATTTACTCAAGCCCTACATGCGTGCTCAGTTGCTTCAGTCATGTCCAACTCTTTGCGATCCCATGGACTGTAGCCCACCAGGTTCCTCTCTCCATGGGATTTTCCAGGCAGGAATACTGGTGGTTTAGTTACAGAGTCATGTGTGACTCTTGTGACCCCCTGGATCATAATCCCCCAGGTTCCTCTGTCCATGGGATTTCCTAAGTAAGGATACTGGAGTGGATTATCATTTCCTTCTGCAGGGTATCTTCCTGACCCAGGGATTGAACCCGAGTCTCCTGCTTTGCAAGCAGATTCTTTACCTCTAAGCCATCTTAAGTGGGTTGCCATGCCCTACTTGAGGGGATCTTCCTGACCCAGGTATCGAACCCATGTCTCCTGAGTCTCCTGCATTACAGGCAGATTCTTTACCACTGAGCCACTGGCGAAGCCCACTCAAGCCCTATAGATCCTCTCAAAACCAAATGAAACTTATGGCAAAGCTTCCACACGCCCCTAACATCCAGGTTTTGATCTGCACAGAGCCACTAAGCGACTTGCCTCGCCAACTCTGTGACTTTTGCTCTGAACCCCGGGGAGTCACAAGTGACCATGACGTCAGTTTTTAGATCCCTGATCATCAAGTGGCTGCCCTCCAGTCTTGGCTCCTGGCCCACTGCCTTTGGTCATTTGTCTCAATTGGTTAGTGATGATAGCAAACCAACCCAGACCTGTAAAGGAATATGGCTTCTGGCACTACATTCTCTAAAGTGCTCCTCATTTCCAAAACAGGTGATGCAGATGAATATTTATGATCTGTGTGCTTGTATATTATGTGTGTGTGTGTGAATGTGTGTGTGAGTGTGTGTGAATGTGTGTACACCTATACATCCCTCTCCATCTTCTTCCTTTGGATTTGATTCCCCTTCACTGTTTGCAATGGGAAGAAAAAGACCATTCAGCTACCTCACAGCTGGTGGGTAATAGTCCCAATTTCCTGACCCTTAGCTTTAAGTCAGGCTAACTCGACAGCTTACTTTGGCCTCTGGCTTTAGCCCTTCTTCAGAGCCTCCATTGAAGGCTTGAGGTGAAGTGAAGTGTTAGCCACTCAGTCCTGTCTGCCAGGCTCCTCTGTCCATGGAAGACTGGACAGTGTGTCTACGGGTAGACATTACTGGAGTGGGTAGCCATTCCCTTCCTTAGGGGATCTTCCCAACCGAGACCAAAACCTGGGTCTCAGCACTGCAGGTGGATTCTTTACTGTCTGAGCCACCAGGGAAGCCCCATATAGGCTTATTAGCAGTGAACTGGACTCAATGCTTGCAAAGCCTGAAATGGCAGTGTGTTTTGAGATTGGTAGGAAGCTCTCCTCTATCCACTTCATCTCCCTCATTGTGAGCCTGAGGTTTCCCTGACTGTTAATACTTTTGTCAGCTCCACTTAAAGTGCAGAGACGTCAGTGGGTGCAGTCAAAGGGTAGAGATGCAGGGGCGTGACAACTTGCCTCCCTGCCTCACCCAGGGCAGACCAACCGAATGCGAGACTCTTCTCCATGAACCTGGATCGCGCCTCATGGTCCTTCTGAATACAGTGAGCCAAAAGATGGAAGTCGACACTTAAGACGAAACCTACTTGCCAACCTTACACTAAACCCTTGTCAGTGAACAGGGAAGGAGTGAGGTTTGCATCAATGACAACTAGTTCATTGTGCAGTGAAGGGCTGCATCCCCCAGCTAATGCTTTAAAGTCAACATGTGCTCTTTTTAAGCAAGAAAGCTAGATGAGCTTGTTAAAGAACTCTTAAACCACAGCAAAAAGTCCACTTTGTTCATCAACAGATGTGGGGGTGGAGAGGACTGTTGAGGGAACAGGGGCCAGAAGAAATGTGTCAATTCCCTGTGCGTTGAGACCGTTGCCACTGTTCCCCTGGCTTGTCAAGCAGGTCCTGGTGCAGGACAGCCCCTGCATTCCCGTCGTGCAGTACACCGCCTCTGGCCCCTGGGGTTTGCCTGCCCACATCAGTTCAGTAGTTCCAGCTCCCACTTTCCCCTAGACCTCCCTTGCCTTCTCTTCCTGAGCCTTATTTTCCACCTTTACATAGACCCTGATTGCTCCCATGCACTAAGGTGCAAACCTTAGTTTTCTAGCACTTCAGGCTAGAAAAGAAAAAAGACTTTAATTTCTGGCTGTGCTGGGTCTTGCTGCTACGGGCAGGCTTTCTCTAGTTTTGGTGACCGGGGGCTCTTCTTCATTGCGGTGCACAGACTTCTCGCTGCAGTGGTTTCTCTTGTTATGGAGCACAGACTAGGCACATGGGCTTCAGTGTTTGCAGGGTGCAGGCTCAGTAGTGGCTCACAGGTTTAGCTGCTCCATGGGTGGCATATGAGACCTTCTCTGATCAGGGATCGAAGCAGTGTCCCCTGCATTTGCAGGCAGATTCTTAACCACAAGACCACCAGGGAAGGCCCAGGCATTGTTTTACTCATTAGCATGTTATGATATCCTTTCATTATTACAAAATGCCTCTTTCCCTCTGGTCTGTTCCCACCTCTCTTTACAGCATTCCTGACCATCAAGTCAGCCACTGGAAGGCGTCCCCTTTCTTAAGAGAGGTAATCCCCATGCTTAAGAGAGGTATTCATTTTTACTTTTCTACTCAATAACACTTTGTCTTAGATGACTCTCCTGGAAACAAAACTCTTCTCTTCAGTCCAAAAATATGCCACAGCATAAACCTTCCATGCTGCACATAAACGTCCTGACTGTCAGATATTTCGAGCAGCAAAAGATCAGCGCCACTGCTGAAAGCAAGCCAGGCAACAGGGTCAACCCCATAAACTCATGGCTTGTCTTAGCTGCAGCTTTATCTTCTGTCCGAGAAACCTTCTCTCTCAATATCGTGGGCTTCCCAGTGCAGGGAAGAGAATAAGGAATGCATTCTCCTTCCCTTGACTTTTTCTCAGGCGAATAAGGAATTTAAATGGCTTATTTATACTCTCAGTTGCAATCTTCTGGAACACCATTCAGCCTGGGGTCTCCTGAGCCTCCCAGCCAGTGAGCCTAACTAGGGAATCTGAGAATCTGCGTGTGGGGTGCCACCCACTATGCTCCTGCGCCTGCCAGCCCAGAGAGGCAGACTCAGGACAATCAGCCCAAGGGATCAACTGCCTGTTTGCCAGTCGCAACTTCTCGTAAATGCTTCAGCAAAATGCCAAGATGCCAGGCAGCTAAGAAAAACGTGGGTAGTCCACATTTCCTCAATTTCAAATCACAGTGCCTTTCCCATGACTGCTGTTCCACCACAAGGGGCCCTGCTGGGCCACGCAAATGCCCCTGGCTTGGAAATAAGACTTGAGTCCTGGTTCCTGTACTTGACCAAGTCGTGGGCAGAGCAAGGTTGTGGAAGCCCAGGGCACCATCGGTCAATAAGGATCATTAGAATGCCCTCCTCCCTTTGCTGGATTTGAGGTTCCAATAGCACAGTATAGACTAGAAAGTTGATTATTGCTGTTATGGCATTAAAAACCGAGGAGGACTTTCCTTTCTCTTTATAATTCAACAGCCCACCATCCTCCCAGGAGAGACCATCTCCCCCCAGCTCTCCTGCTTCACTGTTCCCAGCATCTGTGGGGCCACCCAAGGCCCAGTTAGTGGGGCGCTCATTTGGGCAAATTGGAGGGGGTGGTGATTTCTTGATGCCTCCATCTCACCCATGCAGATGGATAGGGCAGCTGAAATTAATGACTTTCTGAGCCACTGCAGTGCTCATCTGCTTAACAATCCAATTTCTAGGACGTTTTAGAAGTTGTTAGCTGACTGCCAAAAATGAGGATCATTAAAAATAGATTCACAGCTGTTCAGGAAGCCAGAGATATAATTTTACCTTCATTATGCCTTATTGCAGATGTTATTGATTTAATCTCATTGCATTTTACTGTGTAATATCAATTCACACTGTCTTTGACTTGGAAATTTGGAACTGTATTTATTCTTCTTATTCTTACAGCAGAAGCTATCACTTAGACTGCCAGCCACCGTGACACGGGCTCCAAGGTGGCAGCACTGTTTAGGCAGGGCCTAATTGTGGGGATGCAGAGCTGACCGAGCGTAGCGGGCTGAGAGGAAAATAAGCTAAAAACGTTGCTTTAAAAAGTGGGTCTACACCCACAATTGATTTCAATAAATAAATCAAAAGAACCCCTGGTTTTGATCACGTCACCAAAAAAGGTGTTTCAATGAATCTTTTCCTTTTCTGTCAATCCTTTTATCCTGAAAATTTCACACTGAGAATTGCTGAAGTAGAAATTAATATGAAATAAATTAGGATGCTTTAGGATATTATTTTCCAAGAGGTGTTTCTCAGAACATTTGTCCTGAGATACTCTGTGATTTTAAAAAAGATTCTGAACTCAAATAGTTTGGGAAACTGACCTGACAAATGCTGTGTGCATGCTAAATTGCTTCAGTTGTGTCTGACTCTTTGTTACCCCATGGACTGTAGCCCGCCAGGCTCCTCTGTCCTTGGGGTTCTCCAGGCAAGAATACTGGAGTGGATTGCCATGCACTTCTTCAGGGGATCTTCCCAACCAGGGATTGAACCCACGCCTCTTACTTCTCTTGCATTGGCAGGCGGGTTCTTTACCACTAGCGTCACCTGGGAAGCCCCTAAACACTCCTTACAACTTCTTAAAGAGTTGTACTATATGGTGGCATATTAACGGTTCCAGGCAGGAAAGAGATTTGGTTGACTCCAGCATTTTGCCAACTAATCTGATGCAGAAACATTTGTTCTGCCCATTCATTAACATCCCTGCAGGCCAGTGCACTGAGGAACACCCTTTGAGAAATATCTCTCTTAGATCAGGAAGAAGGAAGACCAGCTCATTCCTAGAAGTCCCACACCTTTGTGGATGGCCACTGTTGCTGCCATCTTGAACTGAAATGCATTCCTGATTTACAAAGGTTTGGTTCATGAACTTATGCTCCTGAGCAGCTACTTCTTTGGCTTCCCAGATGGCGCTAGTGGTAAAGAATCCACCTGCCAATGCAGGAGACACCAGAGACAGAGGTTCAATCCCTGGGTAGGGAAGATTCCCTGGAGTAGGGAATGGCTACTTCTTCGTCTGTCTCCCTTCCCCTTGTTTCACTGCCTCAGGTTCTATTCCACTCACTCTCAGTTTCTCGCTTTCCCACACCTCCGCACCCCCAACCATGCCCCAGGAGAACTTGCCACATTGCCAGGCTCCTCACTATGAAGTGCAGCAGGGCTCAGGGAGGCCCATGCCTACTCTATTTTTGCTATGTTCAGCCACTTTTCAATTAAGTAGTTCTCACTAGGGAGAAAGTTTGTTCATACCATGTATTCCAAAGCCTCAGTTCAGTCCATCAGTCATGTCCGACTCTTTGCGACCCCATGAATCGCAGCTCACCAGGCCTCCCTGTCCATCACCAACTCCCAGAGTTCACTCAGACTCACATCCATCGAGTCAGTGATGCCATCCAGCCATCTCATCCTCTGTCGTCCCCTTCTCCTCCTGCCCCCAATCCCTCCCAGCATCAGAGTCTTTTCCAATGAGTCAACTCTTCGCATGAGGTGGCCAAAGTACTAGAGTTTCAGCTTTAGCATCATTCCTTCCAAAGAAATCCCAGGACTGATCTCCTTTAGAATGGACTGGTTGGATCTCCTTGCAGTCCAAGGGACTCTAAAGAGTCCTCTCCAACACCACAGTTCAAAAGCATCAATTCTTCAGCGCTCAGCCTTCTTCACAGTCCAACTCTCACATCCATACATGACCACAGGAAAAACCATAGCCTTGACTAGACGGACCTTTGTTGGCAAAGTAATGTCTCTGCTTTTGAATATAGGTTGAATAGGTTGGTCATAACTTTTCTTCCAACGAGTAAGCATCTTTTAATTTCATGGCTGCAGTCACCATCTGCAGTGATTTTGGAGCCCCCCAAAATAAAGTCTGACACTGTTTCCACTGTTTCCCCATCTATTTCCCATGAAGTGATGGGACCGGATGCTATCAAATACAAAATACTTCCAAGTTTGCCTGGTTTTTGTAAAAATTAATATGTTACATGGTCTTCAGCAGGTCGTTTAGCTACTCTGTCATAGTGAACAATTAGCATCTCATCCAAAAAGATGCACAACTGTTTATGCCTTCATTGAGAAGAGCTTAGAAAAGAGCCCTGTATTGCCAGCGCTGCATTTGAAGGGGTGTTCTGTATGAACCATTTGGTTTGATGAGCTCACACTGGTGGTTTTACCAACTCCTGTGGCCATCATCAAGGATGGCGTGACTTCACGATTGTTACTCCATTTCTGCCCACTGCCTTTCAGATTTCCAGACACTAGCTTCCAGGTTGGTGAAGGTCCATGGAAGCCTAATACACTGATGTCAATGCCATCTTCTTTTGTTTCATAAAAAATATACTGCTTCTGATATCTAACTTCAGCTTCCAGTTGGCAGGGAATATTAATTTCATGACTGCCTGTCTTTAACCCCTCCCTGCTCTTTCCTGACCCAAATCTGCAGATTTCTCTACAACCATCCAGTCCTCGGTGGTGACTGCACTTCTCAGGAGGACATCTGTGGGCAGTGGGTGGGGTTTAGGCCAAAGGCACAGACCTGCTCTCCTTTGGCACATATTCCCCATTATTACTAACTCGATAGTAGCAGACAACTTGGATCCCTGGTAGATTGTAAGCTACCCAGCACCTGGCCTTTTCCTTCTTCATGGTGCCCAGCATGGAGCTCAGTGCCCATGTGCTAATTAATAGATGAGCATCTCCCAGCCAGTAAGGCTGGAGTCAGAGCTGGATTCCATCCACTGATAGGCAGACCCAGAGTGCTACACTAGGGTGTGTTTCTGCCAGAGTCAGCTCATTGCTCTGTGTTCAGACTTCATTCTCACAGAACTCGCTGTAGAGTAACATGGACTGGAAAGCTAGTGGGGACTTATAACTGCCTGCATTGTAGCACTGAGAATTATCCAGATTTTCTTATCTTCTGGTGTAACTTGTGCATATGTGTTTAGAGCAGGCAGGGGGCACAACTGTGTTTACGTACTCATAAAATCGTAACTGTTCAAATTTGAAAGGTCTTTGAGGACATTTAAAGGAACTTCCTTATTTTTAAAATTAGGAATTTGAACTCAAAAGAGGGGTTCAGACACACAACTAATTAAATAATGCTGGAGAATTCCTCTTTACACAAATCCAAACTAGAGGATCGCTTTCAGTTCCTTTAGGAGTAGTGTTAGTTGCTCAGTCGTGTCCAGCTGTTTGTGACCTGGTAGACTGTAGCCCACCAGGCTCTTCTGTTCATGGGATTCTCCAGGCAAGAATATCGGAATTGGTTGCCATTCCCTTCTCTACGGGATCTTTCCGACCTGGGGATCGAACCCAGGTCTCCTGTATTGCAGGCAGGTTCTTTACCATCTGAGCTACAGGGACTTTAAGGATACGTATTTTTCTTTTCAGTGTTTGAGTTATGTTACATTCTTACAGCTCTGATATGATTCAGAATTATGTCTCTTTTAAAATCAAACTAAAATGAAATCTCTAAAGAATCTAGACTGACAGACAAAAAAAGAAAGCTCAATTTGGACTCATATTTGAATGTCCAGAAAATTACTGTAAAAGCAAAATATAAGGAAAATACACTGATGAATAACTTATTCTACTTTCTTTATCCTATTTTTATAAAAGCACAATGACAGTCCCAGACATATTTTTTAAAGGATGGAAAAAAATCCTTTTTTTTTTGCAGGGCTAAGGCTAACCTATTAACATTGCTACCAAACAAAGGAATAAAAAATAAGAAATCAAAAACAGACGTAAAGAAAACTAGCAGAGCGGCGCCACCTAGTGTCAATTATCTAAAAAAGCATCGGACGTTTCCTGCGCCCCCCTGTGGTAGAATTGAGCATTCCTCACAGGCAGGAAAACTTGATTTCTTCTCTGTGAATGGGAGACAAACACAGATTTCATCTCCACATATTGTCTAAGGAAAAGATGCCTGCATTCACTGTATTTAAAACAGAACAACTACAAATATCCAGTTTCCAACTGGTCACACAATAGTCTTCCTTTGGACAAAATTTCAAGTGAATCATTGGATAATTAAATTTTAAAATCTGAATTATTATAAAAGATCTAAGCTATTCTGTCCCCAGGAGATTCTGTTCAGCATGAAATGTTATGAATAGCATCCCTGTATCAACATTTTGGTAACGTTTCAAAGCTAAAACAAACTTTAATTTCTAGAAAGCTAATTTAAAAGTAAGTGTGAGAGGATTTGAGCCAGAAATAAGAGTCATCTTTCCCTGTGCCTTGGTTGGCCCATCTGTAGTGTGGAAATTGTTCTGACTCCAGTCTACCTACCTTCCCTTAGGGGTGGGGGGAGTTTCCATTTACTCAGGATTAAATGAGATTAATGTCCATGGATGCTACTGAGGGGTAGAAAGTATATGATTTAGACAAAACTGAGATAACTATGTTATTTTTGAATTGGCAATATTGGTGATGAAGTCTAACATCAGCTCTGACTGTGAGTTGAGGAAAGAATAGTGAACCAGGTAACTGAAGGACTTTACTAGTTTCATGACTTCCAAGTCACTGAAGTCTGAATATCTGCTCTTTTATTCTGTAAAATGAGAATAGTTTGGAGTGTGTTATTGACAGTGTTTGTCCTGGCTCTAATGTCCTACAATTAGACCATACAGTTGCATTCTCCCTGCCACTGTATCAGCACAGGTACTCATCACCTGTCATCTGGACTATTGCAATATCTTTTAAACACATTTCTCCCGGTTCCACGTCAGCAGAGTAATGAGGGGAGATGGGTATTTCCAGTATAAACTTCTTAAAGTACAAGTCGAGTGATTCTGTTCCCCTGTCTAAAGGCCTGAAAGTGCTCCCCAGGGCATTTTGCAGGACAACCAGTGTTTCTTGGGGTCTACTCGGTGCTAGTCGGTATGATTGGTCCTTTCTGTGTCCAGTAACACTTTGTAGCCAGGCAGAACATGCCCCGATTTATGGAGAAGGAAGCTGAGGCTCTTAGAAGTTTAGGCAACTGCTTCAAGTCCCAGTAAGGCAGTGAAGAGCCTGGGATGCCAATCTGGGTTCCTGGTTCCAGAATTCATGGTCTTTGTGAATAGTTTTGGGCTCGAAAATCACTGTGATTGCAGCCATGAAATTAAAAGACGCTTACTCCTTGGAAAGAAAGTTATGACCAACCTAGATAGCATATTCAAAAGCAGAGACATTACTTTGCCAACAAAGGTCTGTCTAGTCAAGGCTATGGTTTTTCCAGTGGTCATATATGGATGTGAGAGTTGGACTGTGAAGAAAGCTGAACGCCGAAGAATTGATGCTTTTAAACTGTGGTGTTGGAGAAGACTCTTGAGAGTCCCTTGGATTGCAAGGAGATCCAACCAGTCCATTCTAAAGTCCTGGGTGTTCACTGGAAGGACTGATGCTAAAGCTGAAACTCCAGTACTTTGGCCACCTCATGCGAAGAGTTGACTGACTCATTGGAAAAAACTCTGATGCTGGGAGGGATTGAGGGCAGGAGGAGAAGGGGATGACAGAGGATGAGATAGCTGGATGGCATCACTGACTCGATGGACATGAGTTTGAGTGAACTCCAGGAGTTGGTGATGCTGGAGGGAGGCCTGGCGTGCTGCGATTCATGGGGTCGCAAAGAGTCGGACACGACTGAGCGACTGAACTGAACTGAACTGAAGGGGTAGACTTTAGAGCCAGAAATACTTGGGTTGGAATTTAGGCTCAGTCAAATATTGTTACCTATTGTATCATTTTGGGAAATTTTCTAACTGCTCTTTGCCTCAGTTTCTTCATCTGTAAAATGGGAAAAATATTAGTACTTATCTCACAGGAGGTTAATGCCTGTTAACCACTGGAATAACACTTCCCACAAAGTGTTTAGGGAATGTTTTGTGTTATTATTTCCATATATTCTTACTGAACTAGATATAAATGAACTTTCTCCATTAACATTCAAGGTGCTTCTAAACTTGGCTCCAGTTGGCCTTCCTGTCTTTTCTATTGCTTCTTTCCTAAGGGTCCAAACCCAATTGTTCCAATTTCTCCTCTAAATATTCTCAAGTGTATTGCCTTCCTGCAGGTAGTTGCTTTTGCTGCCACTGGTGTTCTCCCTATTCAGATAGTCCATCTTTTCTACCGCCCCCTAGTGGTGAGCACAGTGATGGGCATAGAAAGAGTGAAGAGAAAGTCGCTCAATCATGTCCAACTCTTTGCGACCCTATTCTCTAGACCAGAATACTGGAGTGGGTAGCTTTTCCCTCCTCCAGGGGATCTTCCCAACCCAGGGATTGACCTCCCGCATTGCAGGCGGATTCTTTCCCAGTTGACCCACAAGGGAAGCAAGCCTACATAAAATAAAGTTAGATGCTGTCTGTATTGTGGTTATTGTTCGTATGATTATTGATACCCTTGAAGGCCCAAGCCCAAAGTCACCTCTTTCACGAAGATTTCCTAAGACAGCATCCTCCTCTGGACTGCTTCAGGTTGTTGCCCAGTCTACCCGTTACACCCTTTAAGGCTATGCTATCTAAAATGGTAGCACTGGCCACGTGCAGCTGGCCACTGAGTACCCTCACTGTGGCTGGTTCAAACTGAAGTCTATTGTAGTGTAAGCCATATCCTAAAGACTCTATATAAAAATAAAAAGAAGTCTTTAAAAGTATATCATACTTTAATTTTTTATTTCTAATATTTTAATTTTTACATATGAAATGATAGGTATTCCCCAATGGCTTAGTGGTGAAGAATCTGCGTGAAGGAGACACAGGAGACACAGGTTTGATCCCTGAGTAGGGAAGACTCCCTGGAGGAGGGCATGGCAACCCACTTCAGTATTCTTGCCTGGAGAATCCCTGGAGGACTACAATACAGAGGATCACAAAGAGTCAGATGCAACTTAGCATTCATGCATTGAGCCAGTCTGTGAATGTGCCAGCCATCAGCTCAGCAGTCCTATTTCCTCTTCTTGGGCATAGTGGATGGTTACATTTCCCAGCATTCCTTGAAGCCAACTGTGGTCACGTGACCATTCTGACCAATAGAATAGGGTCAGAATGATGTTTGGCATGTCCAGCCTATAACAACTGAGACATCTCTCTTTACTCTCACTCTATTCTCCTGTTGGATAAATGCAGGGGTCTAGATAAAGACTTAGAGGTTCTGAAAGAGTATGGAAGTATAAGACAGAGGAGCCAGGATCCCTAAATCACTACAGGAAAGGCCACCCAGACAATCACCTCTGACTGCACTGTGAGAGAAAAATGAGCTGTTTATTGTGTGAAGCCACTGTGGTGTGGCATCATTTGTTAGAGCAAGCTAATGTGTAGCTCCATTAATGCCTAGTATTGGGCATTTGGATTACTTCCCATTTTTCTTATTATAATCTGTATTTTTAGGATCAATTCCGAGAAGTAGAATTGCAGTGTCAAAATGTGTATACATTTGTACTACTTTTGAAAACTATTAGCAAAATTCCTTTCAGATTTCTTATATTCCTTAGTAGTTGGGAAGCCATTTGAGACATTTCATTTCAATAGCTTCTAAGTATCTAGTATTACTAGACCTTAGGTATGTGTTAAGTATTAAATTCATGTATGCTGAAAATACATATGCATAAGAAAATACTGTTATTTTCAAAATACTGACTTTGAAGTGTAGATTTCAGCAACTGCAGAATTGTACAGGCACCTTCATGAAATAAAAGTTATAGAAAAACGGCAGAAAGTAACATCTATGTTCTTTGTTGGGAACTTCTATTTTTTATAAAAAGTGCTTTTAGTCTTCTGTTTGTCACAGTGAAGTCATGGATAGAGTTGGCCAGTTTTAATATATGCCTCCCACACCATGGGTTGCTGATGTGCAGTTGGCTACTTGCAATTTTTTTTGCATCTTTTTGTTCCTCCATGGATTCTTTATATGAATCTCACTGCATACATCTGTGCTATGCCTTTTTCATGTATAAAAAACTGATGATTTATTTTTAACTACATTTGGATCTTTAAGATACAAACATTAGATTTGGGATAGGTGAAGATACAACTAAATGACAATTAATATTATTTACAAGGAAATGAATATTATTATCTGGTACGTGGGCCTACTCTGGAAAAAATCACAGACCTGTCTGGGGGCCAAATTTCAGTCTATTGGGAGTTTAGTTTTCTAGCATCCCAAGCAGTGATAATAGCTTATCTTTTAACCACAAACCAGGGCTATTTTTCATGTTAAAGCTCACTGAAGTAATTTCAACTCCTGATTACTCTGCAACCCAAGTTTATGTCCAAAATTCTTTCAGAAGAGTATGATTTCACTTTGAATGAAGTTGAACTTTTCAAGTCCTCAGGCTGCTGAGAACAGCAAAGACCTGGATTCCATTAATAGTTGTCCTGTAACAAGGAAATTCTCACCGTATTATAGTAAGAAATTCTACTGAGTACAATGAAAACACATGGTATATTCTAAATAAATGGGGCCACCATGGCTCTTGATCTTCTTTGTGTAAATGTAATTCATGGTTAATACACAGTGACCACAGAAGGATGAGGGAAGAAAATCCTATCATATTCTTTTTTGAAGGAAAGTTGAGTTACAGACAAATGAATTCTAGAACACTCTGAGATAACAGACCAACTGGAAAGTTTCAGAAAATTATCTATTTGATGTTAATTTGATGGGTTTGTTTTCTCCGACTGAATTGACCTGACTGCCCAGCTATTCAGTGTCACAAAGACACTCTTCATTATGGAGGATGAAAAAGGAAATAGTTTAGCTAGATATCATGCCTCTTGAATGAGTCAGAAAGAGAGGGGCTTTGGGAAAGCAAAACTGCTGGCATAAGCATTTCTTTGTTTCATTTAGATCTTTTCTACTTTTCTGTGGTTACATGATGATCTTTAAACTGTAAACCCATCATCTTCTCAGACTGGCCCAATGGCAGGGTACTAGGTGAGAGGTGACATCTACCAACTTTCTTTGCAAACTTTCTTCGCTCTCTCTCCACCCCACCCCCACCCCATACTCAATAATTAAGGCCAAGGCAATGAAAACCTCTATGGTAGACAAGACCCTAACAAACCAAAGAGCACTAGAGCTGAAACATGATACACAAGAAAATGAGACATAAAGAAGAGTTGTTTTGTTTTCTAAGTTGACTATCCCCTATCTCCCTACCTGTCCTCCCAGAATGGAAGTTCTGTGAACCTAGAAATCTCATTCTCCAGAGTTTAGAATACATCTGGCATATAAAGCATGCTCCAAAAAAAGTTTTTCTGGAAGGCAGAGAGAAGAGGAGAGCCATGAAATTTGTACTGGAGACATTTTTAAAGAAAGAACAAAATTGCCAGATCTTCTAACATTAGGGTGGTAGGTGGTTAGTATTTACTACCTACAATATGCTGGACAGCAGAAACAGTAACAGAACAAGACTCCAACTACTTTCTAGTCAGAAAGACGGTTTCTAGCTTATACGAATTTTACCCGAGGAACTGATCTCAAAAAATAGGGCAGGAAAATACTAATTGCTAATAAAGTGAAGCCTGTGCCTCTCACTACGATCATGTTCTGCTGTTTTGCACGGGCCGCTTCCCCATCTCTGTGTCAATGTGTGGCATGAGAACAGCCACCCAAAGTCATATCAAATGACACACTCCAGATTTTCTGCCATTTAGCATACATTTTAAATAACATAGTAGCATTGAGACTTTTTAAATAAGCAAAGGATTCAATGGATCCATTTTGCATTGAGTTTGTCATGAGTAGAATGGAAAAGAGGGGCTTGATTGGACAACTATGGGGACAAAGAATCCAAGTTCTTTTTTACTGGGGAAGAGTTTGAGCCACAAAAATCACATTGCCTTTCTCACTGCTTCTATGATTGGTGAGTCTTCCCCTTTCATGGACAAGCAACCAGGGCTAGGCCCTGAGTGCGTATTCAGTAGGTTAAGCATTTATTTATATTAATAAAATCCTCCATCCCTGGGTTGAACAGCTCTCCCTAAAAGGCTTTCTTACCCTCTCAACTGAAGTCCATTCGCCTTCCAGTCTCCTTTCTTTGTCCTGGCCACCTTCATTTTGGCTTTAGCTGCATAAGGTACTTGGGAAAATGACTGCCCTAATCATAATCTTTAAGATCTCTACAGAAAGTGTCTATAACTGGAATTTCCTCATTACTTTAATGTCCTTCTAGTCATAGCTTCATGGGCCTATTATGTGTAAATTAGAAACACATTATTCCACCAGCAAAGCTTTTCTTTCAAATGCATAGAATTTTATAACCTGTCACAATCTATTAAATTTCAAATTGTTTGTACTTAAACTGACTTTTTTCTGTAAGAAGATGTCAAAGGATCTTAATTTCAGCTAATTCTGGCAACCAAAAATGAGTCTCCTCTACTTAATAGCTGGCAATGCTCTCTGCAGTAAAATGCTTCCAGGAACAATTGGAAATTACTAAGATAATAGTGTGTTTGTTTAGATTAGTATCACTTCTGAAATGTGAAACTTTTGCCAATTCAAAGCTCCTTTGCTGTCTTTTTAAAACTGAATTTCCTGAAAAGTTCTTAAATATTAAGAAGAGTTGATGTAAGTAGACAAGAAGACAGCAAACAGGAAAGCTAGTGGACAGACTGTGAGTGACCTGCAGAAGGTTCTAGAATTTCAATAAGGGAAAACTTGTCAGGCAATGAGTTTAGAATTCTCAAAACTCAAAACTAGTTTGTCCCTCTTTTTAGAGCCGGATATTATTTTCATTACTCTTTCTTTTTGGCTTCAGGGCCATCGATAGGACTATTTCTAGGGATGATATATTTTGGGTGGGAAAAACATCGTTTCCTTTCCAACCAGCTCATAAAGTATAATGTAAAGTCAGCACTGGAGTGAAGAGTTTGGCATTAAACAACTGATCTCTGACTTTGGATGTTAACTCAAATATCTAACACCAAGGAGATGTTGATAGGCAAATCAAGAAAAGCTCTACACACTTGATGCTTAATAATGAAAGACAATGTTAATGCCAGGCATAGCAGTAAGAACTATATATGCACTGTTTTATTTAATCCTTCTAGAAAGCTCATAAAGCAGATTGTATTATTATTCCCATTTTACAGAGCGCAACCCTAAGGCTAAAGAGAGAGAGTTCATATTTGAACTCAAGTCACCTTTTAAAATGTAAAGTCATGATAAAAACTTTATTTTGGAAAAGGCCATCAGTTTCTCCAGTGTGCGCTGGCCCAAATCGTAAAGGGGCTCCCGTGATGGACATTTCTTGCTGGGCCTCTAGGTCTGCTTGCATTCAGGTTCCCACAGAATTTTCACTCTCTGTCAGTAGAGCTGGTGTGCGACTGAAGACATTCCTAAAAGAGACAAGGCATTGTATTCAAGACAACCATGCTACAGACAGATCCTCGAGGTGCTCTGACTGACCAGTCCATTTGGTTAATTTAGGGCTGAACTGTTCAAATTGATGGGTTGTCTTAGCATTGCATCTAAGACAAAGAGTTAGTCAAGTTTGGTGAATACATCATTCCAACTGTTTGGTCCTCTGTATACAAACCAGTTGGTATACATTTTTAACTTTTCTCTGATTTGTTTTTTTTTTTTTTACATCATATGATTTTGTGTGCTTAATTTTCCTATTTCTGTTTGGCAAATCCTGCCTAAACATCTCTGAGCTTGTTATAGAACCATTTTGCCAATTATGCTCATGGGAATACCAAATATGGCTGTGCTTAATTTAAGTATTAATGATAAAAATAACTGCATTTCACCCCAAAATAATGACATATGGTTGCCATGCTTTGGGGGCTATAATCCCTTTATTTGCTTTTCTCTGAATGTGGTTTCCAAAAAAATTCATTCTCAGTAACAAAATGTTAAAAAATGGGATTCTTAACTTTACTGTTTCATGTGATCCAAGAAATTTGGGTTTCTTCTTATCCATCTCCTTTAGGATAGATGTAATTTGAATGCATCACACTTGAACAGAGTTCTCTTTTGCTCATATGACCATCGGATTTGCATTCAATTAAAGGTGAAAAACAAAATGCATTTTTCCAGTAAAGTGTTTCAAAAATAAAAACCAGAACAAAAAGGATATACAATTAACCAGCAAGTTCAATTAAGTTCAATTAACTTAGAACACTTTCACAAAGTGTTCTAGCTCATCAAATTTCGTTGTTCCTTTTATTCATTCATCCACTCATTCATCCCATTAAGATAGACTGAGCATCTATAATGATCCAGGTACTGCTGCTGCTGCTGCTGCTAAGTCGCTTCAGTCATATCCGACTCTGTGAGACCCCAGAGACGGCAGCCCACCAGGCTCCCCTGTCCCTGGGATTCTCCAGGCAAGAATACTGGAGTGGGTTGCCATTTCCTTCTCCAATGCATGAAAGTGAAAAGTGAAAGTGAAGTCGCTCAGTCATGTCCGACTCCTAGCGACCCCATGGACTGCAGCTCACTGGGTTCCTCCATCCATGGGATTCTCCAGGCAAGAGTACTGGAGTGGGGTGCCATTGCCTTCTCCGATCCAGGTACTAGAGACACAAAAAAGGGCTCCAGGATCCTTGCTCTCAGGGATACTCACTCTCCCTCCCTTGGTATTCCTTGCCTCTTGTGATTCCTTTTGAGCATCTCTGTGTGTTTGCTAATGAAGAGTTGGTGAAGAATGGTGCAAAAGATATGAGTAGGGTGAGTAGTAGCTATAAAATTGTCACTCACTCTTAAATCTGTTAAAGATTAACTTTGAAACCCAAACTGTGGGCTTGGTTAAGATGAGTATGTAACTACATTTCTGTGGATTTACACTACTCATTGATTTCAGGGAGATTACATTTCAAAGCTTTAAAAATGGAGCTCCAGAGTCACTAAGACAGATATAACCATTTCCTTTGAATAATACTTAAGGCTCTAAAAGAAGAAGTCTCCTAACACACCTGTTGTTGTCAGTGCTCTTTCTCCCCATCCAACTGCCTGAGCGGTGGTTCTCCACCTTGACACAGATCCTACAATCACCCAGAAAGCTGGTAAAAGTACAGAGCTCCATCTCCAGAGTTTCTGATTCCTTAACTTTGGGAGGGAGCTTAAGAATTTGTATTTCTAGTGAGTTCCCAGGTGATATTGATGCTGTTACTAAGAATGCCAAGTGTAGATATGAACTATTTGCCACCAGTCTGTGACAAGTACAAAAACTGAAAGGAAGCATTAGAATTTTTTATAATTTGACATTGCTGTGACATCAAGTGCATGATCAGTGGGCGTATCTTACCAAATATGGATGAGCTCAGGGATGTCAAAATTGCATTGTGAGTCACACATGGAACAAGCTACATGCTAGTATGCACAGGGAGCCCACATTTTATTCAGTGATAGATTGAAAGTATTAAACACTGGTTGTTCACCACAGATGGTTGGAGAAGCAATGCTCTTTAAACCATTGTGCTATACTCACAAAAGGGTCAGGGTCATTCCCTCTCATATAGTATAGGGTAGTTGGGAGGGAAATGGGGCCAGGCCTTGGACCCTGGAGTAGTCGAGGGGAAACAGACAAGGCTGTAGAGATGGGCCCTGGGTATGACACCACACATCCGTGGGTCAACCCAGGGGTCTAGGAAAAGAGGATATTTTGAGGCTGGAGGTCTATCAGAGAAACTGACCAGTCAGAATTTAGGGTACCCGGCCCTCTGGAGAAGGCAATAGCACCCCACTCCAGTACTCTTGCCTGGAAAATCCCATGGACGGAGGAGCCTAGTAGGCTGCAGTCCATGGGGTCGCCAAGAGTCGGACACGACTGAGTGACTTCACTTTCACTTTTCACTTTGATGCATTGGAGAAGGAAATGGCAACCCACTCCAGTGTTCTTGCCTGGAGAATCCCAGGGACGGGGGAGCCTCGTGGGCTGCCGTCTCTGGGGTCACGTAGAGTCAGACACGACTGAAGCGACTTAGCAGCAGCAGCAGTCCTCTGCAAGGGTCAGATTAGGTAAGCAGGATGGTTTGATGCTTCCCAGTGAGGTCAACACAGATCCCTTAGTTGCAGGCAGCCAAGGAGAGTCCACACTCAATGCAAAAAATTCTCAATTGTCATAGTCACCTGAATTCCAGGGAAATTGACTTAATAATTTTACTTATGTTTTTACTCATTTATTTAGCTGTGCTGCATGTGGGCTCTTAGTTTTCCAGCTAGGGGTTGAACTCACACCCCCCGCATTGGAAATGTGGGGTCTTAATCACTGGACCACCAGGGATGTCTCTCTCTCTCTCTCTTTTTTTTTTAACTTAATATTTAATTTAATTTAATTTTTTAACTTAAAGCTCACACATGACTAGGTCTGCAGGTAGAAACCAAGATCAATCCCTGCCAAGGGTGCCCCCAGGAATAGCTACCCAGGAAAATCATCCTCTTGATCTCAGCTACTTGGGTGGGCATTTGCTTTTATCTCTAAACATTCTTATTAGCATTTCCTGTGATCTGATTCCTAGTTGTCAGGTTTCAGCTGTTCTCAGCCTTAAATTCTAGTATCCTCTTGGGTTGGCTAGAAGGAAGCCCATGTGGACAGAGCCTGCTCCATGATTTCAAAGCTTGATGAATGTGCCTCAAATTGACTTTGCTAACTCTCTTTTCAAATGGATCTCCTGATAGCTCTAGGATTTCACCAGCAGTGATTTATTTTTTAATATTGTGCACTTCGAGCTCTGATAAATTCAGTGTTTTTTCTAAGCACTTGTACAAATTCAATTGCAGTTGGAGGAGGTTAGCATTTTTACATGTTGAATACATCAAGGCCTGATAAGCAGCCTTTCAGCTGTCTGCTTTTCTAGTCCCACTGAAGCCTGTGTTTCTCTGAAGTCTTCCTTGGCTGGAGTCACACCCAAAGACATTTATCATTGCTTTGTATGTAGAAATTACATCAGCTTTGTTCTGATGGCCTCCAACCACTAATTTGCAAGAGTGACCTTAAGTGCCCACCAGCAACCTCCTGGGGCATCAGCCTTCCAGCCAGAGAGCTAAACTGCCCCAGAAATGCTGCAGATGGACTAAGACATTAGATATGCTCCAGGCTGCCAATAAATGTGTGAGTTTCAAGACTATTAGCTAGAGAAGTGAAAAGCCGTGCCACATAGTGGGTACCCACTGCTCATGGGTCAAGCAGATATGGGTTTGATTCTTGCGCTATCATTTAGAATGCTTTTAATTTCAAGTAACAACAAGAACAACAACAAAAAAGTCAAAATGGTAATGACAAAGGAAATCAGATGGCATATATTGGACCAAGGCAGAGCAGGCTCCTGAGTTGATTGTTCCAGGGACTCAAGAAAGGCAGTGGCTTCTCTCTCCCCTCTACTAACTCAGCTTCACCCTAAGACTGATTGTCTAATTCCTTTGAAGTTTGCAAGATTGCAGGCTACAACTAGGGCTTTCTCATTAGGGACTAGCAGGGAAAGAAAACGGAGAACTGGTCTTGTCCAGCAAGCAAAGGAGCACCAGTCACTTCAATATGATTGGCTAGAGGAATGCCCTGCACTGATTGGCTTAGGTTTGGTTCATCTAAGCCAATCACTATGCAAAAGGGGTAAGATACTGTGGCTGATTTAAATCAATTAGAGTCACTCATTGGAGTTGGGGATGGAGCTGGGGCAGCAAAACCAAAAGTATGCTACACCTGAGAAGAGCAAAGACTAGATGTCAGGAGATACCCATCATGTTCATGAATCTGACCCTACTACTTGGCATTGCCATTTAACTTCTCTGAATCTCAGTTTTCTCATCTATAAAATAAAGATTGTCCACCTCCTTGGCTGAAGTAGAGATTAGGAAGAAGACAAGGATAATAAAGAGCTTGTGCTGTGATTGTCACACTAAGTGCTCAATAAAGAACATGAAGGAGGAGATAAACTAAAGTAGGTACCTGCTGTATTTGGTTGTTATTCTTTCATAGGCTTGTTTCAAATACGTCTTCTCCTTAGAGGGGAGAAAGGAATGACTTATACATGGATGACAAAGACTGCTGACATAGACCATTTATATGCTGATTCATCTGGACATTATGAAATGTGAAAAAAATTCAAACTAGGCAGTTCTAAAATGTGCAAAATTATCTCTATATCTCTGAGAAGTGAGTTTAATAATAATAATAAAGCAAAAAGGTGAAATGAAGAAGATAGAAGAGAAGAAGTTACAATTTATTGAGTACTTCTGGGTGTTCCACTAGGCACTTTACATGAGTTGTAAGCCCTTGATGTTGGTTTCATTTTACTTACGTTTTGCTTTGTGTACACAAGAAACAGATTCTTAAGTTTATGTTAAGGACTTTGCCTGACTCAATAGCCATTAAGTGACAAAACCTGGAAGTTAACCCAAATTAATCTGACTCCTGAGTTAATTTTGTGTTCTTTGTACCAAAACTATTTGCAAAGGAGGTGCTCTCATTCATTAATTCACTTATTCATTCATTCCCTCACTTGTGCTCTCAGCAAGTGGCCCCTGAGCCTCTGCCACACTTAGGGTTCAGTTCAATCGCTCAGTCATGTCCAACTCTTTGTGACCCCATGAATCGCAGCACGCCAGGCCTCCCTGTCCATCACCAACTCCCGGAGTTCACTCAGACTCACGTCCATCGATGCCATCCAGCCATCTCATCCTCTGTCGTCCCCTTCTCCTCCTGCCCCCAATCCCTCCCAGCATCAGAGTCTTTTCCAATGAGTCAACTCTTCGCATGAGGTGGCCAAAGTACTGGAGTTTCAGCTTTAGCATCATTCCTTCCAAAGAAATCCCAGGGCTGATCTCCTTCAGAATGGACTGGTTGGATCTGCTTGCAGTCCAAGGGACTCTCAAGAGTCCTCTCCAACACCACAGTTCAAAAGCATCAATTCTTTGGCGCTCAGCCTTCTTCACAGTCCAACTCTCACATCCATACATGACCACTGGAAAAACCATAGCCTTGACAAGACGGATCTTTGTTGGCAAAGTAATGTCTCTGCTTTTGAATATGCTATCTAGGTTGGTCATAACTTTCCTTCCAAGGAGTAAGCATCTTTTAATTTCATGGCTGTAGTCACCATTTGCAGTGATTTTGGAGCCCCCCAAAATAAAGTCTGACACTGTTTCCACTGTTTCCCCTCTATTTCCCATGAAGTGATGGGACCAGATGCCATGATCTTCGTTTTCTGAATGTTGAGTTTTAAGCCAACTTTTTCACTCTCCACTTTCACTTTAATCAAGAGCCTTTTTAGTTCCTCTTCACTTTCCACCATAAGGGTGGTGTCATCTGCATATCTGAGGTTATTGATATTTCTCCCGGTAATTTTGATTCCAGCTTGTGCTTCTTCCAGCCCAGCGTTTCTCATGATGTATTCTGCATATAAGTTAAATAAGCAGGGTGACAATATACAGCCTTGATGTACTCCTTTTCCTATTTGGAACCAGTCTGTTGTTCCATGTCCAGTTCTAACTATTGCTTCCTGACCTGCATACAAGGGAAAAGAAAGATGAGTAAGACACAGCAGTACCTTTGATAACCAGACAGTGTCCAAGTCCTGGGATTTGGGGCTTTACTTTAGGAGTTCTCTGTAGTGAGGTCTTGTATCCTTTCTCAGCCCAGTGAGAACTGTGGAATCACTACTGATGGTGATGGCCCAGCAGCCTTGGGCACAGCTTGCTCCAAGGCCTGCAAGACCCCGAGGCTGCTCTCCACCCCCAGCTCCCTCTTTCATCGGCTCTCCTTAGTGAAAAAGTTTAATCTTGAGCCATCTTAGGGCAAAAGAGGTTGTAATGTCAGAGGTCACCTTAATTCTCCATAACTCTGCTCCTAAGAAATAATTGTTCCAGAGGAAAATAGCTGTGACCAGATTCCTCTTCGTTCAGAATCTGGGTGTTTATGTGGTTGATTCTGCGCAATTCATCCAACTGTGTTGTGACGGGCTGTGTGCTATGGGGTTGTGCTGGGGATTGTGCTGAGAGCTGGGCACAGGCAGGTGAGTATGGCAGTACCTCTCGCCTTGGGATACACAGGCTGGTAAAGCAGACAGACACACATAAAATGTAGCACGTGTTGTAGACCACTCTGGTATGCCCCAGTATGGCTGAACAAGTTGTAAAATTTTGTAAAGACCAAACAAGTAAATATCCACTGTCCTTGCTGCCCTTCCCTCTGCCCCACACTATCCACTATTTTACCCTTCCTGCCCTGAGCCCTCCTCAAGAAACTCCTTTACCCCCCAGTGACCACCTCCTTCCCTAGGACCCAAATACAAGGGCCTCCAAGACCCAGCCTCAGCATGCAGCCCTTGTTTGGATTAGTCTGCATCTGAGGATAGAAGGTGTTAAATATCTTGAATGTCATCTCTGTAAAGGCTCGTTCCATGTGCTCCCCAGGGGTAGAGGGATGGAGAGGAAAAGTTGGGACCAGCTGAAAGGAGAATACCCCACAAGAACATACATTGATTGAACTTCTGCTGTGTTTTTGGACCTCTGGCCACACTTCAGTCATGCTCCCCAGAACTTCCCAGAAGTCTTCTGCCTTTACCTCCAACCTACAGTCATCCTGCTCCGAGTCCCAGGGCAACTACTTACTGCTAAAGTCAGACAAAAGAAGTAGATATGGGCCATAAATACATGGCTCCAGGAAATTGGGGTCTGCCTCTTGGGAATCAGCTTCAGTGGCCTCTGAACTGTTTGGTTCTTGTAGGAATAAAAGGCATTTGATCTGGTTTTTGTAGGAATAATGGACTCAACAACCAAATGGCTAGATCCTTTCAGCTGATGATTGGAACTCTACCCATTAAGATGTTTCTGAAAGTCAGTCAGTCGTGTCTGACTCTTTGTGACCCCATAAACTGTAGCCCACCAGGTTCCTCTGTCCATGGAATTCTTCAGACTAGAATACTGGAGTGGGTTGCCATTTCCTTCTCCAGGGGCTCTTCCTGACCCAGGGATTGAATCTGGGTCTCCTGCATTGTCGGCAGATTTTTTACCTTCTGAGCCACCAGGGCCCTTAGGATGTTTCTGGCCACTAGTATTAAAAAAAAAGAAAAAGGCTTGAACAAAAGGGGAAAAGGGGAAATTCAAAGGAAGAACAGTATGGATCCCATGTGTTGCTCTATCTCCATGCCTGAGTAGTTCCAGTGATCTCAATGTCTGTATTCTGCCGTCCTGAGCATTATCTTCCACTCAGGTAGTCCTCCTTCGTTGTTGCAAGGTGGTGGACAGCAAACAAAATCAATAAAAGACTGTATGTTGTGGTGTTTCTATTCTCAGAAGAGAATAGAAACCCAACCCATCCCATCCCCATCTGCCACTGCCACCCCATCCCCACTGCCCCACCCCAGCTCATAGTCAGAAACAGGTCATGTGTGCACTCCTGCTGAATGATCAATGACAAGATTACAGCCACCATTGCTGGCTTTGGCAATCAAGATTTGCCCCTAGAGTTGGGATAGGGATCCCAACTGTTCTCATTTGTCAGAAAATGAGTATCAGTGGGCAATCAGAAATGTCTGCTACTGGGAGCTGCTGGAAAGAGAAAGGTGGGATTGGAGAAGATGGTGCTGGTGAATGAGATGGGAGTGTGTCATTAGATGTTAGAAGTTAAAAGGCAAAGGAATTTGGAGTAGAGAAACTGGTTTGGAATGCTAGCATTACTTAGGTCATTGTTTCAGTTGTTAAGTGCTATGTAAAAACCACCCCAAAACTTGGTGGCTTAAAACGACATTTATTATTGCACAGTGGTCAGCAGAACAGCTTTGGGTTCTGCTCATCTGCTGCTGCTGCTGCTAAGTCACTTCAGTCGTGTCCAACTCTGTGCGACCCTGGCAGCCCACCAGGCTCCCCCGTCTGTGGGATTCTTCAGGCAAGAACACTGGAGTGAGTGGGTTGCCGTTTCCTTCTGCAATGCATGAAAGTGAAAAGTGAAAGTGAAGTCACTCAGTCATGTCCGACCCTTCACGACCCCATGGACTGCAGCCTACCAGGCTCCTCCGTCCATGGGATTTTCCAGGCAAGAGTGCTGGAGTGGGATGCCATTGCCTTCTCCTAGGCCAGGCTCATCTGAACACCTCTGGACTCTTTCAAGTGTCCACAGGAGGCTGGCAGGTATAGGATGGTCTCAGTTGGGACAGCATTTCTCTCTCTGCTCCGCGTGGTCCTGCATCCTCTAGCAGGCTAATCTGGGCTTGTTCCCTCAACAGCCTGACAAAGTCCCAGATTCCAAGAGCTTGATCAGAGTTCTGAGGTCTAGACTCAGAATGGAGACACTATGAGCAAAGCCTCATCCTACTGGCTGAAAGGAAGCCTTGAGATCAGCCAAAACCTGCAAAGTCATGCTGCAGAGTGAGGATGCTGGGAGAGTGAAGAATCATGACCGCTTTGACCGTCAGTCTACCATTGTGATCTTAGCAAGACATTTCTCTACACCACAGTTTCATCGCCTCTAAAATGAAACTGATAATAGTATCTACCTCAAAATCTTGTTTTAAGATTAAATGAGAAAATGCATGTAAAGCACTTCACACAGTGATGGACACAGAGTAAGCATTAAATAAGTATTAGCTTATATTATGTTTGTATTCATAATTATGGCTCATATTATTATCATCATTACCGTAGTTATAATGATTACTGTAATTTTGAATGTCTGTCTGCTGGGTTACGACTCCCCCCTAGGAAGCAAGTCTAGTGAAATAGTTTCCAAAAGTCTAGGTTTATGGAAATCCTTGCTGGCTCCCCAGAAGCCTACTAACCAGGGAAGGATGATTTTATGGAGCTCCCTGTTTGCCTTTTGATGGCTATTTAGTGAGTGTCATTCTCTCTGAGATTTTCCTGTGCTGACTTCTTGGAGCTCCTGGAGCTCCATCCCTCAGTTGGAACCCTCCAAGGAACCAGGAAAGGTCTTGTCTGAAGTTGGAACTCTAGTACTTTGGCCACCTGATGTGAAGAGCCAGCTCATCGGAAAAGACCCTGATGCTGGGAAAGATTAAAGGCAGGAGAAGGGGGTGACAGAGGACGAGATGGTCGGATGGCATCACTGTCTCAGTGGACATGAATTGGAGCAAACTCAAGGAGATAGTAAAGGATAGGGAAGCCTGGTGTGCTGCAGTTCACAGGGGTCACAAAGAGCTGGACATGGCTTAGCGACTGAACAACAACAACAAACTGAAACTTATTCCTTCTGGCCAGTGTGCCTCCTGGAGGAAGCGAGCAGGCTTCACTCCTGGGATGGCTGATTTTCTTCACATTTCTGCTGTTCTGCTGCTGCTAAATCACTTCAAACAAGCCTGACTCTGTGCGACCCCATAGATGGCAGCCCACCAGGCTCCCCCGTCCCTGGGATTCTCCAGGCAAGAGTACTGGAGTGGGGTGCCATTGCCTTCTCCGTTCCGCTGTTCTACCTGTGCCCAATGTCAAACCCTCTTGAGGTGGCAGTGTAGCTCAGGCTACCCAGAGTTACTCCTCTTATACCTACTCCAACCCAAGCCACCAAGGATTGAGACCAGTAGCGATCTCTTGGAAAAGGAAATTTGTCTCTTAAGTCTGCAAAAAGGAAAAAGGTTATCGTTGTTGGTTTTCTGGTTTTTTTTTTTTAATGGTTGTTTCGTTCATGATGGAAAAACCTCCTGATGATGGTCCTGGCATTGATTCCCCACGCAGGCTCTCAAAACATCAAGGAGGAAAGGCATAGAAGCTTTTTCCACGAGGCAGCCTGCTAACTTCATTTGCCACCACGGTTTTCCCATCTGCTAAGGGATAGGCCCAGACAATCTTCCATGTATAATTCATAGCCCTTTGTAATTTAGGCTCAAAGAGAATCAATAGCTTGATCCAGATGCCATAGTGAGCACTCTGAGGGTGGCACACCCATTTTCCATCCTCGCTCAGAGCTGCGATGCTGGCCCTGCTCCCACGGGCACATCCTCTTTCCATCCCTCTCAGAGTTCCTGTTTACCTCGTTCCCTCCCTTGCTTCACAGTTGCTCACAATTTTTCTCTGTCCCTTCCTCTTATCAAGAACTATATTTCTGCCTTGCAAATGTGCCTTTCTAACTGGACACTGCCCATAGATAATACTGCCACAGTGACCACTGTCAGTCCTCGACTAGCTAATTGTGGTCCCGTATGTCATCTGGCTGGTTTGAAGATGGATGCTCAATTTGCATTATTTATGTCTTTTCTCTGTGTTTTGTTGATGTGCTTTTGCATAAAATATGTAAAATTCTGCTGACATTGAGAATTCATTTGGCCTGAGATACTCAGAAGGAGGGGCGGGAGGAGACCTGGTTTGTGTAAATTTAGAAGATATCAGACAGCTTTGCCTTTTTTTTTTTAATCCTGAGAGTTGGAAGATGGCTTCTCAGGAGAGTTCTCTGGATCACACTTGACAGTCAGGTGAGCTCTTTTGCTTAAAGAGCTTTGGTTCCATTTAGGCTGTCAGTCTCCTGCCTTCAAATGGGTAGGGTGAGGACTGAGGTCCATTTTAAAGTTCAAATGCAAGTCTATCATTGCATTGCAACTGCAATCAGAGAATAACAGAGCAGTTATTAGACTTAGACTTAGAGCATCTGACTTAATCTCTTCATTTTGTAGAGGAAGAAACTGAGACTCGGAAACAAAATGGCTTGCAAAGCAGCTGATCATGTTATCCTGTCCTTAAATTCCTTCCAATAAAACAACATTATCACTCAGGGGCAGGCACTTTTCTAAGTACTTTACTTATTATCTTATTTAATCTTCATAAAGACCCATGCACTAGGACTTGTTGCTATCATCCTCATGTCATATGAGGAAACTGAGGCACAGAGAGGTTAAGTAACTTATGCAAGGTCACACAGTACTAGGCAGCAGAGCTAGGACTCGAACCCAGGTAATTTTGCTTGCGAGTCCCCATTTAACCGTTATGTTCTTCTGTCCTAAGGCCTCTTTGAGCTGCCCCTTTGCTCACAGAATAATGCCCTAAACCTCTACTTTGCAATATAAAGCCTTCAATGATCCTGCCCCTTCTGAGTTTTCTCAACTTCATTTCTGCTGCTTCCCAAATTATAGGCTTCTGTTGGAATAGGTGGTCTCCTGCATGCAGTCTTTCAACCCCTGCTCCGCCCAGAAGAATGGGCTCTGGGCCTGGAACCCCTTTCCCGACGGGTGAGAGCACACGCAGCCTGCGCTCACAGCCTGGCTCACAGCCTGGCTCACAGCCTCGCGTGGTACTGTCTTTCCCTATGCCAGGGTTTCACAGTGAGCCCAGGTGGAATACAGTTTGCAGCTACCTTTGTTCCCTGACTCAGTTTCACCTGAGCCTGACTTACCTACAGTATTGAAGCAGCATCAGAATACTGTGAGTCAGATGTTATGAACATTGTGAGTTAGAATTGAATAATGAAACATGTCTTTCTTTGGCGACTTATAACAATAAATTTTGTAGTTTTGCCATATTAAGAGGCAATAGTCACTTTACTAAGGAAACTTCTGAGAGAAGTACCTAAGTTTTATATATGAGATATATTTCATAGGTATAATTCTGACATACACATCACATCATGGGATATATTCAGAAACCATAAGTGATAACTGTATGCTCTAAACCAGTTGTTTCCAAATGCCAGTTCATAGTAAATCTTTTATGGACCCAGAAAAATAAAAGCAGTGATATATATGTGGGTGTATGTGTGTGTGAGAGACAGAGAAATTATAAATTTTTGAATGTTCTTTTTTGGGAAGAATTATCCTTTATTCAAAGATTATAAGCTCTTTTTCTTTTATTTTTATCAAGGGCAAGGGGAAAGGGAAAGAAATAGCCTTTCTTCTATGAAATAACTATGTTTAAGAGACAGAGAGAGAGGCAAAGAGAGGAAGAGACTGAGATTTAAAGACTGAAAGAGACCTAAGAGACATATCAACCATGTAATCTCCATATATGAACCTTATTTTCTTCCCAGGTGGTTCAGTGGTAAAGAATCTACCTGCCAATGCTGGAGACATGGGTTCAATCCCTGGGTTGGGAAGATCCCCTGGAGAAGGAAATGGCAACCCACTCCAGTATTCTTGCCTGAAAAATTCCATGGGCAGAAGAGCCTGGCGGGCTACAGTCCATGGGGTTGCAAAGAGTCAGACACGACTGAGTGATTGAGCATGCTCGCATGGACTTTATTTAAATTCTGATTTGAACAAAAAGCTCATTTCATTTCATTAAGAGATGAATATTCAGTAACCTTTACTTTCATGTTTAATAATTTAAATCAGAGTTTAGGTTTTTATTTTGTTAAATATCAATAGAATTTTTAATATGGAACATTAAAAATACAATAAATAAAAGTAATTACTTCAAGTCATACACATGTTGTTGCAAAGAAGTAAAATTAAATGTTCAGTAACTAGACTTTTAAGAGTAAAATAATTCTATTAGGATGAAATTTTGGAAGGAGAGTAGAAAATAAATAATACATTTATGGAAATAAAGAAATGTAAAATTTCAAGAGTTTCTATATTTTTTAAAAATGGTAAGATGGATATCAAATTGCTATGTTACCTGTAGATTTTATGGATACATTTAAAACCTTTTTTTTAAATGTCAATATTTAAAACATGCCAGAAATTATGTTCTTTGTAACTTGCAATTTGTGATGAGCAAGCAAAAGAATTCAAAAACCTCTGTCAAATTTGCCACACCTCAACATTTTTTTAAACACAAGTCTGTTTTCTTGCATAATACTTATTCACAGTCTTCAGACATACATTTCAGGAAACAAAAATTTAGATATGCTTGAAAATCCTAGTTGCTGCACTGTACTACCAGGGGATGTCTGCTCTCAACATCATTCATTCATCTACCCATTCATTTGCTTAATAACATTACCCTCTCAACATTAATTGAGAGGGTGCTAGGTAAAAATAACTTGTGCCAGGCCCTCAGGAAATGCCCACTCAAATCACATACGATGATTAAATCCTTTCATTACAGGCCCTAACAATGATCAAATTCTTAAGCTCTGGCCTTGGTTGGCAATCTGCTGGATGAAAAGAGTGAGATTCTTACAGTATCCTTCTGAAAATAGCATGAACATGTAAGAATTAAAAAAGGAGTATTTCAGAAGTCAGATCATTATTCCAAAACAATGATAATTCTTATGATTAATTGAAATGGTTTTCTTGCAGGACCCCTGAAAAGAACTAGAAGTCAAGACATAAAGAGGTTTTATATCAGAGAACATATTTTTATTACTGGTGGGGAAAAAAACAAAACCAAACCCAAACTCAAGTAGGACAGGCTAGGAAGGGATATCAATATTCCAGACCTGTCACTTGGTGCCCCCAGACTTTGCAGGTGCCAGAAGATTATGTGTACATGGAGTTCTGATCCGAAGATGATTTACCTGCAGCGGTCTGACCAGCTCTGTTGAACAGAGTCAGCTATATTTTGGGGGGCTTAGAAGATGACATTAATATTGCCCATATTTATCACAGAGAGGAGACACAGTTGCAAGCTGCAATTCTGAGATCTGTGGGTTCAGTCATGAGTGTGTGCTGTTTGTTGATGTATATGTTAAACCCAGCAAGATTTGTTTAGGGATTTTTGTTGTTGTTCTTATGTATTATATCCACCTGCCTTCTTTAACTCACACACACTCATTCACACATTCTTACACACTTTGGTGTGATCCTTGTATAAGTGATCCCTTCTTTGCTCAGAGAAAAATCTCTTTTGATAGGGACAGAGGAATGAAAAACTCACTCTTCTTATTTGAAAAACACATGAGGCCTAAGTCCTCTGGGGGTAGATGGGAGAGATGCAATCTGCAACTTAGTTTTTTGTTCCTTTGTGTTTTACTTTTAGTAATCAGAGAGCAGTCTTCTGCCTTTTCTCAGTGATTACTTAAAACCTCAAAAGAGGTCTGGTTCCCTGTTTTCAGAGGCTGATTGTAGGCATCATAAAACCCAAGGATTTCTGCCTGCCATCTTATTCAACAAGTAAGATGTTTACTCACTCATTCAACAAGTATTTCCTGACCACCTACAGTATGAATAGCAAGGGATAGCAAGGAGAGATAAGAAATCCTTCCTCAGTGATCAATGCAAAGAAATAGAGGAAAACAATAGAATGGGAAAGACTAGAGATCTCTTCAAGAAAATTAGAGATACCAAAGGAACATTTCATGCAAAGATGGGTACAAAAAAGGACAGAAATGGTATGGACCTAACAGAAGCAGAAGATATTAAGAAGAGGTGGCAAAAATGCAAAGAAGAAATATACAAAAAAGATCTTCATGACCTAGATAACCACAATAGTGTGATCACTCACCTAGAACCAGACCTCCTGGAATGTGAAGTCAAGTGGGCCTTAGGAAGCATCGCTATGAACAAAGCTAGTGGAGGTGATGGAGTTCCAGTTGAGCTATTTCAAATCCCGAAAGAAAATGCTTTTAAAGTGATGCAGTCAATATGCCAGCAAATCTGGAAAATTCAGCAGTGGCCATAGGACTGGAAAAGGTCAGTTTTCATTCCAATCCCAAAGAAAGGCAATGTCAAAGAATGTTCAAACTACTGTGCAATTGCACTCATCTCACACGCTAGTAAAGTAATGCTCAAAATTCTCCAAGCCAGGCTTCAACAGTACATGAACCGTGAACTTCCAGATGTTCAAGCTGGATTTAGAAAAGGCAGAGGAACCAGAGATCAAATTGCCAACATCCGCTGGATCATTGAAAAAGAAAGAGAGTTCCAGAAAAACATCTATTTCTGCTTTATTGACTATGCCAAAGCCATTGACTGTGTGGATCACAACAAACTGTGGAAAATTCTGAAAGAGATGGAAATACCAGACCACCTCACCTGCCTCCTGAGAAATCTGTATGCAGGTCAAGAAACAAAAGTTAGAACTGGACATGGAACAACAGACTGGTTCCAAATCAGAAAAGGAGTATGTCAAGGCTGCATATTGTCACCCTGCTTATTTAACTTAAATGCAGAGTACATCATGAGAAATGCTAGACTGGAAGAAGCACAAGCTGGAATCAAGATTGCCGGGAGAAATATCAACAACTTCAGACATGCAGATGACACCACCCTTATGGCAGAAAGGGAAGAACTAAAGAGCCTCTTGATGAAAGTGAAAGAAGAGAGTGAAAAAGTTGGCTTAAAGCTCAGCATTCAGAAAATTAAGATCATGGTATCTGGTCCCATCACTTCATGGCAAATAGATTGGGAAACAATGAAAACAGTGAGAGGCTTTACTTTTTTGGGCACCAAAATCACTGCAGATGGTGACTGCAGCCATTGAAATTAAAAGACACTTGCTCCTTGGAAGAAAAGCTATGACAAACCTAGACAGCATATTCAATAGCAGAGACATTTCTTTGCCAACAAAGGTCTGTCTAGTCAAAACTATGGTTTTTCCAGTAGTCATGTATGGATGTGAGAGTTGGACCATAAAGAAAGCTGAGCACTGAAGAATTGATGCTTTTGAACTGTGGTATTGGAGAAGACTCTTGAGAGTCTTGGGCTGCAAGGAGATCCAATCAGTCAATCCTAAAGGAAATGAGCCCTGAATATTCATTGGAAGGACTGATGCTGATGCTCCAATACTTTGGCCACCTGAAGTGAAGAACTCATTGGAAAAGACCCAGACGCTGGGAAAGATTGAAGGCGGGAGGAGAAGGGGACGACAGAGGATGAGATGATTGGATGGCATCACCGAGTCAATGGATATGAGTTTGAGTAAGCTCTGGGAATTGGTGATGGACAGGGAAGCCTGGGGTGCTGCAGTCCATGGGGTCACAAAGAGTCAGACATGACCAAGCGACTGAACTGAATTAAACTACAGTACGCAAAGCTCTGGGCCCAGCATTAGGCAGAATTTTCTATATTTCATAGATTCTGAGACATGCATTTCTCAACATTTTAAAGTTTATGAATTCAGAATGCTTCCATGGCCCTGTCTTTTTCTTTCTTCAGATCAGATCAGATCAGATCAGTCACTCAGTCCTGTCCGACTCCTTGTGACCCCATGAATCACAGCACGCCAGGCCTCCCTGTCCATCACCAACTCCCGGAGTTCACCCAGACTCATGTCCATCGAGTCGGTGATGCCATCCAGCCATCTCATCCTCTGTCATCCCCTTCTCCTCTTACCCTCAATCCCCAGCATCAGAGTCTTTTCCAATGAGTCAACTCTTCGCATGAGGTGGCCAAAGTACTGGAGTTTCAATTTTAGCATTATTCCTTCCAAAGAAATCCCAGGGCTGATCTCCTTCGGAATGGACTGGTTGGATCTCCTTGCAGTCCAAGGGACTCTCAAGAGTCTTCTCCAACACCACAGTTCAAAAGCATCAATTCTTCGGCGCTCAGCCTTCTTCACAGTCCAACTCTCACATCCATACATGACCACAGGAAAAACCATAGCTTTGACTAGACGAACTTTTGTTGGCGAAGTAATGTCTCCGCTTTTGAATATGCTATCTAGGTTGGTCATAACTTTCCTTCCAAGGAGTAAGCGTCTTTTAATTTCATGTCTTTCTTAGTGGCACTAAAAACAGTTCCATGACTGGGACTTCCCTGGTGATCCAGTGGCTAACACTCTGTGCTTTCAATGCAGGGCACCTGGGTTAGATCCTTGGTTGGGGAGCTAGATCCCACATGCAGCAACTAAGACCTGGCACAGCTAAATAAATAATATTAAAAAACAAAAACACTCCCATGCCTTACAAACAATGGCCTCTTAGATTTGATGGAATGTCACTTTGTCCGTGACGTCTCTGCTTTCACCAAAAGAAAGAACATGCAAAATAAGAGGGGGCAAAACTCACAAATCCATTTTATTCCATGATGTTCTATCCTTTTTCTCCCCTATTCAGCTCCTCCTTAACTCCTCCCAACCCTTTCCATTGCCTTCAAAGTCCTTCATCTTCCATTTCCTTATAAAATGCTCCTTCAGCTTTTTTGGAACTACAAGTTCTTCAAGGGCAGGCATCAAGTCCAAGTGACCCAGAGTAGACCCTAAAAATAAATTTTGCTGAATCAGGGAAGAAAGAAAGAAAGATAGCTTCTCTTATTGAATATGTGAGCTTAAAGAACTGAAGGAGGCTGGGGGGCACCACAAGAAAGAAATTGCATCTTGGAGTGCTGAGAAAATTCACCTCTGGGATTTCCCTCTAGGAAGTATCATCTGAGAGTGGCGAATCTCAGTCTAAACTTTGCCTCAGCACATGTGACAACTGACAGTCACCTGAATGACAGATGACTGGAGATTTAGTCAATTTACCTGAAACTCTCAGGACACTGACTTGCAAGCCACCTTTCTCTCCTACCTGCTATGCAAGTGACTAGAAGTGAAGTTACTAAAGAGACAACGTTGAATTCACTCTAATTTATGGAAGGGGGTAGCAGATCACTTGAAAATTTTGCTATTTTATTTGTAGTAACAGACTTCGTGAGACAGTAAGTTTGTGGATGCCCATCAGCACCCGCAGCCCCCTACCCTGCACACCGCCCACCAGGGTTTGTCTACCACTTTCCCCTCCACCCTTGGTTCAGACTCAGAAGTCAGAGTCCAAAATAACAGGAACTCCTCCCTCAGCCAGTATTCAAAACAGCCCTTCCTTTTTCTTTTAATTCATAAAATATCTGTAAGATATGTAAACAAAAGAAAAAGTAGAAATAATGCCAGTTTTAAAAGAAAATGCATTCTAAATATATTCATCTTATTGAAAAACAAAGCATACAAAAACCTTTATTTCTAGTATGCTCAGGTTTATTATGCTTCATTTTTATTTTTTTAATATTTTTTTTAAATTATGAAAGTATGATAACACATTTATAGGAGATTTGGAAAATACAGAACAAGGTTCCACTATATATTACAATTATTTTTTTTAACAATTATTTTTTAAGCAGATAAATTAATATTTTTACTTGGAGTTTCAATATCAAACTCACAAAAATTTATAGAATGTACAGAGAAGTAGAAGGATGTAGTAGACCTGAAAAGCACTATGAACCAATTCAAGATAATTAAGATTTATACAATTTTCACACAATAGTATCATACAAATTCTATCCAAGTTCCCATAGATGGTAAACTAGATGTGATGCTTCACTTTTAGACCATCAAATCCTAGGGGTTGAGCATTTCATAAAGGGTAAAATGAACTGGCCCATCTTCACCCTTCTCTCAGTGATGTGGAGGTGATCTCATTACAATATAATTTATTTAGCAAATAAAAGTGCATGATACTTGGCTAAATTTAAATTTCAGTTTAACAAGTAATTGTTTAGTATGTGATTGTCATATGCAACATGTGGAGCATACATATACTAAAAATTATTTGTTTATCTGGATTTCAAATTGAATTGGGTGTTTGTATTTCATCTGACAAATCTTATCTCTAGAGACCATTCCTTGGGATTCACCAAACACTTTTATACATTATTTCCTCTGGTCAAAGGAATTTGAAGTAATAAGTATCTAATAATGGTAGCAGTTTAAGTGTTCGGCAGTCTATCAAGAGAGAAGGACCTGAGGACTTAGCATCCCAGAAATCATAGTACAGGCAGAGGTTCAATTTACATGTGAGAAAGGAATCTGGCCATAGTTACAAGGACAAGAAAGCCGCTAGCAACAAAGTAAAAGATCCGAAGGGATAGAAGTGTGTGTGTGTGTGTGTGTGTGTTTTCAAGTTATTTTCCATTGTAGGTTATTACAAGTCCCTGGGTATTGCTCCTGGTGTTATACAGTAAATTCTTGCTTATTTATTTCATATATAGTATAACTGAATCCCTTTGTTGTACATCTGAAACTAACACAATATTGTAAAATGACTATGCTTCAATAAAAAAACAAATAAAATAAAAGGTCCGAGGGGAATGGAGCATCTTCTGGCGACCACAGCAGACACAATGTGCCAGGCTCCCCAGTGCCTCCCTGGGTACGGCCGCCTCTGTGCAGTCCCGTCGCCTCCCTTCTGGGCCTCCGTTACAAAGTGGAGAGTGAAGCCCAGTTCAGTGCTTTGGAAAACCATAATATTCTGACAGAAGAACCCGACTGATTTTCAGCTTCCTTCCTTTGCATCACAGCCCAGGACTTTTACACAGTTCTCATGAAGGCAAGGCAAATATTTACAGATAGAAACTGGTAATAGGTGCCTTGATAAGCTCAAAGAAACAGTTAAATCTGTGTGTGGATTATTTAATCACAGTATCTGGAATATATAAACATGGCACATATTATATCTCCCCCCTTTTTTGTGGCCTCAAAATTTGATCCAAGTCTGGGAGTTAAAATGTCCCATTTTGTGTAATCAGGTTCTGGTTGAACATGATTGCTGAATTATTTTAAATTGAAGACACATGTCTGGAGCCTGAGCTGTATGTATTATTTCAGGATGGTGTCCATTAGGTCTTATCCACAGGGGCTATCTTCAACTTTTGCCACATTCAATGCATTCTTTATATATCAGCATTTGCAAAATGGTGAATCATATATAAGGGAAAATTGGAGGGAATATGGTACTTGTTAAAGGGTGATTTTTTGAAATTATCTTGAATGCATTATTCAGACCTGTTTCCAGTCTCCCCTGCTAAGAGTCCCAGTGCTGGTTGGAAATTTTCTTAAAAAAAAAAAGAAGAAGAAGAATACTTTAGAGACAATAACAATGGATAAATAAATAAAACCCTGTAGTTGTGCAAGACCCTTCTGCATAGTTATGGCTCTGAAAACTTTTCAATCGAATCAACATTTACTTTAACTCCTTGTCAACCCTAAACACTTTAAGTGTCTTAATTGCAGATCTAAATTGCTGCCACTGTCATGAGTTTTTCCCTTTGAATTCATTTGTCCCTGAACTGAGGCTTTTGTCAGACTTCATCTCACAAGGCAGCCAGTTGATTTTGTAAATTGTTGCATCATGTCAAGGGCCCCTACTCTGATTTGAAGGTAGCTGGCTCTCCGTGAGGAGTGGCTAGGTTTGGGAAACCCTAACGCTGAATCAGTTTAGGGGTCCAATCACACCAGACATTGTTCTATCCCCAGAATATCTTCCATGCTAAGAGCTGGGACATCTGTTGGATGCTTGTTTAACAGCTTTACTGAGGTATAATTTCCATACCATAAAGTTAACTCATTTGAAGCATATAATTCAAGGATTTCAATAAATATACAAAGTTGTATAATTATCACTGCAACCTACTTTGAAAATAATCCCATCACCCAAAAAGAAGCCCTGTACCCACTCTCCATTCTTGTGTCTCTCTACATTTCCACTTCCAACCCTTAGCATTCACAAATCTACTTTCTGTTTCTATACGTTTGTCTTTTCAGGACATTTCATATAAATTGAATTATGCAATAGGTGATCTTTTTCTGTCTGGCTTCTCTCACTTGGCATAAACTTTTCAAAGTCCATCCATATTTCAGCATGGATCGGTACTCTGTTTTTATTGCTGACTAATATTCCACCATATAGATATACCGCATTTTGTCCACCCAGTCATCAGTTGACAGACATTCATTAGGTTGCTTCCGCTCTGTGGCTGTTAGGAAAATGTAACTGTAAACATTTGAATACAAACAGGCATTTTTGAATGAATTTGATGTAGGATTGTTAGTGTCATTCACTGTTGAATGTAATTTGGATTCGCTTTTTAAAAAGGGGTTATCCATGGATTTGTTAAAGCTGTCAGTTGGAACATTCCGGAATGAAGTAGGCTTCTCAGTGGTTCAAGAAATATTTATTAGAGTGAGAATCATAGTGATTCCAAGACATAAAGTGATTAAGAATAAGGACCAGAACACTTGAAATTTGGGGACTATAACCTTCAGAACAACCTCAACTCCTTTAGTACCAGTCAAAACCTGGAGTTTTCAAGAGCTCAGATCCACAGGCCAGCTGCACAGCCCTATCTCCTAGCAGCCTCAGCACACATTGCTTGATTTCGGAAAGTACTGCTGACTTAAATAACATGGAGGCTACTCAGAGAGAAGTCAAGTTGAAAGTGGCAGGGAGGTGAACAGGTCATAACACGGGAACAGAGTTGTCAAGCTGTGTTTATTTCATACCTTCTAAGACTCCTGCGACTGATGGAGATGCTGGCAATTCTGTCTTTGGGGAGTGAGTGTTGAACGCAGTGGAGAAGCAGCTGTATCAAAAAGCGCCCTTATCCCTTGCCCCCAAAACACCCACCTTGAACCATGAAAAACCCATGTCATGAGAAATCCTTTCCGCAGGAATCGTCACAGAAACCAGGCATACAAAAAGCACCATGGCTTCTGAATTGTGATACTGGTCAAAGTAAAGCCAGCATTCTCATCCTGGCTTGTCACTAACCCTCTCTGTGGCCTTAGCCAAGTCATTAACCTCTCTAGGCCTTGGTTTCCTCATTGTAAAGTGTCAGGATTTGACATCATGATTCTGGCAGAAGGTTTTTTTTTTTCTGCATCCAACATTCTAGTTCTCTGATGACTTAAAAAAAGTATACTTCTGAAACTCACATGTAAAAGTTAAACCAATATCATCATCCTGTTAGCAAGCAGCTTACTGGCGTCAAGAGACATGATCTGGAATGTCATCTGGTGAATTATTAGCATTTGGAACAAATTTTTTAAATGTCATACAGTGTTCTAATGGCACCCCAACCTTACTTTGCAGATAGAAAAATTGTTGTTGATTTTCCTACAAATTCTCTTGCAAGTCATTTAGCTTCTTTGTGTCAGAGACGGGAATTGAACCAACATCTTAGGGCTTCCAGACCTTTGTTGTATCAATTAATCCAGATTGCCTGGGAACAAAGCAAATAAGAACTCAAGAGTTTGTGTAAAATAATCCACCATTAAAAAAAAAAAATCTCTGACTCACTGGCCAAAAAAAAGCCGTTTTCCCTCGTTTTTGCTTCATGGAACATGTTCTTATTGGAATGGTGAGATCTTCCTGGAGAAAGAGGTTGGAAGATGGTTACAGTTTGACAATAATGGGTAAGGCTTCATTAACCCAAGAATAAAGAATGCTGGACTTCCCTCATGGTCCAGTGGTTAAGAACCTGCCTGCTGATGCAAGGGTCATGGATTGATCCCTGGTCCGGGAAAATTCCACATGCCCTGGGGCAACTAAGCCTGTGTACCACAACTACTGAGCCTAAGCTCTTGAACCTATGATCTGCAACTACTGAAGCCCAGATGCCCTAGAGCCCATGCTCTGCAACAAGAGAAGCCACCACGGTGAGAAGCCTACACACCACAACAAAGAGCAGCCCTTGCTCACCACAACCAGAGAAAGCCAGTGAAGCAACAAAGACCCAGCACAGCCGATATAAATACATACAACTGGTTTTTTTTAAAAAAATAAAGAATGCCCCCTGTTGAGAATGCCAGCATATCTTCTCCTTTTCTCTTGGTTGCCTGTGTTTTCTCTCCTGCTCACAAAGCAATCTGACATCTCTTTCCCAGCCACTCAGACACGAAGTCGGCTCCTGAAGGCTTAACATTGCTTTCATTAGGCCTTTCAATACTTCTTTTAATGGAAGGCAGCAGTCTCGGTCCACTTCCCCATGGAAAGAATGAGGTTCACAGGACTGCTGGCTCCTTTCAACTTATGCAGAGCAGTCCAGAGTCCTGGCATTTTGACTCTCCTCCAAAGTCAGTGACCAGCCTGGTAGTGAAAGAAATCTGGGGACAGATGGTATGAAATTGAAATCACATCATCCTTCCCTTCTCCCAAATGCTGGCCTGTGGTTTTGGCAGATCTCCACAAAGCTCTGTGGCATTCATGCTGGTCTGATGGAAGTCTGCATCTTAACCATGGATGCCTGAACATCGGGGCTGATAGCAAAGTGGCACATTCAAGGGGAAATTGCATTAATGTCGTGTGGTCCCTTCATGACAATCAGAACCACATGTAAATTTGCAAAGGGCCACATGCCACCAGACAAACCAAGAGGTCTCTTTTCACTTAGAGACCCATCTGTTGTTGAAAACTAATCTCATATTAGTGAAAAGCCATTCCATGTTTGAAAGGCAGCCCAGTCCTTGAGACAAAATGGCTGCAAAGGTTCCTCTTTCTGATGTTCATCTTTGAGTTTAGCTGAGAAGTACTCTTGCAAAGCCATCAGAAGCAAGTGCACAGCACCATGGGAAGATCATCACAGATCCCTTGATTTGCTGTAGATGTCTGACAACTCTTTGCTTATCTGCTTCCATTTGTAACATAAGAACGGTTAGTGTCCACATTACAAACCAAACATTAATGTCCCGGGTGACTTCTCATACACCTCTGAAGACACTGAGTGAGGAGTGGAAGGAAGTGACAGAAGGAGGAAAGGCCCTTTGGTTACCCTGGAGGTCTGGCATAGATTCGCAGGTCCATCTAGGCTGGTGCCACTTCTTCCAATCACCAGCCTTTAGAAATGCCACCAACAGCATATGGAGCAATCAAGATATTTTGTTTGGTACCAACCCCTGGCCTGATAGTGTGAGTTCATTTTCATAGTAAAGAATTGTATTTCCTCTTCTCTTAAATATTTCTAACTTTATTTAGAAGTAAATAATTTTATTTATTTGTGTCTATTGTGTTAGTAAAAAGTACTTTAGATTCTTTAAGCAAAGGATTTAGAAGAATCCACAAAATGACATATTTATATCCCTCCAAGCTTCTGTGAAGAAGGCTGAGCACCGTAGAATTGATGCTTTTGAACTGTGGTGTAGGAGAAGATTCTTGAGAGTCCCTTGGACTGCAAGGAGATCCAACCAGTCCATTCTGAAGGAGATCAGCCCTGGGATTTCTTTGGAAGGACTGATGCTAAAGCTGAAACTCCAGTACTTTGGCCACCTCATGCGAAGAGTTGACTCATTGGAAAAGACTCTGATGCTGGGAGGGATTGAGGGTAAGAGGAGAAGGGGACGACAGAGGATGAGATGGCTGGATGGCATCACCGACTCGATGGACATGAGTCTGAGTGAACTCCAGGAGCTGGTGATGGACAGGGAGGCCTGGCGTGCTGCGATTCATGGGGTCGCAAGGAGTCGGACACGACTGAGCAACTGATCTGATCTGATCTGATCTGAAGCTTCTAACAACAAAAAAGCAAATACAATTTATTAAAAGATGCATGTTATATTCTATCTCACTGTTATTCCGAAAAGAGGGAGAAAAGCAGGGAATTTGAGGTTTGATAGTTTGGCTTTAAAAATGTCCACTCTGCTTATTATCAGATGATTTAAAAGAGTCTGAGCATCAGTATTATATATATAAAAGTCAGTATAATAACAATATTATTATTATAGCAACTTTAAAAGACCATTGTGAAAATGAAATGTTACATGTATACTTTTCAATTGGAAAAGCCCTAATTGAAAGCTATTTATTATTATTTATAGAGAAAAAAATAGTAAACTCACCAAACCATCTGAAATAGTTTTGCCTTTTGTATGGATTGTCTCTAGTGTGGGATGCAGGGGGAGTTCTGAAAATATCAAGATGAGAAGTGACCTGGTTTGAATAACTTCCTAATCTGCATTTCTCTTTCTGATTATGTCTCCAAACCTTCCTCAGTTCTTGAGCATAGTTCTATATGCTTCACAGACAGGGAAATATTCCTGTAGAAAATTCAAAATTGTATCAGAGAAGATCCTCCTGCCATCTCATATCTCTCCCAACACCCTTTCCTTGGAGATCACACACATTTTCCTGGCAAGATATTCATTATTCAGAGGTTGCTTTGCAGTTTCCTTCAACTTCTGCTTCCCTGCAGGTTAATCTATTTCAGGATATGGGAAAATCTTTGAAAAATTGGAATCAATTGTGGATAAACTTTTGGAATGGTACTAGCAAAAATAGGCTTTGACAATATCATTTCCATCATGGTTGACTGTAAATGATTTATCGCTTTCTTGCTCATATTATTTATAGAAATACTAAAGTCCTGAGTTTCTAAATTAATAAAAACCCTTTATAGATAGCACAATATTCCTTTAATAACTTATTCCAGACATACACCCATTGTATGATCATATATTGATCACATTCTTAATGGATCACAGGATTGCATTTCTACTTGTAAAGCTGGAATCATCTATGCCTCTGTAAATCAGGAGTACAATGTTTTCTTTGGTTAATTCGGGGGAGAAGGTAAAGAAAGTATGGGACAGGAGACAAGACGGTATGATACTCAAAGAAAGATGGGGAAAAGTGGTCTGTTATGTAAAGAACCATGTCTCCTTAAAGTCATACTGCCAAAATTGTGAAAATCATATTTTTTTTAAATTGAATGGGCATCATATGGGCAAAACAATCAGATATTCTTCAAAATCTTCATCTAGGTGTTATAGAGGTAAGCTGTTAGCCTTAGCAATCCTGCAAGCTAAGAATTTTGGACCTTTTCTGAAGGGAGATGGTCAAAAGTATTTCTAAAGTATTCTGACAAAGATTTCCTCTTCCAAGATAATAATAAACACAAAAATTTTGTCTAACAGTCCCAGGCATTTAATGGATTGTCTGGACTCCAAATTATAAGTATCTGAAGTATTTGTGTACTTTCTTTTTTTTTTTTTTAATGTATGATGCTTTTTATTTTTTTATATATTTTTTTAAATTTTATTTTATTTTTAAACTTTACAATATTGTATTAGTTTTGCCAAATATGGAAATGAATCCGCCACAGGTATACCCGCATTCCCCATCCTGAACCCTCCTCCCTCCTCCCTCCCCGTACCCTCCCTCTGGGTCGTCCCAGTGCACCAGCTGAATTCACCCCTTTCTTAACTATTTTTCACATGAATAATGGACATATTAACAATGGAGAATCTCCTGAGAGAGGAAACCATATGTCATATACAGGATGTGATATTATTTATATGATTAATAGTATTAACAAATAATATAGTATATGCCATAAATAGTAATTTTTTGTTTCCAAATGTTGTTAGTCCTGAATAGATAGATAAAAATATCATCTTTTTATTAATCTTTCAAGTATTGTCAGGTTGAAAAATAAAACTATTTTCTGGAAAAGATTCAACTCTTTTCTTCCCAGAAAGAATCTATATCTTTGCATTAACTGTTGATCATCACTGTAACAAACTTTTTCTTAGAGAAGAAACAAGTAAAATCGACTTAAGAGAAAATACCAATTAGAAAATTGCTCTATTAAAAAAAGCCAAGGATATAATAACTTCTTTTTATAGAAATGGGTCAAGACTAAAGTTCTTCTATGAGAAACACATTTTCCATACAAATAAAACCTTGGTTTTATTTTTAAATTATAATATTCTATTATTTTTGAATAATGATAGAAGATTCGATGTGGCAGTGTTCCTTCCCCATTTTATTGATAATTAAGATGTATCACAAGTCTTTTATAAGATACATTAAAAACACATAAAGATCTTTCATCAAAAATTTTTGTTTAATTAAATCTAACACTGCTTTTTGAAGCAGTGTTATCTTAATACACACATAGTTGCATAAATTCATACTCTGTTAACAGTTGTCAAAAATTTTTCTTAATATAAAGATTTATAATATAAAATTTTCTTAATATAAAAATATATTAGTTAAACATCAAAAATTAATTTCATACAACTGAAAATTATAAAAAGGCATATGTTTTGTTTTCCTTGATAACACCATCAAATAAACTGTGATATTAAAATACCTGGGTCCAGGGCTTTATTAAAGTTGTCTCAGGTTATATTCCCAAAGAACCAAAAATGAAAATAATTACATATGGGCAGATTATATTGGTGAGAATATTGTATGTGGTATACTTGTACTTTCAATGGACTCTTCAAGGTGGCTGCTTTATACTAAAAAAATAGCCCACAAAATATAAAATTTATAAGTGAACTGTTCTGCATTTGTAGAGTAAATGTTTCATTTCAGAATTATAGATGTATAAAAATCATATGTCCCTGCTGGTGAAAGACCAGTAAACTTTCACATGTTCTGTAAAAACTTAAATGCTGGAGGCCAATACTCACAAAATTTAATGATCTTTCTGCTAATAAAAGCTGACTTCTTTAAGAAAATAATAAAGAAACAAAACATATATCTTAAGTGTAGTATTTCCAAATTCTTAACAAAATCAGAGTGCATGAATCGCCTGTTTTACATTTTTAATTTGCTTATATTTGTTCAAATTCATTCTGTTCACAGTAACAGATGGAAATATGAAAGAAATACAGATGTGCCTGGCCCATCTTATTTTGAAGGAAGCCAGTTCTTTTTAGAAAATGACAGCAAGGTAAAATAAGAATGGGGCTGGGTTTTTTTTTTCCTTAACGTTTATAAAACAAAAAAGAAAAAACCAGGGGAGTGTCAACAAAAATCTATCACAACTCACTTTCTTTTAAATATTTTTGCTGTTAAACTTGAGGACTTTGTGCAAGTAGGCACCTGATCACTCTCTACAGTGCACATGTGTACTGTCGCTTCAGCCATGTCTGACTCTTTGCAACCCCATGGACTGTAGCCCACCAGGCTCCTCTGTCCATGGGATTCTCCAGGCAAGAATACTGGAGTGGGTTGCCATGTCCTCCTCCAGGGGATCTTCCTGACCCAGGGATTGAACCCGTGTCTCATTATGTTTCCTGCATTGCTGGCAGATTCTTTATCGCTGAGCCGCTGGGGAGGCCTACGTCCATAGTGTATGCCTTGAGAATGAATTACATCCTAGATTTCTGCTTCATTATTGGAACTCAGCACATCTTCTCTTATCAGATACTCCACCAGGTGGAAAGATTTCCTGGCTTGTTCACAAAATTCAACATGACCCACGATTTAGCTTGCTCTATATGTGAGTAGAGCTTAAGTGGCAATCACCCATCAGGTAAAATACTTTCTATAGAAAAATGCATTTTCTACCCTGTCTCAGGTTTTCAGAAGTGCTTCCACCACTGGGACCATAGGTGTAGCTAGGGGTTGAAGGGAGGCGAGAAGGACAGAGTAGTTAATTTTTGACCACCATTAACTCCTAAATTTTCTAGTATTGTTCAAAACAATAATATAATAACTCTCACACAAATATACAATGAACTCATGCCGAAGATTTTTAACTCAATTAGTGAGACAAGTAGGATATTACCATGCTATGCTATGCTATGCTAAGTCACTTCAATCGTGTCCGACTCTGTGTGACCCCATAGACGGCAGCCACCAGGCTCCTCCATCCATGGGATTTTCCAGGCAAAAGTACTGGAGTGGGGTGCCATTGCCTTCTCCGAGGATATTACCATACGGTCAAATAATTCAAGGAACCACACATGTATGGACTACAAGGAGTGCTGAGTTGAATTTGCACAGAAATGCTAAAGGCTCTAAACATATGGCAATAATCAATTACATTTCATCAGACCAAATTAGTTTGCTTTTTAATAGGTAAGAGTCATTTTCATTATTATCGGCTTTCTACAACTTGCAGAATTATAAAGAAGCTTAAAAACAGTGAAGAGTGGATATAACAACAAGAATACATTAGATGGGACACCCAGTAACTTCTCTTTTATCTGTTTAAAGTGTTTCACAATTTGTCCCAACATTTTAACAACAGTCCTTTCAGGTCACTCACATCCCTGAAATACCGAATTCCAGATAGCAGTTCCCACACTGTCTCTAGGGTTGTCCAAAAGAAATATAACATAAACCACAAATGCAGCCATATATGGCATTTTTAATTTTCTGGAAACCACTGTAGGGGGATGACCACCCCATACTACATATAAAAAAATCAGTTACAATTAATTTTAATAAAACATTTAAGCAAACATGCAAAATATCATTTCAACATGTAATCATAAGAATGAAATATTATTAAGGTATTTTGTATCCTCTTTTTCAGGCTAAGTTTTCAAAAGCCAGTGTATGTTTTGCAATTACAGCACATCTTAATTCAGAATAACCACATTTCAGATGTTTTACTGGCCACATGTGGCCCATGGCTCCCAGACAGCACAGGGCTATATAAATCAAACATTCGTGAGCTATCCAAGTTTTGCATTTCTTGAACTATTAATTAAAATGTTTAGGTATGTCCCAACCCTTCCATGCCCATTGATTTCAAGGTAGCTGGGTTACCGGGTTTCCTCACATGGGAATGAAGCATGATCAATGCCCAAGGAAACCATAATTTGCAATATTTGTCTAGTGTGGCCCCATGAATTTTCTCATTAGCAGTCTGAACCATTGTCTTTTCCCAGGGAGACCATACATACCCCTGTGATGTGAGAGAGAGAGAAAGTAATGGGCACACAGGGACTCGGCGGGAACCATAATAATAAACATAAGGTTGCCTTGCCTGTCACCTGAGCATGGCAGTGCCGGTCAAAACATTAGCTTTTTCATTTTCATATCACCCTTCTGAGGTAAAGAGAGGAGGGACTTTTCTCATAATCTCTCTTTCACTGCAGAAAGAAAAGAGAAATTTTTCTTCTTAGCAAGGAAGTAACTTAAGTGTACCCACTCAGTGTCTTATGTATTGCACAGGTCTCAACTGGGCACAGATAAATCCAATTCAGAGTCCTGCCTCTAGGAGGGAGGAAGACCTGTCCTCACAGCGAGGCCGCCAGAGCAGCCTGCCGGGCGCAGCACAACTAGAGCCGGGCAGGGGTGAGGAAGAGGGAAATAGCAGGGAACTCAGCTCCACCGCAGAGCAGGAAGGACACTGGGTCCCTCCCTCTTTAAGCCGGCGTGTTCAGAATCTCTGTATATGTATTTGCCTCTCTTTGTGCGCTCTTCTCCTCACAGGGATTTCTGAAAAAAGGGATGAAAGTTTCAGGGCCAGACAACACACTAGGATCCCCAATAAAAACTTTATTTCAGAGAATTCCAGAATAACACTTACTGTATTCTGGCATTTTATATAACCTGAGCTAGGAGAATAAGCCATAGGCCTGTGTGTAAATGTGTGTGTGGGGTGGGGGGGGAGAGAGAGAGAAAGAATAGCTCAAGACTGTCCTGAGCGCCAACATCTTTCCTCCCTCCTCATTTTCTTAGGACCCCAGGGACCAAAATCAGTGCTCCAGGGACTTGTGGCTCCCACAACAACCTTTCACAGTCCTCCCCTCATACCATTTTTTGAACTTTCAGAAGAATATACAAACTTTTCTGTTCCCCAGCTATTTTGACTCTGACGGCCGCCATTTACAATCGTCACTTCCTGTGCATGAATGGCACTTTTACACCTGGGGGACAGTCATCCCATTCAACTGGCAAGTTTTCATCTGTATTTAACATTAGCTGCTAAATAATAACCTATTGAAGGACTAGGCCTGATCATGTTTGTATAAGGAGGGGAGCCGTTAAGAAAAGACTACATGTGCTGAATTCAAGAAGGGGGCTATTTCTTTCCTACTATAAACAGAAATGATTATAAAACCAGAACCCAGAAGAGTTCCTCACCCTTCACTTTGGCGTGAGGGGTTTCATTTCTCTGCAAAGGCCTCCTCTCTGAGTGCTGACTTCCCCAGGTTTTTACTGCATTCCAGGGAGGGAGATAGAAACCAAAGCAAACAGAGTGCCCCCAAAGGACCCTCTCCTCCCTCCAAAAAGCTTCTATTTTTAATTCTCTGCAGCTTTTAAAACAGTGAAATGGGAAGGTTTCAACAGTCTGTGGTGGAAGAGAATTCCTGCTTTCTCTAAGGACACCCTCTTTAGATAATCCCCCACTGGCAGCAGGACCCTGGGGCAAGGACTGGGCAAGGGGTTTTCCTGGCAGCTTCTCTTCAGCACACTCTGTCATCTCAGCTTTTAACAACCATGTTTTACTCTCTGGGCAGGAGCAGAAGGCATGTTTTGAACTGGTGGCAAAATGTACCTACCTTGCCCTCTGAGCATCTGTCTCTAATGCTAAAAAGTGGTGCTTGGTACTTTGTATGGGTACTTGACTTTCAGCCAGGGATCCCTAAGCTCTCTGTAGGACTTCTCATATCCACCCCACATCCACCCCACAAGGTGGGTGGCAAATGGCCAGCCAGTTTTTTTGTCAGGTGGGGAAACAGGGCAGACCCATAGCACATGGTGAGTTAGTTTTCCCAAGCGTGTATGGGGGAATGTTATGGCAAAAGTAAACATTCTTTGCATGGCTCTGTCTGGTTTGTGGGCTCATGGTTACTCTGACCCAAACACACATTACAGTGTATTGTCACGTAGACATCAGATATGCCTTTGCTGCCCAGGTGCCAGGACATTCGTTTGGCAAATGGTCTCTATAAACTTCAGCCACATACCATGCCTTCTGATTCCCAGTAGCCTGTGCTGTCCCCACACAGGTCTTCTGAGGTCGAAACAGAATTGGACACCCCTGATCCCAGGAACCACAAGGAAGAACAGAATGTCTTAGTGTTTCCTCTGCTTCATCCCCGGCTGCCATTGTAGAGCTACTCCCGTGTACCCCCAGGGCCCACTTTCAGTAAAGCATACTCAAGGCAATTGGCCACAGAAAGTACTAGACCCAAATAACCGCTCAGGGTTCTTAAGGACAGGTCTTGAAGCATAGGAGGATGCGCCAAGTGAGCTGTAGGCGTGAAAGTGATCAGAAGGGCTCCAACATAGTGGAGAGCTAGGCAGCCGAGATTTCAAAGCTATTTCTACCTCCTAATGTTACAACCATTAAATCAAGAATTTAATTCTTTAGCCAAAATGCCCTGTTTCCTAATAGAGTTCTTACTTGGCAAAACATTGCTTATAAATATCTCCTACTCTTTTCTCTTCTCTCTAGCTTCCAGAGTTCAACCAAAGCCCATTTTATATTAAATAAGGAACAAAGCAACAGAAACTAAAATAACAAATGAATTTGGGCTCATCCCTTGTCATGTCATTTCATATCAACTTTGAATCCAAGAAAGCTTAATAGTAATTCAGCCATGAACCTGCTTCATAACCTGGGGGAAATTTGGAGCATACATTTTTTACTCATTTATTCTTGACGCATCACAAAAGGTTGCTGCTTTTAAAAAAAAAGTTCTATTTGATGTTTAAGAAAATATTTCAACCTTTTAAAATAAACCTTTTAGAGTCTTTCTCTATTCACAATAGGACGCTACAGAATGCTAAGAGAATAGGAACTCGAAGGCAGGAAGGTTCAGGGACAGTTCAAAACTTGGAGCCATGAATCTAGAGAGTTCAAAAGTTGGCAAAGTGAACCCTCTCATCCGTACCCACAAATAATAAATAACAATCACAACAAGGAAAAGGAGGAAGGGGAAAGCCACTGGAAAGCTATAACTTATCCCGTCTCCAGCCTTACAGCTCTCTCCAATAAAACAGGATTCTTTGGAGAATTTAGGCTGTGCTGCCTGCAGGGAGCTGACATTGTCTTCTGTCGTAAATTACCTTGCTGGGGTAAGCTTTCCTCCAGGTCCAGCAGACAGGCAGCTCTGTAAGACCCATCACCCAGCTCCGTGCTTCTTAAATTATCCTTCATCTGGCTGTGACATCTGAAAAGCTAGAGGGAGAATGATCACCCCCAAATCTGACCTTCCCACTAGGTCTTTTTTTATAAAGCAATACAAGAGATAGACACAATAGCATTCAATTTGCAAACAAAAATTGAAGGAAAAATAGGGCTTTCTATGTATTTCTGCAAATAAACAGTACAATGTTTTCAAACTTGTTCACCTAAAGAGTTTTTTCATTAAAAATGTGACCCTAAGTCCTTTTCTCAACTAAGATAGCCATAGTGACACAGAAAATCATTAGAAGCGGGGACTGGAGGGAGCCTTAACTTTTCCCCTTCGTTCTCACTTTGCAATCAACGGCCTTGCTGCAGCTTCCCCACTGTATTCAGAAGTGTACACACACAGACAGACATGTGCATACAAACATCTGAGGACCTAGAATATTTGAGTAGATGACTGTAGTACCTTGAAATGCGATCAAGCCTGGAGAGTAGGTACCAGGCCAAGAGAAATAACTCCTATCCATAAAAAGCTCCTCAATAAATCAGTAAGTCTTTTCTTCCATATGTCACCTGACATGTTTAATTTGTCTGCTTTGACGGGACTGTGGCAAGTGGAGCTGACCGCTGGTAAAATTAGAATGGGCTTTTGTGAAGGGCAGGCCATCAGGTATGGATGGACACAGTGAAGGGAGTAGGCATCTTACAAATGCCTGCAGGCCAGCTTTGTGTGATAGATGCCCCAAAAGAAGGGAACAAAGATTTCAGATGTTTCAGATTTAAAGCACATCAAGCTAATGGGCAGACACGGTAATAGTCACGTTGTCCAAGAAATTCAACTTCTTCCTTCCCTCATTTACTTCTCCTTGGAATTCAGTCTTTGTTACAGATGCTGAGAAATGTGATAGATCCATTCACTTCCACCTTAGCATTTTAATTCTGGAACACAACTTACTCCAGAGACAGGGAAATGTACTTTTCTCAATGTCTGCACCTTCTGAACAAGGAGGTGGATTCATTTGAGTCAGGCTGGCTAATCTTGGATCTGGTCATACAGCTTGTGGTAAAGGAAAGAGCTTTTTCCCTGAAGAAGGAACACACCTAGACCCTGCCAATGAAATGGCTTTTAAATATCTGTACTTTGCTTAAGAAGCAGAATCCTGGTCACTAGCCATGAAGCCCAGTGCTTCTTCCCCTGCACCTGCTGGGACACCCTGGTTGTCCTCACCACTTTAGCATCAAAGAAAGCGAGATTATCTCCACTTCCAAGTCTTTCTATAAAGTGATCCTTTAATCCTACCCTGCAATGTAGGAATCAGCCGTACCCAGTTTTGCAGAGAAATAAACCGAGAGATAGAAATCAAGTCATTACGCAAAATTATCTAGCAGTGAGACCTCCACTCAAATCCAGGGCACCTGCCCAGCTACCTACATATGGGAAAAATTCCCTCAGAGACTCTTTTGACAAGATTATTTAAGGCAAATGACTATTCAGTTTTCTCGCACCATATATATTTCCATATATATATATGTATATATATATATATATATATGGAAATGAGCAAAAATAATTAAGATATTTATGCTCATTTCTTTTTTCTCTTTTAATTCTATTGAAGTGTAATGCACACTTTGGATTTAAAAACACAGAGGAACCAGAGATCAAATTGCTAGCATCTGTTGGATCATAGAAAAAGCAAGGGAATTCCAGTAAACATCTGCTTCATTGACTATGCTAAAGCCTTTGACTGTGTGGATCAAAACAAACTGTAGAAAATTCTTAAAGAGATGGAAATACCAGACCACTTTACCAGTCTCCTGAGAAACCTGTATGTAGGACAAGAAGCAATAGTTAGAACTGGACATAGAACAACAGACTGGTTCAACATTGGGAAAGGAGTATGTCAAGGCTGTATATTGTCACCCTGCTTATTTAACTATACACAGAGTACATCATTCAAAATGCCAGGCTGGATGGATCACAAGTTGGAATCAAGATTGCCGGGAGAGATATCAATAGCCTCATATATGCAGATGATACCACTCTAATGGCAGAAAGCAATGAGGAACTAAAGAGCCTCTTGACAAAGGTAAAAGAGGAGAATAGAAAAGCTGGCCTAAAACTCAATATTCAGAAATGAAGATCATGTCATCTGGTCCCATCACTTCATGGCAAATAGATGGGGAGAAAGTGGAAATAGTGACAGATTTTATTTTCTTGGGCTCCAAAATCACTGCAGATGGTGACTGCAGCCATGAAATTAAAAGACGCTTGCTTCTTGGAAGAAAAGCTATGACAAACTGAGACAGAGTTTTAAAAAGAAGAGACAGCACTTTGTCAACAAAGGTCCATATAGTCAAAGCTATAGTTTTTCCAGTAGTCATGTACAGATATGAAAGTTGGACCATAAAGAAGGCTGAGCCCTGAAGAATTGATGTTTTCAAATTGTGTTGCTGGAGAAAACTCTTGAGAGTCCTTTGAAGAGCAAGATCAAACCAGTCAATTCTAAAGGAAATCAATCCTGAATATACACTAGGAAAGTCTGATGGTAAGCTGAAGCTCCAATATTTTGGCCACCTGATGCAAAGGGCTGACTCATTAGAAAAGACCCTGATGCTAAGAAAGATTGAGGGCAGGAGATGGGGGCGACAGAGGATGAAATGGTTGGATGGCATCACTGACTCAATGGACATGAGTTTGAGCAAACTCCAGGAGATAGTGAAGGACAGAGAAGCCTGGTGTGCTGCAGCTCATAGGGTCACAAAGAGTTGGACACGACTTAGCAACTGAACAACAATACATACATAAATGTTCACGAGTAGTCAGTGCCACAGTGGTCATGTATGGATGTGAGAGTTGGACTGTGAAGAAAGCTGAGCACCGAAGAATTGATGCTTTTGAACTGTGGTGTTGGAGAAGACTCTTGAGAGTCCCTTGGACTGCAAGGAGATCCAACCAGTCCATTCTGAAGGAGATCAGTCCTGGGTGTTCATTGGAAGGACTGATGTTGAAGCTAAAACTCCAACACTTTGGCCACCTGATGCAAAGAGCTAACTCATTTGAAAAGACCCTGATGCTGGGAAAGATTGAGGGCAGGAGGAGTAGAGGATGACAGAGGATGAGATGGTTGGATGGCATCACCAACTCAATGGACGTGGGTTTGAGTGGACTCCGGGAGTTGGTGATGGACAGGGAGGCCTGGCGTGCTGCAGTTCATGGGGTCACAAAGAGTAGGACATGACTGAGTGACTGAACTGAACTGAACTGAGTCACTGCCACAGATTTTTACAAGATGCCCGAACCCAGAAGCTGGATCAAGAAACAGGTCATTTCCAACAAGCCTCTCTTCTGCCTTCCTTCAAGTCATTACTCTCCCATCCCTCCAACCATTATATTCCTATCTCCTTTTTTGCCAGGGGTGATGGGTTTCTGTGTGTGTGTGTAGTATTTGGTTGTGTGTGTGTGTCTGTGTGAATGTATAGTATTTGGTTATAAGCATGTACTTTGGAGACAGGCTGGGCTGCCTGGGTTGAAATCCTGCTATATGGTTTACAAACTATATATTGTCGGGCAACTTACTTCCCCTATGACTCAGTTTCCTCAACTTTAAAATGGGAATATTAACAGAACCTATCTCGAAAGCTCGCAGTAAAGATTAAATGCTGTGGTTCATTTAAAGAGCTTAGGTCAAGATAGATAGAGAAGCTCAGAGTAAGCCCTCAGAAAACACTGGCTATTTTGGTTGGACACTTCTCCCTTCTCAGAGACTGTTTATGGAAGACCAAGAAGGTTCAAAGACAGTAGAGCAAGGGAGAGGAAGAGAGAGGAATTCCAACCAAGCATGTGCTGTCTATTATATATCTCTAGGTTGGGGAGAGGATCAGAGGTGAACAGGTGGAAGAAGAGCTAAACCAAACAGTTCTCCAGTCATACAGAATCAAGTGTTTAGAGTAAAACTGATATTTGAAACATTATATATTTTCTCTTCAGTTCTATATATGCTTCCTACATGTGAAGGTATAACAGAAATACTTTTTGAGACAATCCATGAACTTTCCATGACTCCCAGTGGTCCAGAATTGAATGTATATTTTAAAATTTCCTACAATAGAAAAAGAAAATGAGTGTGAGTTTTTTTTCAACCCATTTCACAATTAATTCCCAACATAACTTTTTAGGTAGGACAGACTCAGGTATTTTTCCATGTCACATTTCTTTATATTTTTGCATCATTTGAAACATTTTTTACCTATTTAATTTAAAACTTCTCAAAATCATCTGCTGTGTAAATCAAAAGTAAACAGCTCATTTAAAGAGCATTTTCCAAGAAATCAGGAGCTTAAAAAAAAAAAACACCAAAAACGTAAGATTGACAATTTGCTGGGCAAATTTCCTTTTTCGCCTCCAGTCCAAAAAATGCATTCACTGAGGCATCTATATATTTTATGAAATGCTTAACCAAGTTATGTTGGTTAAAAAAGAAAACAGAAGAATAAAAACACATTTCATGTAACATTGAAAATGATACGCCTATAATAGCAATTTGAATAATGAGTTGATTACAATAAAGAATTAGCACCACTTAGGTTTCCAACAATTATGAAGTAGGTTGAAGCCTGATGTATTGATTTGTTGTTTTACTTGGATGTAGGAAAACTCAAAATGGATAGGGAAAGAGACATGAACTTGATTCCATCTGTCTGTCTCTCTGTTTCTGTCTCTCTCACCATTGCTTCTCCAAGTTTTGTTTTGATACTTGATTTCAAGGTAAGCAGATCAGAGATAACTATTAAACTCTAACGCTGCACACTTTCCAGTTCCTGACCTTTTTAATGCAGCAGAAAGAATCTTCTTTAATATGCACAGAGCTTTGCAACAACGTGGCCACTGGCTAGCCAGGCCCTCTGTCTGAAAGGAATGAAATGCTTCCTTCCTGGGTGGCTGCCTATGAGCTGGAACAGTACATGATGTTCAAGATAAGAAAACGGAAGTTCCAAGCACGGAGCTTGTGTGGTTTAACCAAATGAGGTAAAATAAGAAAAGAAGGACAGTAAGAAGCTGCCTTATTTGCAGCACTGTGTCAGAGCCAGCACAGGGGTTTTGGGTTGGTTAGCATCTTTCTCATCCTAAGTGGGAAGACCTTGTCCCTGCTCCTTAGCTCTGCGTGGATATAAATATGAGATGAAGCAGCCTTGTTGCCTTTTAGGGATATCATAAATACCGAAGAGATCATTATAAAGTGATTCTTAATGCCCTTGAACTTGCTTTGAAAGATGAAGTAAATTGAGTTTATAATTTCCAGTCCAGCAGCTGAAGGTTGTGTTCACTCATTTCTAAAACCAGGGATTAAGATTTGAGCCCTTGGATCCCTCCACCCTCTTAGATCAGCAGTCCCTAAGCTTTTTGGCCCCAGGGACCGGATTCATGGAAGACAATTTTTCCACTGCCAGTGGGGAGAAAGGGATGGTTTAATGTTCATCCACTGCTCACCTCCTGCTGTGTGGCCTGGTTCCTAACAGGTCATGGACTGGTACTATGGGTTGGGGACCCCTGTTAGACAGCTGGGTTCACTCTGAACAGGATGCTGGCCAGCATCTCAGTCATGGCAACTGGTCTCTAGACTGACTCAAGCTGACACACTCATGGACCACAAGCCCAGCTCCTGTCCAGAACAAATTCTGGTCATTACAGCCTTCTTCTGAACCTCAGGCTTTCTCATTTGTAAAATGGGGATGATGACTGTTAATTCCTGCCACATGGGGATATCTCTGCTCAACCTGCTGCAACCTATAGGTGAACAGGGCAACAGAACCATGACCCTCAGCAAGTCACTTCATGCCCTGGCTCTCCATTTCCTCATCTGTAAAGACCCACTTCATAATGAGTTCAACAGCATAAAAGTCAATAAATTGTTACTACTGACTTGGCTCCTTTTGCTTTGCCTTGAATTTTTAGTCTCTCTTTTGCTCACGGGAATCCAACAAGAGCCAGTGATGCCCAAGCTTTATTCCTAGGTCTCTTCCATGGACACAACTTAAATTCTTCCCCTTGTAAATCAAGGAGCTCCCACCTACTCAAGTCCCCTGTCTGGCTGAAGCTCACATAGGACTGCTGACCTCACATCAGGGAAGGTGGGGTTGGGCTATGGGCTGACCCCAGCCAGGGTGCTGGTTTGTCTCCACTTTCTACTCAGTCTTGTCTCAGGAAGCCATTGCTAAGTAAACAAAATGGGCATCTCCTCAGTCCCTAGACACTCCTTGATTCATTCCTTATGCTGTCTTCTGGGGCTGGTGCCTTCCAATTGTTCTTTCCAGAACTCCTTACAGTAAAACATTTGTGAGTGCACACGTCAGTGTATGTTTATATATTTATAAATTTCATACATGTGGTACTCTGCTGATATGTTTTACACATTCTGAAAATATATAACACCACATGGAAAATTTTAAAGAATGAGATTAAAAAGTAAGTAGATAAATGAGTTAAATACTTTCTTTTGTGCACCCCAACAGATCACCATGGGCTCCCTCTGGTGCTGTCTTATCTCCCTGGCACTGTGAGAAGAGCATTCTCCCATGGAATCCTGGACCTCTGACCTTTGAGAGATTTACACACACCATAACCCAGAGCATGTAGGCTGGCCAGAATGAGCCTCCACCATCAGCTCAGGAGCCTCACCTCCACGTCAGGCTCAGCTTCATGGGTTTGTAATCTGTGCAGTTAGACAGGACCCCATGCCCCATTCTCAGTAGGGGCTCATGCTTGGTTAAACCACAGCTATTGCCATCTTGAAATTTTCAAAAATTTTATCCTTGAACTTGTGAGGTCCAATGGGACAAAGGAGCATGTGTGCAAGCAGAGAAGATATGCACAGTAATGCACACCTCCGGTTCCCTGCTGCCCCATTCACATATAGCTTTGGCAATTCCTTTCAAGTATACCATTCTGGTGGACCAACTTTGTGTGGGACTTTAACGAGACTCAAAGTGAGTACAAGGTTAGCATATTATGGAAGAAGCCATCTGCTTCCCAAGTGTGGCAGAACATGCACGTCTCAAGAAGTGAAATACAAATAACTGAGTGTTGTGAAGTGTTTCCACTGTTCTGGTAAGAATTAAATTTATATGCATGTTCAGTTTAGTTCAGTCGCTCAGTCATGTCCGACTCTTTGCAACCCCATGAATCGCAGCACGCCAGGCCTCCCTGTCCATCACCAACTCCCGGAGTTCACTCAGACTCACATCCATCGAGTCAGTGATGCCATCCAGCTATCTCATCCTCTGTCATCCCCTTCTCCTCCTGCCCTCAATCCCTCCCAGCATCAGAGTCTTTTCCAATGAGTCAACTCTTCGCATGAGGTGGCCAAAGTACTAGAGTTTCAGCTTTAGCATCATTCCTTCCAAAGAAATCCCAGGACTGATCTCCTTTAGGATGGACTGGTTGGATCTCCTTGCAGTCCAAGGGACTCTCAAGAGTCTTCTCCAACACCACAGTTCAAAAGCATCAATTCTTCGGCGCTCAGCTTTCTTCACAGTCCAACTCTCACATCCATACATGACCACAGGAAAAACCATAGCCTTGACCAGACAGACCTTTGTTGGCAAAGTAATGTCTCTGCTTTTGAATATGCTATCTAGGTTGGTCATAACTTTCCTTCCAAGGAGTAAGCGTCTTTTAATTTCATGGCTGCAGTCACCATCTGCAGTGATTTTGGAGCCCAAAAAAATAAAGTTTGACACTGTTTCCACTGTTTCCCCATCTATTTCCCATGAAGTGATGGGACCGGATACCATGATCTTCGTTTTCTGAATGTTGAGCTTTAAGCCAACTTTTTCACTCTCCACTTTCATCAAGAGGCTTTTGAGTTCCTCTTCACTTTCTGCCGTAAGGGTGGTGTCATCTGCATATCTGAGGCTATTGATATTTCTCCAGGCAATCTTGATTCCAGCTTGTGCTTCTTCCAGCCCAGCGTTTCTCATGATGTACTCTGCATATAAGTTAAATAAGCACGGTGACAATGTACATACTATGAAAAACAAATTGTATCATTTCAGTGATTCTGCACACAAGTTAAATGTTCTTCCATTTGCATTTAAAACTGGCATTCTAAAATATAAAGACAAGTAGTATAATTCATTCCAATAATTTAAAATTTTTATTTTTACTTACCAAGAATACTAGAGCAGGTTACCATTTCCTTCTCCAGGGGATCTTCCTGACCCAGGGATCGAACCCAGGTCTCCCACATTCTAGGCAGACGCTTTACCATCTGAGCTACCAGGAAAGCCCCACTTAAAAAGATATCAGATAGTAAATGAAAACTGTGACAAGTTGAGAGATTGTGAAAGAAAGGAAAGCATTCTATATTTTACTACTTTTAATGCCCTTTATTCTTGCTTTTTGAACAAAGGGCTTTGCATTGGTATTTTATATGGTGTTTATTGGTATTTTATCTATTTCCACATGGCCCCTGATTCACCTCTAAATGACCAACTTATTTCTATCAAGAGTGAATCCACCCCACTTCTTTCTGTCACTGGAAGAGATAAGATCTTCCTCAATTTTGCCTTAAGAAAAGATCTGTCCTTTCAAGACCATGGTTAATACATTCAGTCGATTTCATGCTTCAAATTTCATTCATTCAACAAGTAAATATTTGTGTATTTGTATAGTTAAACTTTAAATAAGAAAATAGTAAATATTCGCCCAAGAGAATAGCTGCCTCTTCTACCCTGTTTGTGACAGCAGAAAATTCCTGCTGAAATGAAGAGATCTCAGTTCAAAAGAATAATGCTATTGAAACTCAAGGACTGAGATCTGGAGCAACTACCCTTCAGAATTCTTCACCCACACCCAGAAGCTAATGATTTCCAGAGATGGCCACAGCAACGAATTCACAGGAACGTGGGGCACTGTGTCAAGGATCATGTCAAAAAGACAAGGTCACCAGTTCCAAATATTTCAGGGGTGAAAAGGTCATTCTTATAAATACCGTATCCTTCACATTCAGCACACCATGGTACGTGCTTTGTCATAATATGGTGGGTCACCAGCTGTCACCAGCGGAACCTCCATCCAAGTGAAATTCCTCAGTCTTCAACAGCCAGATGTCACTCTTGTGTCTTGGTTGATAGCTTCTTCCAAGAGTGGTCAAAGTTAGGTTTTTGTCTCTAGAATCTGAAAAGTCAGTGGTTCACAAAATACAGTCCAGGGACCCCTGGAGGTACTGGAGGCTCTACCAAGGCGTTCATTCAGTTGAAATTATTTTCATAATAATATCAAAATGTTATTTGCCTTTTTCACTTTCACTTAGTTGACAGTGGAGTTTTCTAAAGGCTATAATCATTGTTCTGTTAGGGGTTTTCTGGTGGCTCAGACAGTAAGAATCTGCCTGCAGTGCAGGAGACCTGGGTTCAATCCCTGGGATTGGGAAGATCCTGTGGAGAAGGGAATGGCAACCCACTCCAATATTTTTTCCTGGAGAATTACATGGACAGAGGAGTCTGGTGGGCTACAGTCCGTGGGATCGCAAAGAGCTGGATACAACTAACACACTGGAGCGACTAACACACACACACCCCCATTGTTCTGTTGGTTAACAAATGGAATGTGCATTCTTAAATTTTAAAGAATTCTTCATTTAAATTTCCAATATAGTTAATATGTATAACCATATAAGCATAAGTTCTCTCAGGTCATCAGTAATTTAAAGAATGTAAAGAGGTCCTAAGACCAGAGAGTTTGAGAAGTGCTAGACTTAAGTGAAGTAGGTATCCATCACATTTTGCATTTTCTTCAAAGATGGGTCTACCCTCTCCTTCCCAAGATAAATTCTTCCTTACAGTCTCAGCAGTCACCACTGACTCTTATAACTCACTAAGAGATTGCCATGCCAATGACCAATGGGCAGATATTATAAGTCAGTCTTGGTCACTTTGACAACCAAAATACTAAAGCTATACAACTATAGGGCTTTGTAAAGTGATTCTTCATATGACATAAACATCAATTATGTTTTATGTGAGCAACAAGATTTTAAATGTCTTTGCATAAGAAGGTCCAGTGTAGGTATTAAAGTACATTTAAAAAATATTACCTTGTTTCCCCAAACCAAAAAAAAACCAAAAATCAGTTAAATAAATTGCATCTGACAGAGAATGTACGTGAAAAAGGAATTCACTACTACTTCATAGAGAATATCAACACACAGGCACGTGAGCACACACGCGTGCACACACACACACACACACACACACAAAACCCTTCATGAACACATATGGTATTTAATGCATACCTGTTACACAACAACCAACACTTTTACCTTTTCATGAACTATGAGTCATTCCCCTGTTCCAGAGAGTGTTTCCTGAGCTTCATAAATATTAATCATACTCCCTAAATTCTAACAGACAGTTTCCTCAAACGTGAATGATGCTTCTCAACTTCACTCTGTATTTTCTCTATTCAGTCACATTGTTGACTACCATGGAAGAAAACGATATTCCATATAGATGAACACTCCTGATAACCAAACCTTAGCCACTTCAAACCCCAAGACATGCTTTCATTCATTCACCCAAAAACACTCCTGGACCACAAACCAGGAATTGTGCTGGGCCTTGAATACAGTGATAAATAAAGCAAAAATATGCCCTCAAAATAGCTTACATTCTAGAGGATGTTGAATAGAATTTGGCCTAAAATTTATCCCAAGAGTCTTAAAAGGGGGTATATGTGTAAAAAATGTTATGTTAGAACTTCTAATTTCATTACAAGTAGAACTTCTAATTTCATTTTTATCTTGTATATGTTTTTATGATAAAACAATATATGAGTTTAGAACACATGTATAAATAAATAAATCTATAAATAAATAAAAATACACATCTATTCAAAGTGAGTATCCCCAAAATTTTTACTAAGGAGGTGTACCATTATAAAAAGGTTAGAGACCCTGACTGAGCACACTTTGGGAGGCCTCCTTTTTGAAAAAATCAGTCTGTCATCCTCACGAACACTTTCCTGACTGCTCAGCAGCTGCCTGGGAGTTGATCATAAAAATTAGTATATGCTTTTAGCTGGTCTGGCTGAATTTAGAGATCATACGCTAGGGGTTTTCTTTCACAGAAGCAGTAGGGCCCAGAACAAGACATGATTCGAGGAAGCCATTTCCCAGTTTGGCAAAGGAGTTAGCCGTGTTTTTGAAAGTGTGATTCTGAGTCACCATCACTGTGGGAAGGGCCTTGTGAAAATGCAGAATCCTGGGCTGAGGATCTGGATGTTTTAGATCATTATCCCCCAGGGCAGGGCCTCAATTCTGGGCTCTTATTAACAGCAAGGTCCCAAGGAGATTGCCAAGCACTGTAGGGGTGGACAACCTAGGAAGGAGGAGACGGACACTTGGCCAGTGTCTCCGTGTTCCCAGCACAGGCTTGCTCCTTCATACGGGTCATCTCTGCTGTCGGAGCAGGAACCATGGTGCTCAAGAACAGCTGTGCCATGCTTTGACCCCACGCAGCTGTGGACTGCTGATCTTGCTAATTTGGGGACTGCTTTTAAGGGGCTTGTTTTTATCTCTTCCTTTGATTTCAGACTGTTTGTCATCATTTCTGACTGCCTTCAGTGTGATCACTACTAATCTTTCTGCCATTCTTCCTCATCCCCCTCTAATTTCTGCTTTTAATTCGCTGTGGGCTGGGAGACTACAGAAATGGGCTTGTTAGGAGTGTGTGTTAATTAAGAGTCAATTAAACATAGTTAAAGTGCATTGCTTTGTGACTGGTGTTTCCGCTGCTTCAAGCCTGTTTTGCTTCCTTCCTGCTTCTCAACTGAGTTCCAGAAGGCGGATTGAGGGACGCCTGACCTCTGGAGAAGTGGGGCACCAGGATATTTACTTTCTTGTCACATTTCACTGCTGTCAAAACTCAGAGGGTCTAGCTGGCCCCCCAGAGGAGCCAGCATGCTTAATGATTCAGGACACCTGGGTCTGACCCGCTCCCCTTACGTTTCTCTGGGCTCAGAGTGATTTACGGGAAGAGGGGCTAGGATCCAAGAGACAGGAGACAGGGCGCACTCTGCGGTGTGGACCAGAAAGTAGGAATCCGCTCCTCTGAGAAATACACTAATTTCCAGTTCTTCAAGGGCCCAGATCCGTCCGCATCTGATAGCTATGGAGACTCAGCCATGACACCCACAGGCGTATCTGAACAGGGGTTGTAGAGGTGGGGGCAGCTAAGTGATTGATATGGGAGGAGGGCAGAGAGCTATCTCTAGCCTGGAAGGCATAATCAAAATATTTAACACTAACGTTCATTCTGTACAAAAATACTGCTATTTTTTTAAAAAAACTTCCAGTGTAGAACAATATCTTTAGAGCCTAAGCTTTGTCTGTGATGCCATTGTTAAATGATGTAAAGACAGTCCTGAAGATCATAAAACTTTCCTCCTCATCGTGTATTGGGAAATAAAACTTAATCATCCTTCCGATACCCCAGGATCTTTCACCCTTCCTTTATTATACATAAACATACAATCTTTTGAACGGAGACGTCTCTTTTGTCTTTCCAAAGTTATAAAATGAAAAAAACAAAACAAAAAAAAACAAAATGGGAACCCGAAGTCAATGTTATTTTACTTCACGGGGTTCTGGGTTCGTTGTGGGCTAATTTCTTATTTCTTTCCCAGAAAAAAAAAAAAGTAATATCCTTAGCTAATATTCCAGGTCGGGACATGCATGACTAAAGCTGAAAAGTGTGTTTATTTCAGGGAAAAAAAAAATAAAAGGAATTTTGAAAAGAGGCGAAAAACGAAAGGTACTTGTATGCACGGAGGGATCATACTGATCCATTTTCAATGCTTAATTACAAATCTGCTCCAACTAATTTCCTGATTGTGCCCACAGCTGCTGTTCTTTTGTCACCAGTTTATTTTTCTTTGAAAATCTGAAAGGCATCAAGGCTGGCCCTGAAAGTCATCAGGAGCAGAACTGGTGTCCCAGATGCCTCATTATTGGTCTCGTTTGCCAGCCTGTTTGGTTGTTTATGTCTTGCATTCAAATCATTTATTTTGCTCAGACCTTCTTTGCTTTGAAAATGATTGTAGAACACAGGACTGCTTTTATCACTCAACCGTTTGCCCTGCCGTGTAACAGGAACATCATGGTTTAATCAACATCACAATTCCCCATAATCTCTGGGCAGGCCTTGTTTAGTAAATATCAAAAAGTGTAGAGCTCCAAAGACTCTTTCACAGTGACCCAGGGGTCTGAGTTTCTTTGCTGGAAGGCAGAAATGTTGTTCACATGAAATCATAGTGGTTTTGGAAGATTTTCATCTGTAAGTCTAAATGTCATATGGAATGGTTTGGAACTTGCAAAGGTTTTGCTTTCACATCCAAGATAATTGGCTGCTAAAACCAGCCAAAACCCTGGGTGAAGAGAGGGGGGCACAGTATGGCTATTAATAAAATGCATAGTACTGCAAGCAGCATGATGGGAAACTCAAACGCTGGTGCCTGGGAGTCAGAGAGACTCAAGTTCAAATACTGACTTGAGCAAGTTGTCTTAACCTTTTGTACCTCAATGGTCCCAAATGTAAAAGAGAAATGAGTAACATTTAATTTCTAGAGTTTAATGAAAAATCACATTAGCTAATGCTTGGAAAGGCCTAGACAAGAAGGCCAGGCACATGGTCAACTTAAAAAACAAGAGCTGTTATTATTACTATTATTTGTTTCTTGGAAGAAAACAAACTAGTTGTTCAGCTAAATATTTCTCTTACCTTTTTGATTAAAACCTGTACTGCGGAAAACAATCCAAGCAAGTGTGAAGGGATATTGTTATAGTAACTGTTATAGGTAGGGTGACCACATAGTTTATGGTCCAAACCAGGATACTCTGAGAGTGAAAATGTGCATTGTGAATAATCACAGCAGGGCATTAGGCATAAATCAAGACCATTGCAGGCAAATTACAACATACTGTTCCTTGTCATTAGAACTTCAAACTGACAAAGTATTAGAACTGGAAATAACCTTTGATATTAATATTTCTAGTTCAAAGTTCCATCCAGTCTTACAGATGAGGAAAATAAAGTCCAGAGAAGCAATGTAACTTTCTGAGGTCACTCAGGTACTAGTTGAAAACCAGAGTCTGGAATATTGTTCTTTAATTTTAACTCCAGTGACTGTAGTTCTGTTTTCGATTATCTTTAGCAAGACTGAGCACTTTTCTTTTTCCTTATTTCTTCTGCTGAAAGAGTCCCAAATCATCCTACTTTTTCTGCCTCCATTTCATCTGCCTCTTTGAGCAGATGAAGCCTGAACAAAGCTATCCTCTGAAAGGAAGGCTTGTCATTTTGTTAACCTAAATCCCTTATGCTTTTGTTAAAGGCTGTTTTCTCTATTTATTCAGTCCTGGGCTGAGAGAGAAGGAGAGCAACTATTTCCTACCATCTTTCTATTAAGGAAGTTCTTTTCAGTCTCTCTTGATTATTCTTTACTCTATTTTCCTTTGGGATCAGTGAGTTACAGTTAGTTCTTAACCAGGATACCCTCTTTTAAATCATTTTTCCAAAATATCTCACCAGGATGTATCTGTTTCTAAGACCCTGGAAATTGCACACGTGAATATCCATCTTTAATCCCTATTAATTATACAGTAGGTATTATATTTACCTCATCTAGATTTCAGTGGCTTTCACTCCAGGCAATTTTGTTGCATTATTTAGACAAGGCAAATATTCCATGTACAGGACGACTTCAAAGAGACAAGGGAACCACATGATCAGAAATCACTGGCGTCAGGCCCTCCTAAAGGTACATCACCAGCCTCTCTTTAATGAAGACCACATTTTACAACAATGCTCCCATGCACATGCAAATTTATGTAGATTGTTTACTTAGACTAGCGCTTTTGTACATCAATCTCGCTGTGCACCCTCCTCTCCTTTTTGCCTTGAAAGAGATAATGTGGCTATTCCAGTCATCTGTCTTCGGGTTTTATGGTCTGGAGTGCCCATAAAGATGACAAGGGCTGCGTTTCACAGGCAGCAGCCTTCCACTGCCCTGGCCATGTTGTGTCGAACTAGATGAGACACACTGCTGAACCGGATAGGGTCCGTGCTCTCCTCCAGGATGTATAGTTGGGTGACAAGTGAGGCACCAACTTGGACAGTCATGCAAGTCCTGGCTGCTGCTGAGCATTGCTGGGGGGATATCCACGGAATGCTCTTCTGTACCCTTCAAAGTTGGCCAGTCCGACACACTGCCGGTCCACGCTGTTCTTCTCACTTAGATTTACCTTGGGTTGGGGTGGGGTGGGGTGGGGCATCTTTCCATAGTTCTGATTACAAGCCCATTTTTGGAAGAAAGGGCTAAGACATCCAAATGACAAATTGTTTATTTACCACAAACCTGGTTAGAACTGAAGGGGACCCCAAAACTACACCTGCTGAGAAGATACCATTTCAATGATTTATTTCATTTAAAGAAGCACCGTGAGTCCCGGTTAAGAATTCAGACTGATGTCAGATAGATTTGAGTTTAATCCCAATGTCTTCCACTGTATGACAAGGTTCTTAACATCCCTCTGACTCAGTTTCTCCATCTGTAAATTGGGAATGGAATCTGCCTTGTGGGAGTCTGTGTGGGTTAAATGCAATGAAGCACATAAATCTCTTAGCATAATGATTAGCATGTTACAAGAACAAAAAAAGACTTTGGCAATGATTTCATTTTTTAATAGGGTACTGTGAAATAAAGGTACCTGATTTTGTTTAGTTGTTTTTTTAAAAAAACCAAAAAACACAAGACTCAGGAAGCGGAATTCTAACTGTGTGGCCTCTCCCCTGCATGGAGTCTGGGGGAGGAGGGCAGTGTGGCTGACCACACCACATCCACACACAGAGGGATGAAAGGGAATGTCTATAACCAGAGGTCTAGGTGGCTTGGAGACAGAGGCCAACAGGGCACCCTCTCTATACAGAAAGTGCAAGCACCAACCACTCTGCTCAGCATTGGAGACTTCCCCTCAAGCCCCTGACCATGTTTTTAGGCTCACTGTGGATTTCCCTCATTCATGGTTCTACTAACACTGCATGCGTCCCCACGTCCACACCTTGACCTTCTGAACGCTTATTCTCTTTATCGAGAACACCCTCCCTTCCAACCTTTGTCTAAAATTCAGTCCATTAAAATGCCTTTCAGTGAAGACCTTTCTTGCCTTTTTTTTTTTTTTTTGAAGGTTAGGGTTTTAAACAAATAATAGTAAAAATCATCTCCTGTGAACATCCCCAATCCAGAAGGGGTTTACCCTCCTTCCTTCCCCTCCTGAGGGTACTAACTGTGAGAAGTTCCTTGCGGGAGACTGTCTTCTTATACTGTTCTCTTTGGAAGACCATAAACTCCTGACAGCAAGGAAGCCTGTGTGAGAGGCTGAGGATAGTGATTTGAGGAACTGGGCAGCAGGGACAATAGAAGACAGAGACAAATGATGCTGCATGGCCAGACAGAAGCAAAAGGGGAGGACAGTAAGAGGGGAAGACATGCTCAAAACTGCCTAGCTGATCAGAATTATGTCGATCTCATTTCCACTCCAGGCTCATCTCTAGTTTGTTATGGTGACCTTATCTCTATGGGCTTCCCTGGTGACTCAGATGGTAAAGAATCTGCCTGCAATGTGGGAGACCCAGGTTTGATCCCTGGATCAGGAAGATCCCCTGAAGAAGGGAATGGCAACCTACTCAGTATTCTTATCTGGAGAATTCCATGGACAGAATTGCCTGGCTGGCTACAATCCATGAGGTCACAAAGAGTCAGACCTGACTGAGCGACTAACACTTTCACTATCTCTATATATACGGCAAGATCTAATAACTCAATTCATAGCACACCTTATAAACGGTTGCCTGAGAGTTCATGAGGAACCACAGCTTCCAGAACCAAGTAAGAGAAGGGTCCCCTCCCAGGACCACCAGGTGTCCATCCCTGGGGACATCAGTGAGCAGGATACATCAGCTCATGCAGGCCACATTCACTTTGATTCTCAGCCACGAAGAAACCGCAGGCCTCTCTGTGTTTATGGAAACCCTGGGCCACAGTGCATCTGGTTTACAATCCCTGAGCTGAAAGCAGAGACAGCCCTGTTGCTCTCACAACTCTGTGCCCTCCATCCACAGCCAAAGAGTCAGTGTGGGCTCAGGTTTCATGGTCAGACACGGAGGCCCTCCAGGTATATTCCAATGGTCCATTTGATGTGAAATCTTGCAGCTTGACCAAGAGTCAATGACCTCGAGAGTGGCCATTTAACCTCCATTATTTGGTTTATATTGGTAATATTTACACTGGGAACTTGATTAAAGCTGCCCTCTTGGTAAAAACAGAATCCGATACGTATCTGAAACCCCCACCTTCTCCACCCAGTGTCAGGTGTCGTCTGCTTCACTTCTCCCTTAATTGGCAGACTGGCCTCCACTTTCCCTGCGTCCACCTCTCTCTCTGAATGTGTGCAGTGCCTTGCGCACTTTATCCCCCACTTTATCCCCGCACTTATCTGTACCTTCATCCCCCACCTCTATGCTTGAAAGTGAACAGGTTAGGAGCTGCTGCTAAGTTGAGTCCAAGGACAGTTAGTCTGTTGTAAAGTCTATTCGTCATAAGGTGCAGGAAAAACTTCGAATATCCTCCTCCTTTGTGTTCTGAGTAACAGTATCAATGTGCAGCCCTGTACACAGCCCAGCTCCCACCTTCCCAAGGGCACTGCTCTCTCAGGAAGGAACGCAGTGGCCATTGGTTCAAGATAACCCTCCTCTACCTACCTGAAAATTTTATCCATATCACTTTTCAGATCAATATGTCTGTAAAATTGAAGGGGAAGCTACTTGAAATGTTTGTCTGCTGACATGTGTAGGAATTCTCCATCTCTTGACTGGCCCAGTTTAGCAAGTTTTCTTCGATTACTCCCTTTAAATGCAGGACAGCCTGTGAGCAGATATGCCTGGAGGGAACTTTAAAAACCAGTGTGGGCGCATTCAGGGTGGATGCTGAGATAGGAGTCACACATGAAAACACAGAAGTTAAATAATATTGTGAGACTGGGTTGGGGAAAACTGCTGTCCTCTGCATCTGAAGACCAAGCTTTGCCACGAGTGAGCTTTGGTGTTCGCAGTAAGTCACACAACCTTCTGGGTCTCCTGGACTTCCCTTCTAAAGGGGAAGGATTGGCCCAGAAATTAAATTAGATCAATTTCAGCCTGACTGAAAATTTGTGACTCCAATGATATTAATATCAAACAACAACCTAAGGGTATTGCAAGACTGAGTATGATGAAGGTACAAATGCAAAGTTGCATCAGAGGAGGGGAAGATGGATTTCATGAGCTGCTGGTGCTGGGAAGGGGCTACACTACAGAGCATGGATAACCCAGCGGCACTTATTCTGTGTCCTTGGCTTTATGGTTCCTGCTCCAGCTGTATGGTGTGAGACACAGATGGTACGATATTCCGGGTGGGATGGCTTTCCTTTTGCAGAGATCAGGGGTCAACCTTTCAACTAGGGATTGTTTCTCCTATGTCTCAGGCATTTGATTTCATGTCATCCTTACAATCCTCTGAGTCTGGTATTATTGTTCCCATTTTACAGATGAAATTGGGCATGCAGAGGGTCTGTTTCCTCCTGTCACATAGAACAGCGGTCCTCAACCTTTTTGGTACCAGCCAGGGGCCAATATCGTGGAAGACAATTTTTCTCCAGATTTGGTGTGTGTGTGCCAGGGGCAGGGGGAGGAGGGGGCGGGGATGGTTTGGGGATGATTTGAGCACATTACATTTATTCTGACTTTATGTCTAATCTAATGCTGCCACTAATCTGGCAGGAGGTATGGGCCCATGGCCCAGAGGTTGGAGACCCTGACATAGAAGATAGAGGCAGAATGTGAGTCTAGCTGTGTCCTTCCAGCTGAGTCACAGTGCAGGCCCCCAGTGTCCCCAAGGAGCAACCCAAAATGAGACCAATGCCTTCACCAAGGGAGCCAGCTGTGGCCTCGCTTACCACAAATACTGCACACCATGGAAAACAAAAGGCACACACAATACACTAAAGAAGCACCCAGTCTATCTCCTGCAAAATGAAAGAGCCTATGCTTCTCCAGAAGGCAGGAGCAAAGCCAAGTGCTTGGAAAGAAAGAAAAGTGATGAGCATAGCAACATGTTAAAAGCCTGTATCAAAAGGAAAAAAGGCTACTGGCTAAAAAATACCCGGACCACTGATGCCTTTTCATTGAACCCAGGAGAGTGGATGTACCTCACAGGAAATGAAAGGCAAGGAAACTTCTCTCTGCTCTGCCCTCCCATCCACCTGCCATCAGCAGCTGCTCACAGTTTGGGCTGACCAGGCAGAGGCCTAAAGAGGAGGTAGAGACTCCTGTGTAAGTCACTTGACTACATGTTCTTTGGCAACCCCACCCCCACCCCATCAGGACACCCCAGTGATGTTCACACAGCCAGACTTTACTATCCCTTTGGGAGCTAAATTGTGAGTGTGCAACCAAGAAAGTGAGTGTGTGTGTGTGTGTGTGTGTGTGTGTGTGTGTCGTGGGGTGGGAGTAGTGGGATGGTAGGTGCCTCTTCAGATGCTGGACAGCTGCTCCCATACACTATAGAAGAAATAACAAATTATTGGTAATTGTGTGATAAATTACAATTTTTCAAGATCATAGTCTTTTTTGTATTTCTAGCCAAAGACTCTCTTTCCCCTTATCTAAACAATCAGGATTTGGTTCTCTCAAATCCCAACCTTCTCTGTCTGCGAAGGTTATTATTGGCTTGGTTAAACAAAGTACTTGTTTATAATAGATATAATAGATGATGGAGTCATTTTGAAATTACACAGTTGGTATAATAAAACCAGTTAAAACCTTATTTAAAAAATGTCACAGTTGGTCAAATGTATTAATGGCATATGGTTTAGTTTTCTCTCTTTTTTTTCCCCCAGAACAATATGTGCATTCTCATTTCACAGAGTGAGTAGAGGATTAATGGAGCAAGATAAACTTTCGCCTGGCTTTTCTTCTAGACAATCTACACTTTCATTAACTGCCTCGAGCTTTATTTATCTCCTTTCTCCATCTTCTCCGTCTTGTCTTTCTCTTCCCCATAGCACCCAATTATGGAATTCCTAAAATTCTGGGTAATATAAGAGATAAATATTATATCATGTAGAGCATGTTTGAGAGGAAAAAGTTAATGCAGAAATTACACACAACATAAACAGAATGCCCACAACTGGCAGGCGTAATTATTTTTCTCCTGTTGATATTACCAACTGTAATAATAAAGTTTAAAATGTGCCTCAAAACATAATATTTCAGCTGCATGTAGTCATCATACCAGTGAAGAATGTAATTGCATTATTTGTCTCCTCTGAAAGCTCTCACTCATAGCTACACCTTTTCTAAGATTTCTATTTGGAGATTTGCTTGATAGTTTCTAGAGATAATGTATCAAGGGAAGGTTTGAAGTCAGGGCTCACCGGGCTAAGCAGACTGTACCTGATCAAGTGGGTCATCCCAGAACGGTGCCAGGGCTCTGCCTGGAGCTTGGAGATGCCATCTCTAATCTACAGTTCTGCCATGAATTTGTTTTTTGTCATAAATGAAGCATGGGGCTGTGCTTTAATTTTCCTCACTGCCCTCTGTCAAGTAATAACCATAAATATTGTCCTGAATCATTAAGTCACAACCTGAAACGTGATCCTGCCCAGCTCCCAATCAGACGGCCATCTGGAAGATGAAAGAAGTCTATTTGGGTTTCAGAATGATCCAGACTCTAATTTGTAGTAACAGTCTTAACAGGCTGTTTCAGAGACATTAACCAGTGACTTGTCTCAGATTCTCAAGGAAGGTCCATTATCCACAGTTGGAGGTATTTGCTTCAAGCAGAACTGTGAATTGTAACTGTTGGAAAACTACCAGACTCTGTGGCTTTCAATCAAATGCCATGTTCTTCCATGGACACTAGATTTCTACCCAAGGGCAAGAATATATGCATAAAGCAGATGCATACATAATATACGTCCAAATATTCTCCATGTCACAAAGAAAGCAAATATTTCAAAAGAAGAAAACAAATTGCAGCTTCTACAAGCAAACAACAAAACAACATGATAGATATATAATTTTCCTATCACCCTGAGGTTACTTTAGTGGAGAAAAATAAATCGTACTCTTGTTTTGCTGTAGAAATAATCCTGTAAACACAAAGAGAAAGACTTTATCAGAAGTCTGGAAACATATGCTTAAGCATGAGTATACCACTGATCAAAGGGATCAAGCAATTGCATCGAATATCTGAACTTCCTGGTCATTAGAGAAGCAAGCAATATCAATAGGAGATGCCTTTCCATTTCTACTTGGCTTTGAATTAGAAGACCAAAGAAAGAAAACAACAGGGGGAGATCATGTTTCTTCTCTTCTCTGAATTACACATTGCATCATTCTCGACAAGGGAGTGTGTTATTTAACTTTTGAACATTACAAGTGCACTAAAAAATAAAATAACAATTTTCATGTATAAATGCATGAAGTAAATGATATTTTAGACAAATGAGTGTGTCAGTGATGAGTTGGAGCAAAACTAAACCAACCTTGACAGCAAAAGAGTGTTTATCACCTTCAGGGAAGAAAATTTCATACCAACTTTGAGATTTCTTTTTTATTTGCCTCAAAATTTGTTCAGCTTCTCTCACTGTCAGTAACTGGAAATACATATTAAATATTAATAATAATTAACGGCATGGAAAAGATAGATAAAAAGAAATTTAAATGCATTTCATAGTCTTATTTAATCCTGATTTGAGCAAACAGATTTCAAGAAAAAAGTCCATAGTTTAAGGCAATCATGAAAATCTGAACATTGACTGAGTATTAGTGTTAAGGAATAATTATTAACCTTGTTAGATGTGATGCCATTATGATAATACTTTTTCTATACAGTTCTTATCTTTTAGATACCAAAGTATTTAGGAATGACATGACATGCTGCCTGAGATTGGCTGTAAAATACTCCAGAAAGATAGTAGGTGATGGGAGATGAAATATACTGTAAATAATATTTGTAAAATGTCAATGGTTATTGAAGAGCAGTGGTGGATACTTATGGTTCATTACCCCTTCTTTTTCTACTTTTATGTTTGCTTGTAATTTTTTTGGTAATAAAATACGTTGAAAGGTATTGATTAAGATTCTAGAGCAGTGGTTCCCATCCAAGGTGACTTGGCTCCCTTATTCCTCCTAAATTCATATAGTAAATTCTGGAGAAATTTTTGGTTGTATAATAACAGTTGGAAGGTAGAATGGTACTGGCATCTAATGTATGAAGCGAGGCCAGAGATGCTGCTAAATAACCGGCAATGAAGAGGACAGCCCCCCAACAAAGAATTATCACCCAGCCCCGAAAGTCAACAGTGCCGAGACTGAGAAACTCTGGCCTAGACTGTGTCCTGTTAGGATAGAGTTGATAAATAGATTAAAAACTCTACACCTTTATAGAGTTTATAGTCTTCCAAAGAGAATAGGACAAGACAAATAGCTATCCTTCAAGGCACTCTGCCCTGGCCTCTGGTGGGGAGAACTTCTCATAGTCAGTGCTCTCCAGGATGAACTCCTTCTTGTTGGGGTGTTCAAGGAGAAGCCATTGTTAGTACTTAATTATAACACTGTCCTCCAAAGAGGTTAAGAAAGGTCTTCCTCAGGAAGGCATTTTAATGGACAACTGCTGCTGCTAAGTCGCTTCAGTTGTGTCCGACTCTTCATCCCCACAGACTGTAGCCCACCAGGCTCCTCTGTCCATGGGATTCTCCAGGCAAGAATACTGGAGTGGGCTGCCATTTCCTTCTCCAGGGAATCTTCCCTGCCCAGGGATTGAACCCTGGTCTCTTAAGTCTCCTTCATTGGCAGGCAGGTTCTTTACCACTAGTGCCATGTGAGAAGCCCCTTAATGGACTGTTTAGTTGAGTCTCTCAGTCGCGTCCAACTCTGTGACCCCATGGACTGCAGTGCACCAGGCTTACATGTCCATCACCAACTCCCAGAGGTTGCTCAAACTGATGTCCATCGAGTTGGTGATGCCATCCAACCATCTCATCCTCTGTCGTCCCCTTCTCCTCCTGCCTTCAATCTTTCCCAGCCTCAGGGTCTTTTCCAATGAGTCAGTTCTTCACATCAGGTGGCCAAAGTATTGGAGTTTCAGCTTCAGCATCAGTCCTTCCAATGAATATTCAGGATTGATCTCCTTTAGGATGGACTGGTTGGATCTCCTTGCAGTCCAAGGCACTCTCAAGAGTCTTCTCCAACACCACAGTTCAAAAGCTCAGTTTCGGTGCTCAGCTTTCTTTACAGTCCAACTCTCACATCCATACATGTCTACTGGAAGAACCATAGCTTTGACTAGACGGACCTTTGTTGGCAAAGTAATGTCTCTGCTTTTTAATATGCTGTCTAGGTTAATGGACTAAGTTTTAGACAAAGATTGGAAGGAAAGGTGTTCCTGATAAAGAGAATAAAGAGCATAGAAGACCAAGATGTGAAGGCAGGGAAGCACGCAGCGCTAGTGGGAACCACGAATGAGGGAAATCCATGATGTGCCTGAAAACATGGTCGGGGGCTCAAGGGGGAGTCTCAATGCTGAGCAGAATGGTTGGTGCTTATACTTTCTGTGTAGAGAGGGTGCCCTATTGGCCTCTGTCTCCAAGCCATCTGGAGCTCTGCTTATAGATGTTCCCTTTCAGCCATCTGCATATGGGTGTGGTGTGGTCAGCTCCCCGAGGGCTCCACACAGGAGAGAGAGCAGAAACAGCAGAAAGAGGTGGAGCTGAGTGTGCTCAAGGGGCAGCAGGCATTCCCACCCCTGGAGTGCTTGTTATGCCCTGCTCTAGGCACCTTCCGGGCAACATCATCTTTAATCCATATAACAACCCTGAGAGGGAGGTAGCAGCAGCCCCATCATGAGTTAAAGACTCTCTAACTTGGTGAGAAATGTGGCGTTTCCTAAGGTCCCATGGCTCCTAAGTGTCATATGTGTGGTTTGGAGCCAGAACTGATTCTAAAGGCACACACTGAGCTTCACCCTAACCTTCCCATCTTCATGGGGCGGTAATAGCAGCCATGAGAGTGAGTGAGATGCTCCAGGCTGGAAGCTCCGTGCTGGCCTGGCTGTGGAGATGGGCAGTCCTGGTACAAATCCTCACAGGCTGAGACTGAGGCCAGGTGGACCAGGAGGGAGGGAGCAGGCACCACTGTTTCAGGTCAGGCTACTGGAGCTGTGACCTAACTGAAGGAAGGGAAACTGCACACCCCAGCTGACGGCTATGCCATCGACCCCGGGAGTGTGCTGGTCTTGGGGCTTTGAGACGCTTATGGTACTGGAGCATTTGGCCAGGGAGTTATTAGGAGGTAGAGAAAGAGCAGGAAAGCTGCCAATTCCAGGTCAGAGCTCCCAAATGGAGCCCTGGCTAAGAGGCACTTTGGGTGGTCCAGAATTGGTGCCTTCCCAGAACAAGCAGGAGATGCCTCTGTTCCCGGCTGACTCTCCCTGTGGCCCTAATCTGGCACCTGAGGCCGCTGCCTCGGCTTTGAGGGCTCATTAGTGTCCCTGTCTGGGCAGAGTGGGCTGGAAGAGCAATTGGGAGGGACAAGAAAAGCTGGAAGCCACTCACTCGAGGACTTGACAGAGCTGACAATGGACAGAGGGAAGGATCCTGGAGTGGGAGCCCATGATGCTGCTCCCCAAATGCATTGCAGACAGACTTTGATGCCTTTGAACAAGGGCTTAGAGTCACCCAGGCTCTGGCACTAACTAGCTCTGCGACCAATCACTTGACCTCTCTGAACTTCTTTTTCTTATCAACAAAATGATGGAAAAGTGACTTCTTCATAGGGTTGCTGTGAGAATTAAACAGTGAGCACTCATAGACTGCTCGGCCCAGTGCCCTACACATCTCAAGTATTCAATAGATGGGAGATTTTGCTCTTGTAATAGTTTTTCTCAGAAACATAATGCCTCAGGCTCTGTCTCAGCAAGAGGTTGTTATAATGATCCAATAAGCTCGTCTACACATATGAAAGTACGGCTTAGGCTGCAAAGCACCACAGAGACAATGGTCAGTCTTCTAAGCCATCATGTGCTGCCGTGGTTCCCTCATCTTCTTTCCTGGGTGCAAGGAAATGCTCACTGGAACATCCATGGAGATAGGAACATCCATTGAGATAGATATCCGTTGAGGGTAGTTGACTGTCACATTGGATGATTATTGGAAGAATAATCCTAACTTCAGAGAAGTTCGGAGAAGGCAATGGCACCCCACTCCAGTACTCTTGCCTGGAAAATCCCATGGACGGAGGAGCCTGGTGGGCTGCCGTCTATGGGGTCGCACAGAGTCAGACACGACTGAAGCGACTTAGCAGCAGCAGCAGCAGCAGAGAAGTTACCTGCCATGGGCAGCTTGCTTTCTACATATACCCAACATGAGAGAAGAAGCTCTACTCACAGAAGACATTGGTTTCAGAGCCTGGGAGCCTGAAGATGGAGCAACTGCTTCATCGTTCTTGTTTTCCTTACCTACCAGCCTTCCTTCCACCCCAGCTTCCTGTCTTAAACAGAACTTTTTCCCATACATGTTTGTTAGACAAGTGATTTTCTTTTTTTAACTTTTTAACAAATTGCCCAGGCAACCTAGTGAGCCAGGCTCAGGGTTGTGTGTGTAACCCTCTGCTGACCCCAACCCTGGGAGGCTCGGGGGGACACAGTGAGGAAGCCCAGGACGCCCAGCCATTTGCCTTTTCAGACCTTTGCAGTCTAGAAACTGCAGTGAGAAGCTCTGGAGAGAAGAGTCCTCATGATTGTTTACTCTTCCCTGCTTCCTGTGGGGCCTGCGGCCTCCGGCGGCCTCACCGATGGACCCTCCGAGTTCTATTCTTCAGACAACTGAACCTTCACAGAAATCTGGAGAGACGGCATGCGGTCTGAAAATGTCTTCTCTTCAGTCCGCTGAAAGTTTGGCTTTAGGTTTGGGACAAAGGTCAGGTCAGTGTTGAAGCTCCCGTCCCGGGTCACCCCAAGCTGTGAAGGTGGCCCTTCGGGTCTGCTTTGATACAGCCATTGCCATTCTCCTTGTCATCACCCCATCCTGCACCTTGGAGGCTGTGCTCTGAATGTTTTGCTTCTCCTGATGTTACTTAAGCCCTGTGGTCACTGGCCCGTTCTGGCCTCTTGTCCACCACATCTGTCTTTCTGTTCAGTCTGCCCAAACCCATCCCCACGTGTCAACCTTTCCACTTCCGGGCTGGTCTCTGAGCCCACAGCAGGCTTAGCTGCTCCCCGGTTCTGAGGACCATGCCTGGGAGGACTTCTCTGGGTCCTCATGGAGAAAGTGTTGCCTCTCTATTCAGGGAGAGCTGCCTGGCAATGCTGTAACGTGGGGCGGCCTTGTCCTCATATGGATTAAAGACCATTGGATGGAGTTAGCACCACAGCTTGTGCTGTCTGACTATAGGAGCTCCCCATAAACCTGATTCAACGCTCTGGGGTCATTGGGAGCCACAGGGCCTGAGAGCAGACCTCCTGAGCCTGAACTCTGAGCCTCTTGTGAGCAGTCTGTGGTCCACCATGATGTGTTCCAGAGAGCCAGCTACCACCCCCTTTCCTGGCTTCCTTATTGCCACTGGATATTCCCCCAAACCCAGCAGCACAATTGGCCTTGGCTGCTACCAGGCACCAGGTAGAGTGTGTCAGCCTCTGAAGTCAGACTGTCTGGGTTTGAACCCTGGCTCTGCTGCTTATTAGCTATGTGGCCTCAGGCAAGTTGCTCAACTTCTCTGTGCTTCCACGGCCTCATCCATAAAGTGGAGGTGATAATAGGACCTACCTGCTTTGGTTGTTGTTAAGAATCAAATGAGTTCACATCTGGAAAGTGCTTGTATCAGCACCTGGCATACAGTAAGAATTCATAAAATATAATAAATATTCAGGGATCCAATGTCAATTTTTGCATGGGATGATAGGGGTAATTACTGGGCAGATGCTGTGAACTTTCTAGGTGGTGGGGTTGAAATTCACCTAGAATATAGTGGGGAAAGAAAAAGCAATTGACATCCTCAGCACTAGAGAGACATAGATTATATGCCTTGGTTTCTTCTACTGTAAAACAGGAAACAGAGACCTCCACGTAGAATTTTTTAATTAAATAAAATAATCCAAATAACTCTCAGTACCAGGGAAAATATTTAATATACACTTAGCTATACTTATTACTGTTATTAACGTAGCTGAGATGGCCAAGGAAAGCGTTGTTCTCGGATTCCAGCCCTCCAAGGCAGTGGATCCCCAACATTTTCGGCACCAGGGATTGATTTCACGGGAGACAGTTTTTCCACAGATCAGGCGTGGGGGAGGTGGTCTCAAGATGATTCAGCCACACAACACTTACTGTGCACTTTATCTCTAATCTAACACTGCCACTGATCGGACACAAGGTATCCTCAGCCCAGAGGTTGGGGACCCCTGTTCCATGGGATATTGTCAATGTCTGGAGTAGTTTTTGGTCATTATAGTTGAGGGGTATCTGGTGGGTAAAGGCCAGGGATGCTGCCAACCCCCCAGCCCCAAACCTCCATAGTGCCGAGGCTGACTGCTCTGAGTCTAGATAATGCCACAGGGTACCACATTCCCAACTATTGTGAAATCCCCCTCAGAGCAGAAATACCTCTGAACAGACTTTCCACATCCTGCACAGAGAAAAGGAGATAATAATTAGATTTACTGGGTTAATTAACTTCAGGTTTTACAAATACCAGAGTCAGGGAAGCCCATGAAAGCAATATTGACTGCACCATGTTCCCAGAACAGCCGCTTGATTGAATTCTCCCTAACAGTGATCAGAGGCTCATCAGATGTGGGTTCTGGCTCAGCGGGCTTCTACAGGTCAAACTCTCCCTGCTCCTTGCTTAGAAGGGCCCATGCTTGGTTCAACAGTTCTCTGTTACTATTCTGAAATTCTTAATATTTGTTTTTTATCAAGGGGCCACACATTTGCATTTTGTATTGGGCTCCCCAAATATGTAGCTTGTTAGGACAAGCTACTGAGTTTTACACGCTTTATGTTCTTTCTGCATGGTATCTATCAACTTCTGAAATTGTGTGTTTCACTTGTTTACTGGTTTTCCACTGTCTCCTCCCAACAGGAGAAAAACTCAACAGGAAGCACCTTGTTTGTCTTGAGAGTCTTTAAAGACCCAGGGCCCAGTTCATCACAGGCTTTCAAAAATACTTTTGAATAAACAAGTGAACAACCGCTATAGCTCCTAAAGCCAGGCAAAGATCTGGGAACACTTCATGCACAAAAGCATTGGTTTTTCTCAAAGGAAGATGCCTTAAAAACCAATGCTTAAATATGGTCATTTCGCATACTTACCCTTTCCTATCACTTATCTACTCAGAGTATCTGGAACCTCAGTGAAATTAGGACCCCTGTAAAATGATGTAAAATCATCTTCTGTATTCATCATCTAGGAAACGAACTGGAGGACAGGATAAGAAAGGCTTTTTTTCTTGAGTTATTCCAAGAATAAGTTCCTTTCTTCAAGTGTGATTGGAGTAGAGACTGTTCACTGTCCCCTAGATTCATTCTTCCTCTTTATTTTAGCAACATAATGTCCAGAATTTTATCTGGGCACCAGCCACTCAGCTTGGGCCTCCCTTGAATCTAGCTGTGCTGTGTAACTCATTATAACCAATAAGATATAAGCAGAAATAAATTGTACAATAACATTAACTCTACAGAGTGACTTCAAGAATGCAGTAAGCTAGCATGTCCCATAACGGATTTAGAGCAGTGCCTGACTCTAAGTGAGCACTCAATACATGTTGATCACAGTCATCATTATTATTTGAATTTCCAATTTTTTGCTTGTTGCAGAAAGATTAATTACGACTCTTCCACTGTTCTTATAACCAAGTGGTACCACAAGCTTCTCATTATTGATTCAGAGGCAGTTTGTTTGTTGTCATTTGTTATTGTCTTTGTTTCGTTGCTAAGTTGTGTCTGCCTCTTTGTGACCCCATGGACTGCAGCATGCTAGGATCCCCTGTCCTTCACTATCTGTCTGAGTTTGCTCAAATTCATGTCCATTGAGTCATCTAATCATCTCATCCTTTGCTTCCCTCTTCTCCTTTTGCCTGCTATCTTTCCCAGCATCAAGGGCATTAATATTCATTGAATATTCATAGGAAGCACTGATGCTGAAGAAGGAGCTCCAATACTTTGGCTATCTGATATGAAAAGCCAACCCACTGGAAAAGACCCCGATGCTTGGAAGGATTGAAGGCAAAAGGAGAAGAGAGCAGCAGAGGATGAAATAATTAGATAGCATTACTGACTCAATGGTCAAGAATTTGAGCAAACTCTGGGAGACAGTGATGGACAGGGAAGCCTGGTGTGCCGCAGTCCATGGGGTCACAAATAGCCATACATGACTTAATGACGGAGCAGCAACAACTGTCATTTAGCAGAGTTCATTATCTTTGAGGAGACATTGCAGTGGACTAAGTATTAATAATCAACAAAGCATCTTCCTATCAGATTCCAATTCTTATGGGCAAAGTTATCCCTGGGGCCTGGGAAAACACATCCCAGCTCAGATCTGCTGTTAATACTCTGTCCTCTGTGTGAGGCTTTACCCAGCACAGGCATTTCCAAAGGCACTTAGAGCCTCAGTGGAAGTAGCCAGAAGCCTGTGTTTTAGCAATAACAGCTTCCTATTTACAATATTTCCAAAGCACTATGCCATAAAACTGGGACGAGTTATAAGAGAGAGAAATAGAACAAAATAAATACATTTCCCGCAGAAAGCAACTGAATCTAAGGTCTGGCAAAGGATGCAGCATTAGTAGTTTAAGCGCCTGACCTTGAATTCCGACAACCAGGATTTCAGTCCCAGCTCTGCCTTTCCAGCTGGGTGACCTTGGGCAAGTCACGTCTCACCAAGTGTTCATGTGTGGAATAGCAATGCCCACCTCATACAGTTGTGGTTGATTTAACAAGTGAATCACAGTGAGAGGGTGCATGCACAGTGTTTACAACAGCATCTGGAGCACAGTGGGCTGCCCCGGTTGTTACTGTCGGCTCGTTCAGAACTAATCAACCCCAAATCTTCCTTGTCACATAACTGCCAACAGAGCTTCCTGGTGACAGAACAAGTTCCGCAGGTCCCCCACAAGCGACAGAGCAAGTGAGCCAGCAATTTCTATTCTCCCAGAGAGAGAGACAATTTCCTGTTGTTCTGGTCAGTTACAGAAGTCATAATCACCTCCTATCCTCAGTGTTCAGCATCTTAAACCACGCTCCGTAAATAGAACACATTCTGTCGCCTTTTAGCCCAGCCCCTCCCAGCCAGGACCATCTTATGGAATGTGTCCATCCATTTCTTTGTGTTGTCTGATTTGGAGTCTGATTCAGAGCCTTGGGAATCACATCCTCTATTCGTTTCTCACCCTAGGTGACTCTCTGGGAACAGGCCTCACAGAGGGACTCTGACAATCTCCTGGACTGAGATGTGGACCCAACACATTTTAAGCAGGGAGGAAATCCCTTTGAGCTGCATAGACCATGATGAACGTTCATGAGAAAGTGCTTTAATATGTGCAGACTCAAGGGATTTCTAAACCCAGAAGGGGTAGGAGCAGAGCTCATGAGGAATAGGATAAGCATTCGGATCTAAGACCCCCATTCTTTCAGAGATCCACACCCTTCCTTGTGTTTTCTCCCAGAAAGCAGCAAAAAGCATCATGAACCACAAGAGTGCTTCAAGCTCAGGCTGAACACACACATGCACAATAACAACTCTCTCATGGCCCCATTATATAGAGCTCACCTCTTGGTCTAGCTTGAAAATATCTATAATAATACAATTCAGAAATAAGTCATCTCATTTTCTATTGGTCTTTGTTATTGAATCAATAAGAAGTTTCCCATTTTAAATAAATACACTACTCTCCTGAAAATAATGGTCACAGGGTTTTAGAAATAAGTACATTCCTTAATCGCACATAACCTGCCATCCAAAGAAAGTGGGAGGAACCAGGCTATGCCTTGGACAAGCAGTTGCTTGTATACATGGGTCTCAGTGGGTCTCTCTGCTTCTCTGAGTGCAATAATGAAGGCATTAAATTACCAGGTCAGAGGCCCCAATTCACAAGGAAATAATATCAGTTTATTATTTCTAATTTTATTAAGTTAGAAAATAGTCTTGAGATGTAATGTCATCCCAGAACGGCTAAAGTATTGATTATGTGAAGCTGCATTCATGGATAATTCAAGGAGCCTGATTTCATTTAATTTCAGTGACTTAAAGCATTCCAACAAATTTCCTATAAAGCAAATAATCCTAAATTATTCCCATAAATAATGTAGATATATGTTCAGATTTACTTAGTATTTACCCATTACACATTTTGCATTATGACTTAGAAAAAAAGGATTATTTTTAATCCCGTTTTCCTGATCCCCAGTGTCTTCCTGGAGGCAAACAGGCCTTTAAAAGAATATATTGCCATTTAAAAAGATGAATATGGATGTTATCCATATAGGACTTGTGATAATCTATTGATGCTGTCATTTCCTTGTAATTCTATTATGTCTAAAGTTGAAACTCAATACTCAATAATGTGAGATTATGACTACAAGGAAAAGCATACAGCCAAGCATCACCTTGTGGACCTACTTTAGGCAGACTTACAGAGAACACTGAAGCCTCCAGGAGCCTCGTTCTCCCCTGCATTCTGGCAAGCTCTAACTTGAGGGGGACCAAAAAGTAGCCTTTGTTTCACTAGCTGCAAACCACATTCTCCCACACTCTCCAGGAAGAGACCCCAGGGCCACAGGATCTGGTGAATAGGAAAACCCCGTACCAAAGCCAACAGCTTAATCAACATTTAATGAACACTGACTACATTCCAAGATCCAGGCAAGGCTCTGAGGGATGTAAGATTAACCAGATCATATTTCCCTCCTTCAAGAAGTTCCCAATTTGCTGTGTGTCCAGATAGTGAGAGGCTCAGGGCAATGATGTGCAGGGTGGCTCAGGGCCTCTTCTCCCTGAGCAGAGATTGTCAAGGTGAAAAACTCACTGCCCTCTACGACCACTGCCACATTTATGGCATTGCTTTCCATTTCCTTCTTCTCTTCAGCACAGGCATTCAGTTTTTTCATTTATCGGGCAGCTAGTCAACCCCTACCTGCCATGTACCAGGTGCTACTTTAGGCATTAGGAATACAGTGCCCAGTGAGCTGCACACCAGGCCCTTGAGAGATTTACAGTCTAGCAGAGAACACAGACAAGTCAATGAACACTTCTCAGTGTGTTCCACAGTGCAAGCATAAATGTTTGGTGTCATAGGGTTGTGGATGGCTGTGTGGGGGAGGCGGCGTCTAAGTTGAGTCTTCAAACATGCGTATGTGCTAAGTTGCTTCAGTTGTGTCCAGCTCTTTGTGACCCTACGGACTGCAGCCCACCTGACTCCTCTGTCCATGGGATTCTCCAGACAAGAATACTGGAGTGGGTTGCCATGTTCTCCTCCAGGGGATCTTCCAGACCCATGGATCAAACCAACATCTCTTACGTTTCCTGCACTGGCAGTGGGTTCTTTACCACTAGCACCACCTGGGAAGCCCCCCAAATGTAATAATACCATACTAACGGGGAGGCGAGAATGGATACAGCCTTCTAGACAGAAAGCAGCCGCAAGTGCCAAGACCCAGAAATGAGAGAGAGTGACATGTCAGGAACTTCGCGGGTGGTCTTTCGGGAATACCCAGGTGAGAGAGAAAAGCAGAGCCAACTCCAAGAAGGCCTGGCCTCTGGATGCTGTGTTGCCGGGGTGGGGCCCTGGCTGACTCGCCTGTTTGGCCACGGCTCTGTTCCACCCACCCACCCACCAGCATACCTCCTTGGTATGCTGCGCCCCATAGGCCAGAGAATCCAGTGGACATGCCCTCCTTCATCTCTCACTCACAACCCCCAGGTTATTAATTAGACTTTTGCCATCTCTGCTCCCAAGATTTTGTGAGCAGTAGGCAAAGTACCTTCACACATAATGAGCCTGCAGTTACTGATCTAAACCTGAGACTCACACCCTCAAGACCGTTTCCTCTCAGGATATTTATTAGCTCAGAAGACATGTGTGGGCAGAGCATGTTATTTAGTGACCTGTAATGCCTGAATAATGATCACAATAAATCAGACCTCATTATTATGTGCAGGAGAGCTGGACGGCCCAACTGGCTAGGTAATGAGGTCTAATTTAATGCCCTTGTATTATTCTCCACATGTTGGCTGTGAAGTCAGGAGCAGGGGGCAGGTCTCATAGGTCCAGATGCCCTGAATGTGCAGCAGTTACATGGGGAGGCTAGTGGCCAGGCATATGTTAGGAGTCAGGAAAAGAGCGCTCTGTCCCTCTGAGTGGCTTTCTACCAAGGTCTGGTCCTCTCACACTCGCTTAAACAGGAAGAACTAATAGCTAGAGCTAATTATAACAAACCACAGCACCCTGGGATCTATTTCTTAGGCATTCAAGGCAGGTTATAGAGACAAGAAATGCCAGCATAGACAGAGAAATTAGACTCTCCATGAAAAGAAATACAGCCATCAGAGGGCTTACTTTGTGAGCCACGCTTCTCCAAGTGGTCTCTAATAGCACCTGTTCAGGGTACCAGAGCCAGGGGAGATAGCCCTGGGTCCAGTCTTCTCTGGATGTGGCCAGCCCTCATTTGTTTCTTGCTGTGAGGAGCAATCCATTATTGTGGTTTTTAATTCTTCATGCACAGCCTGTTCTCATTGATTACCTAACATCATTAGTTTGGGCCCATCCCATACAAAAGTCAATGGAGTGATCAATTTTGACCATATGAGGCACAAAAATTTTCTCTTAAAGCATCCAGAGACTGAAATCATTTATCTTTTGCCCACCAAATTGTAAATCTTTTCCTGATATTGGTTTCTTGTTGGGTAGCAGACATAAAGAAGGAGCCACCCAGAGACTTTTATGTAAGGTGGCCTTCTCCAGCTCCCTATGGAGCAATCATCCATGAAACCTCTGACATCTGATAGCAGTTACAAAGTCTAATATCTGTGTGTGACATCAGGTGCCAGACAGGCTATAATGCTGGACACTCTGTAAGCTATAGCTCTCTCACTCCTCTCCTCTGTGATTTCCAACCTTCTCATTTCTAACAGTGGAACAGTTTACACCCAGCAAAGCAGCAGACACCACCACATGTTTGGGGCTTGCTGCTGCTGCTGCTGCTAAGTCACTTCAGTTGTGTCCAACTCTGTGCTAGGGGTTATGTAGCTCCCATTAAAAACAATGTTTAGTCAAGTCCTTCTTGTCCTCCATGGCAACAAAATAGCAGGGTTCTCTTGCATTTTCCTGAGCTACATCTTGAGCATTTATCTCTTTGGGGCCCAGAGAAAAAGCTTTCTCTGTGTCACCACTTGACTCAGATTCCTAGGCCTGCTTCTCTTAGATCTGGGATCTCCAGGCTCATAATCAGACAGGAAATCTTTTAATAATACATACTATGATGCAGAATGGTCATCCCAAGTATAGGAGGGCAACTTCTAGGAGAAATTCAATTGTGTTTAAAACACTCAGAAAAATAGAAAAAGAATATTTGTTCCCTTCAAAAATCTCCTGTGTTACAGGTTGTCTAGCTGGAGTTTTAGATGAATGTGACAGGTATGTACAACATAAAACAAATCATTGAGAAGGGGCTAAGTGTATGCTGGGCTACGGAGGCAGTTTTTCTTGTTTAGAAGACAAAACAGTGAGCTGGAAGGGAGCAGACTAGTAGAGTAGAATCTATTGGAGGTTCAAAGTGATCACAATGAGATGAAAACGAATTATAGTCAAAACCATCCTTGAACGTCATTCAGGATAGTGTCTATGGGAAATGCACAGCCTGGATCTCAGTAAAGTCAACCCGGCTAGCTTTTCTCTGGTCTTGAAATACGACTGTGTCCTCTCTTGAACTTTTATTTAGGGACCAGGTGGCATGAAAGTATGTGTGTCCCTAACACTAGACTGTCACAGAGTGTAAAAGGAGGCTGATTCTGTGAGGGGAGAGGAAAGCTGAAGTCACCTGCAAGAGAACAAGGTCGAGCTTCCACTCCACAGACACTGTAGCACGATGGCTCTCAGAATTCACCTCCATTAGAATCGCCAGAGGCTGGTTGAAGGACAGACTGATGGACCCACCCCCAGAGTTCTGATTCAGTAGGTCTGAGGTAGGCCTGAGAATCGACATTCCTGGTGATGCTACGGCTAGTGCAATGAACACACGTTGACAACCACTGCTTTAGGGCCGACCTTGTTTTGTGGACTGATGGTGGAGAGCTTCTGTTCTAACTGTGCATTATTGGCACATTTACTGCCACACTCCCGTTTACCCAAACCAATCACCTGTCTCTGGCTGTCATTTCTATCAGCTTCACTTCATTCTATTATTGGTCTATTTTCCCAGGCTGAGGATGAATATACAGTAGTCTTCACAATGTCAAATGAGTTCATCTTTAATTCCTGGAGATATTGGCCTGCAGTCTTTTCCATAATTTCACCGACAGTACCTAGATTTGCCAGAATGTTCAATATTTTTATATGTAGGCAATACTCTTTTTGTTTCTTTAAGCTATGTCAGGCATTCCCACATGTGTATATTTCATTCATAAGTCAAACTTACTCACAGAAAAAGAAGCCATAAAAGAGTAAATAACACAAGTTTCAGAATATATTCAACTTAAAGGGTTAAAGCAATGGCTTATGACAAGATTCAGAGCATGCATATTAATCAAGTGCAAGTTAGATATATATAACATTTCAGAGACAAATAATGTTAAAACATTATTTGACATACAACATTCCTTCATAGGTAGGGCTTAAATATTAAATTCATGCTAAGCGCGCATAGTTGAACCACATAAATTGCGTCAGTGAGGTATTCCACTGAATATCTTTTACTGTTATAAGGAAAATATGTTGGACTATTCAAAGGAATAAAAAGAAGAAAGGCAGAGATCTACCTCACAGCTAATTCCCTGGCTTCAGAAGGTGACCAATAAAGCAAAGTAAGCTAATAAAAGGCAATTTACACAGTGGAAATAAAAAGACACTGAACAAAATTTATTTCACTTATGGCCCCATCAAGACCAGAAAAGCTTCTCTCCCAAAATCCAGAAATCCTAAACTATGAAAAACTTCAGAATCAGGTTTCGTCTTTTGTCTAGACTCATTTAAGAAATTTTGGTTGAGACTTGTTTTGTGCCTGGATGTTTGAATTTTTATTTTTTTAAATGTATATATATATATATATATATATATATATATATATATATATACACACACACACACATGTATTAAATTAACTATACACAAATTTAAAATTAAATAGGTACACAAATTTAAAATTTTTTAATACTATGCTGAAGCTGAAATTCCAATGCTTTGGCCACCTGATGCGAAGAGCTGACTCTTTGGAAAAGATCCTGATGCTGGGAAAGATTGAAGGCAAAAGGAGAAGGGGGCGGCAAAGGATGAGATAGCTAGATAGCATCACCAACGCAGTGGGTATGAATTTGAATAAACTCCGGGAGATAGTGAAGGACAGAGGAACCTGGCATGCTGCAGCCCATGGGTCACAAAGAGTCTGACGCAACTTAGAGATAAATATATTTCTTATATTTATCTCTAATCTTACTGATTTAACCAAAAATTTATAGTGGTTTTTAAATGAATGATTACTTTTCTGATATTTGAAAGTGGAAATATTTTCCTTTGTCTGTTTTTTAATGTTTCATATCTGAAGCTAGGAGCAGTCTCTATCCCAAACAGAGTATCACCATACACATGGTGAATACTTCTACAAATTCTGATTCCCAGGAGCACAGAAGGCTCTGGAAAAGCACTCTTGCCAATTCAATCCAATCTTAGGATTGCAAAGTAATACACCTATTAGAGGATCTGATTATTCAGAGAAGACTTGAGGAATTTTGTACAATAATAATGTCAAGGTAATTCAAGTCCCCACTTCTTTAGTACCCACCTATAATCCTCTCTCTTCCTAGGTAGGGAACTGCTGAGAGTTTTTGTGAAAACATAACTTTCTTCCTACATTTCTAAGAATATTATATGCAACATACTACAACATTCTTTTTCTCGATATGTCTTTTCCCTCCTACTCTGTAATTAAAATATCCAGCATATAAATACTTTCTCTTGTCTCCAGCTTTTCATGGGTAAAAGCTGTAATTCTAGGGTAGACCTAATTACATAGTCCATGTTGCACTCTGTGCCAATTTAAACTTTAGCAAGAATTTTACAATCTCAACTTATGACATTTCCCAAGTGAACATCCACAAGTATCATTGGCTCCTAATTGCCTGAAAGGGGTCAATATCTTCAAGCTACAAGGATTTAAAGTTCAGCGAATATATGGTGAACCCTGACTGATCCACACTAAATATTATTCTTCTATTCTGGACATTAATCTACACTGAGGATTGGGGAGGCCCTGCGGTTCTTGTTTTCCTCCTTTAGCTATCATAAGCACCATTCTCCAGCTCCTATAGGCTGTTCCTAAGCCTCATTTCCCTATCTCCTTCTTTCAGAAAGCCCCAAATTAATGTCTGTATTTTTCAAAGCTACACTAATTGATAGAAATGAAGAACCCGGAAATCTCAATGGTTTAACAAATTTTTTTCTCACTCATGTCACAGCCCACTGAGATTGTTCTTGATTGGAAGGCTCCCCTCATATGATGATTTACGGACCCAGACTCTTTCCATCTTGTGGCTCAGCATTTTCATTAGGCAGCTCCCAAAGTTGTTCTAGAAGTCATTTCCACCTAACCAGCTGAAGGGGCAATAAGCATGGAGAACCTCTCCTGGATAGTGGGGCAAATCATTGCCACTCATGTTGCTCTGGCCCAAGCGCAGTTGCACAGTCACCCGATTGCAATGGAGGCTGGAAGTGCAGTTATGTCTGAAAGCCCAGGAGGAAGAGGAAGCAGGTTTGGGTGATTTCCCAGCAGCCTCTGCTACAGTGATCTTTGGACATTCTTTCATTACTTGAAGATGGAAGTAGGGAGGAAACGTGGCTGACCTGCTGTCTGTAGACTCTGTCATTCCTAGTGTTTGGACTTCTTGGTAAGAGAAATCCTAGGCCTGCCCATGGGAAGAGTCTTCTAAGGGATGAGAGGAAAGAAAACAATGACAAAATGAATACCAAGAAATTATAGCTCCTTTGTTGCTATTGATGTATGTGCATGAATTTAAAACAATTAAGCAGACATAACAGAAAGTTAGGAATTCACTGTGAGAAGCTCAGAGAAATAGCTGGTAGCCCACAAAATTTTAGCACCTTCTTAGTGTACAACTGAGACTGGCCTTTTGCTTCCCACTGTAAGAGAGAGGCTAATCTAAGGATTCTGATTTTGCCAAGCTACATAATGCAATTTGTTGGTGTCATCTCCAATGTTAGCAACTGTGAGATGTCAGCACAGTGCATGCTGTAGCCCCAGGTGGTACCTGCTCGGATGCACAGGGAATGCCAACAACAAAACACCTGAAGAATTGCGAGAAGGATCCTCTAGTACTAATGGCTCTGTGTGAGGCAAGGATCTCAGAGAATCAATAGTCACTGAGCTCCTAGGAGTAATTCAATTTTTATGGTAAACTCTAAAGTAGGTTTTCCATGACTATTCCTATTTTGGGTGTAACTTAATCTTATTTGCTTTTATGAACACAGAAGACTGGAAACCTTTATCACTGAGAAAGAGTTCTCAGATTTTATTTGGCCATCATTTCATCAGATTTGCCAATCCAAACCAGATCTGGGGACCCCAGGCAGAGAAGGGGTCTGGAATCTGGGAGAACACACAAATGCACAATCACCTCTTCCTCCCAGACATCACAAAGGCCAAAGAAATGGAGATGAATCAAGAAAGGGCTGTGTTTCTTCCCTTAGGTCCAGTTTCCATTCTTTTAAGACTTCTGAGAAGAATGACCTTATATGGGTTCAGTCCTGCTCCCTAAAAATATAATAAACTAGATCCCAGAAAAGACCAGAGATCTGACAGAGTTCTCCTCTCACTGATTTCAGGGTCCACCACCTTCAGCCTACATCAGAAATGTTTCATTGCCTAGGTGAGAGACCTTATAAGAGCTCTATAGTCCCTATGGAACAAAGTATCTGGGCTATTTTATATAGTTCTCAGGATTAGAATGCCTGCTGCTGCTGCTTAGCCGCTCAGTCTTCTGACTCTTTGTGACCCCATGGACTGTAGCCCTCCAGGCTCTTCTGTTCATGGAATTTTCCAGGCAAGAATACTGGAGAAGGTTGCCATTTTCCTCCTCCAGGTGATCTTCCAAACCTAGGTATCAAACCCAAGTCTCCTGTGTCTCCTGGATTGCAGGTGGATTCTTTACCTGCTGAGCCATCAGGGAAGCCCCATTAGAATGCCTAGTACTCCCTGGTGGAGAAGGCAATGGCACCCCACTCCAGAACTCTTGCCTGAAAAATCCCATGGATGGAGGAGCCTGGTGGGCTGCAGTCCATGGGGTCGCTAAGAGTCAGACATGACTGAGTGACTTCACTTTCACCTTTCACTTTCATGCATTGGAGAAGGAAATGGCAACCCACTCCAATGTTCTTGCCTGGAGAATCCCAGGGACGGGGGAGCCTGGTGGGCTGCTGTCTGTGGGGTCGCACAGAGTCGGACTGAAGTGACTTAGCAGCAGCAGCAGCAGTACTCCCTGGTGGTTCCACAGTAAAGAATCTGCCTGCAATGCAAGGAACTTGCAAGAGATATGGGTTCAATCCCTGGGTTGGGAAGAGCCCCTGGAGAAGGAAATGGAAACCCACTACAGTATTCTTTCCTGGAAATCCCCATGGACAGAGGAGCCTGGCAGGTTACAGTTCATGAGGTCACAAAGAATGGTACACATCTGAGTAAACAGCAAACAACAACAGTACTATTCAAATCTTTAGAAAGAATTTCTGTGACATCACAACAGCGCTCTATGCAGTTCAGCTGCTCAAGATTTATTTGCAGATTTGTTAGTCTTTGCTTCTTTGTTGTGCCTCCTGGTCTCCCATCTCATGTTCCTTTCAGTAATTGTTACCTTTACGGTCAATGGACACAAATAGGAAATTAAAAAGCTACCTCCTTCTCTCTGTGAATGAAATGGGGCTTCCTCCAGACTTTCCTTAGTCAGTCCTGAGTGACATTTTATTCCAAGTTGATCAGGAAGGTCTTAGTTCATAGTCAACACCCAAGTTTCTATAAAACAGCATTAAGAAGAGTTTCACCATCAGTGATGAATAGGAGGGCAATTAGGAAACTTCAGGAAGCTCTGTGATATGATAGAGGTCACATATTGAAAGGCTAATGGGGGTGGGGAGGCTGGAGGGTCAACAAAGCTGGATAGAACATGGGGTCGTCACCTGCTGCATCTGCAGTGGCCACCAACCCACCCAATGTTACCAGATCTACTGGGTTTTTTTCCCCCCAAGAGAAACTGGGAATAAATACTTTTGTATGAATTTATCCCAATCCTACAATGATGAAAATCAATTCATTTGAAATATTTTGCTAGCTTAACCAATCGTATCTGATGGTGGCTGTCCATAGGGCCTCTGGTTCATAACCACTACAATTATATCCCTTTGCAAGTAATTGAAAGCGAGCTATTGTTTTGCTTTTAATTTTTACTGGAGTATAGTTGACTTACAATATTGTTAGTTTCGTGTATACAGCAAAGTGGAGAACTAGCTATTACTGAAATGTTCCATTTGTTCATTGGTGCAATTTCAGGTCATAGAATTTCCATGTCCAAAATAAACAATACACATTCAGAACTTATTACTAGAAATAGAGATAAAATAAATACAACCTATAGGGAGAAGTAAGAATCTTTGTGTGTTTTGCCTTTTCTAAAAGTGTGATCGTTCCTCCACATTGTAAGTTACTCAACGTGATTAGATACAATTTTCACTGAAAAGGGAAGGTTTTTTTAAAATTGGCATATAGTTGATTTACAATAGTAAATTAGTATGAGGCATTCTGCATAGTGATTCAGTATTTTTATAGATAATACTCCCTTAAAAGTTATTTCAAGATAATGGCTATAATTATCTATACTATATAATTTATCTTAGCTGCTTATCTATTTTATATGAAGTAGTTTGTGTCTCTTAATCCTATACCCATGTCTTGCCCCTCTATCCTTCTCTGTCCCCACTAGTAACCCCTAGTTTGTCTTCTATTTCTGAGTTTGTTTCTGTTTGGCTATGTACTTTCGTTTGTTTTATTTTTTAAAAGCCACATATATCACATATCATATGATATTTACCTTTCTCTGATTTACTTCACTTAGTATAATAATCTCTAGGTACATCCATGTTGCTGCAAATGGCGGTATCTCATTCTTTTTTATAGTTAAGTAGTCTTCCATTTCAGAGAAGGCAATGGCACCCCACTCCAGTACTCTTGCCTGGAAAATCCCATGGACAGAGGAGCCTGGTAGGCAGCAGTCCATGAGGTTGCGAAGAGTCGGACACGACTGAGTGACTTCACTTTCACTTTTCACTTTCATGCATTGGAGAAGGAAATGGCAACCCACTCCAGTGTTCTTGCCTGGAGAATCCCAGGGACGGGGGAGCCTGGTGGGCTGCCGTCTGTGAGATCACACAGAGTCAGACACGACTGAAGCGACTTAGCAGCAGCAGCAGTCTTCCATTTGGAGAAGGGACTGGCTGCCCACTGCAGTATTCTTGCCTGGGGATTCCTATAGGCAGAGGAGCCTGGCAGCCTACACAGGGGGTCACACAGAGTTGGACACGACTGAGCAACTAACACTACTAGATTTCATTGTATATATACCACATCTTCTTTATTCATTCATGTATCGATGTACACTTGCATTGCTTCCACATCTTGGGTATTGCAGATAGTGCTGCTATGAACATTGGGGTACATGTACCTTTTCAAATTAGCGTTCTTATTTTTTCTAAGAGTAGAATTGCTGGGTCATATGATAGCTCTATTTTTAGCTTTTTGAGGAAGCTCCATACTATTTTCCACAGTGGTTGTACCAGTTTAAATTCAAACACATGTAAAAGATCTACGTTTTTTTACTCTCCCCCCTCCCATTTTGTGTTTTTTGATGTGCTATTTTACAATTTCATGTTTATCTCTTACTTATTTATTATAGTTGCTTTTATAATTTGCTTGTCATTTAATCTTCATGCTGGCTTAATTAAGTAATTGATCCTCAGTCCTTACTATCTAATTGCTTTTTCTAGTGGAATTCTCCCTTTCCTAGGATTCTAACTTCTTTTCCACTTAGAGAAGACCTATTAACATTTCTTTTAGGTTAGAAACAGTATTGCAGAACTTGCTTACTTTTTGCTTGTCTGAGAAATTCTTTATCTTTCCTTTGATTCTAAATGATGATATTGCTGGATATTGCATCCTAGATTTCAGGGTTTTCCCTTTCAGTACTTTGACTATATCACACCATTTGTTTCTGGCCTGCAGAGTTTCTGCAGAGAAATCAGCTGATAAGCTTATGGGAATTCCCTTGTATACTACTCTGTTCTTCTCTTGCTCCCTTTAGAATTCCTTCTTTAACTTTTGCCATTTTAATTATGATATGCCTTGGTGTGAGTCTGTTTGTGTTCATTTTGTTTGGGAACCTCTGTGTTTTCTGTACCTGGCTATCTGTTTTCTTCTTCAGGTTTGGGAAGTATCCAGTCATAATTTCCTCAACCACTTTTGATCCCATTCTCTCACTCTTCTCTTTCTGGGACCTCTATAATGTGAACATTTGAATGCTTAATGTTAGCCCAGAGATCTCTCAAACTGTTCGCATTTTTTTTTTAATTTGTTTTTCTTTTTGCTGTTATGATTGGGTGATTTTCTTTATTCTGTCTTCCAGATGACTTATGCATTCTTCTTTCTGTATCATTTAGTCTGCTATTCATTCCTTCTAGTATTTATTTTTTCCCAGCCATTGAATTCTTCATTTCCAATTGGGTCTTTTTTTATATGTTCTGGTTCCTTGTTAAAAATTTCAGTGTGTATATTTATTCTTTTCTGTAATTCAGTTGACATTTTTATTATCAATGCTTTGAATTCTTTATCTGGTAAATTGTTTATTTCTGTTTTATTTTTTTTTTCCCCAGGGTTTTTCTCTTGCTGTTTCAATTGAGAGCAGGTCCTCTGCTTTTTCATTTTGCTTAGCTTTCTCTGCCTCTATGAATTTAGGTTAAATAGTTAGCTATTGCACACTTAAAGAGGTGTTCTTACATGAGAGTGTTGTGGATTTGATGTGGATACAAGTCACATTTTTTCCTCAGGGTGTGCTGGCAGCTATCATGATGGTAAGGGGTGGGGCTAGAACGAGGGGCTGGAGCAAGAGTTGGGTGTGAGTGGAACATCCCCTTTGCTCAGTGGTCATCACCACTGTATCAGGGCAGGGTCTGATCCCAAGTTGCTGGATCAGGTCCAAGCTGGCTCTGTTCCCTTTCAGTGTGTGTTTCTCCCTCTTCCCACAAGGGGACACTGCCCCATGGCAGGTAGTGCTGAAGCAAGGGGGCTCTTGTGTACAAATCTCCTGTGTCCTTCATAGTCAATCACTGCCCCTAACCTCCACCGCCCCCATCCTGTTGTGGAGTTACAACACAGGGCAGGCAGGGGCCATATAGACTCAACATGTATTGGGGATGAACTAGTTTTGTGGCTGCTGCCAAAGATCTGCGCTGCTTTTGATAAGTTGACAGTATTACTAAGTGGCAACACTGGTCACCACCACCCCCCCACACATTCCATCCAGGACCAGGTCACATCTGCATCCCGCAGTGGAGTTTTCTCCCTAGAGGTGGCAATCCTAGATGGGGTAAGCAGGGCTGGAGTATTGGCTCGCTGGGGCTGGGGTGTCCATAAAGGTGGCTGTGGGCAAGCTAGAAGCCCTCTCTAGAACACAATGTTTCCCCCCTGGCTCAGGTGCAAACCAACACAGATGCATTCCTGGATGAAATCCAGTCTTGCTAGTCTTTCCTGTTAGTCCCGCTGGCCCACTCACCAGCCAAGGGGGCTCATCTCCCCACATAAAGCCCCAGGACTGAGGCATCACATCTGTGGCTCTCACCACTTCTTCCCAGGTTGGGGCTCCCTTTTCCTCTGAGTCCTCTCCCAGGGGTCTAGGTGCCGATTCCGTTGCTTCTTCCCTTCCTACCCAATTATATGTGTAACTTTCTTACAGCCTTAATTGTACAGGAGTCCTTCTACCAGTGTCCAGTTAATTTTCTGTGAGAACTGTTCCACGTATAAATGTATTTTTGATGTATTGATGGGGCGAGTTGAGCTCCACATCCTCTTGCGCCACCATTTTAATTGATCTTCTGGAAGAGAATATCTTTAAAGGTGCTTGTGCATGGATGTTCAGTCTCTTAAGTCATGTCAGCTCTTTGTGACTCTATGAAATGCAGCCTGCCAGGCTCCTCTGTCTATAGGATTCTCCAGGCAAGAATACTGGAGTGGGTTGCCATGCCCTCCTCCAGGGGATCTTCCTGACCAGGGATTGAAGCAGAGTGTCTCCTACATTGCAGGCAGATTATTTACCCGCTGAGCCACCTGGGAAGCTCAAATGGTCAGTAGGCAATGTGAATACACTTAATGCCACTGAACAATATGCTTAAAAATGGTTTAAATGGCAATTTTTTAATGTTATGTGTATTTTACCACAATTTAGGGGAGGAAAAAAAGGTCATAAATTTCCAGGATTTTGGTCAGCAGAAGAGCCTACAAACATTACTAATCAACAGCTTTGGGCAGGAGTGGAGGATTCCACTCAATTAGACCTCGAGAAAAATCTGTTGATTGATTGGAATGGGAGAATTGCTTAAATACTGCCTCAAGGGGAAGAGAGAGAGGATTTTATAAAGGTGTTGAAAACCTGAAACAAAGCCAAAGTCCTGTAAACACCCTAGAGAATGGAGCAGACAGCCCTGTCTGGCTCATGAAGGAACAAGACCCATACGAGACCAGTTCCCATGAAAGATGGACAAGACTTTCACCAGGGAAAATTGGTAGATGTGCAAGTAGTGAGAAGTCCCTTTGGCTGAAACCTTGGGCTGGACCAGCTTATAAATGTTGGAGTTTGGGGATTGATTGTTTCAAACATAGGAGCCTAAACTACTGGACAAACGCTTCTTTATCAGAAATGGACTTTACCTTCATCCCACCACTACTCTCCATAGGTTGGGAAACAATAATATAAGTAATTAACCTGAATTCATAGTCACTGGACACGGTCAATTAGCTGATTTCATTATCACATTTGTTAAAGTTCTAGTTAAAGAGCTTAATTATCTAGACTTTATTTTTATTGATATACAAATGATTTATATTATTTATTTCAGGTGTATGATATAGTAATTCAGTATTTTTATAGATTATACTCCATTGAAAGTTGTTACAAAACAATGGCTATATTTCTGATAATCCAGGTTTTAATAGGCTGCATTCTTTTTTTTTTTTTCCTTTTGAACTTTTTATTTTGTATTGGGGTATAGCCGATTAACAATGTTGTGATAGGTTCAGGTGAACAGCAAAGGGACTCAGCCGTACATGGGGGAGAACGGATATACGTGTATATCCGTTCTCCCCCAAACTCTGCTCCCATTCAGGCTGCTGCTGCTGCTGTTGCTGCTGCTAAGTCGCTTCAGTCATGTCCGACTCTGTGCAACCCCATAGACAGCAGCCCACCAGGCTTTGCCATCCCTGGGATTCTCCAGGCAAGAACACTGGAGTGGGCTGCCATTTCCTTCTCCAATGCATGAAAGTGAAAAGTGAAAGTGAAGTTGCTCAGTCGTGTCCCATTCTTAGTGACCCCAGGGCCTGCAGCACACCCAGGCTGAATGGTCTGCATTTCTTTACCTCTAAAGAAATGAAACTGAAGAAAAATTGAAAATACTACTGAAGAGTTTGATAATTTTTAATCCACATAAATTTAAGATAACTCAGGTGATTGTTGTATAGCTCTCTGATAGGAGAATGTGAAATCAGGAACACACAAAACCAGGCAATTCTCCCCGCCTTCGTGAAACTTTCTTCTAAGTCTTCATCTTTATTTATTTCTTAATGGAAAAATGTTCTCCCTTAAGGCTTATTTGTAGTTCCTATTAATCACTGTAGAGTTTGAGAGTTTGGGAAAGTTGGGATTCAGGTTCCAGCACAGTTTATAACACCAACTGATACTGCATCAGCTCCTGTTCTCTTAGGTCCTTAAGTCTCCTAAGATCAAGAAGACTTTTACTCCTTCAATTACTCTTCTTGTCATTACGAAAGTGCTTCTCTTGTTGTTGTTGTTTTCTAAATTAAATCCCAAAGTGGGCTTTCCAAATATGTAATTAGTAATAACTGTAACAGCAATTTTAAAAAAGTTTACAAAAGGGTAGAAAATACAAGAAATCACACCAATGCAAAAAATAATGCCCCTCCCAATATAAATGCATAGGAAAAAATACTCAAACATTTAAAGCAATTTTCCTAGGTCATGGGAGATTTTACAGTTTTCTCTCTATAGCAAATCAAAGTGAAATGCCACTTAAATTCACAGAGAGGGATAAATTTTTTTCCCATTATGAAAGCAAAGAATGGAAATTAATTAGAACAGAATTCTATTGAATTTAACTTTTCTACATGTGAGCATCAGTTCTTTTTATAACAAAAATTATTTTATAATTTACACATTTTAAATTCATGGGCATGCTTGTCACCTGGCCCAGTCATCTGTAGGAGAAAAGGGGACAGGATGTTATGAATGGAGTGTCCCCATGGTCCCTGATGCTCAGAGTCCAGGGAGACACTGGCGCTGGACACTGTGGCTCAACGTCAGCATTGAGCTACATAGTCTCAGAGGACTGAGTGATAAGAATTTTTTCTCTACCGTTTTTAAAAAGCCAAGTTCCTGATTTACACAAGGTGGGGGGTGGGTTGGGGGACGTTTACCACATTACATTTCACATTTTCATCTATCATAATTTAGATCTTTACATTTCTTGAGTTGGTGATTGATAGCCTCCAAACACATAAACACTCTCCACCTGTACAAAATGCACCAGGGGCTTCTGTCTCATAAAGGCAGGATCAAGGTGGAAGTGAATCAAATTCTAAAACCCAAGCCTTAGCAGAAGTAAGTCCCAGGACTGACTGTGGCCACAGAAGGTGACAGTTTCTGGATGCTGTTAGTATGTAGCAAATTGAAGTTTTGTAGTCTTATCTATTACCAGAAAAACCCTCAAAAAAAAAAAAAAAATGTAGCCGGTGGGGGAGAAAGCAGGAGCCCCACCGTCTCATTTTTAACTAGGACCAGCTGAAAAATGAAGGCAAGCACCACACAGACCATCTTATGTCTGCCAATTCATTTCCTGGCCCCAAAAGAAAAAAAAAGGGGAAAAAAAAAAAAAAAAACCTCGTGTTTCCTCTCATGCAGGCCAAACATGGCAAAGCACCAGGGGAATTCTGAATGGAATCAATTGCACTTGTTACTAACTGAGTTTTCTTTTATTCTTATATTACCAAGGGCTGGATACTCAGCTGCAAGCAATTATAACGAAGAGTTACTGAGTAATGGTTTCCAGATTGCTCCATGATGGGGCATTAATTGAAAGGGACAATTTAAGAGCTTAGGCCATGTAAATGCATTTCTTATTCTGTCAGATTGAGAACTTTCTGGATGCAAAAGGCTGAAATGCTCAAAACTGATAAAGACTTAATAATGCCCATTTAAACCAACATTTTCAAAATGAGTTTCATGTTTTTAAAAGAACAAATATAAAATGGTGAACCTGTGAGCTTGTTCATTCAATCAGAAAAATATTTGAAATAGCACATTTGCATGCAGCACTTATAGGCATGTATCTTATAAAAAATGTTACTTGATTAGTTGGATGCATTGCAAAGTTAAGCTTTCAGGTAAACTTATATTTTTCAGGTTGCATGCTGATATAATCTACACTAAGTGCTCTGTGCGTGTGTGTATAAACTTAAAATTTTTAAATAGTATTTAAAACACACAAATGAGTTTTATACACACACACACACACACACACACAGTTTAGCCTTTAAAACAGAATTTTAAACAGAATTGCATGCCTATGAAAATGGACAAGCCATATCACAAAGCTTCATTTTATCCTTTTAAAGAGCTTTTATTTCCCTGGGTCCCATTAAACAGAAACATTTACAAAGAGGTTCCTTGATACATCATATTAAGGACAAGTATCAGAATAGAGAGAGTTAAAGCCAAACAAGGGAAAAAAACCTCACTCCTCTGAAATAAGAGTAGTACTAGCTTTTAAAGTCTAATTTCAGACTTCTGCGATAGTATGAGTTTTATTGCTGAAAAGGAAAGAAAGAAGGAGGAAGAGAAAGGGAGGAAGAGATAAGAAAATAGATGATAGATTTGATAGATAGAAATAAATAAATGCAGATACATTTTAAGAGTTAAATTCAAAGTTGAAGGTGAAAGAAGTCGTGAGATGGCTACCACCACTCTTTTTCATTCTGTTTTCTAAATCTGAACTGCCATCTGAGAATTGAACTTTTACCCTTCCTTCTGCCTAAGCATCTCTCTTTCTCTTGTCTGGATTCGTGCCTTGGATCTGCGGTGCTGATGGTGGACTTCCCTGGAGCCTTGACACAAACCATGACATGGAAGGCAAAGTAGGCAGAAGAGAGAAGTTGTCAACCTATGTAAATTGAGAACATCCTATCGAAAAGACTGACAAGGGAAGGCCTTGAAACTACTACTATTATTATATTGCCCACTTTCCTCATTCATTCTACAAGCTATGGTGTAACTTTTCCCCATCTATCACTTCAAGTGCTACCTAAGCAAAAAACCAGAATGAGGATATCTTATGAATAAGGATCTTACCCATTTGTTGGCATCTCTTGGCCTGTTAAGGTAATTCCTTGTCTATAGCTGGGGTCAAAATCTTCTTTCTTATTGGATTAGTCATTCAAAGAATGAAAACATTAGATTAATATCTGACTCTTCACTTTGGACTCTTGTTTATTTGGTGGAAGTGAAAGGAAGTTCAGTCACTGGTAAAAAATCTAGTTCTGTTTCCTCTAAAGTCAAGTTCAAGCCCCATCAGAATGTCCCACAGAGCAATCGTACACTAAGATGCCTGAAATCAAATACAAAACCACTTGAAAAGGGGATGGTCAATTTAGGTCAGGGTTGAGTACTTTTATAAGTAACAAAGTCATCTAAATTAATTATTCAAACAGACTATCAAGAATCCAAGATGAGAAAGAGGAGAGCATTCTTTTCCACAAGATAAAATAGGAGTGTCTCGTGACTGTTACCAAATAACATTGTCCAATATGGTCCCATTTTAGCCAAAAACATCTATACTATGTATCTGTCCTTTATTTTGCTTTGCTTTCCTCTTAAGTTTTTCTCAGTCTTTGTGAAATCTGAAGTTTTAACTACAAGTTTCAAAAATCCCATTATTTATTTCTAAGATTTGAGGGGAAAAGATTTCTTTTTAAACATCCTGAATTTAAAAATAAATAAACTTAACAGGAAGACATGGACAGTTTATTTCAATCGCTTTTGTGATTTTTCATTTTGTGGCGGGTACTGATAAATTATCCAAAGTCACATCATAATTTTGCCTAAGAAATGTAAGCATCGTGGGATGTTTCTAAAATATAAGGGGGGCAATCTTTCATCCAGCCAGTTACTGGCCTGCTGCTCTTCCTAATAGCAGCCAAACACCTGAACAAACCCATTGAATTCCGGGCCAAATGGTTCTGATAACAGCAGATCTGGGACAGGATTGATTGGTAAAATAAGTCTTTTAAAATACTGTTTAATAAGTGTCCTTATTTTCAGTACTTCTCTTAGCTCAGGTAAATAAAGTAAGGATACATTCTCTTTTCAAAAACAGTTTAGGCTGGAAAAAAGTTTGAGCAAGTACATACATGCATAATTGAATAATACAGACTCAAAAGACAATCATTTTAACCTTGGATCCTGAATATATACTTAATTTCTGCAGTTTACAGAAAAGAATTAAAACTGCATTTGTAGGTGTGCAGTGAAAGATGTAGAAACTGAATTAGAGTGTTTGATTTTTGTTAACAGTGTTAAAGTTGCTGAAATATAGATAGTATTCAGAAGAGACCAAGATTTTCTACAATGACCGAAAATTCAGTGTCAGCCACTTCATGCTTACGCTAAGCAGCTTTGCTTGAATCAGTACCTGGAAAAACTAAGATAATTCCTGTTTTACGTACTCCTTTCAAGCAGGCCAGGAGCAACATTTGAAAGGGATTAGCAATCAAAAATTGAGAATCTACCATCACTACACAAGCTTGCCTTTTGATTTTTGAACAGATCATAAAACACATAACACCATCCAGACTCTAGTCCAGCAAACGGTTTGAATGTTAATTTTTAAAAATAGCTTTTATATGCAATTGTGCTCTTTTCAATAAAACAAAGATTTGTTTATAGCTACAATTTAATTAAGAGCCTTTTCGAAGAGGAATATCTGGAAAACAGGGATTTTTTTTTTTTCCACCAGGGTTGTTTGTTTATTGGTTTAATTTTCCCTGAAGTAAAAATACACTTTGAAATGTAACATGTCATTATGTAATTTGTAGTAACAAAGTGCAGGCCCTTGCACACGACAGCAAACAGGGCCGCTCCAGCTCACAGACAGTCCCCACATCCATTCCCCTCTCCTCATCTGATTAACAGGCTGTGTAAACATTCAGCCAACCAGAACCCCCGGCCAGTGCAGTTTGGTCAGCCATAAAACTGCCAGCCAAACACAGACACGGGGGTTTTATGCAGAAATCTTAATTTGAGGGAAATGATCAAAACCAAGACAACATGGCCCCAGTGGAGATGGAGAAGGGCTGACCTATATTTTCATTAATCCCTCCCTCCCTCCCCCCTGAACCAGTCAAGGATGAGATCACCACCAAGGGTGAAATGTTGAATATCATACCCCTAAATGCAGGCTTGTGGAGGGAGTTGAGTCAGAAACCAAACCCCCTAACAGGACATCTAGGAGAGAAACATAAGGTTCTGTTGCAAGGAGAAATTTTAAATTGTCTGAGTTGTTTGGAAAAGGTCCGATTTTGACATACCCAGGATGGGTTCGCTCCATCAACATGCTTTCTGTTGGTACAAGAACAGCTAGTATGTGTTCTGATTACATAGATATTAATGAAATTTATACAAAGGAGGGGGGAGGTTGACTTTTTTCTTCCCACGATTCTCATTGCTCTTGGCAAAAGACTTTAGACCCTTCACAAAATGGAAAATTTTAAATGTTCAATGTAAATAATAGTAATAATTAGCAAGAAAATTATTCAAGTTTTTAGAAGAATACTCTCACGAGATGGCTAACTTTTCTTTTTCTTTTTGGCTTAGGAAAGTATTTCATATCTCACTTTTGAAGTTGTATGACACTCTTTTTATAGAATTTTTGAGTTTTTTTAAAAATCTTGAAAAATACGCTGGTAGCAATGGGAGTGATAGAATTAACTACAACTAAGATCATGCCATCTGGTCCCATCACTTCATGGCAAATGGATGGGGAAACAGTGGAAACAGTGTCAGATTTTATTTTTGGGGGGCTCCAAAATCACTGCAGATGGTGATTGCAGCCATGAAATTAAAAGGCACTTACTCCTTGGAAGGAAAGTTATGACCAACCTAGATAGCATGTTGAAAAGCAGAGATATTACTTTGCCAACAAAGGTCCGTCTAGTCAAGGTTTTTCCAGTGGTCATGTATGGATGCAAGAGTTGGACTGTGAAGAAAGCTGAGCACCGAAGAATTGATGCTTTTGAACTGTGGTGTTGGAGAAGACTCTTGAGAGTCCCTTGGACTGCAAGGAGATCCAACCAGTCCATCCTAAAGGAGATCAGTCCTGGGTGTTCACTGGAGGGACTGATGCTGAAGCTGAAAGTCTAATACTTTGGCCACCTCATGTGAAGAGCTGACTCATTGGAAAAGACCCTGATGCTGGGAGGGATTGGGGGCAGGAGGAGAAGGGGACGACAGAGGATGAGATGACTGGATGGCATCACCGACTCGATGGACATGAGTTCAAGTAAACTCCAGGAGTTGGTGATGGACAGGGAGGCCTGGCATGCTGCAATTCATGGGGTCGCAAAGAGTCGGACATGACTGAGCGACTGAACTGAACTGAACTGAAGACACATGGGCTTCCCAGGTAGCTCAGTGGTAAAAATCTGCCTACAATTACAAGAGACATATAGGAGATGTGGGTTCTATCCCTGGGTTGGGAAGATCCCCTGGAGGAGGAAATGGCAACTCACTCAAATGTTCTTGCTGGAAAATCCCACGGACAGAGGAGCCTGGCAGGCTACAGTCTGTGGGCCATGGAGAGTAGGACACGACAGCACACATGGAACAGGAAGGCACGTGACTTAGTCCAGCTCCTCTCCTTAGAAGCGCTTCACTAACTGGTTACTAACAGGATACTGGGCTTCACGGCAATTGCTTATAATGTTCACCTTTGTTCTAGGCTCATTTCTTAATTTTTAACCTCTATTTTGTTTGAAAAAAATATGGTCAGCCATGTCATGATGCTCTCTAGGATTACCCATATCTTCTTTGTTGTATCTAATCATGCTCACAGATGTTCATTTTGCCTTTCATAAGAATCTCCATGTTTTATTCTGGCAGGCATTATGCTAAAGAAATAACTAAACACAATTTAAGTTCCAAGTAGAATGAGGAAAGTTATACACATGTTGAACTTTTTTTCCCAGGCCCTGGGCAGACCCTTTCTATTTCACTTAATGCTCACGAAACCCTATGAATTGGGCATAAGTATTATACCCTTTATTAAGGAATCAGAAAAGTGATATCCAAAGAGCCCCAGTAATTTGTCCCAAGGCACACAGCTAGTAAACAGCAGGGCTGGAGTCCTAGTAATCCAGGTAGCCTAATTCTAGACCCAGTTGACTTTGCCTTCTTGTTGTATCGTCATTGCCTTAGTCAGGAGGCAGCTTTGTCTCAGATCCTTAGAGGCATTGGCAAGAGGCAGATTGGAAACTTTCCATGATGATTGCTCCTAGGTAATGAGTAAGGTGCGTGCTAAGTCGCTTCAGTCGTGTCCAACTCTATGTGACCCTAAGGACTGTAACCTACCAGGCTCCTCTGTCCATGGGATTCTCCAGGTATGAATACTTGAGTGGGTTGCCACGTGCTCCTCCAGGGGATCTTCCAAATCCAGGGATCAAACCCTCAGCTCTTATGTCTCCTGCACTTGCAGGTGGGTTCTTTACCACTAGCGCCACCTGGGAAGCCCAAGTAAGTGAGGTAGCCTGGTGAATTGGAAGAGCATTAGTTTCAAAGTTTGAAAGCCGTGATTCCATTTCAAGTTCACCACTGATTAGTTGTATCTTAGAAATGCTTACTCACATCTCTAAGCCTCTATTTCCTCGCCTATAAAAAGGAGAAAATTCTGTAAGATCTAAATGAAAGAACATTTTGTAAGGCTTAACACATTTCTATATGTTCCAGGTCTTCTTTTCTCCCTCCCAAGCTAATCTGTTTACATCACCTTGTGATAGGTTTTCATCTCTATAACTTTACTAAACAATGTCTAAAATTCTGTCATCTGGGTATAGTTTGATGGAAGGAGTTAAGTATCTTAAAAATTTTTTTAAGTTTAAAACTCCTTGGGTCACACTGAATTGCATGTGCTCTAATTCAGAAAAACAAGTTAGGTCTTCCATTCTAAGTACTGTTAAAAGGTAGGCACTTCTGTCTTCGCACACCAGTAAGATAATTTCTAACATTCAGAATTCAAGCATATTCATTTCAAAAGCATGTAGTCACTGCATCTGGGCAACTGTTTAATCAAAAAGTTGAAGAGCAGAGATGTCAAAGACACTTTCTCTGATGGAACATTTACAACTTGTGGTTGTTGGGCCTTCACTATCATAGTCTGCCTTCGACCAATTCTCTTTCCTTTTTGGAATAAGGGCAAATGAGCATAAACTCTGACATGAAATACATCAGATATCTACCCAAAATACTCTTCCAAATCTGTGAGTTATTTAACCTTAATCTATCTTGAAAACCACAGTAGATTTCCATCTTCTTGAGAAGAAAGAAAGCAAGTGGATATTCTAAATGATCTTTTCAGGCTTACATATCTCTTTCAAAACATTTCACAGTTTTCCCCACTTCATTCCTAACCCCACCTCCATCCGCCCCGTGAGTACTTGCATAGAGTAGGGCCTTAAATGCTTTTGATGATAAATGAGTTGTCAGTGCACAGACAAATCCCCTTTTCCAAAGCCTCCTGGAGTAGGAGCATATTCTACTTCCTCCCAAAGACCCCAGAACTACCTGTGCACTGGCAGGCACAGAAGAAAACTTTTATTCACAAATTTAAGCTACATTAATCTGCTGAAAGGAGGATAGATACTTAAATGGAGTTTCAAATAACCCTCGCCTTTGAGATCATCTGTGCTCACAGCCCAATATTTGTACAAGATGAAATGATTTACAGAATCAAGCCTGGAAAAATTGGAGGGCAACTCCAAAAGGCAAGAACATGCTGCCGAGTCCATCACTCATCCTGCCAGGGAAACTTTTTGTAGTCTCCAAACTGTTATGAGACACTGCTCTCTCTCCAGGACAGAGAAATCATCGAAAAGGTGGGAGGTGTGTTGGCTGCACAGCCAGAGTAAAGAACTGGAGTTCTTGGCAGGGCACTTCCACCTCAAAAGCAGACAGAGTCCTGGAAGGACTCTCACGTAAACAAGGCAGGGAGACAGCTTCAGCTCTGCAGCGAGGCTCATCCTTTCCCAGATCAAAGCCTGCGCCAGAGAGACAGCCCTACAGAACACAGTGTCCTTTTTGGAACATCCAGCTCCAGGGGGAGGCTTGAACTGGAGCCACAACCTTGCCACCTGTATCCAATGGCTTAGATGCAGAGGCTTTCACAGGTTGGGGAGCCCACAGCTGCTCCAATGACACGATCAATGGAAAGATAAGACAAGGCAAGCAAGAGAAGCTCCTACCTTGCAAGCTCAGATCAGCTACTCTGAGAAAAAGAAAATGCGTCAAGCCAACCCCGGCTCTCTCTACAGTGTCGAAAGCGGGTGGTAATCAGTACAGGCTCGTGGCCGAGCTGTTTGCCTGGCTCTCTGCCACTTACTTGCTAACTGGGTGAGCTAGGCAGGCTACTGGATGTTTCTATGCCTTGGTTTCCTCACCTGCAAAAGGAACCTAATAGTACCTGCTCCACAGGCTTTAATGAATGACTGGTACAGAAGAAAGCTCTAAAAATGTTGCAGTGATCATTTGAAAGTCCCACTGTCCTGCATTTGAACAAGTTCTGCTAATTGGCAGTTTTGTGAACTTGGGGAAACAACAATATGGGATGACTTCCCCCATCTGTAAAATGGAATTTCACCCAACCCTGGTGGGGTTGCCAGGGAGATTTGACTTTATTTAGCACAGAGTAGGAATTCAGTAAATGCCACCTCTGTTTATTATCATTTTTCCTGACTTCGAAAGGAGAAAGCCCACAGGACTGGTAAGATGGGAAGAGATACAGCTAGTAAAACTGAGAATCCTCTTAAACCCCCAAAACTTCATCCATATGCAAAAGAGATACATCCCTGGGGATGATTGGGTCCTGGTGTTTTAAGTACACAGCTAATTATATTTTAAGAGAGAAGAGGGAACCTGGAAGTATTCCCAAATTTAACATCTGCAAGCAGAGAGGATGACGAAATGCATTAGTACTGAGGAATAACTTTCTCCCATCTTCTCAGAAAACATCTGGGGTATTACCCTCCCCTCTACTCATTCCCTCACCTCCCACCCCAAAGCTGACTCTTGGCTGACAGTTTATCAGAGATAAATGGAAACACCTGGGAACCAGATAAGGCCAACTGAGCGTGCTCAGCTGAGGAGACCTTGGGAACTCATGCCACTCAATATTTCTCTTTCCACACCAGGCGGGGCTAGGAGTACCATCTAGCCTGTGATGGATGGTAAGGCTCACTTTCATATCCACTCTTTTCTTCATTCATTCCAAACAACCTCAAGAGGTCAGCTGGCCCAGGTTCCTGCCTGAGGTAGGTCAACACTGAAACCATCATGTAACTTAGATGGTTATTGACCCCGCTTTTAACCACGTCCACCAAAAGACTTTCAGGACTAACTGTATTTGTTCAAAATTTTAATCACCTTTTCCTTTTTCAAACCAAACCCATTCCAGCTAAAATTTCTCATCCCTAAGGAAATATAAGACCTAAGATTGTCTTTTGTACCCTGTGGTCAGGCAAAAAAAAAAAAAATATATATATATATATATATATTGCCATTACACTGTAATAACCTCCTCAACTTGAAAACTTTAAATTTCCTTTTCTTCCCATGTCCATTGCATTATCCCAAACTATTCTGTCTCTTTTAACCTTTCTTCAAAGGCCTTACTTGCCTTTCCTTTAATTAGCATGTTCCTTTTCTCTCAACTCACTCCAGCTTCTACACATTATTTAGAGACCAGCATTTAATAGCAGATCTAGCTGTTATTATAGTGAGATAATTCCAGTGTGTGTTTCAGCACACCTACTACCTGGATGCATGATCCCCATACAAGTTATATAACATTCCTGGGCATCAGTTTCCTTAGCTACAGAGTTGTTTCAACCATAAAGAACAAGAACTGTGAGCAGGTCAATAGGAAGACGTACCAGCAGCCAATTAGAGAGACACACAATTAGATAATTCTAACCATCAGAATTAGCTAGTTGAAGAGGAGAAAAGAGCAATCCTACCAGATGGAACTGCATGTGCAAAGGTCCTAGGGCCCAGACTCCTGGACCAGTATAGCTAGATCTCAGAGAACAAGGGGAAGAGGATTGGAAATGAGGCTGGTGAGGGAGGTATGGGCCAGTAACATTATAATCCTTACAAGCCATGGTGAGGACTTTAGTCTTTATTCTAAAGGCATTGGGAAGGTGATACAGTTATAAACAGATTGGTTTATTTTTATGGAATACTGACCACAGAACGGATTGGACACGGAGTAGACCTGGGGAGAATAGAAGGCTTTGGAGGTAATCCAGGGATGGGACTGTGAGAACCTGGACTGTGGTGGCAGCTGTGAAGATGAAGAGACATGGATAGAGTCGGAAATGAGAGTCAGCAACACTTCCTGACCCAATGAACCTGGTGGGAATGGAGAAAGAGGTGTCAGGGATGGCTGCCAACTGTCTGGCTCACTCGTCTTTGGATGTAGGTGCTATTTATTGAGGGGATGCTGGAGGAGGAAGGAGTTTGAGGGGAAAGCTATGAGTTCAGTTTTGGGACATGCAGAGTTTGAAGCACTGTGAGATGGCCAAGTTGAGATGTTGAAGAGGCAACTGGATTTATGATTGGGAGCTCTGAGGAGAGTCTAGCCTAGAGATATAAATTTAAGAGTCAACGTATAGATAATAATTAAAACCATAAGCATGGACGAGATCACAGACGCAGGGTGTAGAATGTGAAGGAGAAGAGAGCCTTGCAATTTTCCAATATTTAATAGCTCAGAGAAAGAAGATGAGCCAGGAAAAAGACTGAAGAGAAGCCCCAGAGGTAGAAGAAAATTAGGAGAGTGTTAGGTCATGGAATTCAAAGGAGGAGGTGTTTTGAAAAGAGAATGTCAACAGCGAGGCTGTTACATATGCTTATCCTAATGACCTAGTCCAAGTGACATTCCTAGTGAATTTTCATGTTTGTGTGCAGTCCTGGGTTTTTCCAGCTTGGAATTTTGCCATCTTCCTATGCACACAATGGCTTACTGATGGTTGTTGTGACCAAACTTTCTATCTAACGTGATTAGTATAAGAATACTGGGTTACGTCTCATTTGTCCAGATGCCTTGGCAATCCAGAATGCAGTCAAGAATTAAGTAGGAAAAAATAATCTGAAAAACTCAGTGATTATTCAAAAGTCTGGTTACTAGTATTTATGTATTTACTAATACAAGCCCTTGTTTAGCTCTCATGGGTAAAACCTTTCTTTTGTAAGTTTTTAAAAAGTTGATATTTGGTTTCTCAATCCACAGTACAATGGAAAAAGCCTTGAGGGGAGGGGCTAGGGTGGAGGAAGATCTCAGAGACTACAGAATCTGTTACAGTATTATTACTGGTTATTAGAAAGTAGATTAAAACCTACCCAAAGTAGGCAATGGAACAAAAACATAGAAATCAGAATCTATTTAGCAGGATATCCTATACCTTAGTCATCTTCGGGGAAAATAATCACAGTATATCGCCTGACAAAAACATAGTAACCAAACAAATTTTAAATAAATGTTTGCTATATTAAAATAGAACAAAAAGGCTTAGCGTGTGATTTTTCATGTTTTTCTGTCCCTTGTATTTTCTATACACTGGTAGCGAGAGCTGGGGGCTTAGGGGACTCCAGTATAATTTTTTGGTAGGAGTATATGACAGGAAGTGATGTGAATGTCAGATTATTCTGTTAGGACATATTGGTGGCTTCAAGTCCCATCAGTTTTTTCATCTATTATAAAGTTTCTAATTGGCCTTTAACCCAGTGGGTTCACAGCCATTGATTGTCACTGCCTAGATTTATTATATCATTGTTGTTGTTTTTCAGTCACTAAGTTGTGTCAGACACTCTGTGACCCCATGGATTGCAGCATGCCAGGCTTCCCTGTCCTTCACTATCTCCCTGAGTTTGCTTAAACTCATGCCCATTGAGTTAGTGATACCATTCAATCATCTCATCCTCTGTTGCCCCCTTCTTCTCTTGTCCTCAGTCTTCCCCAGCATCAGGGTCTTTTTCAATGAGTTGGCTCTTCACATCAAGTGGCCAAAGTATTGGAGCTTCAGCTTCAGCATCAGTCTTACCAATGAGTATTTAAAGTTGGTTTCCTTCACTGGTTTGATCTCCTTGCTGTCCAAGGGACTCGCAAGAGTCTTCTCCAGCACCACCATTTCAGAAGCATCAATTCTTCAGCACTCAGCCTTCTTTATGGGCTTCCCAGGTGATGGTAGTGGTAAAGAACCCTCCTGCCGGTGCAGGAGACATCAGAGATGTGGGTTCGATCTCTGGGTTGGGAATATCCCCTGGAGGAGGGCATGGCAACCCACTCCAATATTCTTGCCTGGAGAGTCCCAAGGACTGAGGAGCCTGATAGGCTACAGTCCATAGGGTCACACAGATTTGGACACAACTGAAGTGACTTAGCATGAAATTATTTCATTAGGAGCTGGAAAACCAACTGGTGAACTCTACAGCAGAAACAACAGTTTCTTCAACAAATTGCTAGGAGAAAAGGCAAGGGGGAGCCCACAGAATACAAGAGACTTATGACAAACAATAACCAAATGCAGTGTGGAGGCTTTGTCCTGTTTTTTTGTTTGTTGTGCTGAGTCACTCAGTCATATCTGACTGTTTGCAACCCCACGGACTGTAGTCTGCCAGGCTTCCCTGGTAGCTCAGCTGGTAAAGAATCTGCCTGCAACGCAGGAGACTCTGGTTCAATTCCTGGGTCAGGAAGATCCCCTGGAGAAGGGAGGCTTTGTCCTACTTATTAGCAAAGAAACATATATGAGTCAACTAGGGAAGTTTTAGCACTGACCCAAAACATGATTCAGTTAAGGAATTGTTATTTTCAGGTATGACAATGGGATTGTAATGGCATATTTTTAAAAGTCCTTATCTTACTGAGATAGTACTGAAATACTTGTGGATGAAATGATACAATGTCTGGGATTTGCTTCAAAATAATCCTGGATATGGGGCCGTGGGCCATGGAGATGCTGAGGAAGTTCTGCCTGGGGAGAGATGAGACAAGACGTTATTACAGCAGGATGGTGAGAGCCTGAGGTTCATGTGCCATGTACTCTACTCTCTGTAAATGCTTGAAATGTTCCTTTTAAAGAGCTTTAAAATAGAGAGAAAAAAAAGTCATTTCTTTTCACCTTGTTGTTTTGGAAGAGAATACTTCTAAAATGCTTGCTGTATCAATGTGGACAAAGCAGATTATTTGGAAATTCTGACAGTGAACACAAAGGGAAATCAGAAGAGAGATGTCACCGAGTCTGAGGGCATGACTTTCGGTGCCTGAGTTTTTGAAACACCAAATTGAAGCCAGGGTCAGGGAGGAAATCACTCCCCATCAGACGGTCAGAACTTCAGCGCCTCAGCTAGAAACTAATTTCTAACTGAAGACACTCCTAGACTTCAGTTCAAGCTGCAAAACCCTATGAGCCTCAAACTCAGCTCCCTGTCTGAAGGAGGGCTTCTGGCCACCAGGTCTCCTAGTTTGAAACCTGAGGCTCTTATCCTTCTTCCTCCTTTGCTTCGTGTTTCTCTGCTCCAGAGAACTCACTCGTTCATTTGCTAGCTCAGTGGTAGCCATGAGGATCTGGGACAGCTGGGCGTGGCCAGTTCAGGGAATCCCCAGCATCTGCTGAGGCTTTTGCACCCTCCTTATCTGTATTTTCACTCATGCTCTTCCCTGAGTTCAAGAAGCTGATCCACCAAAATCTTACTCATCTTTTAAAGGCCATTTTAAATGTCACCAAATACACAGGTCTTTTCCCAACCTGCTCCTCAGAGCTAAGGGACCCTTCCTCAAATTCCCCTCAATTCTTTGCTTGTAGACCTTTTATAAAATAGTTGAGTTCCTAGAGCCTCAACTGGGCAGTTCATCCCTTGAGGGCCGTATGTCTCTACCTCTGTGACCATCCCCTGAGCCACACACCCTTTCCTCGGCCTTCCCTTCCTGTGCAGAGCGGCCCTTGACCTTGCAACCCTCTTTGACCACTTGTCTCTGCCTTCCTATCCCCTCTGCCTCCTTCCTGCTACCTCGCCTTTTCCATATGGCCCATTCCCACACTGCCTCTGTCTCCCTCTAAGCCGAGAAGTGTGTGCATCAGGGAAGAGAAGGGTCAGTTTCATGCCAGGGTCTCAGCCCTATCTTCGGGTTTTTCTGCAGCAGGCCATTTGGCTGGTGACTGCTGAACTGGATGAGAAATCTCAGCCTGACACAGGAGTCCTCAGGCTCCCACTGCCTCGTGTGCCAATCACAGATTTCTGGATCAACAAACCCCTCCTTCAGTCAATAGAAGCTTTGTGAGCTGAACAACAGATGCCACAGGGCCTAGAAGGCAAATAAATATGGTTATTCAACGTTCTATCGCACTGTGTATAATTCAGGAAATTCAATTATGGTTTCCCCAGCAACAGTAACTGAACTTCAGGCCTGGCACACAAGGGGTTGACCCTCACGCCTCCACATGTCGGGGACAGTGCAAATCTGGCAGACTCACAATTGCCATTGGAAATCTAACTGGAGCCTCCAAAAGCCTGGGCTTCCAAACTTAAAGCTGTTTTTCAGCAACTGGTATAAAGACTTGGGGGGAAAAAGTACTAACATGATCTCAGTCATGAATAGGTATGGGATGATTAAGCAGCATGGGCACAATTCCAGCATCAGGATACATTTGAGGCATAGAATGGCAGATCAGGACTTTATAATAGAATGTGAACTGTCAGGATGAGACCTGCAAACTGCCTGGAGCAGGGTTTATAACCTGGAGTCTGTGAAGTCTGTAAAGAGACCTATGCCATGGATTTGGAGCATGGATTCTGAGGCCGGACTTTGCAGGTTCAAATCCTAGGTCTTCTGCATGACCTCAGGCAAGGTACTTTTCCGTGCCTTAGTTTCCCATCCATAAAATGGAGATGATGCCGTTGGTACATGATAGGGTTATTTGGTTAGTTTGCCTTTGAAGCAGAGAGTATTATTAGACCTCTTGGCGGGATTTACTCATGACAGCTCTGAGCTATTTTTCATGACCCCACTTGTGATTCTGTGCCTGAGCCAAGATCGCAATTGGGACATGTTGCATATGTACTACCTTGAGTTGATTTTTTTTTATTTTCTTAGCAAACCATATTTCTTCTTGCACTCCTCACTCCTCCGTGAACTCAAATTAAGCCCTCTCCCATCTAGAGAGCAAGGCAAGGGTTAGGTTTTGTTTTTGAAAAGACTCACAAGCTCGCACGGCAGCAGGTTTTTCCACAGTTTGACAGTTCCAGTTCAGCTCAATGCTGCTGATTTATAAGACACTGAGCTCACTGCCTTTCTCCCCTCTTCTCCCCCAGTCATTTCTCAATCGAGCTGCACTGGCTGGAAACATCTGAGAAAGAAATTTACTGAGAGATGCACAGACAGCCTATTCACATTCCAGAATTTCCAGGAGCCTTCCCCAGAGAACCCAGTGGTAAACTGTTAACTCATGCACATCCCCTGGCCAGTGTCCCTGCCCCTCATCACCCAGCTGGCTGGTGCAGACAGCACCCAGGCTTCCTGCTTCCAAACTCGGCTTCCTCAACTCTAAGGCTACATGATGTAGCTAACACAGCACACACTGCTCTCAAGCCTTGCCCAGCCTTGCCTATGACAGCAAGATTAGACAGGAAACTGAGGACAGAAGGTACCCAATGGATTTAGTGAGTTAGTTGTCTGAGCACTTAAAAATTCTAAATTAATGCCACTGTACGTACGTTGGTTGCTTCTTTCTCATTAGTGGGACTCTGCTTAAAATAACTCATTTGAATAAAGGCTTAATGGAGGCTCAGAACAATGTCCTTGCTTAACTCATGTACTTCCTCTTTCTTTCCCCTCTCCCCTAGCCAGCCTCTCTTCCACACCAATTTGGTCTTAACATAGAAAGTTCTAATCTGAAACTGGTGTTTCCCACTAAGCTCTCCATTTCTGCTTGAAGTAATTTTCAAGGGCCACTTTCTGCATCTTGTTCTCAGACGTGTCTTGGTCAATTAGTGCAATGTCTCAGCCGTGTATAGTTATTGTAACTCCAGCTGCGAGCTGTTAATAATAAACTTACCCACAGGACAATTGTGCCATATGGTCGATGGTCAATCAAGACTAAAATATGCATTAGGAAGAAAAAAACTGCTGTCAACAGTGAGATGGTGTAGGTCATTGATTAGGATGCTGGTTCCATAGAACGGAATTTGGGGTAGCAGCGTACAGGGGTATCTCTGCCTTGCCAGGGCCCTACCGTGTTTGTCCTGGGACACAAAAGCATGATAACAAAAGTGACACAGCTGGAACCAGAAGACAAGCAGACAAAACATGCTGCAATGTGTAATATGGGTTGGGGAATAGGGATTTGTTGAAAAGAAACATAGCTCAGATTCTTTGCTAGGAAAAGGAGACAGATCTACATTGTGGTCATGGGAAATGACTTGTGTGCTACTCGACGAATTTCATTTAATGGGAGTTTTGAGGCAAATAAAAATAAACTGATTTGTGGCTAATGAGTGAAGGAGGAGCTGTAACCCACTCAGGCAGTTTCAATTAACTTCTTGCCCAGGATCAAAGGACTTTTGGATTATTTTGATTTCCTTTTGAATTTTGAATGGGAGGTGGTGATTTGGGTGGAGGTGGGGCTCCTCTTCAAAGTAGGCTCTTCAAGCTACTTACTGCTCCTGGCAAGTAGCTGAAACTTGACTTTTGTTCCCAGTCATAGCTGCCCTGGTAGAAAAGCAAAAGGCAGGGCCAACAAAGCATCTACGCATTTCAGAGGCAAAACTAATGGTTCTACGTCAGTTTTACCGGAAATAGTAAAGAACCAGTGCAGAATGGTGTCCTGTAAAGTAAAAAAACCATGACAAATGTTTCATTCAGCCTGTGCTTTTTTGTCTGTTTTCTTGTTTGTTTAAATGACAAGTTCTTTATACAACATCTATCACGGATCTCTCTCAATCACACACCAGGGTCCAGACCCTCCGCACCATAGCAGTTATCTGTCAACATTTTCTAATTGGAAGTGGCAGGTTAAATTCCTTCATGCAAACTTTCCTTTGAATTTAAATACTCCCTCCCACCTCCTAGGAAAGATCCTCTCTTTCTTTTTTTTCTACTTTTTTTTTTCCCTCCTGGTCAAAAAAAGGAATGATTCCATTCTTGCTGAGATTTCTTTTCCATCGAAATATTTTTTCTCCACTGAAAACAAAAGACCTTTTTCAGTGCCATTTAAAGGGTGATCACACAATAAAGGCCTTATTAAAAGCCCAGAGCCCTGTTTACTTGCTGTGGAACTTGACTTGATTACCTGATAATGAAAGTGCTCTGCTAACCATGGGACCAACCACAGGGTCGGCTATCCTGGGGTTGTGCACCCTTCAGAAGAAGTGGTATTTGTGATTACACTTTTGTCTTTGAGAAGGCAGACTATTCTCAACCCTCCATGGAAGTCTCAGGAAGACTGCTGTACTGTCAGGAAACATGTACACACACACACACACACACACACACACACACACAAACTTCTCCTCTGTGCCAGTTAGTTGGTTGTTAAGGGTTTGCTGAATTTCCTATCATTCTGACTGTTTCACTAACTCAGTGGTCCTCAGCTAGGGGTCCACTTTGCCACCAGCAGACATCAGTAATGTCTGAAGAAGGTTTTGGGTGTCACAATATCACAACTGGGGTAGAAGAGGGCTCCCTCTGGCATCCAGTATATGCTGCTAAAGATCCTACAATGCACAGGGCACCCTCCTACCCCCCACCCTCCCCACACACACACAAAGAATTATCTGGCCCAAAATGTCAGTAGTGCCAAGGTTGAGAAATACTACACTGACTTAACCAACATAATTTGAGGTGACTGGATAGATCGATGGATTTAGGCTCAGATTAACAGCAATGAGACAAAGGGCTACCAGATTCCTCTTTCACCATCGCCACTTTGCCCCACCAAAGAGCTAGGTAGGCCTGATCACATCAGTTCCGACTAAGCCAGTTTTCTTTGTGATGTAACAAAGCAGGGGTAAGCAAAACACAGTCTGATAGGGCTGCCATCTGTTTTTGTATAGACAACTGTCTTTCACATTTTTAAATGGCTGATCTAAAAAAAAAGAATAATAATATCTTATGACGTGAAAATTATATGAAATTTATATTTCAGTGCACCCTGGCTCTGCTCATTTGTTTACAAGTTGTCCATGGCTGTTTTTACAAATACGGCAGCAGAGTAATTGCCACAGACAATATGGGCCTAAAGCCTAGAATATTTACTATCTGGCCCTTTACAAAAATAGTTTACTGATCCATAATATAAAACTTAAGACCAATTATATGGCCTTCACAGCAGAGTCAATGATTTCATGGAGGGAGTGGATCCCACAAGTCACTGAAATATGTACATAAATAATGATACATCATTTCTACACATTGTACACTCAGATATCATCAGGTTGGTAAGGGGCCACTTATATACAAGTTATTTTTCCAATTTTTCCATCCATAACTTTCTTACTCCTAATAAAACTTTCATCAATTGTGGCTTCAGAACTAGGCTCTCTTCTTAGTCTCTTTCCTCAGCTTTAACCTGAATTGGGGATAGGAAGCCAACAGGAGAAGACCAGAGGGTGTGGTTTATCCTCCAAGGGGATCCTTAGCCATGAGTGATGGAGAGAAAAACATATGAGCATGCCAACCACAAACTCCCATCGCTCCCCACTGAGACTGACATCCTCTTTCTCTGTCAAAAATGTTTCGGTGCCCAAACAACTCTATCCTGCTGCAACTCCAGCAAAAACGGGTCTTTAGGAGTGTTTGCATATACTCACACAGACATGAAGAGGTTAGCTGGGACAGGACTCCGCAGACAAAGGAGTTGTTGCTGCTTTTTTTTTTTTTTTTAAACTTTACAATATTGTATTAGTTTTGCCAAATATCGAAATGAATCCGCCACAGGTATACCCGCGGTCCCCATCCTGAACCCTCCTCCCTCCTCCCTCCCCTACCCTCCCTCTGGGTCGTCCCAGTGCACCAGCCCCAAGCATCCAGTACCGTGCATTGAACCTGAACTGGCGACTTGTGTCATACATGATATTATACATGTTTCAATGCTATTCTCCCAAATCTCCCCACCCTCTCCCTCTCCCACAGAGTCCATAAGACTGATCTATACATCGGTGTCTCTTTTGCTGTCTCATACACAGGGTTATTGTTATCATCTTTCTAAATTCCGTATATATGCGTTAGTATACTGTATTGGTGTTTTTCTTTCTGGCTTACTTCACTCTGTATAATAGGCTCCAGTTTCATCCATCTCATTAGAACTGATTCAAATGTATTCTTTTTAATGGCTGAGTAATACTCCATTGTGTATATGTACCACAGCTTTCTTATCCATTCATCTGCTGATGGGCATCTAGGTTGCTTCCATGTCCTGGCTATTATAAACAGTGCTGTGATGAACATTGGGGTATACGTGTCTCTTTCCCTTCTGGTTTCCTCAGTGTGTATGCCCAGCAGTGGGATTGCTGGATCATAAGGCAGTTCTATTTCCAGTTTTTTAAGGAATCTCCACACTGTTCTCCATAGTGGCTGTACTAGATTGCATTCCCACCAACAGTGTAAGAGAGTTCCCTTTTCTCCATACCCTCTCCAACATTTATTGCTTGTAGACTTTTGGATCGCAGCCATTCTGACTGGCGTGAAATGGTACCTCATAGTGGTTTTGATTTGCATTTCTCTGATAATGAGTGATGTTGAGCATCTTTTCATGTGTTTGTTAGCCATCTGTATGTCTTCTTTGGAGAAATGTCTATTTAGTTCTTTGGCCCATTTTTTGATTGGGTCATTTATTTTTCTGGAGTTGAGCTGTAGGAGTTGCTTGTATATTTTTGAGATTAGTTGTTTGTCCGTTGCTTCATTTGCTATTATTTTCTCCCATTCTGAAGGCTGTCTTTTCACCTTGCTAATAGTTTCCTTTGATGTGCAGAAGCTTTTAAGTTTAATTAGGTTCCATTTGTTTATTTTTACTTTTATTTCCAATATTCTGGGAGGTGGGTCATAGAGGATCCTGCTGTGATGTATGTCAGAGAGTGTTTTGCCTATGTTCTCCTCTAGGAGTTTTATAGTTTCTGGTCTTACGTTTAGATCTTTAATCCATTTTGAGTTTATTTTTGTGTATGGTGTTAGAAAGTGTTCTAGTTTCATTCTTTTACAAGTGGTTGACCAGTTTTCCCAGCACCACTTGTTAAAGAGATTGTCTTTAATCCATTGTATATTCTTGCCTCCTTTGTCAAAGATAAGGTGTCCATATGTGCATGGATTTATCTCTGGGCTTTCTATTTTGTTCCATTGATCAATATTTCTGTCTTTGTGCCAGTACCATACTGTCTTGATAACTGTTGCTGCTTAAACTCACCAATTAAATATCAGAAAAGTGTGGTAGGGAGGAGGGATAGAGACTTACTGTTTCAAGGGACAGAGTTTCAGTTTAGGAAAGCGAAAAATTTGGGAAATGGATGATGGTGAGAGTTGCACAGCAAGGAGCATGTAGTTAGTGCCACTGAACTGTACAGTTAAATATGGTTAAAGTAGTATGTTTTATAATATATGGTTTTTACCACAATTAAAAAAATTAAAAAGAAATTCCTGTCCCTGCTCAAAGGGTTAAGTACTACCCCTCCTACCCACCGCCGCCCCCCACCCCCACCACCACATACACACACACTAGCTTGGAGACACGACAGGCACACAAAAAGGAGGCTATGAGAACACAGAAGGATAAACCATTTTTGGATTTGGAGGTGATGTCAGTGATAAGAAGGAGAGGGAAGGCACCGTCATTTATTGATGTGTCAGGAAATATTCCAAGCACTTTACTTAAAACCTGAAATGTTGATAGTATTCAGTCCATTTTACAGATAGGAAAACTGAACTGTGAGAAGTTGAGTAACTTGCCTAAGGGCACATAGCTAGTAAGGTAGAAGAGCAGGATCCAAACCACTTCTCTCTGACTGCTCTTTTCTCCATGTCCAGGGAATATCTCATTGAAAAGGTAGGATGTGAAGGGGACTGCAAGGGTGAGTAAGATTCAGATTGTCAGACTGGAGGGAAGAAAGCACTCTAAATAGAATAAAGACATGGGAGGAAAAAAATAGACACTGGAATGGGCACATTATATTAAGGGTGCTTCAGAGATGGAAAAGACAGGTCTCTTGGAGGTACAGAGTTTGTACACAGCAGGTACTACTGGAAGGGTCTGATTGGGCTTAAACATTGTCAAATGCAATCAATTTTAGGAATAGATCTTTCGAAGTCTTGACATTTGATGTTGAGTCCATATGGAAGAAATGTGCTGTAGTAAAAAGGTTGCTAATAGGACAGCTTTATTCATAACTGCCCAAACTTGCAGGCAACCAAGATGTCCTTCAATAAGTAAATGAATAAATAAACTTTGGTACATCTAGACAATGGAATATTTCAGCAATAAAGTGAACTATCAAGTCACCAAAAGAAATGGAGAACCCTTAAATGCATATTGCTAAGTGAAAGAAATAGATCTGAAAAGGCTACTACTCTATGATTCCAACTAGATGACATTCTCGAAAAGGCAAAACTATGGAAACAGGAAAAGGAAAGGGGTCTGGAGACAGGGAGGGAGGAATGAGTAGATGAAGCACAGGGGAACTTTGGGGCAGTGAAACTGTTCTGTATGATCCTATTAATATAATGCTGGCTACATGCCATTTTACATTTGTCAAAACCCATAGAATGTACAACACCAAGAACGAACCATAATATAAGCTATGGACATTCATTTCAGTTCAGTTGCTCAGTCGTGTCCAACTCTTTGTGACCCCATGGACTGCAGCACGCCAGGCCTCCCTGTCTATCGCCAACCCTAGAGTTTACTCAAACTCATGTCCATTGAGTCCGTGATGTTATCCAACCATCTCATCCTCTGTTATCCCCTTCTCCTCCTGCCTTCAATCTTTCCCAGCATCAGGGTCTTTTCAAATGAGTCAGTTCTTCGCATCAGGCAGCCAAAGTATTAGAGTTTCAGCTTCAACATCACTCCTTCCAATGAATATTCAGGGCTGATTTCCTTTAGGATGGACTGGTTGGATCTCCTTGCAGTCCAAGGGACTCTCAAGAGTCTTCTCCAACACCACAGTTCAAAAGCATCAATTCTTCAGTGATCAGTTTTCTTTATAGTCCAACTCTCACATCTATACATGACTAATGGAAAAACCATAGCTTTGACTAGATGGTCCTTTGTTGGCAAAGTTATGTCTCTGCTTTTTTAATATGCTGTGTAGGTTGGTCATAACTTTTCTTCCAAGGAGCAAGTGTCTTTTAATTTCATAGCTGCAGTCACCATCTGCAGTGATTTGGAGTCCAAAAAAATAAAGTCTGCCACTGTTTCCCCATCTATTTGCTATGTAGGACCAGATGCCATGATCTTCGTTTTCTGAATGTTGAGCTTTAAGCCAACTTTTTCACTCTCCACTTTCACTTTCATCAAGAGGCTCTTTAGTTCCTCTTCACTTTCTGCCATAAGGGTGGTGTCATCTGCATATCTGAGGTTATTGATATTTCTTATGGCAATCTTGATTCCAGCTTTGCTTCTTCCAACCCAGCATTCCTCATGATGTACTCTGCATATAAGTTAAATAAGCAGTGTGACAATATGCAGCCTTGATGTACTCCTTTCCCTATTTGGAACCAGTCTGTTGTTCATGTCCAGTTCTGATTGTTGCTTCTTGACCTGCATACAGATTTCTCAAGAGGCAGGTCAGGTGGTCTGCTAATCCCATCTCTTGAAGAATTTTCCACAGTTTGCTGTGGTCCACACAGTCAAAGGCTTTGGCATAGTCAATAAAGCAGAAGTAGATATTTTTCTGGAACTCTCTTGCTTTTTCGATGATTCAACAGATGTTGGCAATTTGATCTCTGGTTTCTCTGCCCTTTCTACATCCAGCTTGAACATCTGGAAGTTCACGGTTCATGTACTGTTGACCTGGCTTGGAGGATTTTGAGCATTACTTTACTAGCATGTGAGATGAGTGCAATTGTGCAGTAGTTCGAACATTCTTTGACATTGCCTTCCTTAGAAATTATAATGAAAACTGACCTTTTCCAGGCCTGTGGCCACTACTGAGTTTTCCAAATTTGCTGGCATATTGAGTGCAGCACTTTAAAAGCATCATCTTTTAGGATTTGAAATAGCTCAACTGGAATTCCATCACCTCCACTAGCTTTGTTTGCAGTGATGCTTCCTAAGTCCATTAGTTAATACATCAGTGTTGGCTCATTAATTGTAACAATTGTAGTACATTAATGCAAGATGGTAAAAAACTGAGGAAATAGGGGTGCACTTAGTTTTTTTTTTGGTAAAGCTAAAACTATTTGAAAAAAGTATTAAAAAAAAAAAAAATGATTGCGGACTAGACCCAGATTCAAACCAGCACTTTGAGCAAATTGCAGCCTCTCTGAATCTTACAAACCGAGAAGTCACTACATGGCCCACCACCAGGGGACATCCCCTGATTCTGAGATAATGTACATGGGCTGGATTTTGTCCCTTTGTTGAAGAGTGAGAGAGAGATCCAATGTGCCTGGGCCTCAGGTTCGTGAATGTTGGCCCTGAGAGGGTTTGGATATTTGAAGCCAGGGATCAGACTCATGACATCACTTCCCTCTTGCACATGAGGTCATCTTGCATTTATGGGCCCCAATTACCTAGACGGTTGTGGTTGTGATTGTTGTTTGTTTAGAGTAGTTACCAAATCCCAACTTCTTCAAGCGTTAAAAGAAGTGTGTTTTTCAATGCTAATTATTTTGCAGCATGATAGAAACTGGCACCCACAAAAGGCATTGACTTCAAAGGAGTAGACTGAGAATTAGAATGTCTTCCTTCTCCACCCAGCTTCTGAGCTTGTGCACTGCACTCTCTGACAGAAAGTTGGCCTGTGCCAGCCCCCCAGCTGCCGTGTGAATGACAGCACGATTGGCACCCCCCGGTGGCCTCTGAAGATGGACTAATATTTATAGGCAGCGGCACCCTTTAGTGGCACTGAATCATCACTCACCTCATTTCACCGGGGCGTCCCTGCCCACTTCACAGAGCTGCCCCAGGGTGAGGAGGGTAGAAGCCTGAGCTTCTATCACAGGTCTGGGTTTACTTTAATCCCTCAGTCATAGTTATCAGCAGCAGGTTCCAGCAGGCACCATAGAAATAATAAAACCATCCTTTCAGAATACTACTCACGAAGGAGCTGAATGCAGGTGCCAAGTCGGATGGGTAATTTGATTTTATACAAAAATACATGTTGGAAATCTGTATTGTTTTTAGACTGTGCCTAATTTTTCTGCTCACATACACAGACATTTGTCTAACAGTTTGGCTAGAGTAAATAATATTACTAACTTTTACTCGTGTGTCAGCTTTGCATATACACAGCTTAAACAGATGTGCATGTTTATAATTTTAAAGACGCACATATGTAAAACATTTGATAGTGTATTTATTCATGTCGTTGATTTAACTGAAAGACCCTGTATTTACATCTTTTAATTGTGTTATGTGGGATAGTGCCACATACGTTGTTTACATATGTGACATGTGTGATGGAAAACCAATTGGCTAGTGGAAGTTCGTTCTTCATGGGTCTGGAGGGTATTCCAGACCTAAAAAATTTAGTGCCACTGAGCAAGGGGTGAGGAATGAGGTGGAGGCAGGGGGCAATGAATGTAGATTGATTCCAAAATATTTAAAGAGGGTAAAAAAATAAAAATTAAAAGTACCCCCCCCCACCTCGCGCTTCATATACATCACAAAATTTGAGACTATTTTTCCCAGCCAGGAAAAGAAAGAAGCTCTCTGTTTCTGGTGCCTGCCATGTGTGATGTTTGAAAGAGGGAGCAGCTTGGGCAGGGGAGGGGGGCTAGGCAGTCCTGTACGAGCCTCCATCCAATACTTCTCAACGAGGATTCCAGAAGGCCCGGCCTGTAAATGCCTATATTGTCTCCCTGCTCTGCAGCCTCAGGCAGCTGAACATTTTGCTCAGTCAGTCCACAAAAGTTTTCTTCTTGCATCCAAGATTTCAGGCTTTCATACCCACTCTGTTTGGAAAAATTCAAAAATCAAAAAGGATGTGGTCTGAAGTGTTGAAGTGTTGAGCCACATATGGAAGGCAAAACTCAGGGAAATGAAGAGGTACATTTATCAGGTCTCAATGGGAGATTCTCAGGTTTAGAGTCTGGGATACAGTTATTTAAGCTACACTGGCCAGTTTCCTGAACTTCCTCATCCCACTGACATGCGTACATTGTGTTCTTTCTCCACCTTCTTGAGTACGTAGGTGCCTCTCCCCTTTGGCATAGATTATAAATGTCATTCTCAATTCTGCTATTTTTCCTCCTCCTTATCAGTAATTTAGGCTTGTGAATCTAGGAAAGAGCCACCTAGACTTAAATTACATATTGATGGATTCTCTTGTCTTTCTCTCTGCTAGTTTTCCACAGCTCTATGGCAAATGATCGGAGAAGACAATGGCACCCCACTCCAGTACTCTTGCCTGGAAAATCCCATGGACGGAGGAGCCTGGTGGGCTGCAGTCCATGGGGTCGCAAAGAGTCAGACATGACTGAGCGACTTCACTTTCACTTTTCACTTTCATGCATTGGAGAAGGAAATGGCAACCCACTCCACTGTTCTTGCCTGGAGAATCTCAGGGATGGGGGAGCCTGGTGAGCTGCCGTCTGTGGGGTCGCACAGAGTCGGACACAACTGAAATGACTTAGCAGCAGCAGCAGCAGCAGGGCAAATGATCTTCCCAAGTGAGACATGCTTGTACACAGAACAGTGTTCCTAGAGCACTGCTGGTAACATTTCTTAGGTCGTATCAAGTCCTTCTAGAAATGTGTTTTGTAGGACTAATCTCCAAATATAGAAAGTAGAGACTCTCCAAAACTTACAGGTGCTCTCTACTCTAAACTCCAATGGACATGGAAACAAACAAGACTAGGGATGTTTCTGCTCCACGCTGCAGAGCAGCACCAAGTGACTGAACCAGCGTGATGGGCAGAGGGAAAAAGAAAGTTTTATGCAAATGTAAACTTTTTAATCTGGGGGAAAGATAATCCTATATATTTCTGGAGGACTACATTTCAGCTTATAAACTGTGTTGATGATGAGCCCTCATCAGAATAGCTAAGGCTTGTGGAAAGATGTGGCTAATGGCACTCTGTCTCCATCAGGCAGTTTTTTCCTCGTGCTTGTTATAGATGGAGTGAGCCCACTCTTGCAGGTTTGAACACGCTGCTGATCTTTGTTGAGGTGGTAACAATCAAGCCCTCCCTCTCTCTGCCATCCTGGAAAAACGATCAGGGTTCTTTCCACACCATTTTATCTGAGAGTTTCCACTTTAAAACTCATGCCTTTGCTGCCTCATCCAGATTTCAAATAACTTTCTCCTTTTTCAACTTGAGCCTCAGCATCTTCTGGTCTTTGCTGCTGCACCAGATCTCCCCCTGTAGCACCAATCTGCTGCCACTCATGTTGTCAGGGATGGTGCCAGGAGATTCAGATGCAGGGTCCCTTGTCCTGCCTATCTCTGGGAATTTCACAGGCCAAGCTCCCCAGGATCCTGGAGATGCGCAGTGGGAAATGCTGTGTGGCTTCTTCTCTTGGAGTTCTACAGTATCATTAGTCCACACTACAGGTCTTGAGACGCCTCACTATAAAGAAGCCTGCTTAGTGTCTATAAATAAGCATTAATAAGCTTATTTTAGAACCCCATCTTTTGAATCATGCCTCTACCATTTTTCAGAATTGTTATTCTGAGGAGCATGTGTCAGGAGATATCGCTGATCCACATGGAGAGTCTACCCAGGATCCAACTGCTTGTTATGTGTCGTGCCTCAGAAAACAAGCTCGCTCGCGTGTGCTCGCTCTCTCTCTCTCTCTCTCTCCCTTCTTTGCCTTCTCTTCAGCCCACAAGGAGACAACAGCTTCTGGTAATGCTTAAGATGCAGACCTAGGATAACCAGTCCCGAGACCTCAGCCTCAACTACTTATAGAGCTCCAAGAAGTTCCTCCTGTTTGCCTTAAAGTGTCAGAGACTGATAGCTGTCCTGCAAAATTACTTCTCCCTTTCTTCTGTAATAAAATTTTGGCTGGACATAAAGTCACTCTGAGTAAAACCACAGTTCTCAGCCTTCCTTGCAGCTAGGTATACAACTACAGATCAGATCAGATCAGTTGCTCAGTCGTGTCCGACTCTTTGCGACCCCATGAATCACAGCACGCCAGGCCTCACTGTCCATCACCAACTCCCGGAGTTCACTCAGACTCACGTCCATCGAGTCAGTGATGCCATCCAGCCATCTCATCCTCTGTCGTCCCCTCTTCCTCCTGTCCCCAATCCCTCCCAGCATCAGAGTCTTTTCCAATGAGTCAACTCTTCGCATGAGGTGGCCAGAGTACTGGAGTTTCAGCTTTAGCATCATTCCTTCCAAAGAAATCCCAGGGCTGATCTTCAGAATGGACTGGTTGGATCTCCTTGCAGTCCAAGGGACTCTCAAGAGTCTTCTCCAACACCACAGTTCAAAAGCATCAATTCTTCGGTGCTCAGCCTTCTTCACAGTCCAACTCTCACATCCATACATGACCACAGGAAAAACCATAGCCTTGACTAGACGAACCTTTGTTGGCAAAGTAATGTCTCTGCTTTTGAATATGTTATCTAGGTAGGTCATAACTTTCCTTCCAAGGAGTAAGCGTCTTTTAATTTCATGGCTGCAGTCACCATCTGCAGTGATTTTGGAGCCCAGAAAAATAAAGTCTGACACTGTTTCCACTGTTTCCCCATCTATTTCCCATGAAGTGGTGGGACCGGATGCCATGATCTTCGTTTTCTGAATGTTGAGCTTTAAGCCAACTTTTTCACTCTCCTCTTTCACTTTCATCAAGAGGCTTTTGAGTTCCTCTTCACCTTCTGCCATAAGGGTGGTGTCATCTGCATATCTGAGGTTATTGATATTTCTCCCGGCAATCTTGATTCCAGCTTGTGCTTCTTCCAGTCCAGCATTTCTCATGATGTACTCTACATATAAGTTAAATAAGCAGGGTGACAATATACAGCCTTGACGTACTCCTTTTCCTATTTGGAACCAGTCTGTTGTTCCATGTCCAGTTCTAACTGTTGCTTCCTGACCTGCATACAAATTTCTCAAGAGGCAGGTCAGGTGGTCTGGTATTCCCATCTCTTTCAGAATTTTCCACAGTTTACTGTGATCCACACAGTCAAAGGCTTTGGCATAGTCAAGAAAGCAGAAATAGATGTTTTTCTGGAACTCTCTTGCTTTTTCCATGATCCAGTGGATGTTGGCAATTTGATCTCTGGTTCCTCTGCCTTTTCTAAAACCAGCTTGGACATCAGGAAGTTCACGGTTCACATATTGCTAAAGCCTGGCTTGGAGAATTTTGAGCATGACTTCATTAGCATGTGAGATGAGTGCAATTGTGCAGTAGTTTGAGCATTCTTTGGCATTGCCTTTATTTGTGATTGGAATGCAAACTGACCTTTTCCAGTCCTGTGGCCACTGCTGAGTTTTCCAAATTTGCTGGCATATTGAGTGCAGCACTTTCACAGCCTCATCTTTCAGGATTTGAAATAGCTCAACTGGAATTCCATCACCTCCTCTAGCTTTGTTCGTAGTGATGCTTTCTAAGGCCCACTTGACTTCACATTCCAGGATGTCTGGCTTTAGGTCAGTGATCACACCATTGTGATTATCTGGGTCATGAAGATCTTTTTTGTACAGTTCTTCTGTGTATTCTTGCCACCTCTTCTTAATATCTTCTGCTTCTGTTAGGTCCATACCATTTCTGTCCTTTATCGAGCCCATCTTTGCATGAAATGTTCCTTTGGTATCTCTGATTTTCTTGAAGAGATCCCTAGTCTTTCCCATTCTGTTGTTTTCCTCTATTTCTTTGCATTGATTGCTGAAGAAGGCTTTCTTATCTCTTCTTGCTATTCTTTGGAACTCTGCATTCAGATGTTTATATCTTTCCTTTTCTCCTTTGCTTTTCGCTTCTCTTCTTTTCACAGCTATTTGTAAAGCCTCCCCAGACAGCCATTTTGCTTTTTTGCATTTCTTTTCTATGGGAATGGTCTTGATCCCTGTCTCCTGTACAATGTCACGAACCTCAGTCCATAGTTCATCAGGCAATCTATCTATCAGATCTAGGCCCTTAAATCTATTTCTCACTTCCACTGTATAATCATAAGGGATTTGATTTAGGTCATACCTGAATGGTCTAGTGGTTTTCCCCACTTTCTTCAATTTAAGTCTGAATTTGTCAATAAGGAGTTCATGGTCTGAGCCACAGTCAGCTCCTGGTCTTGTTTTTGCTGACTGTATAGAGCTTCTCCATCTTTGGCTGCAAAGAATATAATCAGTCTGATTTCGGTGTTGACCATCTGGTGATGTCCACGTGTAGAGTCTTCTCTTGTGTTGTTGGAAGAGGGTGTTTGTTATGACCAGTGCATTTTCTTGGCAAAACTCTATTAGTCTTTGAACAACTACAGGCAGTGCTATATGTAGCACCTAGAAACTGTGCTTACAATAAGCATGTCTTCTTCCCCCTTTTCTCCTCTCTCCTTCAGGAATAAGAATGTGATGGCAGGAGCTTGAGCAGCCACCTTGGGTCATGTAGTATAAGTCACATGTTCAGAAGAAGACTGGGTCCCTGACATTGTAGAATAAGATATCAGGTCAAGAATGGCACATCTGGGTTTCTTTGATGTGAAATAGTAATAGAGTTTGGCTTTTTTTTTTTTTAGTCACTGTTATTTTGGGGGTTTTGCCACTTCATCAGAATGTAATTCTAATTCCTTGTCTCCTCTCTTCAGCCAACCCCTCAGAGCTCTCAAGGATAAACTAAAAGCCCAGATTATTTCCTAGAACAACCTCTCAGAAAGTCATCTTGACTGGGAACAAGTTAGCATCAGGCTGACCCCACTGGAGTGTCTCTCCTGATGGCTCTATCTGGAGATAGAATCTCTCTGCCCCCTCTATCTGGACCCTCTCCCACCCAAGACTTTTTATAAGGAGAGCAGGAGGTGGGAGTTGGCTAGGCAAACATCCACACCACAGTGATTAGCACATCAGCCAACCCAGCCTGGGTGGTCTAGTCTAAGTGGCCATATGTTTCCCCATTCCTTGCCCCAAATAACCATTCCCAGAGTTTGCCAAACTTTTTGTTTTCATGTGTTCACTTGGCTAAATTCCCATTCACCCTTCATGCCTTTCCCACATGAACCATCTAGTTTACTTGTTTGAATATACACATCATCTATTCTGATGGGCTACAGCATGGTTTGGTTCAGATTTAACCTTAAACAACTTCTAAATTAATACACATACTACAATCCACCCACCACCGTGACCCCACCAGTCTACTCGAGGTTAAAATCTGTAATGCTAAAGGTAGTAATTCAAACAAAGGCAAAATTGGAAGTGTCACTCACAGACATTCCCTGAGCTGGGTGAGCCATATGCCAGTGATCATTGATTAGAATTTGGTTCACTGAGAGAAACCAAAAATTGATAATGTGCATGCAACCCAATGTATACACATGAAGTTGCAATAAGTCTATTTTCATGTCTGTTTATAAGATACATGGACAATAGAGGCTAATTATTCATATATTGAAAGGATAAAACTTTGAGTATACCCAACTGTTGGTTATAAATCTTTTCATTTATACTTTTATTAGAGCAGTTATTCAACACCTGGGATTAGCCAGAGTTGAAGGTGCATGCTTATCCTTGGCCACTAGCCTGCAAATGCTTGCAGCATTGTTTGCATCCCCCGGATCCCCAGCTTAGTGCAGCAGTTCAGAAATTGCCACTGTTTTAGAGTCAGACAGCCTTGGTTTTGAACCTTGAGTACTAGCTGTGCAACTCCAAAAGAATTTCTTAATCTCGCTGAGATTCAATTTCTGATTCAAAAAAAAGGGATAATAGTACATACCTCTTACATTGTGCTAAGGATTACATAGTACACAAAACTGTCAGAAAATAGGATCTGTGATTAAATCACAGTGACACACCATTAAGTGTTCAGGAAATATCTCATCAATGGAGTTTTTGAGAAGCAAAACCCAGTCTTCCTAGTCTATAAATTCTTCTGTATATCACTAGGTCCCCTCTCTAAGACATTCATAGATTTGTTATGTATTTAGCCTGAAAACATAAGCTCATACTCTCTACCAGGCACTGAAAGAGAAGCTAGGGATCCTGAGATATGTTTGACATGGCCTTTGTCCTCAAGGTGCTCGGAATCTAGTAAGGGGATGGACAGGGAAAACAAAGTGTTACAGAGTTATAGATGCCAGGCTAGAAGTGCTACAGAGTTCAATGAGTGCCCAAAGATGGGAGCATCAGCTCTACCTGGAGATCAGGATATGAAGATAGCAAAGACACAAAAGGTTTCAAGCAACAAGGGATTTCTGAATTGGACTTTGAGAAATAAGTCAGCATTTATCAGGCAGACCATCCTCAACACAAGCAGCAGAGGGAGCAAAGGCTTGGGGGAAAGTACATCAGTTTGGTTTTTGGAGGAAATAACAATAATTCCCCCCTGGCTGAGGGATGGTGGAGAAACAGAGACCAGGATGAGAATTGGAAATGGAGCACAGGCCAGTAGGGGAGCTTAGTCCTAATCCTATAAACAGGAAGGAGCTCAATCCACAAACACTGTTCATCACCCAAGAGAAGGGCAGAGATACCCAGAGAAGGGACTGTAGCCCCAGCAGCACCAGGTTACCTAGGGACAACAGAGCAGTTGTGCTCACGCACCCAGGTTGTAGGGTCCTTGCCTGGCACATCCTCTCAGATCCCCAGCAATATCCCGTCTTCTGGTCCAGCCTATCCCTCATCAAACATCACCCACTTGGGTTTCTGTTTCCTCAAGAGTCAGTTCTCTGTTAGATGATCGTTAGTGATCTAATTTTTTAATCCCAGATAGCATATCAGGACCTATAAGTTTGTTATTTATTCAAAGTTATATATTTACATTTAAACAGGGACTTTGTGGGTAATGCTTTAAACCAAATGAATAAAAACTCTAGTTGATTGCCAACAGAAGGTTTTTGGGAAAAAAAAAATTGCCCATACAAAGGCTGAAAAAACACACGGTGATACTTATAAGCTCAATTACATATGCTTTTGTCTCTATCCCAGTGATTGGCAGGTGATAGCTGATTAATATATAATGAAAGGGAAGGAGGCAGAGAGGAAGTAAAGGGAAAAAGAAAGAGAAGAGATCTAATCCATAATCCTTTTTTACATGGCTTCTAGAATGGAATTTAGCTACTAAAAAGAGACACTTTTCTACTCCTAAGGGGGCAAAACAAGAAACATAAATATCAACTTTATTGCCACTAACCCTTTTATCCTAAAATCTGAAATATTTGAGCCTACCAAAAGCTTCATTTTTGATGCTCTTATTGGATGCATGGATCTATGTTTATAGAAAGTTTTAATGGTTGCAAAGTAAAATTGCAAAAATGATTTTTTTTTCAGAGATCTTGATATATCATGCTGCATTCTAATAAAATTTTCAATACTGGCTGTAATGCAGATTATAATACTAATGTTTCCCATGGGATTGAGTAATCAGAACTCCTCTGGTAAATGTCCTAGAGTTAAGGTTAGTGCATCAAAGAGCTGTAACTCACTGACATTTAATACTGGCTGATGCAACATGAAAAATTCAGTAGCAAAAACAGACTGCTGAGAAACTTTTCTTTAAGTTTTGGAGCCCAAGCAATTCACAGAATATTTCCTCCTCATACTCTGAGATCAATGTGGTTCTGACACCTTCCTCACAGATACACCATGATTTTGAAAAGACAACCAAAACCAGTCATGGGAATAATAGTATTATTGTTTAATGGGTCCTTTGGATGGTAATGTTATAACAAGAAATGAAACTTGAACTCTTTGAACTGACTTTTTCAGGAAAGCACTTTCAAACCCTTGAAAAGGAAACATCAAAGTTTGAAGGGCAGATATTAAAAAGACTCCCCCTCTTACACCAATGTGACACAAATTCAACCTGACATACATTTATAGTGTGTTTTGTGCACCAACGAAGATGAAAAGGGAAAAGACACATGCTTGTCCTCAAGGAACTTATTACATAAAAGTATCTTTCAGCTGATTGAGAACTTTGTTTCTGAATTATTATTCCCTTCCAGCCTCTGCCTATTCCAAGAGGGACTGGATGGTACATGATTTTTAGAGGTATTCTCTTAAGATACCTCTTTCAGGATAATAGGAAACATAAATTGTAGATATCATGAGAAAACATTTTTTTTTACCAATCAGTTTGGCAAACACCAAGAAGTTTAAAAACAGAATGTGTTGGTAAGAACATGGCACCCTCATACATTTCTAGTGCCAATGCAATGCAAAGAGGTATGACCTTTATAGAAAGAAACTTGCTAGTATTTACCTGAATTTCAGTGAATATACAAGTTGATGAAACGGACATCTTTTTTGGGTGTTAGTTCTAGAAGGTTTTGTAGGTCTTCACAGAGCCATTCAACTTCAGCTTCTTTAGCATTACTGGTCAGGGCGTAGACTTGGATTACTGTGATATTGAATGGTTTGCCTTGGAAATGAACAGAGATTATTCTGTCGTTTTTGAGATTGCATCCAAGTACTACAATTCAGACTCTTTTGTTGACTATGATTGCGACTCCACTTCTTCTAAGGGATTCTTGCCCACAGTAGTAGATATAATGGTCATCTGAGTTAAATTCACCCATTCCAGTCCACTTTAGTTCACTGATTCCTAAAATGTTGATATTCACTCTTGCCATCTCCTATTTGACTACTTCCAATTTTCCTTGATTCATGGACCTAACAATATTGCTCTTTACAGCATCAGACTTTACTTCCATCACCAGTCACATCCACAACTGGTTGTTGTGTTTGCTTTGGCTCTGTTTCTTTATTCTTTCTGGAGCTATTTCTCCACTTTTCTCCGGTAGCATATTGGGCACCTTCCAACCTAGGGAGTTCATCTTTCAGTGTCCTATCTTTTTGCATTTTCATGCTATTCATGAGATTCTCAAGGCAAGAATACTGAAGTGGTTTGCCATTCCATTCTCCAGTAGACCACGTTTTGTCAGAACTCTCCACCATGACCCGTCTGTCCTGGGTGACCTACATGGCATGGCTCATAGTTTCATTGAGTTAGACAAGGCTGTGGTCCATGTGATCTGTTTGGCTAGTTTTCTGCGATTGTGGTTTTCATTCTATCTACCCTCTGAGGGAGAAGGATAAGAGGCTTATGGAAGCTTCCTGGTGGGAGAGACTGACTGAGGGGGAAACTGGGTCTTGTTTTGATCAGCAGGGCCATGCTCAGTAAATCTTTAATTCAATTTTCTGTTGATGGCGGGGGTGAAGGGGGGTTTGGGGGGCTGGTGGGCTGTGTTCCCTCCCTGTTGTTTGACCTGAGGCCAAACTATGGTGGAGGTAATGAAGATAATGGCAACCTCTTTCAAAAGGTCACATGCGCACACTGCTGCATTCAGTGTCCCTGACCCTGCAGCAGACCACCATCAGCTCATGCCTTCACCAGAGACTCCTGGACACTTACAGGCAAGTCTGGGTCAGTCTCTTGTGCAGTCACTGCTCCTTTCTCCTGAGTCCTGGTGCACACAAGGTTATGTTTGTGCCCTCTAAGAGTCTGTTTTCCCAGTCCTATGTAAGTTCTGGTGGCTCTATAGTGGGGTTAACGGTGACCACCTCCAAGAGGGCTTATGCCATACCCAGGTCTGCTGCACCCAGAGCCCCTGCCCCTGCGGCAGGCCGCTGCTGACCTGTACCTCTGCAGGAGACACTCAAACACAGTTCTGGCTCAGTCTCTGACTCGTGGGGTCTCTGGGTCCTGGTGCATACAAGGTTTGTTTGAGCCCTCCAAGCATCTCTGGCAGGTATGGGGTTTTATTCAAATGTGGTTTCACCACTCCTACCATCTTGCTGGGGCTACTCCTTTGCTCTTGGATATGGGGTATCTTTTTTTGGTGGGATCCAACATTCCCCTGTCAATGGTTGTTCAGCAGCGAGTTATAATTTTGGAGTTCTCACAGAAGATGAGCACAGGTCCTTCTACTCCGCCACCTTGTTGTCCAAAAAAAGATGTCCTTTTCATTATAGGGGACTGGAATGTAAAAGTAGGAAGTCAAGAGATACCTGGAGTAACAGGCAAATTTGGCCTTGGAGTACAGAATGAAGCAGAACAAAGGCTAACAGAATTTTGTCAAGAGAACACACTGGTCATAGAAAACACTCTCTTCCAACAACACAGGAAAAGACTCTACAAACGGACATCACCAGATGGCCAACACCGAAATCAGATTGATTATATCCTTTGCAGCCAAAAATGGAGAAGCTCGATACAGTCAGCAAAAGCATAACCAGGAGCTGACTGTAGCTCAGATCATGAACACCTTATTGCCAAATTCAGACTTAAATTGACGAAAGTATGGAAAACCGCTAGACCATTCAGGTATGACCTAAATCAAATCTCTTACAGTTATACAGTGGAAGTGACAAATAGATTCAAGGGATTAGATCTGATAGACAGAGTACCTGAAGAACTCTGGATGGAGGTTCATGACATTGTATAGGAGGCAGTGATCAAGACCATCCCCAAGAAAAAGAAATGCAAAAAGGCAAAATGGTTGTCTGAGGAGGCCTTACAAATAGCTGAGAAAAGAAGAGAAGCTAAAGGCAAAGGAGAAAAGGAAAGATATACCAATTTGAAAGCAGAGTTCCAAAGAATAGCAAGGAGAGATAAGAAAGCCTTCCTCAATGATCAATGCAAAGAAATAGAGGAAAACAATAGAACAGGAAAGACTAGGTATCTCCTCAAGAAAATGGGAGATACCAAGGGAATATTTCATGCAAAGATGGGCTCAATAAAGGACAGAAATAGTATGGACCTAACAGAAGCAGAAGATATTAAGAAAGGTGGTGAGAATACACAGAAAACTATACAAAAAAGATGACCCAGATAATCACGATGGTGTGATCACTCACCTAGAGCCAGACATCCTGGAATGTGAAGTCAAGTGGGCCTTAGGAAGCATCACTACAAACAAAGCTAGTGGAGGTGATAGAATTCCAGTTGAGCTATTTCAAATCCTAAAAGATGGTGCTGTGAAAGTGCTTCACTCAATATGCCAGCAAATTTGGAAAACTCAGCAGTGGCCACAGGACTGGGAAAGGTCAGTTTGCATTCCAATCTCAAAGGAAGGCAATGCCAAAGAACATTCAAACTACTGCACAATTGAGCTCATCTCACACACTAGTAAAGTAATGTTCAAAATTCTCCAAGCCAGGCTTCAACAGTTCATGAACCGTGAACTTCCAGACATTCAAGCCAGATTTAGAAAAGGCAGAGGAATCAGAGATCAAATTGCAAACATTCATTGGATCATCAAAAAAGCAAGAGAGTTCTAGAAAAACATCTACTTCTTTATTGACTACACCAAAGCCTTTGACTGTGTAGATCAAAACAAACTGGAAAATTCTTAAAGAGATAGGAATACCAGACCATCTGACCTGCCTCCTGAGAAATCTGTATGCAGGTCAAGAAGCAACAATCAGAATTGGACATGAACAACAGACTGGTTCCAAATAGGGAAAGGAGTACATCAAGGCTGCATATTGTCACCCTGCTTATTTAACTTATATGCAGAGTACATCATGAGAAATGCTGGGCTGGATGAAGCACAAGCTGGAATCAAGATTGCCATGAGAAATATCAATAACCTCAGATATGCAGATGACACCACCCTTATGGCAGAAAGTGAAGAAGACCTAAAGAGCCTCTTGATGAAAGTGAAAGAGGAGAGTGAAAAAGTTGGCTTAAAGCTCAGCATTCAGAAGACTAAGATCATGGCATCTGGTCCCATCACTTCATGGCAAATAGAAGGAGAAACAGTGGAAACCATGACAGACTTTATTTTTGGGGGGAGGTGGGCTCCAAAATCACTGCAGATGGTGACTGCAGCCATGAAATTAAAAGACACTTGCTCCTTGGAAGAAAAGTTATGACCAACCTAGATAGCATATTAAAAAGCAGAGACATTACTTTGCCAACAAAGGTCCATCTAGTCAAGGTTATGGTTTTTCCATTAGTCATGTATGGATGTGAGAGTTGGACTATAAAGAAAGCTAAGCACTAAAGAATTGATGCTTTTGAACTGTGGTGTTGGAGAAGACTCTTGAGAGTCCCTTGGACTGCAAGGAGATCCAACCAGTCCATCCTAAAGGAAATCAGCCCTGAATATTCATTGGAAGGACTGGTGTTGAAGCGGAAACTCCAATACTTTGGCCACCTGATGCAAAGAACTGATTTATTTGAAAAAACCCTGATGCTGGGAAAGATCGAAGGTAGGAGAAGAAGGGGATGACAGAGGATGAGGTGGTTGGACGGCATCACCGACTCAATAGACATGAGTCTGAGTGAACTCCGGGAGTTGGTGGTGGACAGGGAGGCCTGGCATGCTGCAGTCCATGGGGTCACAAAGAGTCGGACACAACTGAGTGACTGAACTGAACTGAACAAACATCAACATGAATCAGCTATAGGTTTAGTTACATATAATTTTTGATTGAAGTATAGTTGATTTACAATGTTTCAGGTATACAGTAAAGTATTTCAGTTACATACATATATATATATATATATATATATATATATATATATATTCTTTTTCAGATTCTTTTCATTTTAAGTTATTATAAGATACTGAATATGGTTCCCTGGGATACATAGTAGGTCCTTGTTGCTTATCTATCCTAATCAGAGCAGTGCATATCTATTATTAATAATCCCAAATTCCAAATTTATCCCTCCCCACCCCACTGCATCCAGTAACCATAAGCTTGTCTTCTATGTCTGTGAAAATATTTCTATGAAACTAGAAATATTTACAGAGAGTATTGGGGTGGCTTTACCCAGGGGTCTTCAGGACTTAGCTCTCATGTCAATGTTTTGGTGAGCACGTGTCTCACCCCTGCCTTAACCGTGGCCCACTTTGAAACAAGACTCTTGCTTTGGATTCCTGCTTCCATCAGCACTCTTAGCAATGCTTCCTGCTCACTAGGCATTTGCATGCCCCACTGCTTTTCCTCACCCATGCTTTGTCCCTTTTCCACATACTCAACTCCCTCATCCACCCAGAGGATCCTCAGGCCAGCATCACTGCCTGGCCACTCAGAATGTTGTTACTTTCTGTCTCCTGCTACTGCGGCTGCTGAATGTCTCTCTGTGTTATAGGATATCTCAGCCGTAGCATTTTCAACACCTTTATTGAGATATGGTTGATATACAAAAAAAAAAAAATGCACACTTAATGTATATTATTCAACAAACATGGACATATACACCCATGACACGGTCATCACAATCAAGTTACCTCCCAAAGTTTCCTTGTGTTCCTCTTTTGTCATAAGAATGCTTATCAGCATGAGAACTACCCTCTTAACAAAATGCACAACACCATGTTGCTAGCTATAGGCACTGTGGTGGACAGATCTCTAGAACATGCTTATCTTGTATAATCGACACCTTTTACCCACAGAACAACTCCCTACCCCCTCCCCCAGCCCTGGCAACCACCATTCCATTTTCTGCTTCAGTCAATTTGACCACTTTTGATCCCTCATATACATAGAGTCGTTCAGAATCAGTCCTTCTGAGACTGGCTTATTTCACTTGGTACAATGTCTTCCAGGTTCATCCATGTTGTTGTAAATTCCGTCAGAAGATGAATGGGATAAAGAAAATGTGGTATATGTATTCAATGGCATATAACACAGGAACCTTTAAAAAAGAAGGAAATTCTATCACAGTAATGTTTAATTGCAGTTATTTACATGTTTGTCTCAAGTGGAGTATGAGCTCTGTGGAGAGAGATCTATTTATCTTTGTTTCTCCACAAATGGCCATTCAGTAGAGGTGTTTAATAACTAACCATTGGTTGAAGAGCCCCTTCAGAGCAGGTGCTCCTGAGTCCACAGGTCCAAACCATCAGCCCCCACTGCTCAGCAGGGCTCAATCTTCACCTTTTGTTTGGAGAGCTTAATCTAATTACATTTAAAATAATTAGTATAAGGAAGGACTTCTGCCTTTTTATTTGTGTTCTTTATACCTTCTACCTTTCTGGTCTCTAGTTTTCTCTATTACTGCCTTCTTTAGTGTTAAGTTGATTTTTTGTAGTGAATCATTTTGATTTCCTTCTCATTTTCTTTTGTGTGTATTAAATATTTTATGGTTACTGTGGGAATTACATTTAACATCCTAAATTTATAACAATCTTGTTTGAATGGATACCAGCTTAACTTCCATAGCATACAAAATCACTACTTCTGTAAAACTCTGTTCTCCCTTTATGTTATTAATACCACAAATTATATCTTTATATATTGTGTGCCCAATAACATAGATTTATAATTATTCTGGGTATATTTGTTTTTTAAATCATGTAGGACAGGTTGAAGGCAGGAGAAGGGGACAACAGAGGATGAGATGGTTGGATGGCATCACTGACTCAACAGACATGAGTCTGAGCAAGCTCTGGGAGATAGTGAAGGACAGGAAAGCCTGGCTTGCTGCAGTCTGTGGGGTCTCAAAGAGTTGGATGTGACTGAGCGACTGAACAACAACAACAGGAAGTAAAAAGGTGAAATTACAAACCAAAAAACAAAACAAAAACTCTCTTTTCAAGCTGCTGTCTCTCTCTCTCCCTGCCACATGAAGACACAGCAAGAGGCAGCCGTCTGCAAGGCGGGAGGAGAGCAGGGACCAGGACCTGGCCATGCTGGCACCCTGATCTCAGATGCCCAACTTCAAGAACTGTATGAAAATACGTTCCTGTTGTTTAAGCCACTCAGTCTATGATACTTTGTTCTGGCAGCTGGAGCTGGTGAAGACAGAGTTACGTGGTCCTCTGAACTAGCCTTCTAATTTTACATAGAGATCCAAAGGGCCACAGAGCAGGCTGGCATCAAAAACCCAGCCAGTCCCCGAACCCACAGCCATCAACTGTAGCAAGTGTAACAAGCTTGCCAAATATTGCAGAATGAAAGAAAAGGCCCAAAGCAACGGGCGCATTTTTCTAAAACATACCTGTACATTTGAACTCTTTTTATCCCAGCTTTGAAATAACAAAATAAAGGTCCAAGGGGACCACTAGCAAGGTATGAAATTGAAAATTTGGCTTCAAAGCCTTCCAGAGATGAGGAGAGAAAGAGGGGTCCACCTATTTGGTTATAACAATGCCATAGTGACAGAGTTGTGAATTACACAAAAGAGAATGGACAGCAGGATTCACAATTTTACGAGATTTCTAGGACCTGTACCCAAAACTGCACGAACTAAAGCATTTCAGAGCTTCTTTTTAAAATATTGTTTTACACTGGTCTGGGGTTTTACACCTCAGAATGGGTTTCCATATACATGTAGTTCTTCTTGTTGTTTAGTTGCCAAGTTGTATCTGACTCTTTGGCAGCCTGCCCGGTTCCTCTGTCCATGGGATTTTCTAGGCAAGAATACCAGAGAGTTGCAATTTCCTTTTCCAGAGGATCTTCCTGACCCAGGGATCAAACCTGCCTCTTCTTCATTAGCAGGTGGATTTTTTTTTATCACTGAGCCACCTGGGAAACCCTCCACATAACATGCTCTCATCGAATCTGTTCAACAACATAGGAATTAGGATCTCTGTGGAGCCCATTGTCCACCCCTCCCCGCCGACCCCCCGAGTCTTAGATTCCATAAGTGGTCCACTGCTGAGTCACAAGTCTGCTAAGTGTTGGAGCAAAACTTGAATTGTGTGTGTATGTGTGTGAGAGACATAGACAGACAGACAGACCAAAGAGAGACAGAGACTGAATGAGTTGGGGTAGGGTTGATCCTACTTCACTATATGCTCCAAGACCACTCGAAGAAGTTCTGCAAATATTCTCCATTAACTGGTAGCTGAATGAGAACTAAACTGTTAATGAGAGACCTGAGTTTTTAGCTCTGTCACTAATTCACGGTTGACTTGGGTATGTCACTTAGCCTCTAGTTCTCTGTTTCTTCAACTATGAAAGTAGTGTAGATAGTCTTGTCTTTGATTTTCTTTCTATTCAGACAATCTATGATTTTTCATAATTAATCATGGCTGGATAAAAGATCAAGCTAAGTCAAGTACAAAAAAATTCTGATACCTGAATTAGATCCCCAGGAAGAGGGCATTATTCATAATGAATCTTCTCCAGCCTCTTCAGTGGGGAGGCAGAGGCAAGACCCATATCTGGTCTGAATGCTGCAGGAACTTAAGCCTGTCCTGTCCTTCTTGTTGAGACTCAGTTTAGTTGTACACCAAAGCTGTCAACACAGCTCCAGAGGTAAAGCAAAACCAATTATGCAGAAGATCAAAAGCTTTACTCCATGGAGACCCACAAAAGCACATTTCCCAGACTCTCTTCCCTAGGGAATTTAAGATCTGAAATCCTGCCTAGTTTAGACCCCAAGCAATAGTAAATTCAGGCTGGTGACTGCCCCTAGATTAATAAATATCCAAATCACAGTAAATCAGAAAACAACATTTACAGCACTGAAGATCCCTTTATCATGGCAACATCTATATTTATTAACATTATTTATTACTAATAAAATATGGAGAGTGTGAGAGGATTAATGTGTCATTCCATGAGTTTTTGTCTTTAACACAAACAATTTTTAATCAAGCTCAAAAAATTTCCTCGATGGCTCTTTTGTCTTTAAAGAAACTAAGAACATCCATCAGAAGAAAGATTTTAAAGCATGTTTTCAACAAGTGAGAAATTAACTGATTGTCAAAAACAGATGAGGTTTTAAAAAACAGTTATTAGGATATATTAGCACTGGTTTTCAAGCCCCATATTATTTAATTCTTATATTCTATATCAATTCGTATTTGAATATAATATGGAAATTTCAAGGACTCTCAGCCAATAGTCTTCTCCTTATCAGGAGATGTACAAAAGGAGGAAAGCAGGAAAATTTACTTGTCAGTGGAAATGCAATTTGAGACTAAAATAAAACTTTCCAATTTTAGCATTAAAGTACCACCATCACAGTTTTTGCCTTTCCAATATACTCACTGCAATATTATTTACTTAACATTTACTTGATGCTCATACTAAACCATGAAATCTGTGAGATGACAAGTTCAATGTGTAGGTTATTTCTTCCCAAACATATTAACTATAGAACAGCTATTAAAAACACCCATTTCAGAGCCCCTTAAAATTATACATTATGCACTTACACAATGAGTTAATCTGTAGCTTTCTAAGTTTGTTGTCTACCATCTGGGTTTTACTCATCATCCACTTAATAAATACCAAGCTGATATAGATACAAAATTAACATATATACACACATATACACATACACTACTACTACTACTACTAAGTAACTTCAGTCATGTCCGACTCTGTGTAACTCCATAGATGGCAGCCCACCAGGCTCCCCCGTCCCTGGGATTCTCCAGGCAAGAACACTGGAGTGGGTTGCTATTTCCTTCTCTAATGCGTGAAAGTGAAAAGTGAAAGTGAAGTCGCTCAGTCGTGTCCAACTCCTAGCGACCCCATGGACTGCAGCCTATCAGGCTCCTCCATCCATGGGATTTTCCAGGCAAAAGTACTGGAGTGGGGTGCCATTGCCTTCTCCGATACACACACATGTATACAAAATGAGTGTTACACAGTTCCTTCCTATCATAAGAGAGGAAGGCAAACATTAGAATTAAATATTATCATAATGCAGTTAGTGACACAACAGAGATACGTATAAAGCACTAAGTGGAGTGGAAGAGAAAGCATTTACTTCTTTTAGGGAAGCTTCCAGGAAGAGATGGCACCTGAGTTCTGTTACTCATTAGCTGCAGAATGTTGAAAAAAATCACTCAACCTCTCTGAACCATACAAAGTGATGTGTTCAGTGATTCAGTGTATCTAGAACAGGGGCCCTCAAATGTTTTGGTTTCAGGGCCCCTTTATATTCTGAAAAATTATTGAAAATCCCAAAGAGTTATGTGGGTTAGATCTATCTGTCTGTATTGTGTTGGAATTTATTTCTTGTTCATTAAAATATCAGTAATATACATATGCTAACATAAATTACAACTCTATGAAAATGACTATATTTCCCCCCCAAGACAAAGTTTATTAAGTGAAATAAGCCAATCATATTAAAAAAATACTGTATAATCCCACTTATGTAAGGCACCTAGAGTAGTTAAATTCATAGAGAAGAAAGTAGAATGGTGGTGGCTGGGGCTAGGGAGGAGGAGGGGAGTGGGGGTTTTTGTATACAGTTTTAGTTATGCAAGATGAAAAGAGTTCTAGAGATTGATTGCACAAAAATGTCAGTGTACTTAACACTACTGAACTGTACACTTAAAAACAGTGATGATGGTAAATTTTTATTTTGTATATTTTATCACAATTAATTTTTTTTACTTCTAAATTTATGAATGGTATAGTTTTACAGTTCTGCACATCTATTTTTTTTGTTCTAATTTAATAGAACACAGCTGGGTTTTCATATCTACTCCTACATTCAGTCTGTTGCAGTATGTTGCTTTGATTGAAGTATGTAAAGAATACCCAGCATCATGGTTAAATGTTAGAAAAATAAAGAGCATTTTGATAACTTTACCAAATAATTTTGGATCTTCTTTGATATTACACCAAAACTCAATAAGTGGTAGTTTCTTAAAGGTTCATTGTGATGTGGAATCTGCAACTATAAAAATTAACTTTATTCTGTTACATTAAAATCCATTTTCTAATTGCACTTTGAATGAATCTTTTACTCATAACTTTTTTAACATCAAGCATAGGGTATTAGGGAAATATGGGTTTACTAAGTTATACCCTCTTGCAAATGTTGATACATTTAATTTTACAATATGTAAAATTACATGTTATTAACACCTCTGATATTGTCAGAAAAGTCTTTAAGTATTCTGAAGCTATTGAGCTGACAGTGGTGAATATTTTCCAAAATTCTAATTTTCTCTTGAAAGCTCAAGTTCAGTATTAGCGATAAATACTATCATTTGATTCTTCAACACAATAAGCTTACCTTGCTTATTCTTGTAAAAAAATCTACTAAATATGCCAATGCGAAATATCCATAATGTGTCTATTATTCCTTCAAGTGAAAATGGGGCTTTGTGAAAGTAGTACCTCTTCAACTCACTTCTCAAACTAGAGTGCAAGAGCTTTTCCTCAAGACAGTCGCTGTCATCTGGCATGCAAGAGAGCTTTATGTGCATGTCCCTGTCTGTCCTACAGAATATTAGAGAGATGTGTACTTAAAGCTCAAGGTTTAATAAAGGTAATAATTTTTTTACTTCTTCATTAAGGATGTTCTTAAGTGAAACTGGCTTTTTCCCCCTGGGAGTGTGTGGCACTGAAGAACAAATGACCACCAGTACCAGTTTGATGCCAAAGTCTTGATTCTTGCTAAGGAGGTTGTAGGCTGACCTGCCACTGTTTTTGCACCTTCAGTGTAAATGTCAGGACAGTGAAAAAAGGCAAATAACATCTTACCGTTAACATGAAAAACCTTTCATCTTGTGGGTCCCCAAAAAACAATCTGTGAATCATGTTTTGAGGGCATCTGATCTGTGGGTCCCCACTGAAAAAGTGCTGAAATGATGGCTTTAGAACAGATTTTCTGGGATTGTGTCTTGGCTTTGTCACTGACTATGTGGTAGTAAGCAAATTACTAAACTTAGGGAACATCTGTTTCTTCTTCTCTGTATGGGAATAGTATGATACCTACCTCAAAAGAGGGCTTGAGGAAGAAATAAGCCAAAATAAGCATGTTTACACTAGTGCCTGGCCCACTGCATGCAACAAATGTTAGCTCTCAGAGTTAACATATATGAAATGTACGTATGAAGTAAGTCTGTTGTTGTAATTAATGTTGTTATTAACTTCTGCACCTTTGCAAAATATTATACATATTGTGTCCAATAAGTGCTTCTAAAAGAGGAGTTCAGTTCAGTTCAGTCGCTCAGTCATGTCCGATTCTTTGCGACCCCATGAATCACAGCACGCCAGGCCTCCCTGTCCATCACCAACTCCCGGAGTTCACTCAGACTCATGTCCATCAAGTCAGTGATGCCATCCAGCCATCTCATCCTCTCTCGTCCCCTTCTCCTCCTGCCCCCAATCCCTCCCAGCATCAGAGTCTTTTCCAATGAGTCAGCTCTTCGTATGAGGTGGCCAAAGTACTGGAGTTTCAGCTTTAGCATCATTCCTTCCAAAGAAATCCCAGGGCTGATCTCCTTCAGAATGGACTGGTTGGATCTCCTTGCAGTCCAAGGGACTCTCAAGAGTCTTCTCCAACACCACAGTTCAAAAGCATCAATTCTTCAGTGCTCAGCCTTCTTCACAGTCCAACTCTCACATCCATACATGACCACAGGAAAAACCATAGCCTTGACTAGACGGACCTTTGTTGGCAAAGTAATGTCTCTGCTTTTGAATATGCTATCTAGGTTGGTCATAACTTTCCTTCCAAGGAGTAAGCGTCTTTTAATTTCATGGCTGTAGTCACCATCTGCAGTGATTTTGGAGCCCAGAAAAATAAAGTCTGACACTGTTTCCATTGTTTCCCCATCTATTTCCCATGAAGTGATGGGACCGGATGCCATGATCTTCGCTTTCTGAATGTTGAGCTTTAGCCAACTTTTTCACTCTCCACTTTCACCTTCATCAAGAGGCTTTTTAGTTCCTCTTCACTTTCTGCCATAAGGGTGGTATCATCTGCATATCTGAGGTTATTGATATTTCTCCCAGCAATTCCAACCCAGCATTCCTCATGATGTACTCTGCATATAAGTTAAATAAGCAGGGTGACAATATACAGCCTTGACGTACTCCTTTTCCTATTTGGAACCAGTCTGTTGTTCCATGTCTAGTTCTAACTGTTGCTTCCTGACCTGCATACAAATTTCTCAAGAGGCAGGTCAGGTGGTCTGGTATTCCCATCTCTTTCAGAATTTCCCACAGTTTATTGTGATCCACACAGTCAAAGGCTTTGGCATAGTCAATAAAGCAGAAATAGAAGTTTTTCTGGAACTCTCTTGCTTTTTCCATGATCCAGCAGATGTTGGCAAGTTGATCTCTGATTCCTCTGCCTTTTCTAAAACCAGCTTGAACATCAGGAAGTTCATGATTCACGTATTGCTAAAGCCTGGCTTGGAGAATTTTGAGCATGACTTTACTAGCATATGAGATGAGTGCAATTGTGCGGTAGTTTGAGCATTCTTTGACATTGCCTTTCTTTGGGATTGGAATGCAAACTGACCTTTTCCAGTCCTGTGGCCACTGCTGAGTTTTCCAAATTTGCTGGCATATTGAGTGCAGCACTTTCATGGCATCATCTTTCAGGATTTGGAATAGCTCAACTGGAATTCCATCACCTCCACTAGCTTTGTTCATAGTGATGCTTTCTAAGGCCCACTTGACTTCACATTCCAGGATGTCTGGCTCTAGGTGAGTGATCACATCATCATAATTAACTTGGTCATGAAGATCTTTTTTGTACAGTTCTTCTGTATATTCTTGCCACCTCTTCTTAATATCTTCTGCTTCTGTTAGGTCCATACCATTTCTGTCCTTTATCGAGCCCATCTTTGCATGAAATGTTCCCTTGGTATCTCTAATTTTCTTGAAGAGATCTCTAGTCTTTCCCATTCTGTTGTTTTCCTCTATTTCTCAGGTGATAAATTTCTGTTTTTGAAAGCTCTAAGTTAACAACCAATCAGCAAAGACACCTTCAATAAATGCTTGTTGACTGAAGAGTGAGGTATAGAAAGAGATCACTGCATATGTGTCTCTATTTTTAGATTATCATAAAAGAAACGCTTCTGCCACTAAGTATAAATGAAGATTATAAAAATAAAGACCAGAGTGTTTTAATGCTTGAATGTAACTATTCTGAAAGGGATTCTAGACCTGAGACAAACCTAGCATAGAACCTTCAGTACTAAAGAGAAAATTAAAGCAGGTGGCATATCAGACATAGAACAATAAAACAAATATTATCCAGGCTGGTTACTGGGCATCTCTAAGAGAGTGTTGCAGTTTTTAAATATTCAAAGAATGAAATTTTTGTCAAGAAAAATGTAATCTATAGGAATGAATCCCAGGTTGTTATTCATATTATTTCTTAATTTGGGTAAGAGTCATGACCTTCACAGCCAACCACAACAAAAATTTTTATTCAAATAGCACAGAATTTTCAACTTCCAAATCTATAAGGACTGTTAGATTTCAAGGAACAGAATCATTGGAAAGTTACTACTTTTATCATATTTCAAGCTAAGCATGAAAATAATAAAGGCTGAACTCAGAAATAAGGCTGATAATTTCATGGTGACCAGCCAGACTCCTGTTCCCATCATTTATTCCTCTGTTGATAGACTTCCCCAGGAAGCCTGGGAAAATAACAGAAAGGAACTCAACTTCCCCCAAGAGAAAAGGCTTCATTTTTTTCTTGGCAGATTCATTCCTAATCACATAGCAGGGAACCATTATTAACATCTGGTTATTCAAAAAGAGCCACTGAATTATTATAAAAATGTTTCAAATCATCAGCTGAAAACTCAGATGATCTACAATGTGTATGATGCTTTTTTTCTCCCTTTAGTCAAGAAGATAAATGGAGAATTTTTTATATTTCAACTTCTATTACACATTTGTTTCTAATCTGGGAAAATTCTTGTCTGCCTACTGTACTTCCATATCAAAGACCGATATGTCAGCCTTTACTTCTGCTCCTCTTACCCTGGGTTTCTTTTAAGAGGAAAATTTTATAAAGAGTGAGATTACTGCAAAAATGAGTTGCTTCAAAATGGTCACAAGTCAGGTGCTGAGTTCAATTCTCATTTAGTGAAGTCACATGCTTGTTAGATTGACAGCAATTCAGTTCAGTTCAGTTCAGTCACTCAGTCGTGTCCGACTCTTTGCAACCCCATGAATCGCAGCACACCAGGCCTCCCTGTCCATCACCAACTCCCGGAGTTCACTCAGACTCACGTCCATCGAGTCAGTGATGCCATCCAGCCATCTCATCCTCTCTCGTCCCCTTCTCCTCCTGCCCCCAATCCCTCCCAGCATCAGAGTCTTTTCCAATGAGTCAACTCTTCGCATGAGGTGGCCAAAGTACTGGAGTTTCAGCTTTAGCATCATTCCTTCCAAAGAAATCCCAGGGCTGATCTCCTTCAGAATGGACTGGTTGGATCTCCTTGCAGTCCAAGGGACTCTCAAGAGTCTTCTCCAACACCACAGTTCAAAAGCATCAATTCTTCAGTGCTCAGCCTTCTTCACAGTCCAACTCTCACATCCTACATGACCACAGGAAAAACCATAGCCTTGACTAGACAGCAATTAGGCAGATCTAATGTCTTCATGCTTAACTAGCCTCTTTATCCTTTAAAAAGTTTCTAAAACTTAACTGTCATGATTTGTTACAAACACACCCCCACCTGAGATCTCAACATTAGGAGAGACCACTTACTCTATTGGCTTAAGACAGTAGTTTAGCTGGTGGCATTTAATAAACAGAAGGCACTTCTCTGTCTAAACCCTTCTTGTGGCTTCCAACTGCTTGCTCTCAGGACATGATATAGAGTCTCATCATAGCCCACGAAGCTTTGCTTGCTCACCCCAGCTGAAAAAAATGGTTTTGGACTTACCCAACATGGATGAACAGGTTAAGATCTTAACAAGCAATGTTTATTTAGCCAAGGCCCATTCCAATGTTCTTGCCCTAATAATGGATATTGACTTTCCAACACTCCATCCTTCCTGCCTGCCTGCACAACTAGCCCCACCCCCAACCCTCCACCTGCTCCAGCCCTCTCCAGCACACTGCCCAACCCCAGCCTTCCTGAACTAAGGCTCTGCCAAAATGGTCTTCAAGTTTCAAGTAAATCCTACTCAATTTCGGCATGAGTCAGTGCCTCAAAAAGACTAGGCAGCTCTGCCTCAAACATACTCAGACTCTGTCAGCCTCTTCTGTCACACTGACCACATGGTAGATAACTAGCTATGAAGTAGTCTGTTTTTTTTTTAATGTCTGTCTCCCCACTAAGCCTCATAAATGCAGAAACTGGGTCCATTTGGCTAGTATAGCCTCCCAAAAGCTAGGAAAGAATCTATAAATAGGCCCCTGGAAAGCATTTCTTTCTTGTGCTAGAAAATCCTTAATAAGGAGAAACCCCTCCTAACCAAACTTTACACTGGGGTGAAAGTCAGTGGAATGAACATCTAGGCAGGTGTCAGAGGGCAAAAATTCTTGGTGATACACTAGATGTAAAGAAGAGAAAATGAAGAGGCTGAGAGTTTTAGGGTGATTGCAGATATATGAGAGCAGATCCTCCCCTAGCGGTTGTATGGCCTGGTTGAACAGTGCAGATGGTGGCTCCCAAACCCCTTGTCTAAACACTTATAAGCTCGAAATCAAACTAATGAACAGTCACATGAAATATCTTCTATCTGATCTTGAAAAATATGCCTTCAAAGTAAACTGGAAGTCGGGTCATCAAACAGTGAAATATAGAGACTTTAATCAATTTGGGTTTGCGACACGAAAATTATCCACATCTGACAATTCTTCAGTAGGAAGTAATTATGTTCTTCATCCTTTAAATGCACACACACACACACACACACACACAAACCCCCCCAGAGATTATAGTTATCCCTATTCATTAGGAAAAATAATTTCTACTGTTTTAAAAAAAATACTAAGATATATATGGGAAGCTCAGAATCCAATTTTACTGAACTTGTGAAACCTACACGTGTACAATGGGAAGTTCCTGCCTATAAAGAAACGGCCACTCTCACTTAGTTGTCTCTCCCCTTTTATATCCATCACAAGAACAAAGTCATGCTCTATTCTTTCTTCGTACATCTTCCAACTCAATATTCCATCCTTGGGGTCCCCTGATGACTGAAGGGTTTTCAAGTATCAGCCAGCAACTAACAGTACCCAGTCTTGTGATTACCGCAAGCATTTTGCAGGTTATCATGTGCGTGGGATCCAAACAGTGAGAAAAAACATTTACATGTCACATGGGTAGACCTTGCTTTACAATGTGTACGTGATCTGGAAAGCATTGTGCTCCCCAGTGCTCCAGCTTCCTTGGTTTTACCTTGTCTGTGCAGAGAGGTTGTTCATCTTCATTTCTGGCTGGTGACTTTCACAAGCATCTTTAATTTTATCCCTTTTCATCCTCTCTGTTGAGTAATTACCATAATTTTCATTCAGATACTCTGTAAGGAACTTTAATATGTGATTTATAATTAAATATGACCTGTGAATCCCTTTAAAAATGTAACAACCTACTGTCATATGAATAAAATGATTTCACGGTACTTTCCTATACAATTCCTATTTTACTGGTTGTGATACAACACAGTTCAGTGAAAGAATTGCTCGGGCATCTTGCTTACCTGATATTGCACCTACTACTTTTCTTAGGAAGACAAGAACACACCAGGAAATGAACTTGGAAGAATGAGATATTCCAATCGTTTGATAGTAATGATGGAGGTGTGACTAGCCATTGCTTTCTGGGCCAGTCCACCTCTGATGTGTTCTCCCAATAAGACACTTGTTATTTCTTCTTTCTCCATAATTTCCCATCTCTTTAAATGCTTCTAAAGTGGCTTCCCAGGCTGAAACCTACTGTATACAAGTGGTAGGAGAAAGAAGGATACAAGTCCAAGGTGAAATGTATTAAATACAGACTTATTTTTCAGCGTCTCCTCTGGGCTCCACCTCCTGCAGGACTAATGCCTAATGATTCCAGGAAGTGAAAGCAATTAAATTTCACTTGGTGTAAAGTTGAAGAAATTGTCCCATGTGAAAAGAATGTTTCTTTGCCACATTCCATAGGTGGCAATAAACAGGCAAATTCCACTGGTTTTGATATAGTAGTATGAGCTTTCACAGGGCTCAGGTTGATTTCATTTTTAAAAGTTGAATTTATGGGACAGAGGACTGAAAGGTTTGTACTGACATGTTTAAAACCCTCTTTTAAAAAGTGGCATATTGCATCGTTCCATTTAAGTGTTCACACCGCAGACTGAAACATAATCTGTTTACTGAAAAAACAACTTTTTATTGCCCTGTGAATAATTTCCCATTGAAAAAGAAAACAATGTACAATATTTTAGTGCTTTGTGAAACATCTGGAAATTTTTCTCCAGTTGCAGAATCTATTAGGAATTTGCATCCACATTCAAACTACTGATTTTTTAATTTAAAGCAGAATAACTTCAAACATACTATTGAACAAATCTCAAAGCAACAGCTTCCAAAGGCCCACCGAGGGCACTCAAAGACACAGCAGCAAACCCACCGAAAGGCACATCTGGTCTCACCGGGAGCCCATGAGGGATGTTTTACATCTTCATCCTCACTTTCCTTCACACAGTGTAAAGTGGAATGTATTAGTTAAGGTTATGCCAACTGCTCTAACAAATAAACCCCAAATCTCAGTGGCTTAACATAGGGGAAGTTTTTTTTCCTGTTCACCTAACAGTTCAACGTGGGTGTGCTGAGTAGGCGAGCAGCTTCCACATCAAGGTGTGGGAACTCTAACTGCTTCCATCTCTGACTCTGCACCTTCCATGGGGAGCTCTGCAGCAAAGAGAAAGAAGATGGAGACTGAAGTGGTACCCACAAGGCCCGCTTACATCCATGAGCTGGAACTCAATCACGTGACCAGACTAACCACCAGGAGGTGAGAACAGCAGACCAGTCCCAGGAAGGCCAAGGAAAGAGCTTGGCCAACAAGTAGGCAGTCTGTAGGTCCCAGTCAGTACATTACAAGGCTAAAATTTCTTTCCAAATTTCAGCACATTCTGAATTCATTACTCACTACTCTAGCCCCTACTGTGGGGTCTATATATAAGTCACTGTACTGAAGGTCCTGGGAGATTTGAGGACATTAGCAGACAGGAAAGCCACTAGCTTTAGGCATTTTTTTCCTGAGCTCAGCTTCAAAGCCTTTATTTGTGAGAGCTGTGAAGTGGGCTTAGTGGTAGAGACAGGAGATGCACAGTAATCAATTCCAGCTCTGGAAAAGATTATAAGCTTTGGAGTCAAAAATTCTTTTTGCATTTTATTCTGTTTTACTTTTCTCCCAAAGCTGCCATTTCTCCACAAGAGACCTTTATGCAAACTTAAGACTCAGGAACTCTACAAAAATACCTTTCCACAGTTGTTTAAGTGCTGATGTGCAGGGACAATACCCAGAGCTAAGGTGATGCAGTGATGTGAACCAGTTTCCCTCAAGAGTATGTCCAGCTTGAAAAGGTAAATTAAAATATGAATAATTGAGGGTCATCTGAGGGTCCCTCCTTCCCTACCCTGTGCCTCCTTTTTCTGCCCAGCTCTTGTGAGCAGCTCTTCTCTGAGGTACCACCAAATAGGATCCAACTTCATTATCTTATGGTACTTGCACATTTACTTATCAGCCTCTTCCCTGAGATGATAAAATCCATCAGGAAAGAGACCCTGTTTATCTTGTTTGTCCACAGCACACACCGTGGACTCTGGCTCCAAATAGGTGTTTCTTATACACTTGTGGGGGCTTCCCAAGTGGCACAGTGACAAAGAATCTGCTTGCCAATTCAGGAGATGCAGCAGACACAGGTTCAATCGCTGGGTCAGGAAGGTCCATTGGAGTGGGAAATGGCAACCCATTCCAGCTTTCTTGCCTGGAAAATCCCAAGGACAGAGGAGACTGGCAGGCTACAGTCCATGGGGTAGCAAAGAATCAGACACAACTGAGTGACTGAGCACACACACACTTGTGGAATGGGATTGATCTGAGTGCAAGTCAGAGAAAGATAAATTCCGTAAGACAGTTAGAGAATCAAAGAGCAACTAGTGTTCAAAAGAGAGGAACACGCATCTGGCTCCGGAAGGGTAGGGAGAAGGGGGGGAAGACTTCCTGAAGCATTTGAAGTGGACTTTAAAGGGAGGATAGAGTTTCAACTGCAGTGTTTCAACAACAGCCCTACAGGCAGAGGAACAGCATCTGCAATGCTCAGAGGTGAAAAGGCGAACATGCATTCGAGGAATAGCTAGTACTCTTGTTTATCTTACACGTAAAGTGACTAAAGTGAGGGGTAAGCAATAGGAATGGAAAGCGAGATTATGACTGTATTCTACAAAGGGCTTTGAGTCTCAGGCTGACAAGTTTCCATTTAATTCTGGAGGTGCTAAGGAGCTGGGGGAGGTCTGGTACCAGGAGGACCAATCTGCCAAGTGGGCAGATAACGCAGAGTATATGAGAGAGGTTGGAGGAGGAGAGGCCTCTGCCAGGCCTGACATCAATGCAGGTGGATGGCATCAGGGCCCTACCTGAGGCAACGGACAGGGCAGGAGAAGGTGGAGCACAAGGCAGAGGAAAAGCCTACATCTCTTGATAACTGGTCAGATTTTTAAGGAACGATGACCAAGGAGGCGGGCTAGGAGGGCTACTGCTCCCATTCCTGGGAAGAGGAACTTTGGGAAGAAGAACGCATTTGTTGATTGAGGGAAAGCTGGAAAGTTGAGTTTGAGACCAGACTCACAGACTTAGAGAATAAACTTATGGTTGCCAGGGGGGAAGGATGGGGGGATGGGATAGTTAGGGAGTTTGGGATCCACATGTACAATCTGCTATATTTAAAATGGATAACAAACAAGAACCTACTGTGTAGCACAAGAACTTTGCTCAATGTTACATGGCAGCCTGGATGGGAGGGGAGTTTGAGAGAGAATGGATACTTGTATATGTATGGCTGAATCCCTTTGCTATCCCCCTGAAACTATCACAACAGTGTTGATCAGCTATACTCCAATACAAAATAAAATGTTTTTTTTTTAAGTCAAAACAAAAAGTAAAACAAAATGTGGTTTGAGATGTTTTGAGCTTGCAGTTCTTGGAAAAGGCAGGGTAGAGGGTTGGGAATGTGGGACATCTAAATGGTTTGAACAGGGAGCAGGGAATGTAGAGCTGTTAGGGTGGGTGGAGAGAGTGGGGAGGGAAGGAAGGAGGACCACGTGGCCCAGGCCTCATATTCATGAAATTTCTCACACTGAGACTTCTGGCATTGCCTCTAAGTGAGTTTATATATACAGTCCTTGAATTTGTTGGGTGTTGAAAATTTAATAAATATAAACTTTAAAAGTATATCACAATTTTGCAACCCTATTGGGATATTTATTCACTGTCCTAATATACAGGGAAACTTAAAAAAAAAATAGGAGTGTCTTTTAATAGCTCTGACTAGAGGGTCCGCTCATAACCTGCTCTTACCACCAATCATAGCAATCTCACCACTTAACTATAATTGCTGTCCCTTCACCCACATCCCCACTACCTGAGGGATGGCATGGGATTAGAATCTCAGTAAGTCAGCCTGACCTCTGACAGAGACAAAGGCAACTTCATAAACATTTGAGGAGGGCTGGTGAGGAGAAGGGAAGTCATCTATATCGAAGTAATAACTACAGACATCAAAGTGGAAAAAGACCATATAGAAGAAAGAAATTCTCTTTCAAAAATTGCAACAACACAGTCTTGCAGCATTAGCAACCTTACATAATATCTGGCAGTTCTTGAACTCAAACCAGCTCTGTCTTCTGTGTGCAGCTTCCTGACATGGAAGTTCTGTTCAATTCAGTATTGAGATGCAGGGTGAAGAGATGGGAAGACGAGGGGGATTCTGCCCCAGTTCTTTTTAACAACTCGAATCCCATTTTTGAACACCATACAAACTTCTGCCAAGAATCTCTCTAACCACCTTTTCTATTCCTCACTCCTTTTGGCTCCTGAGAGAAAATGGATGGAGAGAGTCACATGAGGTCAAGATGTGAGTGACTGAAACAAATTTGAAGATGAGGGACAGAAGATCCCCGCCTTTTCCCTTCCCCTTAAGTCCTAGGAAGACAGTTTCAAGAAAAAAGAAAACACATTGCCCAATTATTATAAGAATATACTTCTGATACACCTGTTTTACTTCCCAAAGCCAACTTTGATGACCTTAATTTTACCTACGCTACGGTATAAATTTTCAGTGAGATCTTTATCTCATCCTGACACCAATTAGCACATGAGTTTCAGCAGAAGAATCCACAGCAATTTAATACACACCTTCAAAGAAAAGGAAACACTAATCGAAATGAAGACAGTCTCAGAACCAATTGAGCAGGTGTGCATTTCCATAATGGCTGCACAATTCAGCCCCATCCTCATGTTTGCTCCTTTCGCTTGTGAACTGAATTAGTAATCTTCACATGCGCTGTCCAAGTGATTGAAATAAATTACTTTGTTAAATTGCGAAGCAGGTTGACCCATCTGTTGGCCCACGAATGTTCAGATTCTCAGAGGGTTTATTATTCCAAATAATGACTGCCATATGCAGCGGTAAACAGTTCCTTTAAAACTGACTGAAGGATTTGGTGCGACTTTTGAAGGCAATTTATAAAGCTGTTCGTGTTCTCCTAAAGGATCTGCCCTTCAACTAACTTCCAGAAAAGTTGTCTTGATTGGTTAATCCTGGCAAGACACCTTGTTCTCTTTGGAGAGGAAAGAGGAAGGAAAGAGCAGAAACATATGTTCTGAGAGGACCTACTATGCGTCAGGCACCAGCACAAACGTGAGCCCTGCTCCATGGTGTCTCCCACAGTCCTGTGCAGTGGAAATTAACAACCCAGAGAAATTGGAAGGCCAGAGAGGGCAAGTGGCTCATCCAGAGACAAATGCTAAGGTGCAAGCGGAGACTCGAACCCAGTCCACTGACTCAGAGACACACTGTGCTATTTTCACCAGGCCTGAGCATCTGATAGAAGGGATCTACATGGAGCGTTACAGCAAGAATTGTGTACCCTCACAACTGAGACCCGTGGGAGAGAAAAAAAATAAAAGAATGTTAATGCCACTGTTGAGATTCAGCTAACAACACCATTCTGACAAGCTTATGCCCTCTTTCCAAAAAAAAAAAAAAGAGCCTCAGACTTCACTAGAGGGGTGAGGACCGGGCTTTGAACTCCCATTGGCAAGAATCTAATACAAAGGTTTTAAAGACAAAAATCTGTGGGTCCTCTTTTCATATGTGGCTTTCCTTCCTTTAGATCATCCTCTTGTTCAAATCCCAAGGGAAAATGCATGCTCTGCTCACACGAGGTCTGTAAACTACTCTGACCATGGAGCAGCCATGATTTGTTCATGATGTTCACAGTGACTCACTGTGGCTAGATTACAGATGCTAAATTGCTGATGGATGGCCCAAAGCCAGCACATGGTCGGCTCCTCTGGTATTCAACGGCAGTATTAATCATGTGTGGAAAGGCTTTTTTTCCCTTCTGTGAAAAATGAAATGGCTAATATACACGATGGAATGAGTGCCCTGGAACAATTCCTTTCTTAACAGGAAAAGAATAAAGCTATTAAAAGAATAAACTCCTGTATGTGACATGATGACAGTGGGATTTTTCTGACGAGCTAAATGAATAAGCTCTCTCGCCTTTGATTTATGCCAGTGCAAAGAGTCTCTCCAAGCTTCAAAAGGCAGAGAGAGCATTTGGAGATGCCGACAGTCTCCACTCCCTTTATTATAAAGGGAATGAGAGGGTGAGACCAGGCCAAAGGCAAGCGTCTGACAGGCAGAGACCTGAAGAGGTCGGCACCTAAGGGCTGGCAACAGAAGGGAGAAAGGGTGCTTGGGTGGGTGTGCCAGAACCTTGGGTTGAGGAGGCTGCCCTCATTTCAACAACCCTGGAGGCACATTTGCATGGGTCAAAGAGAGGCCCTGCCACTCCAGGTGCTCTCCTCCCACACCGAGGGAAGCAACCTGCTCCTGTGCTGTCAGCTTGAATCCTGTGAAAGGCACTAGACTTAAAATGGTTCTTCATTTCCACCAAAGATGAACCAAAAAAACACAAAGCCCACATTCAGAGCCTTAGAAAAGGCTTAATATATAAAAATTAATTCCTGACAAAGGAGTGTGTTTAACGTCAGAAAACACAGCCCAGGTGTTGTCCATGGAGAAAATATTTTTATTTGAATTATGCGTTTTTTTTTGTTTACAACAAGAGCAATGTATATATGATCAGAAAAGCATAAAACATCAGATAAAATCAAATTCAGAAAAATCCAAATCCAGAAATATTCTACAAAATAACCTGCCAGTACTCTTCAAAAGTCATAAAAGACAGGAAAGACTGTGGAAGTGTCACGGAGGAAAGTTCCCATTTGTCCTTCACCCAGCTTCTCTTAATGTCAATATCTTACATAACCATGGCACAATTATCAAAACTTGGACATTGGCCTTGGTACAATACTATCAGGGGCTAGTGGCAAAGAGCCGGCCTGGCAATGCAGGAGATGTAAGAAACACCAGGGTTGGATCCCTGGGTTGGGAAGATCCCCTTGGAGAAGGGCATGGAAAGCCACTCCAGTATTCTTGCCTGGAGAATCCCATGGACAGAGGAGCCTGGCGGGCTACAGTTCATAGGGCCACAAAGCATAGGACACAAATGAAGCAACTTAGCAGGCACACACAGAACTACTAACTAAACTGTAGTCTTTATTGAGATTTCTCTGGTCTTTGCCCCTTTTCAGTTCCAGGATCCCATCCAGAGAACCACATTATTGTAGTTATCTTCTCTGGTGTTTGATGGTCTCTCAGTCTTTCCTCATATTCCAAGACCTTGACATGTTCGAATAGGACAAGTCAGACATTTTGTTGTGAGTCCATCAATTTTGAGTTTGCCTGATGCTTTCTCAGGATTCGGCTGAGTTAGAGGTTTTTGGAAGGAAGACCACAGGGGTGATGTGTCCCCTGCACATGTCTTATCAGTGGTAATGTTGACCTTGATCACTTGATTAAAGTAGTGTTAACACTTCAAGGAAATGTTACTAATTTTCCCTTCTCATTAGAGGCAGTTCACTAAGTCCAGACAACATTCAAGGGGAAACAAATTAAATTCCAGTTCCTGGAGGGGAGAGAATCTAAGAATTTGCAAACACATGTTAAAACTGCCACAGAAATAAACAAACATTTTGAAGAATATACTTTGAGGCTACGCAAAATTCTCTGTGAAGTCTCATCCACTATTTTTAGAATTCCTCAATGGATGTTGCCTGCAACAGCTATTCCTGTGGTGTTCTAATGGGATTTTCTTTTTCTCTCATTCCTTCTGTATTTATTATTTGGAATTCCTCACTGAGGAAGAGTTTTCCCCTCATTCTCATGTATTTATTGATTTAATCATGTATTTATATCAATGTGAAATCTTGGGTATTTTATCCCTTGGGTTATAATCCTATCATTATCATACATATCAGAAGTCAAAACTGAGATATATACATATATATTTTATATATGCATATTTATACATATATTTGTATATATAAAATTATATATATATATATGTAAATTAGTGTTCAGACTAGATTCTGTCCTTTCCTGAAGGGTTTGGGAACTGCTAACTCTGGCAAAGCCTAAGCTGTCTTTCCTACTGTACAATTGGAACAAATTTGGCCAAGGTCTTTCTGGATCACCTATTATATTATTATGTTGACAGTAATGTCCACTGCATTGTCCTGAGAGTTACTAATTAAAATGTGAAGTTTAATCAAAAGAAAAGGCATGCATTTCTTATTAATATGCTGACTTTTTTGTTGTTAGATGAAGTTTTAGCTACACCTTCAGAATAAGCTAGGGATGAGTACACAAGAAACACAATGAAATGGGTGCCTGCGATCCTAGAATAAAAGTCAGAAAATATTGTCCTGAAAATACTGGCTGTTAATAAATATTTGTTGAATGAATATATGTACGTAAAACTTATACTTTGGGGATGATTTTCCAAGCATAATGCTACTCATACTTTTAGTATTCTCTATTTGTTGTCGTTTTTGTTCAGTTGGTAAACAGTGTCCGACTCTTTGCGATTCCATGAATTGCAGCACACCAATCCTCTGTCCTCCACTATCTCCCAGAGTTTGTGCAAATTTATGTCCACTGAGTCAATAATTCTATCTAACCATCTCATCCTCTGCCGCTCCAACTCCTTTTGCCTTCAACTCCTTTTACCCAGCATCAGGGTCTTTTCCAATTAGTTGGCTCTTCCCATCAGGTGGCCAAAGTATTAAAGCTTCAGCATCAGTCCTTCCAATTTCTATTTAGCAAACCAAAATGTGAAATTTTCGTAAAAGTCTCATTTTCTTTGACTTTCTACCCATTTGTGTCCTAGAAGAAAACACCCTGTAAGTTTCTGTTTCTTCATACTTAATCCTACATGCTGTCTGTCCAATGTCCAAAGTGATGTTTTATTTATTTATTTTTTTTTTTTTCTTTTTAGTATACATGTGTTCCCCATCCTGAACCCTCCTCCCTCCTCCCTCCCCACACCATCCCTCTGGGTCGTCCCAGTGATGTTTTATTTGTACTTTATTTGACTTTATTTGCCAAGAGACAGCATACTGCCAGTGCCCAAGAGCGAATGAGATTAGAGTCTGCCTATTTAGGACAAGAGGCTTCTCAGTCCATGAGTGTGCACTCTTTCCTGAGACCAATCCACAATGACAGTTTGGTCTGGGAATCTTATGCGGTGAGACTAAAATATCTGCATATAAATAATAGGCATGTTTGTTTGCCTTGTGCCAGGCACTATGCTACAACTTTTATATATTTATCATACTTAATCCTCTCAACCAGCTAAGTGATTGTTGTCAATAGCCATCATTCTCCCTTTTTTAAAACTGAGAAGACTTCATCTCAGACCAGGAGGTGGTGGGCACCTGGGATAATATATTCCACATATGACGCCTCAGATCTCTAGCCTTAACAAAGTTTTTATCGTTGAGCTCAATCATGAGCCAAATTCATTGCTGAGATTTGCTTTTTTGAGCTTATATGTGTGTTGGTGGCTGGGGTATGTGTGGCTAAGGAAGGAGAGCGCTAGAAAGTGGCATTCATTGCAAGCCAATATCAGGTACTGTGCTGGAAACTTTATATTATCTCATTTAATTTGCTCAAAAATGCAGGTAGATATTATCCCCACTTTACAGAGGAGAAAACTAAGGTTTAAGACTTAAGAACAGCCTTTACACCCAAGTTTGCCTGACTCCAACACTTAAGCTCCTTTCATATACACAATGTGCTGCCATGGAATTTTCTCCTTGATCAAGAAAATGAGCCAATGGCTTAGATCACCATTCCAATTTCCTGTGTTATCCACCTGTTGAACCCTGAAAATTAGGTTCCAGATTTAGAGTGGTGAAAACTTTGGTGGCCAAGTGGAATCCTTCTTCCAAACATCTGGTGTTTGTTGTGCCCAGAAAAAGGTTACAATAGGTGTATCTCATGTCTTTCCAGGATTATCTGTTGAAATCTCTATCAAGTTTGACATTGATAACCCTTTGCTAAGAGTCTGTAAAATCCATGAGCCCAGGGACTTTATTTTATTTTCTGTTTGTCTCCAGTACCTAAAATATCGCTTAACATAGAACAGGAACACAATAATTATTATTGGGAAAATAAACGTTTTGAGGTACAATAACCCAACATTTAGCTCACAAACACCATCTGTGATGTGGCAATAAAGAGCCTCTCCCCTGTGAATATGTCTTCTTTCAACCCTAAAGTCATAGCCTAAAGAGGGAACTCTTTCCCCAAACGTTAGGACTAGCTCACAGTAGAAGATACCCTGGCAAAAAGTTCACAGCACAAAGACTGAAACATAGTAAACAGACGTTCGAAAAATATACTGAAATAATAATTATTATTTTTTTCCTCCACGTGCCTAGGTTAACCATGTGTTAACTCCACCTACTCTTCTAGGCCATTGACTACAATTTCACAAGTCCTTGCATTATTATTTCACCTATTGACTTGAAATTCATTTTCACATATATTGTCCCCTCCAGAACCTTGTTTTTTTGTAGACAGGCTAATTAATATTAGTCTCATTTTACAGAAAACCCTCCCAGGGTTTTATAATTACTCAATTTAAAATTCTTTCTCACTATTTTTCCCGGTTTCATTAAGATACAATTGACATATAACATTGTATTAGTCTAGGATATACAACATAATAATTTTTTTCAGCATAATGATTTATGTATATATTGTGAAATGGTCATCACAATGAGTTTAGTTAACATCCATCATTTCATATAGCTATATTTTTTGTGTGTGATGAGAACTTTTAAGATCTTTCTTAGTAATCTTTGTATAAATTATATGTATTGTTAACTATAGTCACCATGCTGCACATTACACCAGGACTTAATTCATTTAAACTGAAAGGTTTTACCTTTTTATCACCTTTACCCATGTTACCCACTTCCCATCCCACCCCACCCTGACCTGGGGTAAATAACCAGTCTGTTTCTATGAGTTTTTTTCAATTCCACATATAAGTAAGATCATACAGTATTTGTCTTTCTCTATCTGATTTATTTCACTTAGCATAATATCCTTAAGATCCATCCATGTTATCAGTAGGATTTCCTTCTTTTTAATGGGTGGATAATATTCTAGTAAATACATACACCACATTTTCTTGATCCATCCATCTATTGATGGACACTCAGGTTGCTTTCATGTCTTAGTTATTATAAACACTGCTACAGTGAACATCAAGGTGCAGACATATTTTCAAGATAATGATTTCATTTCCTTTGGATATATACCCAGAAGTGGCATTTCAAGATCCTATGGTAGTTCTATTTTTGATTTTTTGAGGAATCTCTATAATGGTTTCCATAGTGGCTGCACAAATAGTAGATTCTCAGTAAAATTCTGTTGAACCAATTATTAAAGAAGAGCTATTGAACTGTGGTGTTGGAGAAAACTCTTGAGAGTCCCTTGGACTGCAAGGAGATCCAACCAGTCTATCCTAAAGGAGATCAGTCCTGGGTGTTCACTGGAAGGACTGATGCTGAAGCTGAAACTCCAATACTTTGGCCACCTCATGCGAAGAGCTGACTCATTGGAAAAGACCCTGATGCTGGGAGGGATTAGGGGCAGGAGGAGAAGGGGATGACAGAGGATGAGATGGCTGGATGGCATCACCAACTCGATGGACGTGAGTTTGGGTAAACTCTAGGAGTTGGTGATGGACAGGGAGGCCTGGCGTGCTGTGATTCATGGGGTCGCAAAGAGTCGGACACAACTGAGCGACTGAACTGAACTGAACTGATGCTTATTTAAGCTCACTGTTAGTCAGATATTCTACTAGTTTTATCTTATAAGAAACATCCTGTGGTAGATTGTATAATATTCCCATTTTGTAGAGAAAAGAAAAGTTTAGAGAGGTGAAGTCACATGCCCAAAATCATATAGTGTGTATGTAGTGAAACTGGGATCAAATTAGGACAGGCTCTTTCAGAACTCTCAGAAATCTTGAGAGCCTGAATCACCCCACAGCACCCAGTGAACCTGCCAATCCCACTCCTTCCTAAAAGTCTTTGTTCTTCCCTCCCTCTGGATCTTGGAGGCATGGTTGCCTCCTTCTCATTCAAGTCTGCCCAGTGTCCCTTTCGCAGAGACACCTCACCCTACCCTTCCCTGTAGAGTAATTCTCGGTTTTTTGACCCTGTTAAATTGCCTTATGGCATCAACCACCATCTTACATTCTTTCGCTTAATTTGATTATTGTCAAATCCTCCAATCAGAACTTGAGCTTCATGAGAGCAGAGACCTGTTTCTGTCTTGTTGTTCACTATGCCCCACAGTCTGGTGCTGAGCATTTCCTAAATACTCACTGAATTCCAGAGTGAGCCCCAGAGGCCAGATAACTGGTGGTGTCTTAGAGTGGACAGTATTTGCCTCCAGTCTTTAGGGAGCACCTGGTGCGTGACTGGTGTGTATCTCTCCAAACCTATGAAGTTCAGTTCTCATCTCAGTGTTTCTTTGCCATCTCAGGCAAGAAAACTGATTTATACATGGGCCATGCAAGCACATTTTTCCATCCAAAGAGGAAGGCTCAGTGACCTCATGTTTGCAGTAAGCTTTATAATCTCTCCAACAAAGATATGCCGCTGAAAAAAATCTATCCCCCTCAGATTGTAGCCATACATACTCAGTTACTCCAAGACCAAAATGTCAGTTGCTTCTAGTCTACAGAGTGTTTCTCAACAGACAGCTCAAAACATTATTATACAGACTGAAGTCCAAGGGAAAAGAAAACTTACTACAGAAAACTCTGTCTGGCCTGGATCCCACGTTTGATGGAGAATATTAACAATATTACTTGAACTTAAGTCTCTCGGTTTCCCCCTACATGTGTCTGAATGAGCTCGAGGTATGTGACATGCATCTTATTTTTGACCCTTATGAGTACGTTTATTGTCAGAAGAATTGTTGTACGCATCTCCGAGCAGACTGAGACCTCACACATCGCTGCCATATTTGTTTCTTCAGAAAGTTTGGTGCCTCTGATGACATCACCTTCCTACATCCTCTCCAACTTTGCATTTTCTAGCCCAGTCCCTTGGAGCTGCTCTGATTTTGCTCACTTTGAGATGCTTTTCTCTCTGTTTAGAATCACTCTCCTTCTGTCTGCGTCTTAACTCTTAATTCTTCTTAAAGACTTGGACATAGTATCTCACCTCCCCTTGCCTAACATCATCCCTCAGGTTCACTCACTTGCTCAGACAACCCAGGTTAAGCCAGGTGCCCCCGCTCTGAATTCTGAAAGCACTTTATGAAGACCGTATAATGAATGCATATGGGTTCCCTGCCTGTCTACTTTATTCACTTTGTATCCCCAGCACATCACTGTGGTCTGCACATGATAGCACCTCATAAAGGATTGGGAACTGAATTTGTGCCAAATTTATACTGGTTCCCACCACCCTTGCCTCCATGTTGTATTAAGTTGCCTCAGAGGAGAAAAGTCATTTTCTTCTACTCATTCTTCAGAAAGCTGATTTCAATCAGAAAATAATTAAGTCCAAGTTTTTAGTTTCTGGTGTCAGGCTCCCAAATATGTCTGATGATTCACACTCACCCATAGTGATGAGTGGAAGTGATGGTCTTGGAACTACAATTACTTTGTAATTCTCCTAAACAAATGGTTTGCTTGCAGCGGGGAGGAGGGGGATCGGCATCCTCGTGTGGGTAATTGACGAGATTTCTCTTTCATATGTTCCTCTGTTAGAAAACACAGAGCCCAAGTCAGGGCCAATCCATAATGGAGGTAGATTCTGGCATACGCTTTGAGCCTTTATTCTTGGCTCCAAATGACCTCACTCTTGCTTTTCTTAATTCTTTTAACCTCTCTTTTTTAAGTTATACTGTTTTGCCCTACTTTGTTTCAAATTCTTTTGGAAAAAGCTTTAGTATGTGTACCATCTTACTTGATACAGTAGCCGCTAGGTGCATCTGGCTATTTCAATTTAAACTGTAATTCATTATAATTAAATTAAATTAAAAGATCTAGCAATCTTATTCCTTGGCTTTTGCCCAAAGGAATTGAAAATTTATGTCCACACAGAAACTTGAACTCAGATATTATAGCAGCTTTATTCATAACTGCCTAAACTTGGAAGCAACCAAAATCCTTCAGTAGGTAAATAGATACACTGGCACATCCAGACAATGGAGTATTATTCAGCACCAAAAGGAAATGAGCTATCAAGCCATGAATAGACATGGAGGAAACTTAAATGCACCTTACAAGCCAATTTGGAGAGGCTGCATGCCATATGGCTCCAAATCTATGAGATTCCAGAAAAGGCAAGACAATGGAAATTGTAAGGAAATCAGTGGCTGCTGGAGGCTGTGGTGAGTAGATGGTGGAAGTGGTGGAGGCAGACCAGGTGAGAAGGCAGGACACAGAGAATTGTTTAGGGTAGTGGAAATATTCTATAGGATACCATTAGTGATGGATATTTCCTATACATTTCTCCCACCCTACAGAATGTATAAGACCAAGAGTGAACTCTAATGTAAACCATGTACTTGGGGCACTGATGATGTGTCACGGGAGGTTTATCAGTTGTAACAAATGACCCACTCTGGTGGTAGATGTTGAGAATAGGGGAGGCTGTGCATGAGTTGGGGCAGAGGGTACATGAGAAGCCTTTATAACCTCTTCTCAATTTTGCTGTAAAGTTTAAGCTGCTGAAGAAAAAAGAAGTTCTAAAAAAAATAATCAATTTAAAATTTAGTTCCACAGTCACACTAGCCACATTTCAAGTGCTCCATAACCACATGTAGCTGCCTATTACATAGAACAGATATAAAACATTCTCATCATCACAGAAAGTTTCATTGGATAGCACTGATATAAGCTATAGTACAGTATAGTATACTATCATTTAATATAGTGTATTTTTTGTTCTGGTGCCTTGCATAATTTGTCAAAGACTGAGGTCTCCTTAGGGACCTGCAATGGCAAGGGTTCTAGAATGCTATATTTAACACAAAGCACATACTGGAGCTGAAGTGGAAGGCTTATCACCTCTGGCATCATTAAAGACTCTTCCCATGTCTCAGGATGAGGGATACTTGCATGATGATGTGCTCTGAAAAGAGATCTTCAAGATGCCATCTCCAAAGAGTGAACACTAAGGTGGTGAGAACTGTGTCCTAAGCCTGTCTGGGCATGATATGGGCACTTAGAACGTACAGGGGGGGAAAGAGAGGAGCTCAGAAACTGCCTCTTTGGTCTGCACGGCACAGTGCTTTTTCTGAGGGCAAAGAAAACATTCTAGTAACCTCTAACAGAAACAAAAGGTTGCAGTTTGCTAATTTAATAGAAGTAAGCAATTATTGCTTTACAATATCATCTCTTAGAAAGCAAGCTGAGGTTTCTATATCAAAATGGAAAAACAACTCATTTTCCCCCAACAATTAATATTATATGTCTTCTTTATTAAGCAAAATGCACACAAAATTCTTATTATCTCCATTGCTTCCAGGTCAGCAAGACTGGGAACTGATTAGGAAGAGCAAGCAGTGTCTTTCAGACAGAGGAAGACAAGCCAGGCGGGAGCAAAGATTTTTCAAAACAGCTGATTTTCTTCCACTGGTGAGCTTTGGGCAAGAGAAGGGAGCTCGTGGGACGACTATCAACTTAGTAGCCTAGTGGTTTTCTTCTTCTCCTCTGGGGAGCTATTTTCTCTGCAAAACTACTGTAATTTTAATGAGCTGCCATTTGCTTATTAAATTCATCAGGAATTTAGTTGGCATATGGGCCACAAAATAGGACTCTTGTATGTTTAGGATTTTGTCATTTAATAAAACGCTCTATAAGCACAGTGCATACTTATTAACTAATAAGTGCCCTTCTCAGGGCCCAGCAGCCTATCCCATGGCCAACAGGGCACTAACTGCTACAGGTGAGTTATAGAGAGATCGTCTCCCAAGTTCTCATTCATCTTTATTATAACATTAAAATAGCCGATGATGAGTAATCAGTCACTGTTAAATTCCATCCTTGGGAATTTGACCAGGCCTGGCTTCTTATCATTCAAAATCTTCTTGAGGGCTGTCTCCTTTGGAAAAGGGAGGCCCTGAGCTTCTGATCCTGTGGAGGGATTTATTATCTGCTGGAAAGCAGGACAGAGAGAGAGACAGACAGAGACAAAGTGTGTGTGTGTGTGTATAATTGAAAAAGCAGTTCCTAAACACGGGTCTATGAACTGACCCCATCAGAATCTTCCAGGATGGGTGATGAAAATAGGTTTCCCTAGGCTCCACCCTAGATCCAGTGAATTATCCTCAAGGGCAAGGTCTATAATTGTTTGACCAACCCGGCTCCCAGCTTTTTCTGATAAACCGCTTTGGGAGGCACTGGGAAAACAGAATACTCCCTAGATTGAAAGGCATGCACTGTGTCCTTACAGTGGAATAATTAGCTCAAAACAGGAAAAACAAAAATGAAGCATCATACAAGCTCTGTTTCATAGCCCCAGAATGCATCTGGGAGCCTAACCATGTATTTAGCAAGTGTTGCTCACAACGGTGAAAATGTGGCAGATGCAGCACAGTCTATCACCATGCTTGGAAGATTCAAAAAAGGCACCACTTATTGACAGGCTTCATTTTTTTACTTTTATTAAGACTTTTAAGCACCTTCACCTCATTTTACCTTCATTTCCTATGACTATGGGAGAGGGGGCTCACATAGCCCTAGGTTCCAAATAAAGCATGACTCAACCCTGAGAAGAGCCTGGGGAGGAAAGGGGACCTGAGACCCCAGTACCTGGAGGCAGAGGACAGATGAGTTCCTGTAACTGTGTGAGTGAGGGAGTGGGGAGAGGCAAGGACCCACAGCACAGGTAGGTGAGAGAGTGAATATGTAAGAAAGCCTTCATCCTCTGACTGCTTTGATTGTGTTCCAATGACATATTTCTCACGGCTTTGTCCAATATCTTTTCATCATAAATAGAACAAATCTCAAGTCATCATATATTAAAATGTGTTGAAAAGACACCACTTTAGGAAGTTTGTGCTTACTGGGAGCAGCAATTTCTTTTATCACCAACCCTAGTTTGGCTTCTGATTGAGGTGGGGGCTGGGGGAACATGCCCCTACAAGTTCCTAAGGGCAGAAAACTGTGACAGAAGGAAATGCACTGGTCCCAAGCTCAGAAATCAGCCACATAAGCTGTGAGATGCCAAGCTTCTTTGCACTTGTCTGGCAACACTCACGGTATCGACAGACGTTTTCTTGGGGCTGCCTCCTCCATTGCCATGCCCACTATTTTGCAAGTGTTGTCATGTTTGTTCTTCACAAACACCCTATAAGCTAGGTATTATTATTATCCCCATTTGAAAGATGGGGAAAATAAAGCTTAGGGGAGTTATTCCTTGGAAGTAATTTTTCAAGTTATAGCCTCAATATTCCAGTTAACCCTTGTTTCTAGATTCAAACAATACCATATGGAACACTGCTGGTGGCGGAGAGTTCTTTCCCAGTGATTGGAACAGCCAAGAAAGGAGACATTGTTATCTGCAGCAAAAAATGGGTTTCTCCCCTTAACCAAAAACTCCCCAACAAAGATCAAGTCAGTTCTGATGGAAAAAAATAAAATAAATTAATATTTGTTTAGAACGTGAGACATGAAACCTGCTTTAACCCAGTAGATTTGCAAAGGAGTTTTGAGTGCTTCTGTGACCTATTCCATCTTTCCCGGACCCCACCCTGTCCCTCAACAAAAACAAAATCAGAATAAAAATAAAAATATCTTCACTTTTTTCCTCAAGCAACAAACTTTTTTCTGGAACTTGTCTTCTCTGAAAGTTAAGCCCTCCCAAGGAGCATCTAAGATCTTGGACCCCTTCACAAAAAGCAACTGATGATTCAGTTCCCACCCACACCCCCACCACCCTCTCCCCTTACCCCCACCCCCAGCTGCATTCCGTGGGCAGCTTTTTCTGTGGGGAGTCCCACCCACACTTGTGCTTTCTCTCAACTTCTCCCTCTTAGATGCCCTGCCTCAGAAAACCTCAACATTCAGCAGAAGGCAAATTTGAGTCCGGAGGGTTTTCTGAGAAGCTAACTATGACCCAGAAGCACATCAAAGAATCTGACATTTGCCCTCCACAGACCCTTCGTGCCCTTTCCAAAGAGCATCCACCCACTTTCTCTGATGATTAGTATTGATACTTAGTGAGCAGTCACAATGCAGCCCAAACAATGACAAACACAAAGGCTTCTTTACCTTCCACCCAGCGCCCAGTGTCCTGCAGATAAAAATAACAATGGCTGCCATTCACTGCACCCTTACCATGGTCCAGACCCTGTGCAAACCAACTGACATTCAATCTTCACAACAACTTAAATAAGTGAGAAGACATAGGCATCCCCACTTTGCAGATGGGCAAACCGACACTCAGAATCTTATCAAACTAGTATAAGGATATGCTAAGAGCAGCAGGCTGCAAACCCCAAGCTCTTATCTAGCATACAATAATTCCTCCTACTGCTTGGTAACTGTGCTTGGCAGGGAGAGAGGAAAATATGGCTTCAAGTGGCACTCATTTCCTGTTCAAGTTATCTCCCACCGTGTTTTGGTTGGACTGATAAATATTTTTTAAGGAGAATCAACAACACGGAAAAATCTTATGTGACTCTAAAAACTGTGTTGATAGTATGGTACTTGAAATTATTCTGCCTTTAGGCAAGCTTTGCAAACACTCTAGAAAGGGAAATGGAGAAGGCAGAGGCAGGGAGCACCAAGAAATGAATCATCAATGAAAATGCAGGTTTTTTCACAAAGTCATAACTATCTTTATAAAGTATAATAAAATAATTAAACAGCATGCAAGGTGGAATTCAAGGGAAGTTTTATTTTTCTTCTCTGTACTACAAATGCCTTCCAACATGCCATATTTCCAGGTCTGGGTAAGAGTGAGAAAAAGACCTTGCAGTGATCATTATAAGGCTAGATCTGCTCACTTTAAGTAAGTAGATTATTCTTCATTTTGACCTTGTTTCCTCCTTTTTTCCTAAGAAGGATGATGATAGAAAACGTTCCTTTTCTTTTTCCCTTTTTAAAAATTGTCTTTATTTCACTAAGTAAAGAGTGGTTTGGTGAAATGAAGTTTATTTTCAAAAAAAAAAACAAACTTTAAAAAAACTTTGTCATTTAAGAAAGTCTTGGGCTAACTTTTTAATTTTTCTAATTTTTCATCTTAGCATGAACTGGTTTGTAAAACCTACCTAATAAAAAGTTATTTTAAAAAAATAAGTTATAAATTTTTAGGGGAACCTCATATACATATCTCTCCTCTTTAGTATAACCTTATTTTTAATTTTGTTTTAATCTGTCCATTTCTGATTCTTTGTATCACTTACCATCACTGAAGAAGAGCATAGAAAAGCAAAGTGGTTTCTTGACAATGTTGAGAAATTCTAATGACAAGGGAATAATTAGATGCATCAATAGGTCAGATGAAATTTAACAAAGTAATATTTTAAAATTATTTTTATGAGGCCATAAAGACATTTATTTATTGGACAACAAAGGATTTTTTCCTCTGGTGCAGACCTGAAAATTTAAAAATATATACATGTATAATGCTACCAAAGTTTAGGCTACAGCAAATGATGCTATGTATTTGATTAAAAAAAAAAAAATTTAAGCAGAGTATCTGGCCTCATGGAAGACAGCCTGACACTCAAGGAACAAAAGCTCTATTGTGAACAGACTCTATTTCAAGAGCAGACTGAGGGGGGGATTTGGCAAAATGTAGTTTAGGCTTAGACTAATTTCACATTCTAATGAGAATCTCCAGATAAAGCTGCTTTATAATGGCTACTAAGCAGTTGGCAGATTAACAAGATTCAGACCATACAGAGCAGGAATTAGTCATGTTTGTCATAAGACCATATGGCTAGAAAGAGACTGAGAGAGTTTGGTTTAGCCTGTCCTGGAGGTTTTCGGGAGGACAGCATACATAATTAAGAGCCCCAGACAAATCAGAATATTCCACAACCTAGCAACCTTTACACAGCGAAATCATGCAAGGTTCGTAGGTAACCAACTTCCTGTAATTCCTTTTGGTGCTGGAAAAGTTTTGTAGCCAAAGAATTGGATCCTAGAGTTTGTGCTCATTCTCTCCTTCAGTCTTCAGAATTTATGCATTAAATGGAGGAAATATGGCAAAGAAAAGAACAGGACAGATTTTAGAGATGGTCTGTGTAATATGGGAGCCCCTAGCCACTTAAAATTCAGTGATGTTAGCCCCATTTTTAGTGCTCAATGGCCACATATGGCTGGTGGTGACCATACTGAACAGCACAGGTAGAGAACATTTCCATTATCATAAAAAGATCAGACAGCTCTGCTCTAGAGTCAAAGATCCTTCCCCCATAGACTTGAAATCCTCTCAACTTCTTTATCTGCACAATTAGGAGGCTATCTGTCTCACAAGAATGTTAGAATCCAACTGGAAGAATTCTCTGCAAGATATAAAACAAATAAATGTTAGCTATTTTGATAAGGATGATGATGATGAATGACTTCTATATAGGAAGCCATCATATAGTTAGAAATTATAGCAATTTCAGTCTTCACTCAGAGTGTACAGAATCTCAGGTTGTGAGATGTTTCCTCCAATCATATACTCTCTTTTTCCTCAAAGCTTCTTCTTCACTCCATAACTGGTGACAAAGAATTAAATCATGTAGAAGTGAAAAGTCCCCAGAATCCTATTTGAACTCTTAAGCTTAAAAAAAAAATCACACCAGACAGAATTCATATTTTACACCTAATTTATTTACCATTTCCTAAGCAATGGCACCCCACTCCAGTACTCTTGCCTGGAAAATCCCATGCACGGAGGAGCCTGGTAGGCTGCAGTCCATGCTAAGGGTCGGACACGACTGAGCAACTTCACTTTCATTTTTCACTTTCATGCATTGGAGAAGGAAATGGCAACCCACTCCAGTGTTCTTGCCTGGAGAATCCCAGGGACAGGGGAGCCTGGTGGGCTGCCGTCTATGGGGTCGCACAGAGTCGGACACAACTGAAGTGACTTAGCAGCAAGCTAATGTCCGCATCTCCAAGGAGCCTGTGGAAGTCTGAGGGTTGGGCAGAGCAGGGCAGATGGGGTAAGGGGGTATGTGGAGGGAAAGTGATGTTGAGTTATTACCATTATTATAAAAGTCTTCCAGGAAGACTTGTGTGTGTTTTACAGAATAAATCTTCTAGGCCACATATAAAGCATTGGTTCAGTCAAAAATTATATTAATTAAACTAATAATATTGTTTGGTGGAACTATACATGACTGCCATTTTTTGTAGGTCAAAAACAGTAAAATGCTGGCAACTGCATGTAGTACAATCTAATGCTTATCTCAGTTTGACCCATAGCATGGGGGTCAAGAGTTCCAGTGTTGGCAAACACACCTGGATTCAAATCTCCCTCTGCCACTTAACAACTGTGTCCCCGGAGAATTAATAGAATAATGGGAAAAATAAATGGAATTTGCAGATCAAATCTTCCAAATTCCTGGATCTATGAGAAAAGAAAAAGTGAAGACTTTTTTGCCTCAGAGTAGAAATGACAACCTACTCCAGTACTCTTCCCTGGAAAATTCCATGGACAGAGAAACCTGGTAGGCCACAGTCCATGGGGTCTCAGAGTCGGACACGACTAGGCAACTTCACTTCACTTTACTTCAGTGCTTTTAATTGGTCGATACCACCCCCTTCAGGCAATATTAATCTTGTAGGACAGAGACTAACAAAGGTAAGTAAGCAAAGGAGTTGGTGTAAGTAAGCAAAGGAGTTGTTGTACAGTAGCTAAGTCCTGTCCAACTCTGTGTGACCCCATGGACTGCAGTATGCCAGGCTTTCCTGTCCTTCATCATCTTACAGATTTTGCTCAAGCTCATATCCGTTGAGTCAGGCTCTTCAGTCCATGGAATTCTCCAGGCAAGAATACTGGAGTGGGTAGTCATTCTCCTCTCCAAAGGCTCTTTCCAACCCAGGATTGAACCCGTGTCTCCTGCATTGTAGGTGTATTCTTTACTGTCTCAGCCACCAGGGAAGCCCTATCCCCCACCCCACTCAAGGGAAGGAGAGCTCCTTAAAAAACAGACTTTTCCAAAAGCCTGTGCCCTTCATGCCATAGGCATGATAAAAACCTCAGGGTTGACTGAGACAATTGTGCATAAAAAGGCTCGTTGATAGTAGAAAGAAACAGCCTTAACTGCTGCAAAAGCCAGAAACAAAGGTACATAAAAAAATAAAACAGCAGAACTGTTAAGAGACTTTGGTTTTGACTTTCTCAGTGGCCTGACAGCTTCATCTTATTACAATAATGTTTCGAATTACTAGTTGAGAAAACAACAACATGGATGTATTGCATCATCAGGGTATTTCTGTTTAAACAACAATCAAACTAGCTATAGTACAGGCCTTTATCTGACCAAGGAGGCCAGGCTGCTGCCTCCAGTTCCCCTTGCCCATTACAGCCACAAAGGAGACCTGGGAGCAGATGCCAGGGTAAGTGGCAGCACCAGGAGGGGAAGGTCAAGCCAGGCTGTTGCAATGAGGGTAGAAAGAACAGTAGTGAAGACACGGAAGCCAAATAACCAAAAGGAGAAACTGAAGAACCAAAAAAAAACAAAGAACCTGAGAGCAAAAAGAGCAGAGCAGACCATCAAAAAAGGGGCTAGAGGAATTCTGAAGACAAAATTCCTGGGGTGGGTTTTACACAAGTGAGCATGGGTCTATGCAGACAAGCAGGATGCACTTAAAGGGACCAGAGAGGAACTTCTTTGTCCAGAAAACTCTCCCATATAGAATAGTTGTTGTTCAGTCGCTAAGTCATGTCCAACTCTTTGTGACCCCATGAACTGCAGCATGCCAGGCTTCCCTCTGCTTCACTATCTCCTGGAATTTGCCCAAACTCATATCCATTGACTCCAGCAGGGCATTTGCCCTGGCCCCCAGGCGGCACCTTGACTGACACCTGGCAGCAGGTAAAAGTTCACATGCTCAACGAGGATCAGCGGTGGGACAGCCAGGGCGCCAGGCATGTCGTCCAGCTACATGGAGCAGCTGAAGGGCATGTTCCTGCGAATCAGGCCTGACAAAACATGGTTCTCTGGAGAAGGGAATGGCAAACCGCTTCAGTATTCTTGCCGGGAGAACCCCATGTAGGATGCCTCTCCTCAAATCATAAGTGAATTCCAGTTTACTACAAGAAATGAAAACATATTCTCAATTTTGAACAATAGCCTAATTGTACCTTGAAACAGCATTACTGTGACGGTATAAGGAAAAGAGCATAAGACTGAGATTTGACAAAACTGAGTCATTTGGCTCAGCGGCTATTAGCTCTGTGCCCAAGGACATGTGGGCACAAATCTCTGTGAACTAGTTTCCTCGTCTTAAAAGAGGAACAATAATGGCGCCTTCACAGTGTGTGGTGAAGGAGTGTGGTGAGATCGAAAGAGCGCGGTCAGTATCTGGTACTCAGTGCGCATGCGTGCTCGTCTCTCAGTTGTGTCTGACTCTTTGAGACCCACGAACCATAGCCTCCCAGTCTCCTTTGTCTGTGGCATTTTCCAGGCAAAAATACTGCAGAAGGTTGCCATTTCCTACTCTAGGGGATCTTCCTGACCCAGGGATGGAACTGTGTCTCTTGCATCTCCTGCATTGGCTGGTGGATTCTTTACTACGGCACCATCTGAGAAGACCACCTGGTACTTAGAAGGCACTCAAATATTAGATGGCTTCTCTGTAGCGATAACGATTTACTAGCAGCAAAATCAATGGTTTCTGGGTTTATTTTCTCTCTTATGCTTGGTCAGTTACACCCCCTTTATACCTGCTGGACAAATGTTCTTTCCTGAGAAGCCTGCTCTGTTTATTCTTCCAAAGCAATGTGAATGGCAGTCTCCACTTGGAGACTTAGAATGAATGCATGCGTGCTAACTTACTTCAGTTGTGTCCGACTCTTTTGAGACCCTAAAGACTCTAGCCTGCCAGGATCCTCTCGGATTCTCCAGGCAAGAATACTGGAGTGAGTTGCCATGCCCTCCTTCAGGGGATCTTTCCCACTTAGAATGAATGCTGCTGCTGCTCTTAAGTCACTTCAGTTGTGTCCAACTCTGTGCGACCCCAAAGACAGCAGCCCACCAGGCTCCCCTGTCCCTGGGATTCTCCAGGCAAGAACACTGGAGTGGGTTGCCATTTCCTTCTCCAATGCATGAAAATGAAAAGTGAAAGTGAAGTCGCTCAGTCGTGTCCGACTCTTAGCGACCCCATGGACTGCAGCCTACCAGGCTCCTCCGTGCATGGGATTTTCCAGGCAAGAGTACTGGAGTACTGCCATTGCCCGAGCCTTAATCTGAGTCTTAGTTCTGGTAATATCCTATAGCAGAATGTCAACACTGGAAGGTTTCATTGTCAGCTGATCGTGGCAAGAGAAAAAGAATCTTCAAAAAGCAAGCGGAACCTCCCCCACACCTGCCATGAAAACAAAACACTGAAGCCCAAAGCCCTGTCTCCCAGCATGAGCAGCTGCTCAGGGCCCAGCACTTGGCCTGGCAGCTACTTAACCTTCCAGCAGAGCTCATGATGGGTCCCTTCCCGCCCCTGGTCTCCGAACTTATCAGGCGCAGACATCTGCAGCCTGGTCTTTGGGGACCACCCAGAGGGCAGACAGAGAGCCCTGGGGCTCCCCGAGAATTTGCAGAAAGGTCAAGAGTCACTTGCTCTGACCAGTTCACTGAAAGCATCTCAGGGAGACCCGGAGGAAAGGTCACCTTACGATAGTGACAGGGCACAGCTTGAGGGGGAAAAAGAGGAGAAGGCAGAAGAATTTCTTTCTTAAGTAGCAAAAAGTCCATCTGTTTCTGGCTCAGCTTAGACTTTCGAGTCTGATTTTTATTTCAATGGCATTTCCTTGGCTTTTCCAATTCATGTCTAAATCACAAAATGTGTCCATTGTGCACTTCTGGGCTTGCGTATATGTGCCACGGAGCACAACGCTGGAAATACTTTTTCTCACTTCATTAAACATTGCTTTAAAACAGCATCCAAATGTCTGCTCCCCTCCGCAAGTTGAGAGGGGATTGTGTTACTCCCCCCACCCCAATGGGAACAGAAGGAACGCCAAAGTCACAAGCTGTGATGTTTAATATTTTTCAATTTTGCATGTTAGACTTTTCGATTTAATCATGGAGACAGGCTGGTCAGCCCAGCCTCTAGGTAGAAGTGCCCACATCGTGTTGGGGACATGCCAGTCACTTTGCAATGCTTCCAGCCTCACTGTAGCAGCTGAAACTGGCCTAACTACCCCCTCAACCCCCACCCCACCCTACCCCCGGACCCCCCAGGAGCCCTCTCTACTTCACTGAGTGAGGTGCTGACTCCATCTCCCACAGGCAGGCCAGGACACATTCTGCTGACTTAAGAAGATGCCACGTAAATTAGAACTCATGTAACCATATGGTTCAAACCTGCGGGTCATATTTTATACACGAATGACTATGACAGGCGGTATTTTTGTGCTGACAAGTTGTATTTCATCCATGTTTACTTAGAATTCCATGCTATCATTAAAAGCTGAGCAACAGAACTTTATCATATTTGTATGCAAAAGTTTGATTGAGTTTCCTTCTTATTAAAAAGAAGAAAAAGTAATCGCCCAGGCAGCTTTTGCTTCCTCCTTAACTTACTATCCATGTGTTGGGTGGTGGGTTCAGATGTCCTGACAACAGGAATTTAAAAGGAGTCCTAGAGTCCTGCCTTCCAGATTGACCAGTCTTGAATGTGCCAAACAGTCATCTTATTTGGGTTCTCAAAATAGAAATTGCATCAGTGTACCAACCACCCAATGCTGGACAACCTCTGGATGTTTGCACACACAGAACCAGTTGACTCAACCTTCTTGCTTCTACTTCCTCTAAAGTGGTAAATAAGAGAATCTTCAATGCAGTGATTAGTAAACTCCAAAGCCCTTTCATTGAGAAAGGAAACAATAAAATACCAGTTGGATCATCCTACAGCCTCCGCTTCTTAGAAGACAAGCCTAGAAAAATACCTCTCAAGTTTACTAGAATTCTGATTCAGTAATTTTCTTTCAATGGACATGTGTCCTTCCATTTGAAAGATAATATATAATTACTACCCAAAAGAGAAAGATGCAAAAAATACAAAGCATAATTTCCTATCATCCAATACTCAAGGACAAGCACCATTAACATTGTGTTGTATTTCCTTATAGTCTTTTCTGCATGCCTATTTATTGTAACGTGTGTGTGTGTTAAAAGGGATGATTGATAGCTGTGTTCAGTTCTAACTTAGAACAGATTCAAATACAACTTTACATATACAAATTCTCATTTAACATTTTAACCCAGGGAGCATTTCTACATGATTATAAACTTCTCATAAATACTTATTTTTAATGGCTGCAAAATAAGGAATGCATTTTAAACATACAATTTCTAACTCTATTAGGTGCTGTGGGCCATAAATGTAGGAAACAAAAACTAAATGTACATTCTTCTGAGGGCAGTGACTTTTGTCTCTTTGTATTTTGGGCAGTAACCCTGGTACTTAGACTAATGCCTGTTCCATGATAGGGGTCCTTTACTGAATAAGAAGAAGCATGGGGGACTTTGTGGAGTCCTAGAGACCACAAGGACCCTCTCTCCCAGCACTGTGCCCTGCTTTGCCATTAACTCACTCTTTATGGTGGTTGACAAGTAGCTACTCTGTTTGTACTTTGATTACTTGTATGATATGTTGCTAAGACACAAGTAAGAGTAAATACATGATTCATAAAAATAGCAATAGTTTTTTTTTTAAGCACCTGTTTCTCATTTAACTCCCTCACAAGCATATTTTGATAACTACAAGGAAATCTAAGAATGCTTCAAATTGTTTCTCAAGTTCTTTTAGAAATTAGGAAATATGTAAGTTACAATAAAGCCGTCTCTGTGTGTCTCTGATCCCCAAATATCGAAATATGTTGGACACTGGGCAAACAAATAAGAAATGAATTTAGTTTAACACAAAAATAAATTATAAAAGATATATTACTTTGTTTAGCTAAAAGTTTTGATGCCCAAGAAAGCAAGTCAAGTCCTGCCCTGGAAGTAGTTGTGTAATGTTCTGGTAAAAGTGGTGTCTAGCTAGGATCTAGGGTCTCATCCCCAAGAATGAAGGCAAGATCAGTGATTCAACCCAAGAGCCAGAATGGGATTCATGGAAAATTTCAAATATCAGTTGAGCAGAGTTGAAAGGATATTTTCTGAAATGCTTATATTTAGTGGAAGAACCCCATAAGCAAAAATACCCCTATTTTGCTTATCTGGGCTTCCCTGGTGGCTCAGATGGTTAAGAATCCACCTGCAATGCAGGAGACTTGGGATTGATCCCTGGGTCTGATCCCTGGATCAGGAAGATCCCCTGGAGAGGGGAATGGCTATCTATTCTAGTATTCTTGCAGGAGAATTCCATGGACAGAGGAGCCTGGCGCTAGGAGCCACCATTGAACTTAGCCTTGTATTATACAGAGTAATTCTTAGTATATTGTATGAATGTACCGTCCTACTTTTTTTCTTTTTTGGCTCTTCCAAAACCTAAAGATATATATACCCTTATTAATGTCCATAGACCTACTGTATGAGCTCAATTTGACTTTTAAAACAAATATAATATGGGCAAGGAAATATAATATATAATTTAAACACAAAAAATATAATATAATGTGGGCAAGAAAAATATTAAAATTTTAAAACATTGTCATTACCATTAACCTCTTCTATCAGCTCTGTTCCAGGGAAAGATGTGAGGACATACATTGCCAGTCTCTCTTCTCTCCCAGCCCAGAGCAAGACTTCCCACAGCAGAGGGAGTTTCTGAGGCTACAGCAAAGGTGAATAAGAGGTTGAAAGATGGAACCCCTCCAGGAAGGCTGAAGAAGTGGGGAGATGTGATGTGATAAAGAAAAGGAGACAGAAAAATTTTTGAGTTTAAAAATTTATCTTTAATTATGTGGAAGGATGTTGATGTAAGAGAGTGACCTCTTTTTCCCATCTCTTTTGGGGCAGGTCAAAAGAAAATGGACTTAAGCTGCAGCAGAGCGGGTTTAGGTAAGACAGAAAAAGGAATTTCCTGAATGTGGAGATCGTTAAAAACTGGAATGAGTTACTAAGGGAGTCTGTGGACACTCTTCCTCTGGGGAACATTTAAAAATAAGATAAATTTTCATCTGTCAGGGAGGGTTTAGAAGTAATCCAACCAGAAGGCCTCTCAAAGCATTTTCCAGCCCTATAACCTGAAGGCCAAATTCCCTCCAATTTTATTTCTACAGTTAACTAGACATGAGATGGATGCCTGAAGCGGAATTCAGAGTTTCAGATACAGCAACTAAAGCCTATTGCCTTTTGTTCTATAATAAGACACCACTTTGCATAAAAGACTAAAGTCGTAATCCTTCCTGGAAACCATATCAAGAAAAACATTCACAATCCAAAACTTGGCAAATTAGCTATTGCTTAGACACCTTCACTCTCATTCTCAAGAATACAAAATACCGTGCCCTCCTCTATGCCCTTTTGTTCCCTTTGGTCTTCCGAGCACACCTCTCCAGCTTTTAAGTTTATCTTTCCCAGACAGTCATTCCAAATATTCCATTTTACAACTAGTCAGTTTCTCCAAACAGTCTTTCGAAACCTAACCAAATATTTTCCCAGCAATTATTTGGCTAAGTTTCAATCTGAGATATACCAAGCTAAAAAACAAGTTTGCATTGTGAAAAATTCTACTCAGGCACATTCCTTTCTTTTCATTTTTCCCAAGTTTTTAATCAAGCCAATCGGTGGATTTACACATGCCCTCTGAGGATGGAATATCATGACACTGTGGAGTGCTCATATAACACGCTCTCCTGTGATTTTCCAACTTTGATTGAGTTCCATGGTTTGCCTTTCTTTTAAATGATTCAAGTCTCCTTTGTTTCAGGGATTTTAAAGGGAACTGATCACCAAGCCCTCCTCCTGTGATCACTGGTACTCCCTCCTCTTCATTCTTAGCTTCACCTTTTTTTTCCCTTCAGTTTTTCCCACCTCCTTCTTATCCTCTTATGCCAAAGCACTTGTCAAAAGTTCCCTGGAGTTCTGCAGTCCCTTTGTGCAGCATGATCTCTCTGAAATCAAGTGAAGAAATGTAATTCAGTTTAGGTAAGAAAAGGAGAGAATGGACAGTGGAAAAGGAGAAGAGAGAGGGTTTCAGCCACTCTGAACATCTAGACCAGAAGCTTTCTCGTAGTCATATCTTAAGTAGAGAGAGAAAGGTTCTCAAAGAACACATTTGGTATGTGTCATGGCAGGATTGGGGCCAAAAGAGATATATGACCTTCTAAAAAGACAACATGAATTTATTCATAGGTTGTGAATTAAAGTAGATATCATATAACTCACAATATTCATGACACCATCAAATGTCTGCTTCACTTCTGGTTCTAAATTAAGGTGACCATATTATAATAATCAAAATAAAATCATCATTATTTTCACTTCTACAGAATCTTGCTGGAGAACTTGGAGTCTTGGTGGGGAGTGGCATCACTTTAGTCTTTACACACCATGAGGAAAGTAAAAGAGGTGTGTTCTTTTCTTGTATTTATGTGGGGGGAACCAGGAACAGCCTGATGACATAATCCACCAAGGGTGGCCAAAGTCATCACAAGGTATATAAGTATCCGTACATAATATATTCTTCACCAGGGTCCCTGTTAGAATAAAATTTATTTGTATAGCTAAATAGGTGGTAAGGTTTTTTTTTTTTTTAATGTGTTCATAAAAACATACTAAATTGAGCTGATGAGTAACATCCTTCAAATAATGAAATGCATCATTAAATATTTAACACACTGAGAGAAGCTTGATCAATAGCAGCCTGTCTTCTTGGCAATAGTTGCTTTCATCAGCCTCTCCAAGTCTACAAGCCCAAGGCTCTATCCAAGTTTACCTGGAGAGCTAACCACACACCACCTCCCTGCTCCCCCCACCCTACCATCCTCTTCAAACTACTCAGAGTTCAACCCTCCCTTCTCAGATGGAGATGCCAATGGGGTTAGGGATAGGGGTAGAAATGGGAAAATCATAAAGGATCCTTTGGATTCATTCCACCTCCAGGGACCTACACCCTTCTGGACACTCTTTACTGGACACTCAGGGGGAAAATAAACTGTACTAGAATATTGCATGTTGGATGGTGAACCCAGCTCAGTTAAGTGGCAGTCCAGTCCATGGAACAACCCCTGGACTAACCATAGCTTTGCCCCCTGAATCGCTGAGAAATTAACATGAACACAGTTCCTCCTTCCGGCGCACCACTTCCTTGCCCCCATTCGTCCAACCACCACATTCACTATTTTAGACAAGAATCTTTCTTTTCATACGTGATTTGAATTTTTGCCTTAAACCTTTTGCCTTATGACAGCCACCTGGTTCTGTCTTGGTCCTGCTACACCCTGAAATGGGAAGAGTCCAGCATCCCTGCCCACAGAAGCATGCAGATAGATGGATCAGGGAAATTCTCCCAAAGCTTGGGTACCACAGAGCATCAGGTTCTCTGCTAAAGCTTCCAGCAACAGAATGAAACAAATCACCCCTTTGAACAAAAAGCTCCAAAACTAGAGGGAAGAGAAAATGAAAGCTGCAGATCTCTGTAAATTATATATTATCTGTGCCTGGAATGCCCACAGGGGTCATGAATTCAGAGACCCCAACAGCAACAACAAACCAATATCTGACACCTTATGTTCCAAACTCATTACAGCTCTGGGAGTGAAAGGATGGAGAGAAAACCAACAAACAAGCTGCAAATAAATTATTCAAAAGAGGGAAAGCTTTCATTATTTTCTTGAGTTTTTCTTGAGGTTTTCCCAATAGTTTCAAAACTGGCAGAAAGAGAAGTCCTGTCTCCTAAATTATCCATTGAATTCAAATTATCTCTGGTCTGGGATTGAAAGGGTTCTTTGTGCTTTTATGAACTGGACTGAAAAGCACAGACTCTCTCAATCTTAACCTTTCTTTTCTTTCTGAAATGTTATAAAGAAAAACAATATGAAGATTTAAATCACATATCAACTGATTAAGAAAGAGATTAGCTGTTTTATTTTAACTTAGCCTTTCAAATTAATGAAAACTCTGTTCTTTACATTGAATTGGGAAAATGTTTTGGGAAAAAGTGTTGGCCCGTCTCTCATACCTAAAATCTGACTATATTCTCTCACACTTTATTCAAAGACGGTTGCCATTGTGCTATATTGAACTGTGTTGTGCTGTGCTTAGTCGCTCAGTAATGTCCAGCTCTTTGCGACCCCATGGACTGGGGCCTGCCAGGCTCCTCTGTCCATGGGATTCTCCAGGCAAGAATACTGGAGTGAGTTGCCATGTCCTCCTCCAAAGGATCTTCCCAACCCAGGGATCAAACCCAGGTCTCCTGCATTGCGGGCAGATTCTTTACTGTCTGAGCCACCAGAGAATCCCATATTGAACTGAGCTGGTGCTGGACCAATTCTAGGTCTATAATGAATGTGTAGATCTACCCATTAGCTATGAACTCAGTAAGATGCCATGCTCATCCTCATACCCACACCTTCTCATTTATAGTGAGTGTTCAATAAAGCCTGGTGGTCTGTGTGAACAAATGAATGGACAATCATGTCTAAATCACTAAGGTTTTCTCCCTCTCCCCCCACTCCATATCAGTCTTCACTGAGAATTACTCCTCATCCATTTTCTTCCCCTAAGACATGTTAGTAATCAAAGGAATGCACCGTACTTTGAGAGTCCTACACATTCTGTTTCTTATTTTATCTGAGAAAGAATGTACTAAAGAATCCTCCCCACCGCATGTGGATTGAATTTCCATTCTCTTCTCCTCATTTCCACCTTTCTTTTATTTCTGTCTCCATCAGAGCACAGCACTCAATATGCTACAGAAATAATTTTCTGCTGAATGAGGTTCGGCCATAAGTCAAGGGCAGATTTATTAAGGCCCCTGCACAGCCTGTTCCCCAGCTTACCGTCAACATGACAGTTTAAATCTTTGATCACTCTTACACGTAACCCCTTCAGTGCTGAGCAGTCCACTACATAAGCAACAGCCACTCCTGGCATGTGAGTGGTGTTGAAAATGGTTTTGAGCCCCACAGACAGGGTGTCATCATCAGGACCCAGGGGGTCGGGACCTTCCACAGATGGTCAAGGTATCTCCCCTCCAATGCTCTCTACCACCTGTCTCAGCTTCCAGAAGTTCACTTCATTGTCACTGCAGCCAGGCCCTATCATCTACTGCTTCCCTAGGGAGCCAGGAACACTCCACTGAGGTTCATGTCCCCTGGATAGCAGTTATATTTAGTGCATTAGTTGGGGGTCCTATGAGAGACCCTGTTTGGTTTTCGTTTCTGCTTTTTAATTTTACTTTTCTGTGACTTATCAAACATCTGGCACCACATCAACCAGTCTTTTAAAAAAAGACGCTTGGTTTCCCTGATGGCTCAGAGGTTAAAGCATCTGCCTGCAATGCAGGAGACCTGGGTTCGATCCCTGGATCAGGAAGATCCTCTGGAGAAGGAAATGGCAACCCACTCCGGTATTCTTGCCTGGAGAATCCCATGGACAGATAAGCCTGGTGGGCTACAGTCCATGGGGTTGCAAAGAGTCAGACACGACTGAGTGACTTAACTTTAACTAACTTAACTTGGATCAGTCAGGTGGTGAGGTTATATGGTGCTCCAATGCTTACTTTTGTATGTAGTTGAATGTCTTCACATATTACATTTTGAGCACTTTGGTTACCAACACACACACATACTTTCCCTTCACAAAACAGCCCTGGAAGGGACCACTAAGAAATTAACCTACTTGCACAAGTTCAAAGGCTCCTGGGAAAGGCTCCTCCATTCATGCTAACCTGAATGTCAGGTCATCAGGTATACATACCCTTGTTTCAGATCTTTGATCTACATTTGCCCCATGGATTCTTCCCAAACAGAGGAGGGGTATTGTTATTCCTCTCATGTGGGTAGCCCTTCACACATATCAACATTTTATTCATGCTTATCTCAGTAGAGTCTCACCTTAATTTCTACAAGTGGAGGTTACTGTCATCATTTTACACATGAGAAAATCTGAGTTATTCTGAGTGACATACAAATGTAGGTAGCAGACTAAGACCTTACACACAGATCTTCATTGGAGGCATAATCTCCTCATAAATAACATATTAAGAAATCACCACAATGCTAAATAGCTTTGAGGGAAGGTTAGGAATAAAATGGCTTCCCTGGTAGCTCAGCTGGTAAAGAATCCACCTGCAATGCAGGAGACCCCAGTTCAATCCCTGGGTTGGGACTATCCACTGGAGAAGGGATAGGCTGCCCACTCCTGTATTCTTGGGCCTTCCTTATAGCTCAGATTGTAAAGAATTCTGCCTGCAATGTGGGAGACATGGGTTCGAGCCCTGGATTGGGAAGATTTCCCTGGCGAAGGGAATGACTACCCACTCCTGTATTCCTGCCTGGAGAATTCTGTCCCAAAGAGTTGGACACGACTGAGTGACTTTAGCTTTTATGAATAAAATATCCTATTTTAAAATATATGCACAAATTCACACTACACAAAAAGGTATGAAAAGGATAGGAAAAAATGATGCAAATATCCCAAAGCTAATCGTGCTGTCATTTGGGTGTATGTATCCTTCCAGCCTCTTTTCTACAAAAAGATGTTGTTTTTTCAAGATCAGATGCTGGTCCGTATTATTGAAATCATCTCACAAACCCTCCTTGAGTGTATACCAACAGGAAGGATGGATTCAACACTAAGTAAAGGGGGGTTGTTTTTGCGAATGAATAAACTCAACCATTATGTTTCTTTCTTAAAAAGCAGTTTACCAACGTAGTCTTGAGTTAACATTCAAGATTTCTCTTCCCTCTTTTAACTGTTAATACAGAGGGCAGAGCCTGGCAAACCCCTTTTGAATGATGCAGGAAATGTTTGCAGGCAAAATGTAAGATGTGGAATAAAGACATAAATTACATGTAGAAAATATACATTATAGGTGATGGAAAGATTCAGTCAGGGCACAATGGTCTGTCAATGTTTTCGCAGGAAGGGGTAGGCCCTCCAAGTCTCTGTTAAAGGGCTCCCTAACTTCCCTTGGTGGGAAATAAAGAGTGGCAGGAATTGGGGTGGGGAACAGGCAGGGAGGAAGAGATAATATCTAAAGGAAGCTTCCAGGAATGGAGAGACTCTTATGAAGAGAAGCAGAAAACTGTGTTCAAACAGAACAAACACAATCATCATGCACTCATCAACCACAGTATGAGGTTATGTTCCTATAAAGTTGCAGTGATTTCTAGAAAAATAAAAATTCTCAGAAACCTGCCATGGAGTGGCATGATCAGAAAGGAGCTGGCCAGCAAAGCTTAGATAGGTGATACATGTTCTGTTTTTGTTTAGATAAACAGAGTTCCTGCCCACGCCGCAGTTGTTGCCAGAGACAAGAGAAATAAGAATCCATTTTTCTTTCAGCAGAAGATTAACTGTGCATCCACTGACTTGAGGGTTAGTATGGTCCTTGGGGCCTCACAAACTCTGCTCCAAAGAAGAAAAAGAAAACAATACAGAAAGTACACAAAGAGCTGAGCAGAGTGATATCTGCAGGAACCAGCTCGGTGTGGTCAGGAGATATAATGAAACATTTATCAATACCCAGAAAGTTGAGTGCTCTTGAAAGATCTTAAGTGTTTCCTCCCCAGGGTGACTCCCATAAGACAATGTGCTCCTGTTGGGATCTCATACTGACCCTGAGGAAACAGCCCCAGTCCCTTCACTCTCTCCTCACGCTAACACTTAGGTGTGTCAAGGGCTGCCTTGGTCTCCTGGCAAGTCCTCGGTGGTTACTAACAATTGCACTACAACACCATCCACCCAGCTCACTTATGGGAATATGGGATATTTTCATTTTCCACTAAGTAAGCTGGCAGATCTTCCTAGCAGAGACATGTACATGCCTCCCTTATTGATAACATCTATTCATCTTCTTGGATCATTTTACTTAGATGTAGCAATGATTTCAGGCAGGCATTTCTCTTGGAATTATGGGATATTTGTTCATATCTACTAACATAGACAACATTTTTTAATCTACATGCTTTAACGTGTCATTATAATAGTATTGGTCTGCTGCTGCTGCTGCTAAGTCGCTTCAGTCATGTCCGACTCTGTGCGACCCCACAGACGGCAGCCCACCAGGCTCCTCTGTCACTGGGACCCTCCAAAGGCAAGAATACTGGGGTGGGTTGCCATTTCCTTCTCCAATGCATGCATGCATGCTAAGTCGCTTCAGTCGTGTCCGACTCTGTGCGACCCTATGGACAGCAGCCCACCAGGCTCCTCTGTCCACGGGATTCTCCAGGCAGGAATACTGGAGTGGGTTGCCATTTCCTTCTCCAAGTATTGGTCTACTATTCCTTAAAGTTAAGTATTTCAAAAAAATATTTGTGATTGAATTTGGGCCCATGAACTCTTATTTATGAAAAGAAGTTGGCTATAAATGATACACTTGAAAAGCCACTTTCTCAACATTTCCTCCAAAACACCTTAAGAGCCACAGTCAAAGTATGACAGCCACATTGAAACACTGAGGATAACTGACAGGTTTTTGTGCACGTGTATTTTTTTTCTCCCAGGCTCCAAAGTCTCTGAGCCTTTGGAGCCTCCAGGGACAATGACTCTGGTTTAATAACTGTGAAAAGCTATTGAACTAGCAATAAAAAATATTCTCCACAACGGAACAATATGATACTTAACAACAGCCAGCATTCCTGCCAATCACAGGACATTCACGAAAAAGTGACTAGAGTTCCTTTAGCAACGGGACTGCCCCCTTGTAAAATCTGAGTGCACAAGCAAGAGGGTTTGGCAAAGCCGAAGGGCTCCACAGCTGCATACCGTGATTTAGACTGCATTCAACTGCTGTATTTATGTAAGCCCAGAAGAAAAACACCTCTCCTGTTTGAAGAAGATAAGTTAAAGCATTAGAGTTGCATGTTAGTGACCATGGCCTCTACCACGTGCATTTTTACTTTTAAGTCCATCAGACATAAATTAGAGCACATATTCTATAGGTCCACTAAGACATCCCCAGCGTTCTTTATGTTGATGGGCAGGTTTGGCAAAATAGTCACTCTGAAAGAAGGTGATCTTTTTCTTTTAAGTAAAAGGAAGAAGCAGGACAAAAACCATGCCTCATCTTAAACAAATAAGAAAAGAAGGTAAATGCTGTTTGCTCAGAACTGGGAAGTGCTCCCTTTCCAGGAAGTCATTAGGCTCCAGCGAGTAGCCAAAGGCAGGTGAACCTAATGACCACTCCAAGAAGGTGAAGAACCATGCTCTCTCAACAAGGAATCCTTTTTCTACATGAAATCAGCTGACAGCCTGATTTTGGCAAACTGCCAGGCTCTGGCTCTGTTTTTTTAAGTGCACATTACATGGAGGAGAACTGGTGAGCAAATACCCCAAAGTTAAGATATTTAGGAAAAATCACCATACCAGACTGCTGCACCACATCTAGAAACCTAAATCAAAACAAATGGACAGAAGAAGCATGAACAGTCATTTCAAATGCCACCAAATGGGAGAACCCAGTTACACAGAGGTAGAAGTCATAACAAAACTTTTGTTACTTTTTGGCTGTGTCGCATTACTTATTCTTCAGCCTCTGCTTAATATGAGTTTGGATTTGATGAAACACAGATAAAATTTTAAGTTGGTTGTTTTTCAAACAAAGGGGATGAAAAGAGAAAATTCTCCTGGGGACAGGGTGAACTGGCATAAGATATTGAAAAGGCATAATGTGTTCAATATTTTCCTTGACCTTTGACTCTTTGGGCTGAAGTAGGACAGTTCCACAAGGGTTCTGAGAAAGTTTGCCAAAGGAGGGATTCTAGGAACCATAGTGACAGAGCTCTTCTCTGAATGTGACACTATCCAGGTTATTCATAGATTGTACATGGTGTGCTTCATTGATGAAGATGAAATCTTCCCCGCAAATGACTAATCTCTTCACTAGTTTGTGGAGTGAGGCCCACACTCTAGCAATGGTTTCTTTGTAAGCTGTAAGTCCCTCGTGAGTCTCTAGTCTCCCCAAGAAGCCTCCTGTTTCCTCCATCCTAACTTCCTCACAGCACCCTCATACCTGCATAGAGCAGAGTCTCAATAAACGGTGACTGACAGTCCAGCTCTCCTTCTCAATAGCTGAAGATGCTGTTGCCTTAATCACATGAAATCACTTTTTTCATAGGTCAAAATGATCAAACATTGGTGACTTCATAGCTAAACCCAATACTTACTATCCCTGTAGTATTAGCTACTTCATTTATTCCATGAACATCTCCTAAGAGGCACTGTGTACTCACCATGTAGCTAAACTTTGCTTAAAAATGAGGGAAGAACTGCGTGCATTAAAGAGATTGCCAAAGCCAAGTAGTTAGTTGAAGAATAGTTAAACCTAGTCGGTTAGTCAGTCACCACTCCATTGTAAGAGAAAGAAACCCAGCATAAACAACCAGAAGCATAATGTAGCTCACAAGCTGGGAAGATAAAGAGGGAATTAGTTTTAGGCATAGGTACTCAAGTAATAGCAACATTCTTTTTGTCTGTATTTCTCTTTCCTTCCCTCCCCTCAACATCCTCCACTTCTTCCCCTTCCCTCCTTCTCCTTCTTCTTCCTCCTCCTCCTTCTCCCCCCTCCCCATCTCTCTACCTGTCTCTCTCTTTTTATATGTTGCCCTCATTCTTTCTTATCATAGGATACCTTTATATACAAAAGCAAGAGGCCCTAAATCTGTCCCAGGGCCACAAACTATCTTGCAAAGACATGATTGACATTAGTTAGGTCACCTGCTCAAGCCTTGGCCCAATCCCAGTGGAAAGGAAAACTGGATTCAGCCAGGTTTAGGTCATGGGCTTACCTCTCAGGTCCTATGTTATAGGCTGAATATCCATGTCCTTTGAAAATACATGTGTTGAAACCCTACCCCAATCTGACACTGTTAGCAGGTGGGCCTTGGGGAGGTAATTAGGATTAGATGAGGTCATGGGGGTGGAGCCCTCCAATTGGGATTAGTGCTCTAAAAGAGTCAGGAGAGAGCTTCCTCTTTCTGTTCTCCACTGTGTGAGGACACAAGAAGTAAGTCAGCAGCCAGCAGCCCACACTCTCACTGTGCTGGCATCCTGATCTCAGACTCCCCCGCTTCAGAACTGTGAGAAAAAAAATTCTGCTGTTTATAAGTCACCCAGTTCTGTGCCCTTTTATTACAGTAGCCTGAATAGACTGAGATAGCCAAGGATGAGGTTCAGTGATTAACAACCCACCAGAGCCATCTAGGATAAAGAAGCAATCTCCCAACAGAAAGAGAAAGGGGGCAGACAAGACCACTGACACCTAATATTACCTTTCCAGTCCATCCCCATGTGCCCACCATCCTATCTGAGAACGCTAAAACAATTCACTTGCTGATTTACAACTATGTCCTCACTACAAAGCTGATATTCTTGAGACTGAAAGACCAAACCACTGCTTACTCTAATTTGAACCCCACCCTCCCCCACCCCCAGCAACAGGTTGTTTGGGCAGAGTGCTTCCTGTCAGGGGTGGAAGTTAGTGCTATGAGAGTTAGTGCATCCTTTGGCTATGCCAAATGGCTTTGGTCTCCACACGAGCCAGTTAGTTCTGACCTGCATCATGCCTGTGGACTATTCTGCGGCCAGGTCAAACACAGTCAAGGTTCAAAATCAGGCATTCCTTATTCCACATTTGCCAAACAAAGGTGGGGAGGGGAGCATCCATGCAAACCCACCACACCCAGGCAAACCTGCAAGAGGTGAGAGCCAGACAGCAGGCTGGGCTGATTTCTAAAACAAGACAAAAATGATAGATGCTTCAAAATTGACTTGTGGAGGACAAAAGTTATCAGAAATTGAAGTTAAAATAGTTTGATTCTGCTGGTTTTCTTGTTTCACATTAATAGGTACACAGGAGATTCTTTATAGGAAAGAAGACCAATGATTAAAGGCATACATAGATGATTAATGAATACTAACTCAGTTAAACTGAATTAAATTAAGGGTTGTCTGACCTATCACTGAATTGGCTAGTATGCAGAGCTGGTGAACCTTGCTGAAAGAAAAATGGCAGATCTGGCAGCAATTAGAAAGCAGTGGGCACAGCATCCCAGCAGAATCTGACTGTGGTTGATACCCTGAGGCTATGACTGCATCCACCATATGAGATGGCCTGAGAACACCCCAGGCTGGGCCGCGGGAGGGGGTCTGGGTTTTAAGAATGCCCTCACTGAGCAGTCATACTCTTGAGTGCCCTGCTAAGAGGCCTTCTCCAGTTTCAAGACTATTTTCTTAACAGATGAGGCCACTTTAATATCCTGCCATGGCACTTAGTAGTGAAGATCAAGAGTAGCCTGGGGGAGACCCAAGACAGGTTTAATGAGACCAGTGTCAAACATCTTGAAAGAATACAACCCTTAAAGTTCAGGCCCAGCACTTTGGAGATTGCAGAGCAAGAAGAATCCACAAGGGGCCTTCCCTGGCGGTCCAGTGGTTAAGAATACTCTAGTTCAATCCCTGGTCAGGGAACTAAGAGCCCACAAGCCACAACTAGAGAGTCTGTTCCCTGCAATGAAAGACCCTGCATGACACAATGAAGACCTGATGCAGCCAAATAAATAATAAATAAAAATTTTAAAAAAGAAGAAGAATGCACAGGGATTCAGAGGGCAAGGTGCCATCCTGGAACCCTCAGGAATCCTTCCCTTCCAGGTGAGTTGCTCACCAGAGAGCTTTTTCTGAAAGGTTTTAAAAACCCACTCACTTACCAGAAATTCACTGCTGCCAGCCTTGTTGTTGCTAATCAGTCACTAAGTTGTGTCCAACTCTTGTGACCCCGTGGACTATAGCACGCCATGCTTCTCTGTCCTTTACTATCCCCTGGAGTTTACTCAGACTCATGTCCAGTGAGTCAGTGGTGCCATCCAACTATCTTATCCTCTGTTGTCCCCTTGTCCTACTGCCTTCAATCTTTCCCAGCATCAGGGTTTTTTCCAATGAGTTGGTTCTTTGCATCAGACGGCCAAAATATTGGAGCTTCAGCATCAGTCCTTCCAATGAATATTCAGGGTTGATTTCCTTTAGGATTGACTGGTTTGATCACCTTGTTCTCCAAGGCACTCTCAAGAGTCTTCTCCAGCACCACAATTCAAAAGCATCAATTCTTTGACACTCAGTCTTCTTTATCTCACATCCTTACATGACTACTGGAAAAACCATAGCCTTGGGCCACTTTACATACCAACAGAACAACGAATTGGATGAATGGTGGTGGGAGGAAATGCAGGATGCTACTGTTAATGATGAAGAATGCTCTTTCTAACTGGTTGAAACTACCCCTTGAATTATTAACATAGGCTGCAAACAGTAGAACAAAATAATAATAAGTCATAACCTTACATGGGACTTATGATGTGCCAGATGCAGTTCTAAGGGCTTTCTGTACATGAACTTCACCCTATGAAGTGTGTACTATTATCACCCCTATTTTATAGACAAGGATCACACCTAGTAAGTGGCAGGACCAACTTTTGAAAACAGGCAGTTCATCACCAGAGGCCATACTCTTAACTGCTATAACCACTACCCCATTCAGGGGATTTTTGTCTTTTTAAACAAGCATATGCATAGAAAAGGCTTCCCAGGTGGCTCAGTGGTTTAAAAAATCCACCTGCCAATGCAGGAAAGGTGGTTTTGATCCCTGTGTCGAGAAGATCCCCTGGAGAAGGCAATGGTAATCCAATCCAGTATTCTCACCTGGGAAATCCCATGAATAGAGGAGCCTGGTTGGCTATAGTCAATGGGGTCGCAAAGAGTTGGACAAGACTTAGCAACTAAACAACAATGTATATAGAAGGTATGTGAAATGCACCTAGCATATACTCTTCTTATTATACCAATAATATAATATCTAGTCAGCATGCTATAATTAATAATTATCATTACTGGGATTATAATTTTAAATCACTAATGGGAAAGGTGATCTGATTTGACTAAAAATCATATAAGAACTGATGACAAAGGAATTGGACCTGAAGGTTGCCAAGGTTCTGAGCCTGTTTCTAGCCTTGAGTCACTGATGGACTGATTCACAAACTCATGCCTTGTTTCCCCCAGCCTTGCCTGTACAGACAACTCCACCAGCGTTTTGGTAATCTTGTTTTGAGATCTTCAAATGAAACTCCAGGAGTGCTTTATTGCAGAATTGGCACTTAAGTTGCTGAAAGTTAAAACAGTAAAACTTTTTTCAAAGGAATTTCAAACCTAAATCAGTCAAAAAAAAAAATTAGAATGAATTTAGCATTATTAACCAGACTTTCAAATGTGGCTTTTGGTTGCTTCTGTATACAACTCTAGGAAGGAAATTGTGTCCCTTATAGCATCCATCCAAGATAAAAAGTTTAGCAGTCGTCTGAATGAAAACCCAGCTGGATATATGTTTAACAAGCAGCATTTTAAGTATGAAGGCTGAGAGATGTATTACGACCAATATGTGAATGTCGTATCCACCCACCATCAAACCACAGGACTGACTGCAATTGGAACTGAGTAGGCATGAGGTTTTGGTTAGATGTGGGCACAAGCAAACCAACTCTGAGGTGTCAGCACTGGGTGACAGGAGCAGGACTTATCAACAAGCTGCTATCTCCCTCTCATCACCCACCAACTAGAAAATGTGCAGGAAAGATAAAAACTGTTTGCCCCTAATTGTGCTTTAATAGACTAAATTTGGGGACTACTGGAGCAACAAGTAGGATTTGGTTCATTTTTGGTTTGAGGCTTGTGTATGTATTTATTTCCTTTTTTTTTTTTTTTTGGCATGCAGGATCCTAGTTCCCCAACCAGGAATTGAACCTGAACCCCCTTCACTGGAAGTGCATAGCCTTAATCACTGGACCACTAAGGAAGAGCAACTTTCTGAGTGTCACCTATGGAGAATTTGAAGGAATGGAGTCTTCCCTAAAAAATTGTCAAAAATGGTAAGCCTTTGCTTGCAAGTTTTCCTGTAGCCGTTAATTTTAAAAACAAGCCATGGCCTCTTTTTTCAGTCTCAGGCATAAAGAAAAAACTGTTTCCCTTGTGTAGACGCCTCCTGTGTTCCCAGCAGTACCCCAGACGTGATGTTTGTCTTAGGCTGAGGGAAGGGAAGCCAGGCAGAAAGTGAGCTGAGAAGTGGCTTTTTTTCTAAGTGTGGCAGATCATTAATAATCAGTGAAGGATGGACTCAGGAAGCCTCCAAGCACATATTTCTAGGATTGAAGTTGAAGACTTCATTAATATTCTAGTGGGATATTGTTCCCATGAAGTTTTCTGAGGGCCGAAAATCTCACCCAGAGTCCCCTGTTGGCAACGAGAGGAGCAGTGAGCTCTCAGGCAGCTCAGGGACCTAATCAGTGAAGATAAGAGAACTGTGTTCTCTGCCCCAAAGTAGGAATGAGCTGTTTTGCCTGGTCGCTGCTAACTGGTTCTGATTGAGTCTCCTTGACTCGCTAATCTCCCATATTGTGGCAAAATGCTGAAAATCCATTTTTTTGGAAAATGTTTAGCTTTGCGAACACAGAGTGTGCCAGTTTATCTTACCATATTCTGAACTTCTTCATCTTGACAGAGTATATCAGTCTGTGCCAAAGGTCTTCTGAATTTTAGTTTAGTCTGCATGCACGCATGCTAAGTTGCTTCAGTTTGTCCAACTCTTTGTAACCCTATGAACTGTAGCCCACCAAGCTCCTCTGTTCATGAAATTCTCAGGCAAGAATACTGAAGTGGGTTGCATTTCCTCCTCGAGGGTTCCTGACCCAGGGCTCCAACACATGTCTCTTTACATCTCCTGCATTGGCTGGCAGGTTCTTTACCACTAGCGCCACATGGGAAGCCCTGTTTGTCTAAAACCAGCTTATCCCTACGGGCCCAACACACAGATAAGAGAAAACGGTGTCTGAAAGTGAAAGTGAAAGTGTTAGTTGCTCAGTCATGTTCGACTCTGTGACCCCATGGACTGTAGCCTGCCCGTCTCCTCTGTCTAAGCAATTCTCCAGGCAAGAATACTGGAGTAGGTAGCCATTTCCTCCTTCAAGAGATCTTCCCAACCCAGGACACAGATAGGAGAAAAACAGTTGTCTACATTTTGGCTAAAGAAAGAAGGAAGGAGAGAAGAGGGGAGACTTTCTTATTAACTAAAGTACCAGTGTACAGACACTAAGTGTCATGAGTGGTCCCAGGAACAGTTAGGAAATGGATACCTCAATATCTAAATCTGACCTTGGGGTGAATAGGGGGAAAAGAGGAAGACAGAATCAGTGCTAATCTCTGCCTATCTTGGGAATAGTGTGTTAGGAGGTAGAAAGCAGCCCATCAAAGAAAAACAAACAGCAACAAAAAATACTGGGGAGGAGGCAGAAATCCCTTTATTTTATGCAAAATCTCCCAAAGAGAGGAAAGAAAGCAAGTAAGTAATAAATAACACACTCATGTTTAACCTGGAGCCAAAACAACCCTCAGAGTTGAGACCCCGCAGAATTCCTCTCCTGCCAGCCCCGGGGCCATTAGCAGGCCACCCATCCAGGTCAGTGGGTGACTCTCCCACCTGGACACCTGGAAGTTCAGCCCCAGGTAGAACTATCTTTTGTAGAGCTCCGATGAGCACAAGCCCTGCTTGTTTAAATCAACATCTCCATGCCCTCCATCTCATTTCATCCCATTCTCATCCTTCTTGTTTTTTTTTTTTTTTTTTTAAGCCCTTACAGGAAACGTCACCAAAACATAAAAGATCAATAGATCATTAGGTTGTCTAATGGCGGACATTTTCCATGTGAAGCTCTGAATCAACAGCGAACAAAAGCAACTGTTCAGAACCCTCCAAAAAAAAAAAAAAAAAATTGCCCAGTAATTTTAAGTTAATGGGCAAGATTAATGGATTGTCATATAATATGAAGGGAAAGTATTAGAAAAAAAAAAAAAAAAACCCAAGTGGCTCTACAAAATTGGTTTGGAATTGGAGTCTACCTGAAGACCTTTCAGCCAGAGGATTACTGTCGGTGGTGCTTGCAGCTAAGCTGTGTATTAATTTGAAAGCCATGCCTTGTATGGATACCCAGCACTTAGTGGTTGGTTTTATGTTAAAAATGCTTAGTATGAAACCTGTGCTGAAAGTTTGCCCAAACATCTCATAGTTGATTGCAAACCCGAGTGCCTGGGGGCTGTGAGCCCACACCTCAAGAATGCTGGTGATTGGGTGACAGTTTGGCTCCACACCTGGGTTTGTTGAGGCCTCTTAGCGGCTGCTGGGAATTCGCCCCGCCTGGGGCCCACCGGTCTCCCCGTCACCCCTCTGACAGATGAAAACACAACGGGGTCTGTTGCCTGACTGACACATTCCTCTCCTGTCTGCCTCTGAAAGGACTTTATTTAACTGTCCTGGAGTCGGGCTTTTGAGTGACAGATTGTGAAGGGTAAAAGTCATTCAGTTCCATTAAGCTCTGTAACTGCTCTGGAACAAAACACCTTTAAAAAAAGTGTCGGGGGAGAGGGGGAAAATAGAGCTGAGGAGAGTAGGGGCATGAGCTTTAGGGAGAGAAAAAGGGGATTCTTTTCAGGTTCCGAAACAATCCTTCTCTTTGCCTCTGTCTATCAATTAGGGCTGCATTCCCAGAGGGAATATGGGCCTGGCCTCATTGGTGTCATTCAGCTGCCAATCTCCTGACAGGGACACCAAAGGGCCTCATGTAGCGCTGCGGAAACTGTCTGTCAGGCCATCAGCAGCTGCTATGACGACATCACCTCCGTTTTTCTATGTCTATTATAGAGAAAGGGGGGTTGGGGTGGGGGCTCACCCAACAGAGTCTGAGAGTCTCGGCTCCAAAGCTCATATTTTCCTTTTCCAACCCCCACATTGCCTCCATCCCAGGGTGAATTTCTTCACAAAAACAACGCCAGATTTCCTTGCCTGGTTGGGCAATGGGGGTAAATAATAATTCACCAGCTGAGGACATGGGCTTGGGTGTGAGAACGGGGTTCTGTTTCTGGGAAGACTGAAGTCCTGACTGAATACATTCAATGACTCTGGTTCAAATGAGTCCAAAGAAACTGGTGAAAGGTGGCTCAAGCCCCTGAAAGACCTCAGGCCGAGCTGTGTGAAAAGCCATGTGGCCTCCCCAGTGGTTTCCTGCCAAGCTTTAACCTTGTTTGGGTTCCTGTGGGTTTCATTCCCCTGTGAGTTCTGCTTGGAGACTGAAAGCTTCAGTGGAGCTCTAAACTCTAAGCCAAACTCAGCACCAAGCAACCACTTTCCACTTGTCTGTTTTTCTGCCTCATTCGTTGCTTTCCCCCAAGGCCAGACTCACAGGCTGACTTGGACTGGCCCCAAAGACTCCTGGCCACAGTTGATCACTCTGAAGACCCAAGACTATGAAAGAGGGGTCCCCAAGCTTTGTGGCTTGACTGGGAAAAAATCTCCCTCCTCCCTCCTCTGACTCTCTCTCTGCTCTCCCCTCTCCCGATTCTGCATGAGAGCAGGAAGTGAATCAGAGCCTCAGTGGCGACCTGCAAAGATGCCTGATGGCCTTTCTGTGGCTTGAGATGGCTGCTGTTTCCCTGGGAGCCTTTTCACATCACAGGGAGCTACTTCCAAAGAGTAACAACAGAACAGCACTTCGTACCAAGCACAGCTGCCAAGTGTCACAGCCGGGCCTTCTGTGTTTCGATACTTCTGCTTCACGTCAGGAAGGAGACTACAGTACTTCACGGGTTCCACATGAACCGTACAAAATGTTTAGCCAAACCCTGTAAGAACATGTACATAAAGCTGTCTCCGTGTTCCCAGGGCTGTGATGTCTCTTTTCTGTCGCTTCTTCTGTCATTCTGAAAGCTCCACTGGGGTCCTGCACTTCCTGATCATAAACTCCACTAGGGTGGCTAAAACCTGTTCACACAGCAGTACACTGGTCTCTGGCATCTAGATGCTAGACCTCAGATATCTGCCACCTCCATGAGGACCATACCTGGAGAAATTCAAAATTAGCCAGACTTTTAACACCAAGCATATTTGCAGAGGAGCAAATGAACAGGATAATGAGAGAGAGAAGGAGACTAACTTGATCATAATCTTCCTGCTCGGCAGCCTCAAGAAGACACATTCAGGAGTCAGCCCTTTGCCATCTGCAGCAGTAAAAGAGCAGCAGCCAAGGGAAGCACTAACAGTTCACTAATGAGTGAATATTTCCAAATTGCTTTGCATGCCCTTCATTGTGGCTGCTGCACATTTTCATTACTGAAGAAGAGAGGAAACCAAGCTAAGGGATTGGTTGGGGAGGTAGAGATACACACATCCTGCAGGCATCCCCCAAAAGCAACTTCAGTTATTGGATCCAAAGATGTTGGAGCATTTTGCTCAGGTTGAAGTATCTTGAAAATACTACTTGGAGCAGCCTCCAGCGAGCAGACGCCTGGAGCTCATGGGTGCTGGATGGTAGTGTGGATTCCCATCCAGGGGCTCCACCTCACAATCCAAGGTCCTGAAAACCCATCCCTTCTCTTCATGATTTTTCACAAGGACCTCAGATCCAATACTGTAAGATGCTTACATTTTTGGCTCTACCATAGACAGTGGTTTCCAAACATTTCTCAATCGAACACCCGATTGCATAAGATCTAAATATGGAATTGTCTGTGCTGGAAAGACAGCTGTCTTTGTTCACCACCTTCGCAAGGAATCCCTGACTGTTTGCACGCACCCTGGATTCTACATAGTACTCTCTGGCCTCATGCTCCAACATCTATTATATTAGCCACTGTGCACTTGTTGATTTTCTTTACATTGTGCTAGCAAAAACTAAACGATCCTTTGGGCCCTCAACAGCAGTGAGGCTGCCTTCCTTGCATATGATATCCATTGACTAGTACCATCTTTGAATTGTTTATTCTTATATTTTCCCATGACTAGTTATACTGGGGATAACCTTAAACCAAATCTGGTACAATTCAATTTCAATGGAATAAATATTTGGAATCTAAAGCCTATTAAGTCTTTATCTATAAGTTCAGACAATTCACTCTCACCAATAGGAGGGAACTGCCCCAATTATGAATTAGTACTCCTTTTATGTCTCCTTTTATAGACATAAAAGAACAATCAAACCCATCACAAATGCCACTCATCCATCTTTCATTTTCACTTTCATGAAAACCATGAGGGCTTTATGTGTAGGAGGCACTTGACATATCTTTATGTAACAAGCACTTGACATAAAAAATACCTAATTCCTTTCCCACACCCCAACTTGGAAAAATTCTAAAACAAGAAATATAAATGCATATCATGTCACCTTGTGCTGATGGTTACTTCTGTTAGTCTCTGTCCAGAAGTGAATAGGAAGTGGGGATTTGAATGACCACCCATAATCTTCACTGATGCCAAGCTGGTGAGCATGGCTCCAACACATTGCCTGGGATGTCGCAAAGTTCTAAAAGATCACATAGACCCATATTCAAAGGTATATAAAACTCCATTATTGTGAAAATTATCTACCAGTTTCTCAGCTACACATCCAGCTCTCCTGATACAAAAGATAACTTTGAAGGAATTAGGATACAAAAGTGTCAGAATAACCAAAAATAATTGACTGAAAAAATCTAATATATCAGCTTTAAGTAACAAACTTACATATGAGAAGTGTATTCTTAGCACTTCAAAGAAACCTTTTGGAAAAGCTCATTTGAAAAAATGAATAGAACTTCTCTATTAAAAGTTCAGAGACAGCTGTCAGATCCCAAAATAGTAGTAAGGCTAAATTTTTCCAAGTTGAAATCTTGCTCCTGAAAGGTTGTTGCTGCGTTGTGAAAGACGCCGGGATTCTTGGCATCCGGAGGAGAGGAATTCAATCCAGGGCCAGTGATGAGGCTTGATCGCTCAGAGCTTTTGTGTAATAAAGTTTTATTAAAGTATGAAAGAGATAGAGAAAGCTGACATAGACATCAGAAGGGGACAGAAAGAATGTTCCCCTGCTAGCTTTTAGCAGTATGTTATATACCTATCTGCAAGCTGTTAATTAGAGAAAGAAGGTGTCTTAAAACTCAGAGTGGCACCAGGCCCCTCACCCACAACGTGCATTTCGAGGTAACATTGGCACAAGGTGAGTCATCTGGGGCCATAAAACAATTGACATGAATCTTGAAGTAAGGCAGGTTTCCAATTAAAGATATAGTTTCATTAACGCAGATTAGGAGAACAATATATGAGTAAAACATACTGGTTTGTTGAGCCTTTCTCGATTCTGAGTCTTAAGCTGAATGGACTTGAAAAAAAAACAGAGTCTAGGGTAAATACACAGTTCATTAACATAGCTTAAGAAAAGCATTTCCATAAGAAAAACACATTGGTTAGCTCAAGGTTTGAGAAAAGTTAAGTTCTGGTGGAACCAGGTGTCATCATGGCAACACAGAATTTTAAGAGAAACCTTTAAAATTTGTATAGATAGATAAATAGTGAAGTCGCTGAGTCATGTCCGACTCTGCAACCCCATGGACAGTAGCCAACCAGGCTCCTCTGTCCATGGGATTTTCCAGGCAAGAATACTGGAGTGGGTTGCCATTTTCTTCTCCAGAGGATCTTCCTGACCCAGGGATCGAACCTGGGTCTCCCGCATTGTAGGCAGACGCTTTACCATCTGAGCCACCAAGGAAGTCAAAATTTGTATAGAGAACAGAAAAATCTTCTAACACTTGCAGCCTATTTTCTCCATTTGGAGACCCCCTAGCCTTCCTGCTTGTTACCCTCTCACTCCTCAACAGTGATCTTAGACTAAGGATTAAAGATACACAGATACACTAATTTTTTTTTTTTTTTTACTCTCCTAGACCCTCTGGACTATAATATAAAATGACTTAACTAGAATAACCATTATCTAGGAGAAAACTGTTTTTTTTAAAAAAGGAACTTAGCTAAGAAAAGTCAATCTAAAAGTAAAATTAACCCAAGTTGAGAGAACTGAGCATTGCATGGACTATAAATTTAATCAAAATATTTAGGGTTTGTCTTGTTTCTTTTATATGATAGACTACTTTTAAAAAAAATTATGCCCTTTAACTTTCAACACCTGTTTTTTCTTAGAGACAGAAGGAGAAGGAATGGAAAAAAATCGGATAGAACAAAGGAAGAGGTAAGCAAGAAAGATGGTTGAACGTGTTACTAAGTTTAATAATGACTCACCCCCGAAATGTCCATTCATCAGCTGCGTTAAAAAAGCCACAGAGCCCAAAAGATGAATGGGAGCTGTAGGAAAGCAAGCCAGTCACAGATGACTTTCTTCAATCTGTTGACATTTGATTAACATTTGAACTAAGTAACGAGAAAAGGTTGATCTTGCTCCAAAGTGAAGTTGGGCATCATGGTGCTCCATTGCCTGAAGGAACTTGTCACCAAACAACTCCTGTCCCATCATCTTTTTTTCTAACTTGTAGCCTTTATTGCTTTTTATGTGTTTAGAAACTGAAGCACTTTGTACTAAAATGCTGTTTAATCATTTGTAAAAAGAAAAGAAAGCAAATTCTCACAAAGCACAATGCCTTCTGCTGTCCTGGGAAAGCATGCCTTTAATTGGAACCAAAAGTCCAGCATTGTTTGTATGTTGAAAATGAATGTATTTCATTCCATTTCACACTTTTTTATTATAATTTTATAGGGAGTAATATTAAAGAAGTTTTGGCAGAAGATTTTTGTTTTAAAATGTGGTTCCAAGAGCCAAAACTCAGTTTTCTTGTCCTTCCCCATTTGTTTCTCTCTGATGGCATTGACAAATTCACAGTGCAAAGCAGCCAATTCTTATTCCTTGCTGGAACCTTTTTGTCTTTCCAGGGAAAGGAGAACTTTTTCTTCTAAGATTGTGAAGATGAAAGAATCAAAAGAATCTGCTTCATCTTGGTTTTCATTTGTTCAATACACTTGTTCAGAATATTTTAAATGCCCACTTTTCCAAAAGAATTGGATCTGATCTATTTCATACTCATTTTACAGGTGAAGAGAGAACATGGAACTCAACCAAAAGGTTAGGTGAGACTGGTATAAGCCACAGACTAAATCATGATACTAAAAGATGTCATTCCTTTCTTTTTAAGGGTCTCTCTCACCAAGGACGACATGGTTAAGCCACTGTCTCTCTCTGATTCTTAACTACACAACATAAGTAATATTTCATATCAGTCGTGCCATGACAGAATATACTTGTGGCCTTTCTGTAAATTCCTGATAAAGATCTTCCATCTTTGGTTTTGATTTATCTCCTGGTTTCTTCCATGACCCAGGCCACTGGGAAAATCAAAATCCAAGCTGAGAGCCAACCAAGAATTTAAAACCAACTTCAACTGGACAAGTTTATGAACATCAAGCAAATTAAAACTTTTATTCAATTCTTTTAGATGTACATTTCATTAAAACTGAGTTTCTTCTACTTTACATTGTTGAAATGCTTTTATAATTAATTGGCCATTTTTCAACAACAGTCACACTCATGTACTTTTGAATAGGTGTCAGAAAACACCACTGTGCTCTTAACATTGGTTTGACATTTACAATTCAGGCTTCTAATGTGCAGAAATGGCTTTCATGCTAGACTGATGCACTGCCTTTTCTAGATGAATGTACACTGTGGTATCTGAAAACGGTAACATGGTTAATCAGTTGCATTCTGAGCATCAGTACTTAGGCGGTGCTTTCACAATATCTGAAATAGAGTAGGACCCCTGGTATAACACAGCTGATCTCTTTGGTCACTGAGCCAATGTGCTCAGTCATTTCAGTCGTGTCCAACTCTTTGCAACCCTATGGACTGTAGCCCCGCCAGGCTCCTCTGTCCATGAGATTCTCCGTAAGAATACTGGAGTGAGTTGCCATGCCCTCCTCCAGGGGGATCTTCCCTACCCAGAGATCAAACACACATCTCTTATGTAGTACATTGGCAGGCAGGTTCTTTACCATGAGCACCACCTGGGAATCCCAGGTGGGATTTACTGAGCCAATAAAGTCTTTTTTGCTTAAAGTAGTTTGAGTTTCCTGTCTGAAGTGATAAAGGGAGACAGATAATGTATGTAATCACAATGCAATGTGATAAATCTTAAGGTGAAGAAAAAAACGAAGTGCTTAGGAAGCACTGGACAGACAGTATTGCTTCTTTTGGGGACTCTGGGTAAAATGACTAGGTCTGCATAGTAATCTTTAAAGAGCCTCCACCTGGACTCCACCCCCATATTCTATGATTCAGGGACATGTCAGTTCCTTAGGGCATCTCTCCCATTGTCCACAATGGCTCCACCGGGCACTGGTGTGCTCATGGCCATCTGGTCACTGGGAAAGCCCTGTTACCTTTCTCTGCCTACTTAAAGATTCCATCAGATGATTAACATGGCGGGTCATAGTTTGGAAATGCAAACCCATAGCCAGTTAGTGGAAGAGGAGGTGAACCTGCCAATCTATAATCACACCACCTGAGACACTTCCAAAACTTACCTCAGGACATCCCTGGGTCCTTAGGTAAACCCTTAGATTTGAGGCTTCAGAAAATGAATCCCATATGTGTCTTCCTCCTCGATGAGATGTACATTGATCTGGGTGAAGCATCATAGCTGTTCTATGTAAATATGAAAAGCATTTGAATATGTGCTGGTATGGGTATCATAGGAGGGGGAATAAGAATCAGAGAAAGTTCCAGGTATTTTCATCATTCTAACAGTAGACGACAGTCTGAATTTCCTTTCCTGTAGTGCCTACAATTAGGTCATTACATATAGGTACTGAATGAACCCAGAAAATGGCTTAGTCTTCTTCCCTCAACACACAGATCCTTCAGCCAGAGAAGTATGTGGGGCCCTCCATACATCTGGACAAAAGAGGCTATTCCTTCCTCCCTCTCTCCAGGCCAACTGTACATTTTAGATGCAGTGGAAATAAAAACATGTCATCCATTGCTGATGGTCCTGACACCAGAGCCGTCTCAACAGAGGTATGGCTTCTCACCATCCGTATATTCAGTCCTTCAGTGCACCATCACTCATATTAGATATATGTCTAATATTAGTGTCACTAGATGCTTTTGAACTGTGGTGTTGGAGAAGACTCGAGAGTCCCTTGGACTGCAAGGAGATCCAACCAGTCCATTCTGAAGGAGATCAGTCCTGGGTGTTCATTGGAAGGACTGATGTTGAAGCTGAAACTCCAACACTTTGGCCACCTCATGCGAAGAGCTGACTCATTTGAAAAGACCCTGATGCTGGGAAAGATTGAGGGCAGGAGGAGAAGGGGACGACAGAGGATGAGATGGCTGGATGGCATCACCGACTCAATGGCCATGAGTTTGGGTAAACTCTGGAAGTTGATGATGGACAGGAATGCCTGGCGTGTTGCAGTTCATGGGGTCAGAAAGAGTTGAACACGACTGAGCGACTGAACTGAACTGAACTGAATATTAGTGACAATATTAGCCAGGGAACTACAAACTGATAAAGCATTCTTTAATGCATCCCAGTTTTGACCCACCCAATATGACTGGCCATCCTGAAGAAAAACCAGGCCCTTATTTATGTCACAGCCTCTGTGACTGTGTTGAGAGATGGCAAAGTGGGTGGCTGGCTGGCTGGGAGGATGGGGTATACCTATTAGGTACTATGTTAAGTTCTTGCATCCGTCGTGTTTTGTTTCCATGGCTGTCCTACCATGAGAAAACTGTTTTATTTGTCTTGCAAGGGAACTGAGGCTCAGAGACATTTGTTAACTTGTCCAAGATCTCACATCTAAGAAGCAGTGGAACCTGACTTCAAATGTGGAGGCTGTATTCTTGCCCATTATGCTCGACCACCTCCCCCAGCTTTTGCTGTTTTCCCAGACAGGAGGCAATTCAGTCCCACAGTCCACTCAATATCTTTTGCTTGACAGATTTTTCTTCAGATCATCAGATAACACACACAAGGTGCTTGTAACTTAAGCTAACAATATTATTCCCAAAGTGGTGTTGGAAATTTACAAAAGTCTTGTATGTGTATTTTTAGCAGATATTACATACATGAACTCAAGCTCTGAGAGCTCATGACTGTATATCAGGGTAAATCCCCATACATACCATCCTCTCCAAAAAAAAAAATCCTTGAGAGAACATTTACCTGTCCAACAAATGTTTCTTGCTTATCTCCTACATGATACTGGAAGAATAATAAATGGTTAGGTTAATCTTTGCATTACTTTGGCAGAAACATTAACAAGCAACTCCAGAGGGGAGAATAAACAAACTTCTATGACAGTACTATCAGCCAAATCCTTTGAGTGTGAAGTGGAAGAATCATAAGTACAGGAAAGAGTTTGAAAGGAAGTAGCATTTTAATTAAGGCTTGGAGATTAAGAAGAATGTTGACGACTGCAGGGGAAGAAGAAAATTCCAGGAACAGTGAACATAAAGAAAACAAGGTGTTAGGGCAAAGGCAAGTTTTCACACAGGTGATAGTCCAATGTGATTAGTAGATAAGAGATAAGAGCCTATAGAAAACTCTTAGGAGGAGCTGACAGGTGGAAGGGCCAAACCATAGACGACCTCAGAGAGGACACCTGGTGTTTTTTTCTGTCCACCACCCCCGCTGCCTTTAGACAGCTGCTTCTCCTTCACTGCGTGTGGTCCTGGTGAGGTTGTCATCACTGAGTTCAGGCACACACATTCATGGGGGTGGGCACAGCGTTCAGGAGGAGCTAGTCAGGCCAGCAGTAATGACTAACCCGGGGGTGAGCACAAGATCCCAGCAGGATTCATGTAACTATAGCAGAAGAAAGAAATGCCTGTCTCCTTCACTTCTGGATGTGGGCAGCCCATTTCCCTGTTACCTGGAAAGAGAGTGTCTATAAAAGGAAGCCACAATAATGAGAGACCTGGAGCAAGGAGGTGACAGAGGGACACAGAGCCTACAAGGCACTGATTGAGCATCTGGATTCACCCATGCCGGAAGCTCTATATCTCTGTCTGAATGAGCTGCTCAGTTATCTGACTCTAATGTCCCTTTTTGCTTGAGTTAGTTTGAGTTAAGAGTCCTGACTAGTACAGCTGTGAGTGCCATGCTAAAGAGTTTGAGTTTATTGAAATAAGAAAACCACTGAAAACCTTTACTTTTAAATGCTTGGAGAACAGAGACTTACACTATAGACAAAAGACTGTGGAGAGGGCTTCCCTGGCGGCTCAGTGGTAAAGAATCCGCCTGAGGATGCAGAAGACACAGGTTTGATTGCTGGACCAGGAAGACCCCACATACCGTGAGGAAACTAAGCCCATGCTCCACAACTACCGAGCGTGTGCTGTAGAGCCCAGGAGCCCCAACTACTGAGCCCGCATGCCGAAACTACTGAAGCCTGAACATTTTAGAGCTCGTGCTGCGCAGTAAGAGAAGCCACCACAGTGAGAAGCCCATGCACTGCGAATAGAGGAAAGCCCTCAAAGAAACAAAGAGCCAGAACAGCCAAATAAATAAATAATTAAAAAAAAAAAAAAAGACTGTGGAGGGATTAAATAATCTTTCAGGAGTCAGGGGCAATAATCCACAGAACCTTCTAATTCACTATGGGAATGGAAGAAGTGAAACCAATACTACAGCCATAACAGGATGGTAAACTTTGCTATCCAGAGTGATCCAAGGATCCACACTAACTGATGACATAAGTTTGAACTATACATTTTCCTCAATATTATTAGTAAATCTGGATAGTAGCTATCTCAGCCCACAGGGTAACGATATCTCAAGGGGAACAGGTGACTTGTAAGGTCAAGGAATAGGGCCTGAAACAGCATTAGTGTAGCAAATGTGAAGCGTCTGGTTACCTCTCTGTCTGAAACCCAAGACGTCTGAAAGAAAAGAGGTGCTGAAATATCTGCAGTTGGCAGTGACATCTGAGAAAGTGGTGCCCACCCCCCATCCCACGTATGAGCACAGGGATCGTGACTTTCCTGTAAATAGCTTTGAACCTTCTTCTCACCTCCAACACTGACTTCTCTCTTGGAGAAAGAGTAAAGCTACTTTGCTCTTGGGCCTAGGCCTACAGCTTATTGTCCCCGATAAGGGATGTTTGGCAGGTCCACATCACAAGATGAACCCTCACCAAATAGGAGCTACTCAGGGCTGGGGGAAAACCCCAAGTGGGCACTTGATCTTCTGGAGCTTCTGGCTAAGAGAACCTATAAGCCCAGCAACGTGCCTCCTCAGAACTAGGAGGGTCCGCCTCTGGGGCAACTCCTTACCGTGATGATTTAAAATAGCAGCAAGAGATTTGAGGAGGTGACGCTGCCAAGTCTAAGCAAGAAGCTTCCCAGGATCCTGGGCTTTGCACTCACCTCTCCTTAGCCTCCGCAGGCTCCTCCTCCCACTGCTGGAGGAGAAGCAGAAGGCCAGCCAGTTGTAACTCACGTAGGGGAACTTTGCAGTGGAGGTCTGCAATGGAGGCTGTGGCAGGGGAGGGTGCAGGTAGACCCACTGGGGCTGAGGCTCAGAGACTCCAAGCTGCCTCTTGCTGCAACAGCCCCACTGTATCTGATTAATTCCCAGACACTCATATTTCACATTTGCACAACACTAAAGTAGGGGTGCATCGTATAATCAATGATGTGTCATACTTTGAAACGGGTGTCACTTTTTCCTTTCTTGATGATTTTTGAAATAATGGTGTATTTTATAATTGATGGTGTTTTAGGTTCAATAAAATGCTGTATGGGGAATTCCCTGGTGGTCCAGTGGTTAGGACCCAACACTCTCACTGCTAGGGCCCCAGGTTCTATCCATGGTCAGGGAACTAAGATTCTGCAAACAGCACGGCACAGTCATAAAAAAATAAAATGTTGTATATCAGGACCACCTACTCACCATGTAAACTAAGATTTCCTGCCCATTCCCCAAAGACATTTTACAGTCTATTGCAGCAGTGGGAACAGGAGTCACGAAAAGTGTTCCCAATACAGCAAGAGAAAGAAATGATCTAGGCATTCAGTTCCTCAGAAGTTACAACATACAAAAGAAGGATGACCTGTGAACTATACACATTTGGCAAATGGCATACTGCTGCCTCCTATAAGAAGCCCCCAGCTCCATGTGGTGCTTCTCATCTTTTTTTTGGTGGGGGGGGGGTGCAAAAAAACAGGTGCAAAGTTTATTATTAGAGACACAGCCAAACAAGTGGGAGAGCACAAAGACAGTTTGTTAAGACAGAAGCAAGGTAGAGATGCACACTTGGGAAGAAAGGGTGGGCACCCCCACCCACCTAGTGAAGAGGAGCCTGGGTGTTTCTCATCTTGACACCTGGTTTGAGAGCAGATGGTGGCAAAGGTGGTAAAGTGATGGAGATGATAAAATGACAGTGACAATGATGAGACCTAACATTTAGATAGAACTGAACAGCATTCAGAACATTTTTTCAAACATCACATAATCTCAGACCCTGCTGGTATTGTTGTCTGTCTTTATAGGCGACGACACTGAAGCACACGCCTGGGTGCCTTCCCCGAGGTTGCACAGTGAATGGTAGAGAAATGACTAGATTCCTGAGACATATGATCTTTCCTATGACACTTAACCTATTCTATGAGGGGAAGGGGAAGATTTAGCCATAGGAAGACCTTTCTTCAACCCTTTCAAACTCAAGAAGTAGAATAATGATCATGATAAATCTATTTTTTACCAACATTCCAGAAAAAAAAATTGTTAATAAAGACAGCGAAAAGGGGCAAAATGCCTGTTTTAAATCATGGTGTTTAAAATGATGTTTACATTAATATTGATCATTGAAATTTAATATGGTAATTTGTGCCTCAAAGGCACATTTTTCTAACTGTTAAAGTGATATAAATTTAGAAAATAATAATACGTCCAAAACTTTGAAAGTATTTGCACCACCAATCAGCCCAGCGTTGATGAGTGCCTTCAGCAAGCAATCAACATGCACATGTGAACAGAAAGGCTGGGACAGAATTCTTCCCTCCTGGGAACAGACAACGCAATTACAATGGAATTAAGGGGATAAGATCAACATTTTAAAATATATCAATACTGAATAGCACAGGCAATTATATTCAATATCCTGGGATAAACCATAATAGAAAAGAATATTAAAAATAATATATACATATATATGTACAATATAACTGAGTCACTTTGCTATACAGCAGAAATTAACACAGCATTATAAATCAACTATACTTCAATAAAAAATTAAATTAAATCAATACAAAATCATAGATGATTAGCTCAAATTAGGGGGGTGGCAAGAACTATGACTGGGGTTGTCAAAGCAGGTGATTTGGAGAAAGAAGGGGTTGAGATGGGCCTTAAAGCCTGATTAAGATAAATGGCAACCCACTCCAGTATTCTTGCCTGGAAAATTCTATGGACAGAGGAGCCTGGAGGGCTATAGTACATGAGATCGAAAGAGGTGGCCACGACTGAGTGACTGAGCACAAGATCGAGCTCAGCTTGGAGGAGGAGGGCACATTCCTCTGTCTGGTAAACAGGTGAAGAAACAGATGAAACCTTATCTAGGGCTCAGAACTTAGCATGGTGTTCGGTGAAGGTCACTAGGGGAAATGGAGACAAACAGCAGTCTGTCCCGAGTACATGAGTACAAGCCTGGCTAGAGCAGAGGGTCTTATAGAGTAGTAAGAGAGAGATCTTTGGGCAGGTTGTGAAGTTCCTTGACAAGAAACTAAGGTATTTTAATTTTAACCTAGAAATAATGAGGAGCCACCGAAACTTGTTGAGCAGGAACTGGTGTGCACAGTCAGTGGAGGATCCCATGGAAAATTTCTTCATGTAACCATGGGAGAGGATCATTGCAATAGACAAGACTTCATCTAAAGTGGTTTATCTAGAGATGGAGACAGTCAACTTCAATGATGGATCAATGATGGACCAGCCCTGAAGAGCAAATGGCAGAGTTTAGGCTATAAGTGGATATACAAGTAGAAATGTCCAATAGCAGGTAGACTGTGGGTCTTAAACCCGGGAGAAAGGTGAAAAGCAGATAGAGAATAGACAGACAGTGCATGCTAAGTCACTTCAGTCGTGTCTGACTCTTTACGACCCCGTGGACGGTAGCCAGCCAAGCTCCTCAGTCCATGGGATTCTCCAGGCAAGAATACTGGAGTGTGTTGCCATGCCATCTTCCCAACCCAGGGATGGAACCCACGTGTCTTACATCTCCTGCATCAGCAGGCGGGTTCTTTACCATTAGCACCACTTGGGAAGCCCAAATAGATAGCAGATAGAAAGAAATATAAATTTTTAAAGTTTTCCACATTGATTAATAAATTTCAACAGCTAGTTTTATGTGTGTATAGATATGAATAGATTAGACAGATGGATGGATAGATGATAGATAAGTAGATCGACAGATAGATATGTTTGGTGTCTGTATTTTGTATTCTCTCCTTTCTCACTCTACTCATCTATCTCTCCTCTCTTGTCTATAGTCCAGAACCTTATCTCATTAAGTTAGGACACTGATTTTTCAAACAATGACAATATGCCACTCTAGCAACCAAAAAGATTCCAATGTAGCCTGGCTTCTGGTATACAGGAGAGGAGTACTGAAGATAGAAACACCTGGGGAAACTGATCTGCACCACTCGTTCATTTATTTATTCATCCCTCAGGATGTACTGAGTACTTCCCACATGCTGGCACGAGGCTCAGAGCTGGAGAGACGCAGTGAGCGGGACAGTCCTCATTTCATGTAACAAATGTTTGCCCAACACTTTCTACCTATAAAGCCCTGTGCAAAGAGCTATGTAAGTCGTGGTTCCTGACTTCAAAGGATCACAGCCTCACAAGAAAGAAAATAAACCCCTACTGGCAATATCAATATACATGAAGTCATCACCTTGCAGGGAGTACATTCACGACTCCAGTCTCAAATAAAGTGCTCCACTCCACACGCCCGGGGGGAAGCAAGGTCTGGGGAGGAAATGAAACCTTTATAACTGTCCGGAGCTTGTGGGATTAACAAGTGCTCTTGTAAAAGTAAATGCCAATGGCGGAACTGCCTATTGGCCAGCTGCCTCCTCAAAGGCATGTATGTTTATTTATTTATTTGTTTATTTATTTGTAGATTTATCACATTTGCAGCCTGTGCCATTTGGCCTCAGGGTCAAATAAATCTCTTTTAAAACTTTACCATCACTCTTCAGCATTATGTGCCCCTGTGTGCCCCTGACATTCCTTTCTAAAGGCTTTACAAGGACGGAATTAAATCCATTTTACAAATAAATACACTGGGAACAATAGAGTTTAAATGCACCATGGAAGGGAAAGATAAATTCCAGGAAAAACCTGGAGATAGGATGAAAGCATTCTGCAGTCCCTTTCAGAATCTTCAAAATTCCTTAAGAAAGAAAGGTAGAGGGTAGAATTCTGTCTCTCTTCTTCTTGGCACCCGTCCCTGTGTAGAAGGCATTTGCTCCATGAGGATTTGTCACAAGGTGCAGAGAGACAGCCAAGGAACATAACAAAGTGTGTAATGGAATGGACTAGAAATACATTTTTAAGAAAGCTGGCCACATCATTTGGAAATTCAGCCCATGCAGAATCTCTCATCGCCCAAGGCCTAGGGCTGTCTCTGGGAGACAGTTAAACATATAGAAAGGAGAGCTGATTCTTCAGGTCTCAGATTTAGGCTATTATTCAGCTAGCATCACTAAAACTGTGTTAAATTATCCTTTCATTCATTTGTCAAACATTTATCCAGCACTATGTACTCAGTGCAGGATTAGCTGCCAGGGAGTACAAAAAATAAGGCAAGGCCCCTGGGCTTTTATATATATAATATTATATATATGTTATATATTTTAAATGTATAGTTTTATTTATTTATTTTGGCTGTGCTGGGTCTCCATTGCTGTTTGGACTTTTCTCTAGTTGCGGCAAGTGGGGGCTACTCTTCTTTGTGTTGCACGGGCTTCTCATTGAGGTGGCTTCTCTTGTTGTGGAGCGTGGACTCTAGAGTGCGTGGGCTGAAGGACGTGCCATTACCAGGCTCTAGAGCACAGGTTCAACAGTTGTGGAGCATCGGCTTAGTTGCTCCATGGCATGTGGGATCTTCCCAGACCAGGGATCAAACCCGTGTCTCCTGCATCGGAAAGCGGATTCTTTACCAGTGAGCCACCAGCAAGGCCCTATTCATGCAAATTAAAAATTAGAGGACAATAAATCCTACAGAAGTTGCTATCACAGAAGGTGCTCAATTTTAGCAGATGACTGTTTCATTGTCACCTCGGTCTAGCAATTCCTCATTTTTTGTCCAATGCCTTCTGAAAATACTAAGATATATATTTATCCTATTATAAAACAACTTGCTTTTTCTTCTATTTCCCAAAGGCACTGACTTATTTTGGTTAAACTAGTTTACTTAGACATTGTGATATTTGATATTTAAGACATGCATTTTTTTTTTTGTTCTAGTTATTACGTTAAACCATGATCTTGGATTAATCAGTAGATTTCCAGGCCGAGCTACATTAAATAAGGGACCTTCTACTCTATAAATTTTACCACTTCAACAACTAATAAAGACCAGAAGCCATGCTTTAAATAGCTATGAGTCTCTACACTCTCCACCCCAAGAAAACACAGGTATGAAAGTAAGAGTTCAATAAATATTTAACGGTTTAGACAAGTACTTGCAAGATCCTGTCACCTTATAACCCACCTCTCCTCCCAAAACTCTATCAAAATGTGTCAACATTTCTATGCTTTTGACATCGTAAAGATAACTCTAGTTTATCAATAATCCATTCATTTATATTGTACCTTTATTTAAAAAAAAAAAAAAAGTTTTGACAAACACTGTGTGTTCTTGGACAAGTCAGTTTGCTTCTCTGAGCTTCAGTTTCCTCATGGGCACTGACCTCACAGGATGGTTTTGAGGCTTCAGTCAGATAATGGATCCCAAAGTGCCTTATAACCTGTCAAGGATGTGAGAGACCAGGAATCTAGCAAGGCTGATACAAGTTTTAAATAGAGTCAAAATTTAAACTTTCTAGTCAATGTTACTATTTTACTATTTTTCAAACCAAAAAGTACTAATATTATAATTGCATTGTTAATTTAATAAATATTAGCTCTATTCAGCTACAGTTTGTGTTAACTAAGTCTTGGAGAACTTGCCTAGAGACCCAATAAGATTGTTATTTCTAGGGAATTATACAATCTGTGGTCCAAACAACTGACTTAAAAATGAATTTCTGGAATATGATGCATTTACAAGCAGGGGTATGCAGCAAATAGGATAGTGAAGCTGATACATAAAAATACTTATGAGAATAATTCCAACACCAGAATGGTACATTCTGCCAAAGTCAAAAACCATATACCCCACGGACATACCAGTGATTTTAAGAATTTAGCAAGTTTAGGAATAACAAACTGCAGTTATTCTCTCTCTGATCTTCACAAAGTATTCTGTTAAACAGAACAGTAAATCCCTCATTGGTGGGGGTTGGGGAGGTAGGATCAACAGAGTAGCCACCAATGAAAGACCCAATGTCAACTCCAAGATTAACTATTTAGCTATGGAATAAGCTTGCTCCAAAAATGCCTGAAGTCCTCTGTACATGGGAAGACCTGGACAAGATTACTGAACTCTATAAAGCTCACAGAAGTGCTAATTTAACAGAACCAGCTTGTCTCCCCAAAGTGAACAGTTCTGCTCACTGCCTGCCCTAGTGACCTTCCAGTCTCAGACATCACCAGTCCATCACATGAACCGTTGGCCTCACGGCCCGGTAAATGCCCACAAATCCCTGGATACCCTACAGCCTTGTAAGACCTGGTTTTGGACATGCTATTCCTATCTGGCACATCTTCTCCATTCACTTGTTATGTAGCCTCCTATTTATCTATCAAAATCCAGGTTCGCCGCCTCTGTGAAGCCTTCCCTTTATCTTCCAGAAACAACTGCTTCTTCCTCAGTAGGCCATGTCAGAGCACTGACCACTTGTGTGCTGACTCTCTTCTGTGACATGTCTACAGATCCTAAGACTTGAGGAGTAGAAATCTTGCCTGATGACCCCTATAGCTTCAGCTCCATGCATGGGGTCATGCACACAGCAATAACAACAGCAACCATTTGATAGAGTGTCCCAGGCACACTTCTAAATGCTGTGTTTATGTGTGTGTTAGTTGCTCAGTTGTGTCTGACCCTTTGCAGTCCTGTGGACTGTAGCTTGCCAGGCTTCTCTGTCCATAGAATTTTCCAAGGAAAAATACTAGAGTGGGTTGTATTTTCTCCTCCAGAGGATCTTCCCAACTCAGGGATCAAATCTGAGTCTCCTGCATTATACACAGATTCTTTACCATCTGAGCCACCATGGAAGCCCTCTAAATGTTTTACTATATATTAACTAAATTAATACTCATAAGAGTCTTATGACTATGATGCTACTTTCATTATCCCCACTTTAGAGATGAGGAAACTGAGACTCATAAAGATTAAGTGACTTGCTCAAGGTTACACACCCATTAAAATGGCAGAGCTGAGATCTGAAAGCAAGAGAACAGACTTAAAGCAGACTAAAAGCTCTACACTTTTGTTCCTGATGCCATTCGCACTCCCAATAATTTTCTAGAGGAGAGAAGTAAAGGCTCAGAGGCCTGCCTGCCATTTGACCAGCACTGTCTTTCTTCAGGAGGAAGATGAGATCCAAAGGCAGCCCAGGCATTTCCTAGGGTGCAAGTCTGTCTTCAGAACTGCTTCTAACAGAAGGGGTAGGAAAATTCTCATTTTGTGGCTATTTATATTAATGCCTCCATCTCAAATGTAATGTAATTCAAAGCCATTTTATTAGTCCTCTTGGGACTCTTTAAAAATTTTTTTTCTCTGCTATATTACATTAGCCCCCCCCCCCCCCGCCATGATTGCCCTGTTTATAAAATAAGGTCAGGCTCTTTTGGGGTATTTCTTTGTCACTCCTACCTACACCAGGGCACAGGAAGGTCACTTTGTTGTCTTTAGTTTCCCTTCCAAACACACCAGGAAGAGCTCAGCACATCTTCTAAACACCAGATTCAAACTGATCCTCCATCTACTACAAGCTCTCAGTGGCTAGCTCTGTGTACTTTCAAATGTGTCATGAAAGCACTACCTAACACACCTCAGGATGACAGAAGTGACCTGTTTTAGAGGAAATTGCCTTTGCCCCTGACCAATGCCACCCCAGATATACGCACAAACTTTGAAAAACAGGGCTGTGCTCTAAAAGTTCTTCTCAGGACGCTATGGTACCCCATTTCTTAAACATGTGACTTAGAATAAAGTCACAAAGCTTCCTTCCCTTCCTCCAACTTGTTACAAGTCCTCAGGCTGCAGAGAACATCAAGGAGGGGCTTTTTGTGGTTGCAAATCAGTCTTTCCAGGGTTATATTCTCACGGACAGCTACAGTTTATGGACTGCTTGCTCTGTGTGCCTGGCAGTGTACTAAGCACTTATACCCAGGGAGTGAATGTTGACCACTGACTCCCTGTGTCGCATAGTAAAAACGTGGGTTCCAGAACCAGGCTCCATGAGCTTGAAGTGTGTCAACTGTGTGAACTCCACCTCTGCTAACTGTGTGACCTTGTCTAAGTTATTTAACTTCTCTACCTCACTTTTCTCTTCTAGACAATGGGGTTAATAGTAAAGATGTCTAACTCATACAGTTACTGTGAAAGTCACCATGTGTTAATATATGTAAAGTTTATAAACCAATGCTTGGCCCCTGATAAATCCTATAGAAGAGCTTTCAATCTGTATTGCTCCTCAACATTGATGTCTCCTCTCTCCCAAAGCCCATCTCCAACATTTACCCTGATTAGCCCAAGTTAATGTCCCTCAACATTTTTATTTTCATGAACCAAGTTCATGAAATAAGTTTCTTTTTATCACAACCAAGTACATTCACAAATACATGTAAAATTTAAACAAAAGTTTCGTGAAACATTATTTACCTGTACCATAGCAACATGCTCTGAGATTCTTGATTCACTAAGGTTCTATTTCGTTTCTTTCCTCTATGTTTTCAAGCTAGCAACAATTCACTAAATTTATTTCATAATTACCAATAGGTTGCTATGGATGGTCTGAAAATATATATACTGATCTCAAGTAACCATCATTTATTAAATCCTAACACCACCGCTATTAAGTAGGTACTACCATGAAGTCCATGACAGATAAGGAAACTTAGACACAGAGAGGTTGAGCTACTTGTAAAAGGTCACACAGCTTTTTAGAAGCTCATACAGGAACCCATGATAATTGTCCCTGACTCAGAAGCAGGCTCTGGCCTATGTTAGCCCAACTAAAGTGGAAGTGAATGAGGACATATGGACACTGACATGATGCTACAAACACAAGTGGAATAGGTCTGGGAAAGCTCCCACTGTGGACAGTAGAATAGAGAAGGGTTGAGCTGCTCCTCCCCAAGATGGTTCAACCCTGAAGACACTCCACTCTTAAGTGCCCTTTCACAAGCTAGCAAGTTTCCTGTTTGGCCAATTTGGTTTGGGTTTTCTGTTACTTGTACACAAAAGTATCTGCATATCCCGGCTGCTGCCCTTTTGTACCCCAATCACAATTAAGTGAGGGAAGCAATATAATCGCCGTTTGTAGACAAACAAGCTCAGAAAATTTGCCAGAGGAATCCTAGCCAGTAAAAGGTGAAGCCAAGATTCAGACTGAGGTCTCTCTGACTTCTTCTGTATACTGAAGAGCCCACAGTAGATGATGTCTTAAATGATAAAGGGCAAAGAGGAGGGGCCAGTATATGCTGTCCTGCTGTCCTCTAATGAAAAGCCATCACTAACACGACACCTCTTCCCCCCGCCAAGCACAGATGCTCTTACCCTCTTTTCACTTTATCTTAGTTATTTATGAGTCATCATGAGTTATTTACACTCGTCCTAGGTTCTCTGCTGGATTCTAAGCTCTTAGAGGATGGGGCCATGTGACATGGCTTTACAACTCTGTGTCTTGCACAGAAAGCACATAAGGAATACACAAGGCATTGATTGTCCTTGAATCACTTTTTGTCCCACTTAGAAGTTACCGGGTGGAGTTGGTGGCGGGGTGGGGGGCGGGGGCGGTGGCAGGAAATGCTGCAACATTTAGTGGCAAGTTTTATACAGACGTCACCCAGCATGGTTCTGTCTTAGGTGTGCGCTGTGTGCAGGCGCTCCTTTGTCTCCATCACACAGACAAACAGGCAAGAGCAGGACAGGTGGGATCACTTTAAAAACAGATAAAATATTGGCACTGCCCTTGATGCAGGGACCAGACCAGCTAAATCTGGCCCCTGTGAGTTTTTAGGTCTGATCTAATCCTCATTCTTTAAGCCAAATTCACATCCACTTTGGACTGTGTCCTGGCTCTGAGTTCATTTTAAATCCCAGGACCGAGGGCCTTGCCAATATTTTATGTGTTCCCCGGGTAACTCTTGGAGCACCACTACATTCAAGAAACAAACAGGATTAACCATGGCGTTCACCACTTACACTCCTCCAGTGGTTTCCTTGCCTACCGGATGCAGCCTGAACTCTTTGAAGACATTTGAGGTGCTACCCAATATGACCCACCTCATTCTCAGTCTTGACTTAGATGTTTCTCCACCCTTAGCCAACTGACCTCATCACAGTTGTCCCCGGCATGCCTCACACTCTCCTGCTCCCATGTCCTGGCCCCAGCCCTGGTCCCATCCTTGCTGCCGACTGCGCTTGCATACATTTGAGCCACACGTCCTCTCTGGAAGGCCCAGCTTCTAAATGTACTCTCTCCCCTTTCTGAACCCTCATAACCTTTTGCTTATATCTCTCTTAGAGCAGCTATTAAACTCACTCGGGGAACTGGCTTCTAGCAACCAATTAAAATGTAATATTTATTACAATTGCTGCTAACATTTACTGAGGTCTCCAATTGTCAGACATTGTGTTAAGGGCTTTATATTCATTTACTCCTCAAGGAAATGGCAACCCACTCCAGTGTTCTTGCCTGGGAAATTCCATGGGGGGATACAGTCCACTGGGTCACAAAGGAGCTAGACACGACTCAACACAACATATCCTATGAAGGAAGTAGAAGTGCAGATAACAGAGATAATAGCTACCTACCTTATTATCATGTTATTGTGAGCACTGGGTAAGGAATACACGAAAAGCTCTAACAACTGAGCTCACTGGGAGCTGAGCACGTGGTAAGTTCTCAATACACGTCTGTCATCACCACATCATCACCATTATCATCATCTTCATCAACCCATTTTACAGATGAGGAAACAGAGTCTTAAAGTAATTTGTGCATAGTAAACTAGTAACACGTGGAACTTGTGTACTAAATTCATCACTGTACAGCGCTTTAAAACAAATCCTTTTAAGGTTGACATTAGATAAACACATCTTTAAACCTGGTCAGAGTTTAGCAGAGTCCTAACCCAGAGACTGGCAATAAGTATACAATGAAAATGAATGATTCCATCTGAAACCATCAAGAGTTTCATGATCCTGCAGGTGGTTTCCACTGGCGGCCATTGAAGTTTTATTTTCCTGGATGAAATACTACTTGCATTTCCCGTATAAGCTTTTCTGAATGTAGGCTTGTTTCCTATTCTTATCCTGTCCAAGGAAGCACTTTCCTTAAGCTATTAAAAATGCCCTCTTACAATGCATCATGTAAACAAAGCCAACGCTTTTTCCACAATTTTGATGTGAGCAGAGCGTGTCGCTAATGAACCAAACAGTGAAGTCACGCTGCCCAGGCTCACTCCACGTGAAAGGAAGGGATGTTAACCACATTATCCATGCCCATGCTTCTCTCCCATCACCCTCCTTTTGTAGTTTTGGTCCAAGCAGCTCAAGTTTGTTTATGTTGCCATAAATTAAAGGACACGCTTTTTACATGTTCTGAATCCATTTCACTCAGGATGATGGAGTAAGGGAAAAGTGGTTTCCCATAACCCTCTCAAATGTCGCGGGTGAAATGCATTCAGACAGGAGGGCATGCTTCCCAGTCCGAAGGGGCGCATGGCCACCAGAAACAGCACCATCACCTCAAGCTGCTGACTGCTAGCTGCCCGCTGCGCCAGAGCTGGAGGGGGATCATTTTCACCAGCGCATGAGCTGAAGCCTCTCACTCCAGGTTAACTGTGGGCCTCTCAGCTAACCATGAAAATCGCTCACATATGTTTCCTGGACTCTTCCACAGGGTCTGATTTGACCACAGTATTTCTAATTTGTTTCACCAACACTTGCAAAGTGACCTATGACTTCATCCAAAGTCCCAGATCGTCCCCGTGCGTGGAGCCCCCACACAGACAGTCCAAGTCAATGAGGACTGCTGAACCTTGAACATCCAGGCTCCTACCCATCCTGACTTAGGCCCTGCTGTATGGCCAGATACAGGCCAGATACAGGGCTCTCAGCCACACTAGGCAAACTGCAAAGACTGAGCAAACTGTCAGGGGAATGGGCCAAAGGTTAGTGTCTGAGAACGTAAAAGAAAAAAAAGAAGAAAAAAAAACCCACCCAATTTACAGAAGCACATATTTGGTTCAATATAGTATTTACAAAAGTCACAGGCATACAATACACTCATTCACTCCTAGCTAATGAAAAGGAAAATATTGTACGTTTTCATGTCTCATTTCACTTGATATCTCACCATCTTCGCAACAACGTGATGGCCTTGGTGTTATTTTCTCTTCTTCATAGCGAAGAATCCTGAGCCTCAGAAAGTTTGAATTATGTGACTAACGTTATTCACCAATTAATGGCAAAGTTAGGACTCCAATGACACTGATGTGATTGGACCAGAGCCTGTGTTATCTGGGAGGGGAAGAGAGTGGTTTTGGCAGTAGCCCTCAATGCTGATCACCTGAGAATCACCTGGAGATCCTTGTAAAATAACTCTGTCCTGGCCCACTGCAGGCCAACTGCATCAGGATGACTGGGGGAAAGGACTCAGATGTGGGAGTTGTACTAGTGAGGGTTCTTCAGAGAAGTTGAGCCATCAGGATGTGTACATATAAAGAGAAAAAATTAAGTTTAAGGAACTAGTTCATGTCATTATGGAGACTGGCAATTGCAATATCTACAGTCATCAGATGGGAGACCCAGGAAGAGCCAGTGTTGCATTTGATGTTCAAAGGCCATCTGCTGGCAGAATTTCCTTGCTAGTGGGAAGGTCAGTCCTGTGTTCTCTTGGGGCCTTTAGCTGATTTGATGAGGTCCACACACATTATGGAGGGCAATCTGCTTTACTGTCAAAATCTACCGATTTAAATATCAAACTCATCCAGAAAGGCCTTCACGGAAACATTCAGAATAATATTTAACCAAATGGCTGGGCATAATGGCCCAGTCAAGCTGACACATAAAATTAACCATCACAGATCATTTTAAAGCCACACAGTTAATTCCACTGTGTAGCCAGGGTGGAGAACCACTAGTCTGTTATTTCACATACTCACAACTGCATACAACTGCCTCAAAACCAAAAACTGCCTATTAACAAATTGTCCAGGATACAGACAGATAAGGTGCTTGTCTAAACCAAGTACTGCTTCTTTCAGGAAAAGAAAGTTTCTGCAGGTACAGAAATAGGTGGAGCTGAAAGGTGCATTTATCGATTTTACAGAATGTATGTAAGGCAATCACATTCTGCATAAATCTTTCTGACTGCAGGTTCCAAATCATTTCCAGTGAATAGCCAATGTTTTTTCTATTTATTCTATTCATTTTCTTCCCAAGCCCTCTCAAATTAGAATTCTCTTAGAGAGAAGGTTTAATTTTTAAAACTTGGGAAAATCCAGAATGAAATGGTTCATTTGCACATGACCTATGGTTTGACATGAGATACTGGAGGCTTGTGTTGAGAGCCAATAAATCTCACCAAGATGGCAGGAAAATTTGTAGCCGAGCTGGGCAGAGCATTTTCTATAGCAGGTAATTCAGGAAAGCTGATAGTACTAGCTGATAATATATTTGCAAAATTTCTCTGCTTGTTGGCTGAGAAAATTTGAAAACACAAAGAAATCTGAAGCTGAGGCAGCAAGAGGCAGTATGCCTGTGTTGTTTGGTTTAGTTTTAAGCATCAAAACTTTGGTGTTTTTGTGGTGTGTTGACTTGAAAACATTTAGATGCATTTTATACATGTTTATAATGAACAAACTCAGAATTAGAGGAGTGTTTATCTTTGTAGTTCAGGCAAAAAAAAATCATTGGCTGGAGGATGGAACTTAGGGACAGGACCCCTGGGAAGTACAGAAATGCCTCCCAGGAATCTGAGCCTTCCTTCTTGGGGCCACACCCCTCCCAACCGGCCCCCAGGAAAGCCAGTGCTGCCACTAAGTCCAGGCTCAGGGACAACAGCTGAGTGGGCAGAGGTGGTCTTTGACCCCTCCCCTCCCTGCAGATTTCCCTCTCTTCTCCTCCCTTCTTATGGCTCAGTCATCTTTTTCTTCACTTTAGCTTTTAACAAAGGTAGTAGCTAATAATAATTTATATCCTGGCCTCAACATCCCAAGGGGACATTTATGAGGGGATTTTTTCCCCTGTGGGAAAATGACAGACCATAGGAATAATACAAGTGAGTTCGGAGGAGAGATTTGGGAAGGAGATGTATTAAAAGGCTGCCAATAAGTCACACCAGATAAATGACTCTCATGCCTTTCAGGGGTAACTTGAGATGATTTTCCCACCTGTTCTGGCTGAATTGTGTGGCCCCCCACACCCCCCCAAAAAAAAAGATACGTTGAAATCCTAACCCTCAGTATGTCAGAATGTGACCTTATTTGGAAACAAGGTCTTTAGGGATGTAATAAAGTTGAAATGAAGCCATTAGGGTGGGGCCCTAATCCAATACGACTGGTGCCCTTATAAAAAGGGCAAATTGAGACATAGATAGAGACACACACAGAAGGAAGATGATGTGAAGACACCAGGAGAACACCATGTTAGGACAAGGCGGTGAAGTGGGGCAGCTACAAGCGCAGGAATGCCTAAGGCTACCTACCAGAAGCCCAGAGAGAGGCAGGGAACACCTCCCTTGCACCTTCAGAGGGAGCACGGCCATGCCAACACCTTGATTTCAGACTTACAAAACTGGCAGAAAACAAATTTCTATTGTTCCAAGCCACTAACTTATGGCACTTTGTTACAGCAATGCTAGAAAACTAATAAATCACCTTTTTTAACCTGTTAGCCTAAAGGCTCTTGTATCAGTTTTCTCATGGCCGATAAAGCTGGTTCTCTCCCAGCAACATCTGGTCCCCTCTGAGTAACAGGAGCTTGGGGCCACCCCCAGGCAGTCATTTCTACTGAGTTCTCGATTCCTCTCCAGAGCTCGCCCCAGAAGCAAGGTCCCCCTGCTCCCAGGTCATCCTAACCTGGTCTGGACTTCCTGTTGTCCCCCAAAGAGCAAGGAGGACAATAGATACCACCTGTATTAGGAAGCAGAAAGTTATGTGGGTTGGGAACTCTTTGGGAGGTGGGGCTGAGCTGAAGACAGGGAAGGATTCCAAGGAGAACAAGCAAGGAGAAAGGCATTGCAAGGGGGAAGACACGGACAGAGGGTAATAATGAGCAGAGTGTGTGGCATGGGAACTAGGAAATCGAGTGCTTCAAGATGAGGGTAGGCGGCGGGGGGACCGAACCTTTGGTGCTGGAGAAGCTAAGACCTACACCCTTTATTTGATAGACCTGGGCTTCTCAGCTTTGCACCCCAGGAAACAACTTTTGGCAAAGCCTGGACACATTTTTGATGGTCATGGTGAGAGTGGCTGCTAGTGGGTAGAGGCCACAGATGCTGTTAAACATCCTCCAATGCCCAGGATAGCATCCCACAACAAAGGATTATCCTTGTATCAGAATAAGAGGTTGAGAAACCTTGCAGGAGACACTGGAGATTTTTGAGCAGGGATGCGACAAATTAATGTTGGTGCAGATGCCTTCATATACCTGAGAGGAAGTCAGCCAGCACAAGGAACTCTCACTCTGTGCAAGAGAGAGAGTCCTAAAAAAACTTTGCAACAATCAATGTTTCAGAAATTAAATCCTATTTTAAATGTACTGAAGCAACTTAGTAAATTATATCCAGAGATGAATACTCTTCTAAAGTGAAGAATGTCTTTCCTAATGCAAGTATCATTCCTACCCAGCATCCATTCTGATATATACAAATAGTTGTGCTTTCAAGTTTCTTAATCTGATTTTCTCTTCAGATACAGGAGGGCAATGCAGGCTCCCCATCCCAAGAAATGGAAGATGAGAAGCTAAAGATGAGAAGCCAGGTCCCTGACTCTTGCCCACTGTCTGACCCCAAAGCAACTCCATATTAGATCACTGATTGGTTCCAGGTCCCCAGTTTCTTTCTTTCCATGATTCATCAACTCTTAAATGCAACTATTTCTTCACCCTGTCATTGTAGGACACTTAATCCAAAATTTTATTAAAATCAAGAGATATTTTCCTTGCTCTTGTGTTGGAAGCAGAATATGATTCCTTTGAAAACTTCAGCAGTTCATTTTTGTTTCTTGGTGACTGCTTTCAAGTCTTCAAACAATGAAATAAAGGATTTTATTTTCCTCTGGATAAATGCTTGTTTTTACCCAGTCTTGATTTTCTTTCCTTTCCTTTAAAACCTCTTAATACATCGAAGTACGCTAAATATTTATGAATGTAATTTATGAGCCTTGGATGTTTACTTCTTGCCAAAACTAAAAAGTATGCCTGTGTGTGGCCTAAAAAATCCCAACTATGATAAAACCAAAACAGAGAAATGAGCAACTACTTCATATTTTTAAGAGAAGGGGGAAAAGAAAGTCAAACTTCAAAAAATCCTGATGTTCCTCATTCAGCATATTCAGACAGCAAATAAACAGGTAAATAAATGATCTTCTCTAAAGGCATACTCCTGTTTGTCCTTCCTCAGATGGTTGGTTATTGGTGGGCATCTATTAACAGCATCAGGATAAAAAATAGTCCAGGCATCCAAAGTTTGGAGAATGGTTGCTTGCTCAGCAGATAGTGCTAAAGGTGCCCACCAGTTCCCCAAAGGCCTCCTCAGCTGCCTGCCTTGAACTCTTAATTGCCCTGGGAGGGAAGTCAGCAAATCTCTGATGGATTCCCGATCCTGCTGCCAGCCTCCCTGCCTTGCACACACTGCTTTGGAGACTCAAAACCCAACATCTGGAATTTGGCTTTTCACTGTCACAGGATATCTCAAATGTTGGCTGTTCTTTCTAGAGTTACATAATTTTTCCCAAGGAGTTTTTTTTTTTTAATCGCTTCAACAGAGGAATTAGAAAGATTTCAAAGGAAATGCCTGTGATATTAAAAAGTAATATCTGTGATAATGAAAAGGCAGTGGCACTGGGCGTCCATAGATTCTGAGTGTTAACTAAGAACTTGAGGGAACAGGTCCTGGGGGAACTGACCAGAAACGAGCAAAAATAAAGAATGTGAGGGAAAGAGGCAAATGCCTCGTGGTGTGTGAGCATTGGAGTGATGATTTGAACACCTCCAGGAAGAATTAGAGAATTGGTGGCTTGAGGTGCATCTAGTTAACTCGGAACATCTCGCCTAGATAATTTCCCCAACCTTTTATCAATTGTTGGCTTAAAGTGTTTAAGTCTTGCTTTGACACCTTGGTCCTACCATAGAAGGGCCGCCTTGGAAGCATACACCATGCCTTCAAGGAAGAATCCAAGGGAACCCAAGGGCTTGTCTTCAGTGACCATACCCCATGCTGGCAACCCTCTGGGCAGACTCTAGCTCTTTACCCAAGGTTCTACCAGCCCTGTTGAGTGGAAGTGAGCTTTGAAAACCATCGCTTGTCCTCTTGAAAGAGGCAATTGACCTAATGGCTGATTACTTTCTTGAAATGACCCACTGAACTGGATTCCCATTCTCCCTGTTCAAGGAGAACAGGGATAAATACAATCCAAGAATTGTCATACAGGAGTTTCACTCTCCCTCCTGCCAAAATCTTTACCACCAGTCTTAAGAGTCTGAGTACAGAAGATTCCAGGAAAAGTAGGCGATCCTTAAATTCTCAAATATTTTAATCTCAAGAGAAATGTAGGTCCTCTGCCCAACCCAAGAATCAGACCTGAGAACTGCTGTGTACACATGTATGCGTGTGTGGCATTGCGTAGGTGAGGTGCTACTGTCTCACTGGGGTGGACAACCCCCAAGGATTTCACCCTCTTCAAGGGGACCAGTGCAGGGAAGCACATTAGGCTGAATTTCTCTGGAATGGCAAAACCTCTTTCCATCCCAGGTGCTTAAAAATAAAATAAGATGTCTAAAGTTGTCATGAAATTATCAAATTTAAAATTTAATATTATATGCCTAGTACTTGGAATTCTATAGTTAACAGATATAATCCCTACCCTTAAGAAGTCAGAACAGACTTGTGGTTGCCAAGGCAGAAAGGAGGTGGGGAAGGGAAAGATTGGGAGCTGGGATTAGCAGTGCAAATGATTATATACAAAAGGAATAAGCAACAAGGTCCTACTGCATAGCACAGGGAACTATATTCAATATTCTATGATAAACCATAATGGAGAAGAAGATGAAAAAGAATATATGTATGTATAACTGGATCACTTTGCCATATAGGAGAAATTAATGCAACACTGTACATCAACTACACTTCAATACACTTTTTAAGGAATCTATGATGGAATGGGTGATCCAGATGAAGAAATAGGCAATTACACTTCAGAGTAATTAGTGTTGCAATGGGAAGTTTCAGACTCTCTGGGTGAAATGAGAGTTACCTAGCTCAGTTTGGGAAGGTCAAGCAAGGCATAATAGAAGAAATGACATCTGAGCTGAGATGAGATGACAAGGTAAGAGATAATGAAGAGAAGGGATAGAACATCAAAGGAGAGCTCACATCATTTGCAAAGCCCTAGAAATATAAGTCTGTGGCATTTGGCTGAAATGTGAGTGATGAGAAACAGAAACAGGATTCTATAAACCAGGGCTCACCAAACTTTTCTATAAAGGACAGATAGTAAATATTTTAGGCTTTGTGGTCCATACAATCTTTGTCAAGGCTGTTAAATTCTTCCACTGCATCCAGGAAAATACCTGCAGACAATATATAAATGAATGTGTTGTAATAAAACTCTGTTTATGGGGCTTCCCTGGTGGTCCAGTGGTTAAGAATCCACCTGCCAATGCAGGGCACGTGAGTTCGATCCCTGGTCTGGGAAGATCCCACATCTAAGCTCATATGCCACAATTATTGAGCCCATGCTCTAGAGTCTGAGAGCCACAATTACTGAAGCCCAAATGCCCTAGAGCCAGTGTTCCACAAGAGAAGCCACCACGGTGAGAAGCCCGTGCACCACGATGAAGTCCCTGCTTGCCACAACTAGAGAAAACCTGCAGCAATGAAGACCCAGCACAGCCAAAAATAAATAAATGAAAATGTTTTTTAAAAACCCAACTCGATGTACAAGAACAGATAGACAGGTGGCAGGTCAGATACGGCTCCCAGCCTTGCTTTCCTGGTACCTGAACCCTCACTGTTCTAAGTATGGCTCCCAGATCAGTAGTCCCTGCATCACTGGGGAGTTTGTTAGAAATGCAGAATTTTGGGACCTATCTATGAGGTATTATACCTAGAGTCCACATCCGATGCTCAAGGGCTCCCCGGGTGGTTTGCAGGCACATGGAAGTCGGGGAAGAACTGCTGGAAGTCTTATGAAGACCTTTGGATTCCATCTTTAGGCCACTTACATGTGCATAATTGGCAGATTCCTTTGGCTGTAGAACTGCAAGTATCAAAGAGTGAATCTCCTTAAATTTTGCCCCCTAAGTTCCTCATCTGCCTCCCTGTAGTCCTGATCCCAGTGAGGAAAATGGACAACAGAGGTAAGACTGTGAGCCAATCTCTCTCTTCTCCCAGCCTAGGCTAACCCACTTCTACCCTACCTCCCAACCCAACAAAGGCTGGTCTTCAAAAACTATAGGGAGTTTACTTCCGTTAAACTTCCTAAGGTAACCCCTTGGGTGTACTTTCAAGTCTCAGATGAAGCCATGTTTCTAGGGATCGTTTCTCCAGACCAGAGCTGGGCATCATGTTCCTCTGTTTCTATACAGATTCTGTAACACCCCAGGGGTTCAGCCTTCTGTGCCCACTCCACCTCTCAAGGCATTTCTGGCCACATGGGTTTGATGTCAGCTTGCAGACCAGCACACAGGCAGCAGCTCTGAGTGAGAGTGGAATAAGGCCCCTTAATTAGGAAAGAGAAAGACTCTCGACCAGCTATCATACTCTGAAGGAAGGCATCAATCAAAGAGTGCATCTCCCTTCCCTCCTTTTATTTATACTTTAGAAAATCCAATTAAAGCAAAGCCTGGCACCTCCTAATTTTTCAGCCATTTAACACATACAACAGAGTTTCTGGTCATGAATTTAAACACACACACACACACTCTTGCATGTACACAAAAAGAACACGCACACATCCAGTTTCTTCCTTATCAGCTTCAAGGACTTTGGGATGTGGGCTGTGCCTGTCGACCTTGTATCCAAAAGGATGCCAAAAAGTCAGTAAGGCACTGTCCTTCAGCAAGCTTTGCGATTTCTCTCATCTTTTCCCCTGCCTCTGATTATATTTCATCCACATGCCTCTCCTGCTCGTTATGGCTTGTCCTTGGGGATGGTTCACTCAGATTATGCTGATGTGAGCAAACCCGGTGAATAATTTTGCCTTGCAGTTTCACTGGTTTAAGGTTAGACTGATGCTTTATAGTCGAACCTTCACTATCTTAGCAGAGCCTTGATAATGTATGGCCTCAGGAAGGACACCTGTGAAAATTTTGCAGTGACCACCTTGGGTGAAATGGAGCCTGGGCATTTCCTGGTTTCATACTCTCTAAGCTCCTCATGTCCATAAATGCATCTCGAGAGGTCAACTGCAAGGCCCTTGTGTAAGGTGATGGGCAGTACATCCATGTGTGCACCGGGATCCCTGAGGGTATCACAATCTAAAATCCAATGAACGTTTTGTCGGCCCTCTGTGTACTGGAGACATAATAAAGTTCAACATTTTTTAAATGGAATCTTTTTTAATGAAATTATGTCTAAGTGTATAGTGGTTGGAAACTTGGATTCTGGAGTCAGTCAACCTCAGCAGGAATCTAGTTCTACTTAGTAGCTGTGTGAACTTGAATGCATTTCCTAACCTCTGTAACTCCATTTCCTCATATTTTAAAGTGAGGAAAATGATAATACCTAGGTCACAGAGCTGCCATGTGCAAACGCTATAGGAGAGGTCACATGACAGGGTTAGGCGTATCCTGGTATGGGGTCACACACAGAGACAGCAGCCATCATGCCTATTGTTTATCGTTATTAAGGGTTTCCCTTGTTTTTGCTAATCCATGAGTGTTTCCTCCCTGACAGCTCAACTTAACTCACCTCGTCACAAGGCTTCCCTAGCTAAACCCAGACAGCCCCAGGCATGACTTCAGTCCCTGTTTCCCAGCAAGTATGAATAAGGCTTCCAGGGGGCTTTGATTTTACTGTTTTTTGTTTCCCATTTGCATGTTTTATCTCCTCAAATAGAATTATAAATTCCTCTCAAGAAAGAACCAGGTCTTCCTATGTTGCCGACAACCCAGCCAACCTTAAGACACCTACCATAACACTAACTACACAGAGACATTTTAGTCTTTGATGAATCAACTTTATTTCAGAATAAAGAGTGTCATGTGTGTTACAAGTAACATGAACTTCACTGAGTGGTCATCTGTGGCACTGTGACACAAACAGTTGAAATTTCCTTTTGTCATTAGATACTCAGGGTGTAAGCTCTGCAGCCAGACTGTCCAGGTTTGATCTGAGTTCTTCTAATTACTAGCTATGTGGTTGGAGAAAGTTACTTACCTTTCCCAGCCTCAGGTTATGCCTCTGTAAAATGGAGATAGTAAGAGTTCCTATCTCATATGCTTTGGTGAAGATTAAATGGGTAAGGTATGTTATGTGCTTAGACTAGTGTTTGACACATAATACTTGCTTAAGAACATTTTTATTTATTATTGTCTGTAACTGTATTATCTTGGTATGAAATTAATTAGAATAAAGACATTTTCAGAGAAGAGTGTTCACTCTAACTGAAAAAAATCGATAAAAACATTGACTGTGCTAGCATAGCCAATAATCATTTATCAAATAAATTATGTAAATGATACACTTGCTTTTTTCCTAAACAGTATCCTTTTTTGATATCAACTCTTGACTTTTCTAGAGAAGCACCCCTTTCCTTCCTCATGGTCATGGTAAGACTGCCTACCTCAGCAACCACCTCAACCCTGTGCTGTGTTCTCACCATATGTGTGAGTACATGACCAAAGTGACTCAATCAGAGCCTTCTCTGAGATGTGATTTATGGATCTTGGGAAAGAAAAGTTCCTCTTCCCTGGGGATTGAGAGCTGTAAGGATAACACAAGCTAGAGATGCAAGGTGGCTATTTTGTTTTTGTTTTTTTTTTGTTTTTTTTACTGATTTCCTTTAGGATTGACTGGTGTGATCTCCTTGCAGTCAAAGAACTCTCAATAGTCTTCTCCAGAACCACACTTTGAAAGCATCTGTTCTTTGGCACTCAGACTTCTTCATGGTCCAACTCACATCCTTCCATGACTACTTCCATGACTTCCAAAACGATAGCTTTGACTATACAGACCTTTGCTGACAAAGTGATGTCTCTGCTTTCTAATATTCTGTCTAGGTTTGCCATAGTTTTCTTTCCAAGGAGTATCTTTTAATTTCATTGCTGGAGTCACCGTCCTTAGGAAGATCAAAATGTGTAAATACATTTATCTTTCTAATCTGGAAGGCTTTTATGTTCTCTTCTTGCCTAATGGCTAGAACCTCCTGAAAATTGGAAGACACTACAAATTGAAGTCCATGCAGACCTGAGTGATGGCAAGAGAAAGAGAAAAATCTAACAATATTTTATAAGGTCCAGCATCATAACTTTGTGGAGACATCTCAACTTCTGTGAGCCAGTAAAATTCCTCTTTGCCTAAAAATTCCTCTTTGCTAGTTTGTGGTATCTTTCCATCCCTTGCGACTAGAGAAGCCCAGATTGAAACACTTCTAACTGTGTCAGTCATGTGTCTGTTAAAGCAAATCCACCAAGAGAGGAGAGTTTACTTTCAATTAGCATTATATGAAACTAAGAAAAGGGTTTTTTTAGAAAATTCTATAATTTGTATTTTTAATTTGGAAGGAAATTTTACTAAAAGGAATTGTTTTTACTGTTTTGAATTTTAATTTTCAGATCAGATCAGTCACTCAGTTGTGTCCAATTCTCCGAGATCCCGTGGAATCGCAGCACACCAGGCCTCCCTGTCCATCACCAACTCCCAGAGTTCACTCAGACTCATGTCCATCAAGTCAGTGATGCTATCCAGCCATCTCATCCTCTGTCGTCCCCTTCTCCTCTTGCCCCCAATCCCTCCCAGCATCAGAGTCTTTCCCAATGAGTCAACTCTTCACATGAGGTGGCCAAAGTACTGGAGTTTCAGCTTTAGCATCATTCCTTCCAAAGAAATCCCAGGGCTGATCTCCTTCAGAATGGACTGGTTGGATCTCCTTGCGGTCCAAGGGACTCTCAAGAGTCTTCTCCAACACCACAGTTCAAAAGCATCAATTCTTCGTCGCTCAGCCTTCTTCACAGTCCAACTCTCACATCCATACATGACCAATGGAAAAACCATAGCCTTGACTAGACGAACCTTTGTTGGCAAAGTAATGTCTCTGCTTTTTAATATGCTATCTAGGTTGCTCATAACTTTCCTTCCAAGGAGTAAGCGTCTTTTAATTTCATGGCTGTAGTCACCATCTGCAGTGATTTTGGAGCCCAGAAAAATAGTCTAACACTGTTTCCACAGTTTCCCCATCTATTTCCCATGAAGTGATGGGACCGGATGCCATGATCTTCGATTTCTGAATGTTGAGCTTTAAGCCAACTTTTTCACTCTCCACTTTCACTTTCATCAAGAGGCTTTTGAGTTCCTCTTCACTTTCTGCCATAAGGGTGGTGTCATCTGCATATCTGAGGTTATTGATATTTCTCCCGGCAATCTTGATTCCAGCTTGTGTTTCTTCCAGTCAAGCGTTTCTCATGATGTACTCTTCATATAAGTTAAATAAACAGGGTAACAATGTACAGCCTTGACGTACTCCTTTTCCTATTAGGAACCAGTCTGTTGTTCCATGTCCAGTTCTAACTGTTGCTTCCTGACCTGCATACAAATTTCTCAAGAGGCAGATCAGGTGGTCTGGTATTCCCATCTCTTTCAGAATTTTCCACAGTTTATTGTGATCCACACAGTCAAAGGCTTTGGCATAATCAATAAAGCAGATATAGATGTTTTTCTGGAACTCTCTTGCTTTTTCCATGATCCAGCGGATGTTGGCAAGTTGATCTCTGATTCCTCTGCCTTTTCTAAAACCAGCTTGAACATCAGGAAGTTCACAGTTCACATATTGCTGAAGCCTGGCTTGGAGAATTTTGAGCATTACTTTACTAGCATGTGAGATGAGTGCAATTGTGCAGTAGTTTGAGCATTCTTTGGCATTGCCTTTCTTTAAGATTGGAATGAAAACTGAGCTTTTCCAGTCCCGTGGCCACTGCTGAGTTTTCCAAATTTGCTGGCATATTGAGTGCAGCACTTTCACAGCATCATCCTTCAGGATTTGGAATAGCTCAACTGGAATTCTATCACCTCCACTAGCTTTGTTTAGTTATAAGTAGCAGTTTAAGTACAAAGGCTAGATAATTTTTAGATAAACACAGTAGTGAATATGCCAAATGGAAGTCAATTTATTGTCCATTTATCAATAAAATGTAAAATATTATATTTGGACATATGTACACAAATACCTGGGCTGCCCTTGTGGCTCAGTGGTGAAGAACCTGCCTCCCAATGCAGGAAACAAGAGACCCAGGTTCGATCCCTGGGTCAGGCAGATCCCCTGGAGGAGGGCTTGCCAACTCACTCCAGTATTCCTGCCTGGAGAATCCCATGGACAGAGGATCCTGGCAGGCTACAGTCCATGGGGTCGCAAAGAGTCAGACATGACTGAAGCAACTTTTCACACATGCACACACATACATATACAAATACAGTGTGTATATATGTATAACTGAGAAAGATCGTGTGAATTTACTGTGTCCCTTCTATGTGCCAGGTGTTTCAGTGTGTTCTGTTTGTATGTTATTGCATTGAGTCTTCACACCAACTTCCCTTCCAGATAAGCATGGTTATCCCTGCACTGCCTGAAAACAGACCCAAAGAGGTTATGTAATATTCCCAAGGTCACACAGCTGCCAGTGGCAGAGGCTGGATTAAAATCTGAGCTCTCTCGTTTCAACAGCTGCCATGTCTTTCTGTTACACCATACTGGCTCCCTTAGAAACAACTGGCACTGCCACCCATTCTCCCAGCGTCAGGAATGGATCCAAGAGTGACTGAATAAGTGCATTCCAGGTACATTTGTAGGCAACAAGTATCTCCAACACTGTGCTCACATCCACAGAGTGAAAACACAAAGTCCCACATCACCAAATCAGAAGAGGCAGCTGCTTAGAAGGTCAGCATCTGCAAAGGGACCCCGGTTGGAAGACCGTCACATCTCACCTACAGGATCCTCTCTGCCTCTAGGTGACTTACAGACTTGCTATAAAATAAATGGGGATGCCTGGAATAAAGTAACTGTTCTACTAGATCTGAACATAAATAACTCAGATCTAAGCGTGTTATTTAGAAATATTAAGGTAAAATATTCTTTTAATGATAAGATAATTGATAATTTGGAACATGGATATATGATGATACTAAGGAGGCCATGGTATGTGGTTATGTTAAAAACAAGATTCCTTATATACTTGGAGAGTCACACTAAATTATTTACAGGTTAAGTGTTTCAGGGACTTGAATTTGCTTTGAAATAATCTGAGAAGGGGAACTTCCCAGGTCGGTCAGTGGATAAATAATCTGACTGGAATGCGGGAGATGCAGGAGATGAGGGTTCGATCCCTGGGTCAGGAACATCCCCTGGAGGAGGACATGGCAACCCACTCCAGTATTCTTGCCTGGAGAATCCCACGGACAGAGGAGTCGGGCAGGCTACAGTCCATGGGGTCGCAAAGAGTCAGACATGACTGAAGCAATTTAGTATACACACAATCTGAGAGTGGTGAGAGAGAAATGAAATAAGACTGGCTGGGCAAGGATTGTGATTGAAGGCAGGTGACAGAGTATGGGGTTTCTCACGCTATTCTCCAAACTTTTGTGTAGGTTTGAAAGCATCCTTCATAAAAGAAAAAGAGAACTATGAACATAGGAATCTGTAGCTTTTAAAAATGGAGAGAGTTTGCCTTTGGGGTACTGGGAGAGGTGAGACTAAGAGCTGCTATTTTCACGAAAGCTCTGTAGTATTACTGCTTTTTCCCATTATGTAAATATATTCCTTTGAGGAAAAATTAAAATTAAATTTTAAAAGAAGTCAGAAAAGAAAGAGCCTATGGGTCAACCAGTCCTTCTCAGCTCCATGGCAGACTTTACTAATCAACTTCAGTGTGATCTCCCACTGATCCAGAAGGAGCCTCTGGATCCTCAAGACAGACTGCCGGAGAGGAAGCCCATCCTGGGAGAAAATCTCTGACTTGTTCTCACAGTTTAGATAGGCTCTGCCCAGATGCAGGTCTTCCATTATTCCAGGTCAACCTGCATACCCTCCCAGAACCTCCCACGGGGCCCTGGGAGTTAGGTCATCTCTCCTGACCCGCCCTCTGTCAGCCCGGCTGATGCTTCCCCTTCTGGTGGATTCCCTGCTGAGCCCAGACTACCAACCTTCCTTCAGTGACTGGCAGTAACATTTTCCTATGATGTGCTTTAATGCAAATCTCAGAAAGTGATGAGTACTAACAGTTCCCAGTCCTGTGCAAAATGAACATGTCAGCATTATATTTGGGTCAGCCTCGGATGTGTGACGGGCTTTCCCACGTTTGGACAGAAGTTGAAATGCCTGTCATGTCTTTCCTGACTGGTTTGCAATTCTCCTGGGATGCGTAACTGCGTCAGAATACAGCTATGAACTGGTTCTCATTCCTTGTGTGAGAAAACTTTGCTGTTGTTCAGTAGACCCTGGGACCTGCAGACCCCGATTCTCCCTATTCCCAGTCTTATCCCAGTACTAAGGTCCTCAGCCAACCCCACTCTCAGTCTCTGACACTAAACCCAAAAGGAGAGTTTGATTCTTTCACTTGAGAGACTGGGAAAGAAGGAGGAGGCATTAGCATGTGTTGATTGTCTCTAGAACCAGGCACAGTGCCAGGAGCTTCCTACCTATTTCATCCAAACCACAAATTCTATGAATCAGGTTTTACAAATAAAAACTCTGTAGCTCAGACAGGTTGTGATTTTGCCCTTGCCACACAGCTACAAAGTGCAAGAATCGGATTCTATTCTAGGTTTCTGAATTCAAAAACATTTGTTCCCCAGTCCAATGCTCGTAAGAAGTTGATGCTCATCTATAAACCCCTCACTAGTGCCAAGCCCAGATCCATAGATAATTTAGAGTCAGCGCATATTCCCATCTGGAAAAAGTTTGCTACTTAGATATGGGTTTGAGGGGATGTTTGAACCTATATATCCGGTCGTGTCAAATGGACTCCTCAGAAATTGCTGAGGAGGCAAATCTTAGAGATAAAGGGTACTTACCACGCACCACCCCCGACTCCCAGCACTTGTGTTATCCTTTTTCACATCCAAATTCCTCAGAGTTTTCACAGAGAGCTTGGCTGAGACCTTAGGGTATGCTCTATAGGCTGGAAAAAGAGAGCATTTTTATGATCTCACTTAAAGAAGAAGAACTAGCAGATCAGAGAAATTTAAATTTGTACCAGAAATCAATTATGTAACTGACAGCTTGATTTTTTTCATTCAAATATAGTACTAAGTTTTCAACACAGCCCTCGGGTTCATCTTACGGTTACCTAGTCTATTTAGGCCCAAGTCCTAGGGTTGACTGGCTTCCCTGATGGCTCAGTGGTAAAGAACCTGCCTGCAATGCAGGAGACACGGGTTCAATCCCTGAGTCAGGAAGATCCCCTGGAAGAGAAGATAGCAACCCTCTCCAGCATTCTAGCCTAAAAAATACCACACACAAAGGAACCTGGTAGGCTACAGTCCAAAGGGTCACAAAGAGTTGGACACAACTGAGCACAAATACACTTAAGGTTGTCATTCATTTTCAGCATAAGTTCCTATTCCAGAGGGTGCCAGTCACACATTCTGAAATAACAGGACTGGCCTCTGCAGCTGTACCGGGAAGCCCTGCCCATATTCTCCAGCCAGACTAGTACCAACTGTGACAAACCTCTCCCAGGAACTGACAGAGCATGCAGATAGAAAGATCAATAAAAAACAATCTGAAACAACATGAGTGACCAACTTGACCTAATTCTCATATTTAGAATACTTTACCCCATATCTGTGGAATATACATTCTTTCTAAGTGGATGCGAAGCATTTACCAAAATAAACTATAAACTCAACCATGAAATAAGTCTCAACTTTTTTTGTTGTTTTGTTTTGGGCTGTGCTGGGTCTTCATTGCTGCTTGGGCTTTTCTCTACTTGCGGCAAGAAGAGGCTACTCTCTAGTTGCGGTGCACAGACTTCTCATTGTGATGGTGGAGCACAGGCTCGAGGGCATGAGGGCTTCAGTAGTGAGTACATGGGCTCAGTAGTTGTAGCTCCTGGGCTCTAGAGCACAGGCTCAATAGTTGTGGCATATGGGCTTAGTTACTCCACGGCATGTGGGATCTTCCCAGAGCAGGGATTGAACCCGTTTCTCCCGCATTGGCAGTCAAATTCTTTATCACTGAATCATCATGGAAGCTCTCACAAACTTTTAAAAGACCAAAATCAAAATAGTTTCTTTGATCAGAGTAGCATTACATGAGAAACAAATACCAGAAACATAAATAGAAAACCATCAAATGTTTGGAAATTAAGCAGCACATGTTTAAATAACCCACAGATCATAGAAGAAATCAAAATGGAAACTAAATATTTTGAACCAAGAGAAAATACAATGTATCAAAATTTGTAGAATGCAGCTACAGCAATGCTAAAAGGGATAGCTGCGGAACTAAATGCACATATTAAAATATAAATGAATATAATAAGTAATGACATGTATTTTAAGAACAGAAAGGTTGAAAATCAATGACACGTTTTCATCTCAAGAAGCTTGAGAAAAAAACAAGTTAAGCCCAAGAAAAATAAAAGGAAAGCTATATTAATGATCAACACAGAAAACAGTGAATATAAAATAGATATACAATGGAGAAAAATCAACAAACACAAAAGTTGGCAGTTTGAAAGGATTAATAAAATTCATAAGCACTTAACAAAACTGATTTATAAAAAAAGAGATGAAACACAAGTAACGCATTCCAAGCATTAAAAAGGGAACATCACTACAAATTCTACAGATATTAACAAAATAATGACTGTATTTATTGCGTGACAATAAATTTGAAAATTTAGTGGAATAAACTCCAGAGGGAAAAAAGACAACAGTTTACCAAAACTGACATAAGAATAGAAAATCTGAGTACTCTTATGTCCATTCAATCTAAAATTTAAAAACTTCCCACAATAAAAATCACATACATGATTTCAATCATGATTTCTTACACAAACATTTTCAGAGAGTAGAAAAAGAAGAAATCCTTTTTTCAACTTTTCTATGAAGACCTTAACTTTGATATCAGAACCTGGTATAAGAATATTACGATGCAAAACTCCTAAGCAAGATATTAATGAATCAAATCTAATAATAGAGCAAAAAGATAATATATCATGACCAAGTGGGATTTTCTTCAGGAATGTAAAATTGGCTTATTCTAAAATCAAGTAATTCATGCTCGCTTCGGCAGCACATATACTAAAATTGGAACAATACAAAGAAGATTAGCGTGGCCCCTGCGCAAGGATAACACGCAAATTCATGAAGCGTTCCATATTTTTTTGGGAACACATGTACACCCGTGGTGGATTCATGTTGATGTATGGCAAAACCAATACAATACTGTAAAGTAATTAGCCTCCAATTAAAATAAATAAATAAAATCAAGTAATTCATCATATTAACAGAATAAAGGAGAAGGAAATATGTGCATCTCAAATACACTCTATATCTCAAGTATGCTCACAAACAAAGCATTTCACACATTAAAAAAAAGGCCCTTGGCAAATTCAATTGTTCATGATCTTAAAAAAAGAAGAAAACTATCAGCAAACAAGGAACAGCAGAGAAAGTCCTTAATCTGATAAAGGATATAAACAAAACTCTACATTTAAAACTAGCCTTTCTATTCATTTTCTATTCATTTTTATACTAGAGCACGTAAAAGTGATAAAGAATCCACCTGCCAATGCAGGAGACATGAGTTCAATCCCTGGATCTGGAAGATCTCCTGAAGGAGGGCATGGCAACCCACTCCAGTATTCTTGCCTGGAGAATTCCATGGAAAGAGGAGCCTGGTGGGCTACAGTCCATGGGGTCACAAAAGAGTCGGACACAACTGAGCTACTAAACAACAGTGTAAAAGTACAATAAGGCGAGAGAAAGAAAAGTAAAGACCAGAAAGAAAAAAGTAAAACATCAGGGTTCATGGAGGACATGATTAAGTATACAAAGAGAATCAAGTGAAGCTTCAGTTTATTAATTTAGCAAGATTGTTGGATATAAAAAATGATTATATAGTTATGTAATATTAAAATTTTTTTAATGTCAACTACAATAGCACCAAAAATCATAAAATACCGAGGAATAAGTATAACAAAAAATTTGCAATATCTATATACCAAAATGACAAAACACTGCAAAGGCAAAATTTTGAAAGACTTAGATTAAGAGATAGACAGTTTTCATGGATTAGAAGGCTCAATTTTGTTAGAATGGTTATTCTCCCTAATTAACTTGTAAAATTGATGCAAACCATATCAAAACCTCAGCAGGCTTTCTGTGGCAACTAAATTTCTGAACTCAAAGTTTAACGAATTACCTGAAACAATGAAAACAATCTTAAAACAATGGCTGGATTTTTCTAGAGTGGCTTAAACCTCTGTGAAATTTTATTGTTTGTTCTTTTTGTGAAAGGTAGCTTTTACACGGAGAAGGCAATGGCACCCCACTCCAGTACTCTTGCCTGGAAAATCCCATGGACGGAGGAGCCTGGTGGGCTGCAGTCCATGGGGTCGCTTAGAGTCGGATACGACTGAGCGACTTCGCTTTCACTTTTCACTTTAATGCATTGGAGAAGGAAATGGCAACCCACTCCAGTGTTCTTGCCTGGAGAATCCCAGGGACAGGGAAGCCTGGTGGGCTGCCGTCTATGGGGTTGCACAGAGTCGGACACGACTGAAGCGACTTAGCACAGCACAGCTTTTACACACACACACACAAAATAGCAACCTTTCCTGCAGAGAAAGAGAGAGGTGTAGGTGTAATTGTGTATGTGTGTCCCATGAGTATGAATATATAAATTCATGAAGTTCTGGATATACGTATACATTTCTTCCTAAAAAGACATTGAAAGGTACCTTTTACTTCTCTTAGGAACATAATGAAGGTAAGAGGACTATAGCAGCATCAGTTTTGTCTAAAAGAAACAGATTTTCTAAGAAAATATAGATTGTATATGCAACTTGACATTTGAAGACAGACACTTTTACCGAAATGCAGAGTACATCATGAGAAACACTGGGCTGGAGAAAGCACAAGCTGGAATCAAGATTGCCGGGAGAAATATCAATAACCTCAGATATTCAGGTGACACCACCCTTATGGCAGACAGTGAAGAAGAACTAAAGAGCCTCTTAGTGAAAATGAAGGAAGAGAGTGAAAAACTTGGCTTAAAGCTCAACATTCAGAAAACTAAGATCACGGCATCTGGTCCCAAGAAGGGGATACAGTGGAAACAGTGGCTGACTATTTTTGGGGGCTCCAAAATCACTGCAGATGGTGATTGCATGAAATTAAAAGACACTTACTCCTTGAAAGGAAAGTTTCGACCAACCTAGATAGCATATTAAAAACCAGAGACATTACTTTGTCAACAAAGGTCAGTCTAGTCAAGGCTATGGTTTTTCTAGTGGTCATGTATGGATGTGAGAGTTGTACTATAAAGCAAGCTGAACATCTAAGAATTGATGCTTTTGAACTGTGGTGTTGGAGAAGACTCTTGAAAGTGCCATGGACTACAAGGAGATCCAACAAGTCCATCCTAAAGGAGATCAGTCCTGGGTGTTCATCGGAAGGACTGATGTTGAAGTTGAAACTCCAATACTTTGGCCACCTGATGCGAAGAGCTGACTCATTTGAATAGACCCTGATGCTGGGAAAGATTGAAGGCGGGAGGAGAAGGGGATGACAGAGGATGAAATGGTTGGATGGCATCACCAACACATTGGACATGGGTTTGGGTGGACTCCGGGAGTTGGTAATGGACAGGGAGGCCTGGTGTGCTGCGATTCATGGGGTTGCAAAGAGTCGGATATGACTGAGCGACTGAACTGACTGACTGAAGTGACTTTTACCAATGAAATGAAAAAAAAAACTGAAATGAGAAGCCTGCGTACCGTAACTTGAGAAAGCCCCCACTCACTGAAACTAGAGAAAAAGCCCGCATAGTAACAAAAACCCAGCACAGCCAAAAATAAATAAATACATAAATAATTTTTAAAACTATAATATAAAATAAAAATTGAATTAAAAATTTTAAAATAGAAAAATAAAGTTTTATTGGCACACAGCAATGCATACCCTTTTAGGTATTTTCTATGTCAGCTTCCATCTTCAAAGCAAAGCTGAGTGGTTGCAAGAGTCTATATGGTCTATAACATCTGAAGTATTTACTGTCTGACCCTTTACAGAAGTTTCAGACCCTGATCCTAAGTCCTCACAAAACCATTTTTCCCTTGAAATACTTCCAAGTAAGTAGTTTTTTTTGCCACAACTCTAGTTTCTTGGCTAGTACTATTGCTGTTTACCCAAGCCACATGGACCTATCTCTACAGAGGCAGAGACTAGCAGGGAATTTATCAATTGCCTTTAGTCAAAATAAGTAGCCTACCACGACTCATATTTTCTCTCCAGCAATTGTAGCTGTAATATGAAATGTTCAAACTCCATCTCGCATCTCTCCACTCATTTATTTCTTGTCAATAGACAAGAAAGTTTTTAAGAAGTTTCCATGTCTATTCAGGTCAAGGTGAAGTGAAACTGTGAACACCACTGAGTTCCTCGTAGATGGTAATATCTGACAAAAAAAAAAAACAAGGAAATCTAGTTGGGGGTTGAATTCCCTATTTTGTTGAATAACCAAATCATTACTGAAATGTCACTTGATTTTTTAATTGGGTAATATAGCAATAAAAAGGAAAATGGCACTAATAAAACACTCTACCCACATTTTTCAGTTTTCTTCTTTGTTAGTGCATCAAAATTTGGAAAACACCATGCATCCTGTGAAGGCTATACCTCTCAAAAATTTTCTGTGTAACATCACACTGACATAGTGGGAAAAACCAGAAGGGAGTGAGCAGGAGACCTCTTACACACACACACACACACACACACACACACCTCTAACCAAAAAAAAAAGGAATCCAAAAGCAGTAACCAATCCCAAAATGCCAGGAAGCGGGGTTATAAATTTAACACAAACAGCTCCCTCTTTAAATTCCCAGTCCATTTATCAAATTTTAAAAACTAAATGACAAGTTAAGATTATTAGTCAAAATATATAAATAAATCACCTTACATATGTTATTTCCAAGGTCTGTGAATGATTTCACAGTGGTTAGTTGCAATAAGTGAATACACAGGCAACCTGGGCTCAGGAGTGAAGCTAGTCCAGGTAAAACTGGAAACCTACCAATTCCCAGACAGCGCAATTAGCTCCTAGAGCAGATGCCAATGCGGGGCTGCACACAGGGGCCTTTAAGAAGTCATTTGGTGAGATTTCTCTCACAAGGCGGCACTGACATCTTACTCGTTGCTTGGTGCATGATGCCCTGCACACAATCCCATTGTTTATAGAAAGAACTTTTTTTTCAACATCTCCAAAAAGCATGGATTAAGTCAACTCATCATAAATTCCTTCTGTGAGAGACCAACTTACGGAAAAACTTTTCTAAAATATGGTTTGTCAAATGTGTTGGGTTTTAACAAAATGCCAAGATCTGGGAGTCATAAATTATCTGGTGGAATGGGAGGCCTCTCAGAGAATGAGGAATGTTGGAGTTCTGTGTTCAAGATGAATTGCTGGAAAATTCTCCATCTTAAAAATCAGTCCTGTTCTTTACCTGCTTAGGTTTACACAACAGCCAATGTTACAGCTCTTATGTGGTTGCTGAATGCCAAATATAAACAGAAAAACAAGAAAAAAAAAATTCTTTGAGATGTTCCTCTCAATTGGTCCAGAGCCAGATCTGCCAGGGAGCCTTGCTGCCCTCCTGGCATCATTCTGTAGCTGCCGTTAATAGCATTATTGGTGTTGGAACAAAGCCAGCTGTCTTCCTTTTCAAACCAATTTGTCTGATAGCATGGATTATTGTGTTAGGTAATCTGTCACTTCTCAAAAACACCCAGCTTTAATGTCCTTTCCACATATACTGCTCTTTGAACATTTGAAGGCATTTTGGTGGCAGCAGCCCAGGTCCGACTTATTCATCTCAAAATAAGCCACCATCATTTGGCACCTTCTCAGCTAAACAACAAAAGCCCTTTTAAATATAGACCTACGGACATCTGACTTTCTTGACATTACTTAACGCAGCACACGTAAACATTCAAGGCAAATCTACACCAGCCCAGGAAAGTGATCCCCTCGTGTACCGAAAAATCATCTGTGACTCAATTACATGAGGAGTTCCTGTGAAGGCTACAGGAAGGCAGGGAATTTCCTTAGTTCTCTGCTCCACTTGGTGAGCATAGACTGGAAATGGGAATCTTTATTTTTTTTTTTCTTTTGGGGGGAATATTTCAACCGTGCCCTCCAAAGGAAATACAGGCTATTTTCAAGAAAGACATTCACTACTTGGAGGTCTGAGTCCTGGTCTCACATTTCTCTGAGGAAGTTTCCCTAATTCAAGAGCTGCTATCTGAAATTGGGTTAAAAAACAACACTCTTTCTTCTATACCGTGCATGTGTCTGTTTGAAATCGCATTTCTGTGCAGGCCAGAGCACTGACTTCAGTCGCTTGATCAAACATGATTTATTTCTCAAACTTTACAAGTTCCTCAAGAGGTTGCTCCAAGCCAGTGCAGAAGCTTCAACAAGAGCCAGGCCCCAGTCTTACCGGGTTCATCCTTATGCTTCTGACCTCAGGTCACGAGATGGCAGTCTACCCCCAGCCCTTCATCCCAGCAGAAAGAAAAGCGGAGAAGAAGGTGACATCTGCCTACACCAGAAAAGCAAAATCTTTGCCTCAAGTCCTCAGTGAATTGCTACTAATATCTCATAGAGGAAACTGGGAACTTAGGGGCTGTACATTATCAGCAAGATAGAAGGGGAAGACTGTTGGAAAGGTTTCTAGCAGAGCCCACCACAGCGCATGCTCAGTTACATACCTCTACCCAGAGGGGAAGGCCATACTCAGACTTCATCAAGACAGGCTATCTTTTCCAAGACTTCAGGAGCACCAGAGATATTCACCTCCTGAGAGAGAGGATTTTGAACTCAGTTCCTAGGGGGTGAAATCCTGAGCTATATCACGACTTACACAAAGTGGGCAATTACGGAATCAATATTTATTGTTGTTCAGTCTCTCAGTCATATCTGACTCTTTGCGACCCCATGGGCTGCAGTATGCCAGGCTTCCCTGTCCTTCACCATCTTCCGGAGCTTGCTCAAACTCATGTCCATTGAGTCAGTGATGCCATCTCATCCTCTGTCGTCCCCTTCTCCTCCTGCCTTCTATCTTTCCCAGCATTAGGGTGTTTTCCAGTGAGTTGGCTCTTTGCATCAGGTGGCCAAAGTATGGGTATGATCACTATGATATCAATATAATCACTAGTAATTCTGGAAGCAAGTAGCTTCAGGATTTTCTCATACAAAATGGACATAAAACAGGAACCAAAGACATCAATATTTTTTTTAAATCAATTTTCTAAAACTCTTCACTTTCTCATTGAAACTATCAGATTACCTGGTGGTGGTAGTTTAGTCACTAAGTCACGTCTGATTCTCTGCAACTCCACAACTGTAGCCTGCCAGTCTCCTCTGTCAGTGGGGTTTCCCTGGAAAGAATACTGGAGTGGGTTGCCATTTCTTTCTCCAGAGGATCTCCCCAACTTAGGGATCGAACCCATGTCTCCTGCTTGGCAGGTGGATTCTTTACCACTGAGCCACCTGGAAAGTCCATCAAACTACACAGTCCTGTGGAAAAGAACAACTTCCTGGTTCAATATATTACAAAAAGTACTTCCTACGAATCAAAAAGAAAAGGAGTGGACTTCTTTGGTGGTCCAGTGATTAAGACTCTGTGCTTCCCATACAGGGGCCATGGGTTCGATCCCTGGTCGGGAAACTAAGATCCCACATGCCATATAGCATGGCTTAAAAAAATAAATAACTTAAAAAAAAAAAACAAACAAGAAAGGAGGGAAGGAGAAAGAGAAGATAGAAGATATTTATTCTATTTATAAAACAAAAGAATAAGAGGGTGATTATTCACTTTAACAAATGGATTTCCCTTAATGATTTGTATGACATGATTCCCCAATATCTTTACAGTACCCAATGTATATGCCTCTTTATAGGAATGCTTGTGCTTCATAAGGGCTTCCCTGGTGGCTCAGTTGGTAAAGAATCCACCTGCAATGCAGGAGACCTGGGTTCAATCCCCAGGTCAGGAAGATCCCCTAGAGAAGGGAATACAACCCATTCCAGTATTCTTGCCTGGAGAATTCCACAGACAGAGGAGCCTGGTGAGCTACAGTCCATGAGGTCACAATGAGTCAGACACGACTAAGAGAACAACACTTGGTACAAGACTGGTGACTCATAAAGCTGATAATAGATACACAGGGGTTTGTTATGGTTTGTTCTCTCCTTTCGTTTTGGTTAGAAATTTTACACGACACTTTCTTTAAAAGATTTGCCTCTAGAAAAGGAAAAGTTTTGATTTCCTCTTTAAAAAAATGTTTAATTCCCCCTCTTCTAACTTAAAGGGGAACCTGCTGTGTAAAGACCACGTCTAGCTCAGTAGGAAAATGCAGAATGGGAACTGGTTAATTCATAAAACCTGTTTTCAAATACAGCAAAATGGTTTCCATTGTGCAAAATGAGCACTCTTTCAAGAATATTTAAAAGCATCAGTTCAGTTCAGTTCAGTCGCTCAGTCGTGTCTGACTCTTTGCGACCCCATGAATCGCCAGGCCTCCCTGTCCATCACCAACTCCCGGAGTTCACTCAGACTCACGTCCATCGAGTCAGTGATGCCATCCAGCCATCTCATCCTCTGTCGTCCCCTTCTCCTCCTGCCCCCAATCCCTCCCAGCATCAGAGATTTTTCCAATGAGTCAACTCTTCGCATGAGGTGGCCCAAGTACTGGAGTTTCAGCTTTAGCATCATTCCTTCCAATTTAAAAGCATAGGAACATGTTATTATGGTCAGAGATGCTATCTGATTTCCAAAAGAATCTCTTTGGAAATTATATCCCCAAGAGCCTGTCTCCTCCTCTCAGTGGGACTATAGCCCTTGATGCTCAAAGCGCATGACAAACACTGTGCTCCTCTTCCCAACATCCCTTATCAACAGCAAGTTGAAGAAATTTTTTCCTCTCACTTTCCTAGAACAAAATTCTTAGAAGTCTGTGACTTCCGCAAACCATATATTGTATCTAACAGACTCAACCATGACTTTTATTTTTTTAAACATTTAGCCACACCCAAATTTATTTCCTTTTACCTTACCATCCACAGTACCATTCCTCAGTTATATCTATCATTGTTTGAATTCCTGAGATGAAACTATTTCCATACTGTTTGCCTTGAGATTTCTCTTGTTTTAAAAGAGTTCATTTACTCACCTCCCAACCTTCCCAAACCCTCAAGACAAGTGTTTTCTTAAGTTCAGTTACTCCTTCAGAGGCACATAAAGAACTTTTGTATTCATTGCTATTCGGTTGCAATGCAAACCAACTTGCCCTTTTCCTGATCACTCACAGAAAGGTCTTCTTCCAAATGATAACAGACCTTAAGCACAAACCATTGCTATTTCCAAATTATTAATGTATGGCCAAGAAACCTAACCAAATGTTTCTGGGATGAAAAATAAGTTAGCAACATTAATTAATGAAATTCATTAATCTTGGAACTGAAGGCCCAAGACAGTCACAATTTTTTTCCTTGATAGTTCTATTTGGAACACTATAAAAACACTTCAACTTTATTATTACAAGGCCAGAATTGGATTGACACGTGAAAATAAAGTGTTAGCTTAAAAATAGAAATTTGTCCATCAAGATAGCTTGCAAAGCAAAACAGACCTATGGGCAGCTACTACAGTCTTTGTATATATTATCAAATTTGTGGTGGGAAAATGTTAGAAGCCTTAGTTCTGGTTAATAATTCTTGCCCATATCTGTATGAGATGTAAATTAAATACACATGGTTAGCCCAATTCTGCCTTTTGTAGATAAAAGCACCAAAAAAGAAAATATTGGCAGTTCTCTGTACTCAACCAGAGCAGCTTAATTTGCACCATACTTTGCCACATCAGCAGAAATGGGGTCCCCAGAAGCATGTAACCCATGAAGAAGCTGCTAATATTGGGAGAATTGAGGAACAAAGTCTCACCAAACAGCATGATGTCCTGGTCACCAGGCCAGTATGGTATTGTAAACCCATTAAAAAAAAAAAAAAAAAAAAACTGTTCCAAAAACAAATTTTAACAACTATAAATCTGAATAGCTCTTACAGCTACCAAAGCTTCTTCTCTGAGAGTCCTGCCACTTGAAATATAAATCCTCCCAGGCCCCTGGTGAGCAGTAGCCCTGGTTTAAGGAATGTCTCCAGTATTAACAGCCTATTTTTATGCTTTAAAAAAATCATTAGATGGCCACCAAAGTGGATTTTGGAGCAAATACTCTTTGTTTTAAGAACGTCAGACTTTATTAAAAGCTTATGAAGAAAAAAAGGAAAGGTCCACAGCAGGGCACATGTAATAGGTATGAAATGCAGAAATACCCCGGACAAAGACCCGCACGTGACAACGTTCTTGGAAAGAGGGCTTGTCTTCAAGAGATGCTAACTAGGGTAATGTTAGTACCTCCGATTTATTCCCATCAGGGCACTCTGGCAGAGGACTAAGTGCTAGGACTTGCCTTGTACCCTAGAGAAAGCTCAGTGTTGTTATGTTTATGAACTAAACACACGCATTCTATGTAGAGCAGTGCTGAATTGGAGCCAAAGTGGCACTTACACCTACTTGATGGGTAGCAATGCTGAGCACAACTTGGGCTCATTGGAGTGATGTGCTGGAAAACTGGTAGAATGTAATCCAAAGAATTTCTTTGGGAAATTCTATGGAGATGGGCATGGAAATGCTAAGATGGAAAGATTTTATGGAAACACTTTTGGGAAGCCATACCCCTGGCAGCACTTACAGACAGACACCATGGCCAAGTCGTTCATCCAACAAAAAAATAAGCATCCCACAAAATCCAGCAGCTGTCAGACTCACAAGACTGCAAGGAGCTAAAGAAAGTCTCGAAGCCCAGCTCATGCCTCCTCCTCATGTCTCCCCCAACATCTTGAGAGTTGACACCTTTTTAACATCATCCATTACTCACTACAGGACTGTGAGTAGGTTAGTTGCTTTGTTTTGTTGTTTTTTCTCTTTCATATTTGCCTCCACCCTTGCTTAAAATTTCTAAGAGATAAGACATTGTAAGTATGGCTCCACAAAGCTATCTCTGGGAGGAGCCCTAAAGAGATTTCAGAGCACGGTCTGAAAATACTCATAGGAGGCAACAGAACATTGTAGAGAAGACATGTAATTTGGAGTTAGAAATGGATTTGAATTCTGAATCTGCTCAAGTCATAAAGAATTGCAGTCACTAAATTCTTTTATCCAAAACCTACCTCAGTTTTTCTTTATCACATCACATTAGTGTATATCTCTGGTTGCCACTCGAAGTATCATTGGGCTTAGAAATACATTGCTTTCCAGATGTGAACTATAATATTAATACACAGGATGAATCACTGACTTAATGGACATGACTTTGTGCAAACTCCAGGAGATAGTGAAGGACAGGGAAGCCTGACCTGCTGCAGTCTATGAGGCTGCAAAGAGTCGGACATGACTTAGCAACTGAACAACAATACAGGATGAATAAACAACAAGGTCCTACTATAAAGCACAGGGAACTATATTCAATATCCTGCGATAAGCCATAATGGAAAAGAATATGAAAAAGAACAAATATATATATATATAATTGAATTACTTTGCTGTACAGCAAAAATTAACACAACATGGTAAATCAACTATATTTCAATAGAATAATTTTTTTTTTTAAACGCACACATTGTTCTCATAACTTGCAGACTATAGGCACAAGAGAAAGCATTTGCTGGTTTCCCAGTTTGAGAATTGGCTATAAATCAGTAACAGAAAATCAACTCATCAAAAACTAATTTGTTGAAAATCAACTGCTAAATAATCCATTTTGCTAAATGTTCAATTCACTAAATTTTCCAAGCTTACTGACTTATTAAAAACGTTTTCTTTCAACTATTTGTAGAGTTTGCAGAAATTTGTATTGGACAAAATGACTTTTAAAAACCATTGAAATAAGATTTCTTCAAAGTTATAATAACTGTGTTTCATTTTCTCTTCACAACATAGTAAGGAATATTCTATTAGTCAAAAGGAAAGACTCACAAGATAATTTGGTCTCCTTATGAATATATTTAAAGTTAAGAAAATATATTTCATTGTTAACTAAGATTTCATTTTTCAAGGTAATCTTTTGGTTTATAGTGATCTCTTTCTCATTTTCTTTTCTATAACTTTGTCTTATTCCAAGTTCTAGTCAAGAATCTGCCACTTAAGGGAATTAAGAGGCACAAACTACTATGTATAAAATAAGTAAGCTATAAGGATATATTAGATGACACTGGGAATATAGTCAATATTTTATGATAACTATAAGTAGAGTTCTGCTGCTGCTGCTAAGTCACTTCAGTTGTGCCCTACTCTGTGTGATCCCACAAATGGCAGCCACCAGGCTCCCCCGTCTCTGGGATTCTCCAGGCAAGAACACTGGAGTGAGTTGCCATTTCCTTCTCCAATGCATGAAAGTGAAAAGTGAAAGGGAAGTTGCTCAGTCCTGTCCGACTCTTAGCGACCCCATGGACTGCAGCCTACCAGGCTCCTCCATCCATGGGATTTTCCAGGCAAAGTACTGGAGTGGGGTGCCATTGCCTTCTCGGTAAGTAGAGTTCAGTTCAATTCATTTCAGTTCAGTCGCTCAGTCATGTCCAACTCTTTGCAACCCCATGAACCGCAGCACTCCAGGCCTCCCTGTCCATCACCAACTCCCAGAGTTCACCCACACCCATGTCCATTGAGTCGGTATAGAGTATAAGTAGAGTATAACCTTTAAAGTTGTAAATCACTATGTTTTACATTCAAAACTTATATAATATTGTATATTAATTATAGTTCAATAAAAACTTAAAATTAAATAAAATTTATTTAAAAAAGAATTTGTCACTTAGTCTCTGGTTAGCCCTGGCCAAGTTAATTCATCTTTCTGTGCTTTAATTTCCCTAGTTGCGAAATAGGAATAAAAATAGCCTCTACTTCATAGAGTTTTGAATAAGAACAATCTAGTATATTAGCATATGTAAAGAGTTTAGAGAAGTTTCCCAGGTGGCACTAGTGGTAAAGAACCCACCTGCAAATGCAGGAGACTTAAGAGATGTGGATTTGAACCCTGGATTGGGAATATCCTCTGTAGGAGGTCATGGCAACCCACTCAAGTATCTTTGTCTGAAAAATCCCATGGACAGAGAAGCCTGGGATACTACAGTCAATAGGGTTGCACATAGTCAGTCACAACTGAAGCAGCTTAGCACACATGCGCAGAGTTTAGAACAGCAATTGATACAGTGAGGCTCAAATGAATGTAAACTATTTTGGCTTTTTAAAAAAATACTGTATTAGAGCATTATTTTCAACACTTGGGTCACCTTACATGAGTTTTGCAAACTCTCAATTTTGTTTCACTCTATACCCACCACCCCCAGAAAATATCCCGTTCTGCCTGTCCTGTACTGTGATAGAATCTTAAATTAGTCTCTCCAAAAGCCTGTGTTTACATCCACATCCCCACTAGACTGGGCCGAGGCCAGTGTCCATTCATCACTGAATGCCTGCTTGCACCGCGTTCAGTGCTTGCTGAACTTCCCATAAGCCTTTGCCAGGTGAACAGGTAAATGGTACGAATGGACAGCATATCTTAGGATGGGTCCCATGACTAGCGTCCAGGCTCATCCCTTTGTTGTTGCCTCTTACTGGCTTCTGTTTCAAAGGGTAGCCTTTTTGTGAACTTCTGCCCTCATTCTGGAATATACTGTCCTATGTGCAATCAATTCTTGTCTGCACTTAACACCAGCCCCCTTCCCTCCAAGCCAAGGACCAGTATTACTTTCCTAGGCACCCTCATTCTCAGAGGTGCTTTCCTGGGATGAGGTGTAAATTAATGCCAGCCTGACCACTCTGGGTCATTAAAGACCAGATGGTCATTTTTGCAAGAGAAGCAACTGAACCCTACTGGCCCGGACCAAATCCAACCTGGATAATTGTCTCCCGCCTACACAATATCCCCGCTCTCGTTTTCAGACACAGAAATGATTTTCACTTCATCCTCTAAAAGCTAGCCAGGCGAGACTGTGCTGGCTTTCACCTGACTGCTGTTGCTAGGGCGTGGTATAACGAAGCAGCATTTCTCAAGGCATGGGAGACGGGGGGTCAGGGGTGGGGGGCAGGTGGGGCTGTAAAGTGCTCTGGGGAAAGGGGGATGGGCAATGGAAACCTAAGCGCTTTAATAATACACTTGGAAAAATGAGACTTAGTCATGTTAAGTCAATACACTTCATCTCCCATTACATTTTTAAAGTGACAGGAGTGATCAGAAGTCCATGGTTTGTGCCTTTTTAAAAGTTTGAATTTGGAAATGAATGATCTTTTATTAGAATCATGGAAGTATGGCTGATTGCCAGTCTAGGTAGCCCCTGGAGTAGGTCCACTTTTGACAATAAAACTACTGATACATAAAGCAGTCATGGATGGTCTTTTGCTGGAAGAAATCCCACTTACTTCTTATTACTATGAGGGAAAGCTGAGGGAGCTGCTTGCTGAGCATGTAACTGCCTACACAGGAGAAGACCTGCTTAGCAAGATGAATGCAGGTCAGGCGATCTGACCATGAAGCATTCAGGGCCAAGTGCCAAGGTCAAGAGCACCCAGGGCTGACTGATTGGCACAAAAATAAACAGACCAAGCACGAGGCATAAGTGAGCAAGAACTGGTTAGGAACACCATCCTCAGAAGGCCTGCAGGTCCTGACCCTTTTGCATGAGATTATCCAGAGCACGCTGGATTCATTTGCAGGGGGAGAAATGCTCCTGAAGTGGTTTATGGTTATGTATTGGCTTGCCACTCTTGAAAACACCAGAGGCTCAGAACTCTCTACACTTCCTTTTGTGTCCTTGGCCAGACGTAAGGTTTGTATGGAATGGGCTGAAGCACATTTTCTGCACTCCAGAAAATGTCATGAGGCCTCAGAAGACCACTGCCTAGCTTATTGCAGGATCATAGGGGAGCCCTGACTTGCCCACAAACACATTCTCTTCACCCGTGGCCTTGGCTCAAAGCTGTCTTGGAGAAGCTATGTCTTGATACTTAGTAATAAAGCTTCCTGGGAAAGCAGGACTGCCAAAGTTTAAGTGGTGGGTTTTTATGACCAGGATTATGGTCCATTAAGGGACAAGGCTGAAAATACCAGCTCATTTCATTTTGATCTCTGGTCTAAGCTAAACCACCATTCTATTTCCAATTAAAGTTCCACAGAAAAAATGCTGATGTTTCTCCTCCAGAAACAACCTTCCTGGCATTTTCCCAAAAAACCTCCACCATAATTTGAAGCCACATGCTCACAGCATTGAGATTTTGTGGCTGTGTTTTCTCCAAGAACATAAATGACCTGTAAATAAAGTGAGTTTTTGACTGAGATTTTTTTGCATTTGAAAAGAGAAAATGTGAGACACATTCAAATTAAACCAGTTATGGGAACAGGATGCCATGTGGTAACAGGGAAATGGGGATTCGTCCCTTTGAGGATCTTCCTGGCTTTGTGTCACATGAAGCGGGGCAAGGTTGTCATAGTGAAGCCACCATGACTATAAAACGCAGTTCAGCTTCTACCTTTACTTTGCACCATGGCTCAGGGAATGGGCATCAATAACCTAGTTCCTCCGTTCTTTTCATACTGGTAAATTCCACTTACTGGACTCTTCTTGGCTAGAGAAAAGTCCCCTCCCTTCTAGACATGATGTTGTCATTTTTGAGAACAAGATATACAGGCATCTTAAGGGTATTCTAGACAAATCCTAATGAGTATGACCACTGGCAAGGAGCAAATTAGGACTTCCTATTAAACAGCTGAGGAAAACCTAGGTCTGCCCCAACCTTTGGGGAAATAAGGGGTCAATGTCATAAGCTAGTCTTTGGATTTTTTCCAATGATAAATAAAAAGTACTTGTGTAGCATATACTGAAATAAATTTCCATCTAACCAAAGAACTCTCATATCTATGCAAAAATCTCTCAAGGACTTTTTGAAATGAATTAAATAAAAGAACTAATGAGCTATTTTTTCAAGAAATATTGAAGAACCATACCAATAAAGTAATCAAATAGATTGTCAAATAAAAGTCATCTTCATATAAACAATGAGAAAGCCCAACATTTCCCAAGAAAGCTAAGAAATTTCTTCTTGAGAACATTTTTGCCAAGCCATGAGATTTCAAATAAACTCAAAATAAAAACAAATCACATGTTCCAAGGTTATCAGCTTTACGTGTGTCCTGTTGTGTCAATGTATATCAGAAAACACAGTCACCTTTCTAAAAACATAGAGAAAAAAGCATCCTTCATGAACAACAAGGACCAAATGTTTTAATAAATAACTAAGGACAAATGCAAATTCTAGCAACAACTATGATTTGAATCAAATTGTTTTCCTGTTTCTCCCCTTCTCTACCCATGGCCCACTCCAGAATACACTTGTCCCGAATGATGGCTTGGCTTATCTCTGGACAAGAGAGTGTGTGAGAAATTGTATTTCCATGGGGAAGATTTTCTTCTTGTCTTTACTCAAGCTTTAAGATGTTGAGGTTGGAGGAAAAGGAAAGATGACTGTAGGCTGTGAGTGTAGGTCATCACTTAGCTGGGAATTTGGTGAGGAAATCCTCCTGAGTAGAACAATCTTCTTCCAGATGGTGTTTAGAAGAGGAGAGATGGTGCCCTAGATAAAGTGAACCTAGAAAGCCGATGCTATTGAAATTTGAACTTGAAATCTGCTTTCATGTAATTGCATATAGACATATAAACTACGAACGGCCACCCAAACCCATAAATCTTCTCTTAAGCTATTATAACCTCAAGATAACCAAATGACCTGCTTGAATTTTCAGGGAGAATCAGTATTTGGTAGGAGGATATGTTAGTCTGCTCAGGTTGCCATAAAAAAGATCCTATAGACTGGGTGGCTTACACAACAGAAATTTATTTCTCACATTTCCAGAGACTGAAAGTCTGAGATCAAGGTGCCTGCAGCATCAGTGTCTGGTAAGAGCGCTTTCCTTGGATTGCAGACAGCTGTGTTCTAGCTGTGCCCTCACATGATAGGGAGCAAAAGTGAAAGAGAGAGAAATCGCCGATGTCTCTTCTGAAAAGGACACTAATCTCATTGGATCAGGACCCCACCTTCACAACCTCAATGAACCTGAATTACTTCTGTAAAGGCCCTGTGTCTGAATACAGCCACTCTGGAGGATCAGGACTTCAACATATGAATGGATAGGGAGGAACACAATTCAGTCCATAGCAGAGGGCTAATATTCAAAATATTTAACTATTGGCCCTAGGCACCAGCCAGTCAGAACAGATACTTGCCATCAGATGCCAGCTGGACTGGTGCATACCAGCAGAATATCCTGGATGAAACAAAAGAGGCAAAATCCTCCCTTTGGCGTCCTCCTGGAAAAATCTCCACTGTGCATGTAAAAGATAGCTTCTGTCACATAGTATACCACCCAAAAATGCAAAAATAGGTCTTATCCATTCATGTACAGAAGTAAACATGTTGCTTGATCAATAGAAACATTTTTTTGGCTGAGACACTCAGCATATAGGATCTTATTTTCCCTACCAGGGATTGAACCTGGGCCTCCTGCATCCCTGCATTGGAAGAGCAGGATCTTTTTTTTTTTTTTTTTACTTTTATTGAAGGATAATTGCTTTACAGGATTTTGCTGTTTTCTGTCAAACCTCAATATGAATCACCCATAAGTATGCATATATCCCTCCCTTTTGAACCTCCCTCCCATCTCCCTCCCCATCGCACCCTTCTAAGTTGATACAGAGCCCCTGTTTGAGTTTCCTGAGCCATACAGCAAATTCCCGTTGGCTATCTATTTTACATATGGTAGTCTAAGTTTCCATGTTACTCTTTCCTTACATCTCACCCTCTCCTCCCCTCTCCCCGTGTCCATAAGTCTATTCTCTGTGTCTGTTTCTCCCTTGTTGCCCTGTAAATAAATTCTTCAGTACCTTTTTTCTAGATTCCGTATATATGCGTTAGAATACGGTGTTTATCTTTTCTCTTTCTGACTCACTTTACTCTGTATAATAGGTTCTAGGTTCATCCACCTCATTAGAACTGACTCAAATGTGATCCTTTTTATGGCTGAGTAATATTCCATTGTGTATATGTACAATTTCTTTATCCATTCATCTGTCGATGGACATCTAAGTTGCTTCTATGTTCTAGCTATTGTAAATAGTGCTGCAATGAACAATGGGATACATGTTTCTCTTTCAATTTTGGTTTCTTCAGGCTATATGCCTAGGAGTGGGATTGCTGGGTCATATGGCGATGGCACCCCACTCCAGTACTCTTGCCTGGAAAATCCCATGGACGGAGGAGCCTGGAAGGCTGCAGTCCATGGGGTCGCTAAGAGTCGGACATGACTGAGCGACTTCACTTTCACTTTTCACTTTCATGCATTGGAGAAGGAAATGGCAACCCACTCCAGTGTTTTTGCCTGGAGAATCCCAGGGACAGGGGAGCCTGATGGGCTGCCGTCTATGGGGTCGCACAGAGTCGGACACGACTGAAGCGACTTAGCAGCAGCAGCATGATGGTTTTATTTCCAGTTTTTTAAGGAATCTCCATACTGTCTTCCATAGTGGCTGTTATCAATTTACATTCCCACCAACAGTGCAAGAACATTCCCTTTTCTCCACACCCTCTCCAGTATTTACTGTTTGTAGACATTTTGATGAGGGCCATCCAGTGTGAGGTGATATCTCATTGTATTTTTTTTTAATTGGAGGCTAATTACTTTACAATATTGTGGTGGTTTTTGCCATACATTGACGTGAGTCAGCCATGGATGAACACGTGTCCCCGATCCTGAAACCCCTCCCACCTGCCTCCCCATCCCATCCCTCTGGGCTGTCCCAGTGCACCAGCTTTGAGTGCCCTGTTTCATGTATCGAACCTGGACTGGTGATCTATTTCACATATGGTAATATACATGTTTCAATGCTATTCTCTCAAATCATCCCACCCTCACCTTCTCCCACAGAATCCAAAAGTCTGTTCTTTATATCTGTGTTGGAAGAGCAGAATCTTAACCAATGAACCACCAGGGAAGTCCCAATAGAAACATTTTTTAATTCATCAACCTATTAATAGTGTTTAACTGGAAGAAAGGAAGGAAATTGTAGGAAACTTTTACTTTATAGACTGTGGCTTTATCATGTGCACATAATATTTTGTAGTCAAAAAATAAACAAAAATTTTCCTCCTTGTCTTATATTTGTAAATATCCTGACTCTTTAGTTCTTAATATTCTAACCTATGCTAGCTGCAGAGTTTTGCCTAAAGGTTTTCCTTTCAGAATTAGCCCATTGTGTAAAGAGTTTGATCTGTTCAAAACATAAAAACAAATTTTCATTCAGGTGGATAGTTTATTCCTTGTTCCTAGGTTGTTGCTGTTGTCAGAGTTGTTTATGACAAGAATGACAAATTTCTGAATAAGGAATTGAAGTGTTTAGGAAGACAATTCTAAGGATATTTAAATGAGTAATTGTCAGGAGGGCCCTAGTCACCCTTTAAACATGGTTACAATTTCTCTCCCCTAGGATACGAAATCAGCCCTTCTCTTCCTCAGAATTCAAAGAAAGGAAGCCTTCTTGCCCCCAAGTGAGTGTGAGTCACTCAGTCATGTCCGACTCTTTGCAATCCCGTGGACTGTACAGTCCATGGAATTCTCCAGGCCAGAATACTGGAGTGGTATCCTTTCTCTTCTCCAGGGGATCTTTCCAACCCAAAGACTGAACCCAGGTCTCCTGCATTGCGGGCAGATTCTTCACCAGCTGAGCCACAAGGGAAGCTCAAGAACACAGGAATGGGTAGCCTATCCATTCTCCAGCAGATCTTCCCAACCCAGGAATCAAACCAGGGTCTCATGCATTGCAGGCAAATTCTTTACCAACTGAGCTATCAGGGAAGCCCCCAAAGGAGATGCTATATAGACAAGAAAGGCATGTTGTTTCCATGAGGATTTCCTGCTTCATATTTGTGTCAGTTCCACAACTCTCACACTGCTGGTTCATATAACCATACACTATACCCTAGATTCACCCCCAGGGCATTGTGACATTTCCAAATTCTCCCTGAGATTATCCTCTTGAGAGCCACTGTATTTAACTATGTTAGACCTCTCACAGCCTCTAAAATACTCCATACAATACTGCTCCTGTGGATGACTGCATATTCTGTTCCTTATACCTGAAAGGTTCATCTGCGCTTTCTTCCTTGCCAGTTGAATTACTACTCACCCTTTCTAATTTTGAAGAGGCTTCCTCTCTTCTCCCCAGTCACTGTTCCCATGTTCCACTTTGAATATTGCAATGTAGTAGCCAATGGGTTCTTGTACAAATAATTGAAAACTTAACATTAGTTTTGAACCAAGAAAAACAAATACAAGGCCTGAAAGTGAGTGAACTCAGTTCTGTTTCAGCAGCTCAATTTTATTATTGAAATTTCATGCTTTTTCTTTCCTTCAGCTCAACCATCCTCTGCATTTTAGTTTTTCATCCTCTTGCCAATTGTTTCATGGTTTCAAGATGGCTGCTAAAGCTCTAGCATCATGCCCTCACATAACTGTAGCAATTAACAAAAGAAGGGATGATGGTCAGAAGGCTCTCTCCCAAACATATTCTACGTTTTCATGTAGGAAGTAAACCTACCTAAGACATCCTGTATATCTCATTAGCCAGAACTGTTTCACATTAGCATGTCCCAAAAGAAGCTGATGGGAAGATAGATTTCTATTAAGAGATAACATGTGCTGTGTATTGTATCCATCATACTTTAACAATGCTGTTAAAATTTCCACAAGTAAGGTATCATAACTATTATTAATTTTAGCAACATAGTTTATTATAGACCAAGATAGCACTGTTTAAAAAAATAAAACTGCTCCTTAGTATATAGAGAACATTTAATTAATATATTTCAGATTAAAAGTACCTTGGGATGGGTGACCAAATGTACTGAAACCATCAAATTCCCATCATCCAAAGTTCTGTTCCTGTCCATTGTCCCTCAGGATGCTGCACCACTTTATAACTAGATGATGGTAATAAGATAACAATATTTTACAGACCACTTTGCTATGTCCTTCATTTAACCTTAACCTCTACCTTGAGGGGAATAGTGGTGATTTAGTTGCTAAGTCATGTCCGATTCTTGTGACCCCGTGGACTTGTAGCCAACAGGCTCCTCTGTTCATGGGATTTCTCAGGCAAAAACGCTGGAGTGGGATGTCATTTCCTTCTCCAGGGGATCTTCCCAACCCGGAGATCAAACCCAAGTCTCCTGCCTTGCAAGCAGATTCTTTACCAACTGAGCCACCAGGGAAGTGGAGGGGAATAGTATTATTCCTAATGTACAAGGGAGCACAGATGCTCAGAGAGGGTAGTCACTTGCCAGAGTCCACATAGCTTAGGTAGGTCAAATGAGGCTGCATCCCAGACCTACATGACTGTACTTACTCCCATCCTGTCCTGCTCCTGTTCACACCGGGGTCACTCTGAGCTAGAAATACCCAAAATCTTGGGTAAGACTCCATAAATTCCTCCAGCCCTACCACCCCAAAAAGATAAGTAAGCTTCCCCACTTCCCTCCAAGCAATTACAGCATCCCAACATCTAGACTGCAAGAATGAACCAGGAAATAAATAGTCTTTCTAGCCTCACTGTAAACTCTAGACTCACACATTGCAAGAAAACAATTCAGGATTTCACATGGACTAAGAGGACCCAACTTCTCTTAAAAGCAGAGCAATTATAAGTACTTGGTTAGTATAATGAAATCCAGTGAGTATTAAATAAAAGTGTTTATTGAGGGTCTAAAATGGGTTGGCTCTAAAGACAAAAAAACAAAAAATCAGACCTGGATGTCTACAGAAACCAGATTTCTGTATGCTTCATTGACTTGGTTATGAAATAAACATTAAAAATAGACTCATACATTATTCCAAGTAAAGTTAACAAGGCAAGCCCTTTTTAGACTTAAATTCACATGCCCGATTATGAAGAGCATTAATAGAAATGTTCCCTGAATGTTTACAAGGTGTTTACTTAATTTCTATACTGAAAATCAGGATATCTTGGTACTGAAAAAACTTCATGCCCAACAGTTATACAAAACCACTATTTCTTCAGTTTATAGCCTCTCTTAATCTCTTTGTGGAAATCTCCAGACCTCAACTACATTCCTTGAAATTTTACAAGGCACAGGAGGAACAGAAATCAGCTCAAAATGAATATGTGTATTCAGAAATGCATCGAGATTTTTTTTCAACTTTTCGGGTACCTCATACAAATTAATCTTCTGAAGGGCCCTGGTGGTCTCTGAATCACTGCTTCACTCCCCCCACTTCTCAGCACCCCCATTGTATTCTCTTGATAGGAATAACTGCCAGATCATTAGGGAAGAAAAAGTTTATTGAGTCAAATCTGGGAGGGCCCGCACAAGGTCAGGAGCAGGTACCACTGGTTTTACATAATTTTTGCATCTGCACCAATTTGATTTAAGTTATAAGTGGGATTTATTGGCGAGCATTGCATTCTAAAAAGTGGTTTATACCAGATTGTCTCATATTTATTATGATTCAGTCAAAAGTGAATTGTACACATGCCATCTGCAATGAGCTGATACAATGGAGAGGAAAAAAAAATAGCTCTTGAAAAGCACATTTCTTCTCCTTTCCATTGTCCTTAATGGTTTACTTGAGTGGAAGAAAAATTGCTTTAATGTGAAAACTCTATCATTTCCTGTGGCAGTGATTACAAAATGGAAATTATTCAGGAAAAAAAAGTAAAAGGAAGTTGAACCCAATATATTAGGATTGTGGTAACAGAGAAAAATAAAATTATCCAACGAAGTGTGTAAAATAAAAGATACTATTGTGCACCTCCAGAAAGGAAATAGATGTAGACGCAGGATAAAACATGCCGGAATTTCAGATGGCTAACAAAAACAAAACCAAAAAAAAAGTTATTTGCTTAGCATTTCTTATAGATTGTATATGTCAGGAGGTGGCAACCTTTCCAAAATGATCCAAGTGGCTTGTCCCCATGCAACTGGCCTGCTTAGGGAAGGAGGGGAATAGATACATAGACCCTCTTAAGCAGGACAACAACTGAAAGCAACTTAAAGGCCACTGAGAACTTCTCCAGGTTTTTAGAAGCAAATTGGGCATTATTACTTTTTCTATACCAATCTTGCCATTTTTCACTAGAAATTTTAAAAATCCTTGATTGACACAGCTGAATAACTGATTCTGCCACTCCAAGAGTCAATAACCTGCTCTCTAAACTAATAGGAATATCAGAATCCCTTCTCAGGCTCTAACCAGCTTCCCAGATTCTAACTTATTCCTCCATTAATATAGACTTTGTCATGGTTATAACGGTACTGAAGTGCAATAGAATGCTGAAAACAGAAGTTCACTTCTTAATTGATTGATGCGGTAAATGAGCTGAAGACTCATGGCCAGGTGTGTCCCCAGTAGGTGCCTCAGAGTTGGGAGAGTCAGCATAGTTTGGCCGAGTCTTCACCCAGTTTTTTTTATAAAGGGCCCTCATGAGCACAGAGGATGCTTTCAGTTAGGTTACGTTTTGTTTTCTCTGCCTCTTACTATTCACCATGTGGTTCAACATCCAAAATGATCTTTTTAAATATGTATAAATAAAATAATATGATGTCTGAGATTTTCCTCCAAAGATCCCAAGGAATAGGGGAGATCAGGGAGCTATAAATGAAATATGATGAGCCGCAAGTTGGTAATTTTCTAATGTGGGTGATGGGTACAAAGCGAGTTTGTTATACTTTTCTCTCTGTTTTATATTATGTTTAAAATTTTCCATAATAAAAGTTATTTAAATATTGTTGTTAGGAATTGGCGTTGTTTGGGATTTCGTTTTGGTTTGGTTCTGTTATTTGAGAATGTACATGCAGCTTCCTACTGGACAGCCAGGCTGATGGTCTGGTCTTTTCTAGACCGCTGTGGTAGGGTGGCCCTTGGCAGACAAAGTCAGAGTACAGACACTTTATTTTTATTATGAACAGACGCCGCTACTGATCCATGAGCCAGAGCCAAGGCCAAGTCCTATAAAACCCACGCTGTGGGATTCCCTTCGAGGCAGAATCGTATCCATTGGTCAGAGAAGACTGCTTGGAGAGAGTCCTGGGCACCTCCACCCCACACCTGTGAGTGACTCACAGGGGATTAACTGGGGGAGGAGGAAAGGCTGCTCCAGTCCATGGGGAGAAGGGGAAAAGGGGGAGGGACACAAAGTGGCACGAGCAATGTCTAACTCCCAAGAGAACTCTTCTTCTCAGCTCCAAGTTGGAAAGCTAAGTCCACACTAAGTCTGTCACCAGCCCGGCAAATATTGGGTTAACTAGGGCTGTTTAAACTTGAAACATTGAGAATCCAAGATCCAAGCAAAAGAAACTATCTGGCAAATATACCTTGAATTAAAATGAATCTCACTTTACTTCTTTTCTCTTCCCCTAATACTTCAAAAGAAAATTCCTAGTTGAAGGGTCTCCAAGGTCGTCTTGATTTTCAAAATTAATCTCTCTCTGGATCAGTTACTAGAGTGTGGAAAGTGCAATGATTCCAGAATAATTTGTTTTTCCAAGAATCTTAAGACTGGCTCATCGCTGTGTTCTCAACGCAGCTCAGCTCTTTGTAGATGAGCCTCAGAAAATATATCTATAATCGGAAAGGCACTTTCTGAGAATGTTTTCTCTCTGGCGTTGTTATGAAAACCCGCTCTATTCGTATAAAAGTACAGCCACCAGCAACCTGCGCCCTTAAAAAAGGTTAATGTCATAGTTGTTAGATGAAGAATGATTTTCATCACCTCAAAGAGTGATCTCCAAATTGTTTTAATCATCCACCCCATCAGTGAAACAATGTAGGGCACATACATCTAATATGTTCATATTTATTTACTTATAAGTTATGATGCTATTGTAATGAGAGGAAATTAGTGACAAAAAGTATATAACAGTGTGCCAGGCTCCCTTCCAAGCACTTTACAGACATGAAAGCAATATGGCCGTCAAAAACGCTTCTGTAAACAAAGCTGGGAGAGGTGTGGATGGACCTAGAGAGTGTCACACAGACTGAAGTAAATCAGAAAGAGAAAAACAAGTATCACATATTAGTGCCCATATGTGGAGTCCAGAAAAATGGTACAGATGATCTTATTTGCAAAGCAGAAACAGAGACACAGATGTAAAGAACAAAGGTAAGGATGCCCAGGGGGTGGGGGAGGGGAGGAACAGGGTGGGAGGAATTGGGAGACTGGGATTGACATAAATACACTATTGATATTATGTATAAAATAGACAACTGTTTGGAACTTACTATATAGCACAGGGAGTCTACTTAATGCACGTTGGTGTCCTAAACGGGAGGGAAATCTCAAAGGGAAAGATGGTACGTATATGCATGGCTGATTCATTTTGCTGTGCAGTAGAAGCTAACAACACTGTAAAGCAACTGTACTGCAATAAAAATTAATAGAAAAAAAATAACATTCCTGTTGCCATCTTTAAGGAGAGAAGAAAGATAATTAGTGTTTCTTAAAGGCCTCCTACACCCTGGATAGTTCACACTCTTCATATTCCATAATACCACAACTGCATAAAATAAGGAAACTGAGGCACAGACCAGACCTCACACCAAGTTTTATATTCCCTGTGAGGCCCTGTATGATGGGGCCTCTGGCTGCCCTGTGATTCACTCCCTACCGCTTCCTGTTGGTTACTTCGTGCCACTGACACTGTCCCATTTGCTCCTCTTCTAGCATGCCAAACCAGCACCTTCCTCAGGGCCTTTGCCCATGCTGCCTCCACAGCCTGGAATATACATCCCGGGAACTCATCAGCTTGCTCTCTTACTTCACCATCCCCCGCCAACTAGAAACATTGTTCCCTGACCTCTATAATAGCACCTCATTCGACATCCCTTACTTAGATTTTTTTTATTCAAAAGACTCCATGATATCATATCATACATAGATATTTGATATATTGATTCCTCCCTCAAAAAAAGAAAACTCTGTAAGCATAAAAAATATCATCTATTTTGTCCTGAAATACAATCTCAGTGCCTTGACTATTGCCTAGAACAGAGCTAGCCCCCAAGAAGTATCTACTGAATAAATTCAGTAAATCATGTGTTCCCAACACAGACCCCCATGATAACGAACGCCCTCCTAGATTCCAGCTTCGTGGGAACTACCCACATGACTTATTCTCAGAACCTGCTGCTTGAGAAAGCCCCACCCAGTCTGCAAGATCTGGGCATGCACACCTAGGCAGCCCAGGCCTGGGAACGCCCTCTGAGGCATCAGGGTGAGGCGAGAGAAATCACTAAGCCTGCATAGCATTACGCCCGGGTACCTGTCACTGTGAGAACTCCAGGGATTCCCTCTGAGAAGCACTGCTTCCTGTCTGCCCTGGCTCTAGGGCATCGCTTCTCTTCTCTGACTCTGTCATGCTCACCCTTAGCTTAGCCAACACCCAAGGGAAATGCTGGGGAAATTTCAGACATGACAAGGCAGACACATCCATGCCTTTGTGAAAGTCACAAACAAGGCCAAGAAAACAAAGAACTTCACAGCTTCAGTAACCCAGAAAATTCCAGAAATCAGGTCAAGCCAAAAGTGGCTTTTCAGTGAACACTAAATCAAATCCTCCATTTAGAGCAGCAAGGTCCTGCGAGGGCAAGCCTGTACGCACTGTCTTCTCTCTGGGGAGGTGCACATGTATCACTTCTGTTTTCATTTAAAAGCATGAAAGGCGATGTTTTAAAAAATAATAACATTGACCCTAAAGAGGTTCAAGGTATGGCTTAGTAGTTTGTGAGCCCAAGGAATCTTAAAAGAGGACATTTAAAGAACTAGAGGTGATCAAATTCCACTGGGACTAACTTCCTTCTGCAAAAGGGTTTCCTCTGAAATCACAGTGGGCGAGTGTAGGTCTCCTTGCTGTCAGGTGGCTCTGCACTGTGAGCTGGTCTGAGGACAGAGCAGGATTTTCAGGGACTCTGACAAGTGGATCCATACATTCAATGCTCCTACAATTGTCCGTGTTTCCCAACTGTGGCTGTCTGCCAAGAAGGAATTGGGGGCGCCTCTGTTGGCCCTCATTTCCATCACAACCAGTCCTACGTTGTAAATGAAGCTGCAATGAACACAGGGATGGATAAAGAAAATATGGTATTCCCCTTGCAGTGGAATAGTATTCAGTCCTAAAAAAGAATGAACCACTGATATGTGCTACAACATGGATGAATCTTGCAAACATTATGCTAAGTTAAAGAAGCCAGTCATGAAAGGCCACATATTCTATGATTCCATTATGTGAAATGTCCAGAACAGACACATCTACAGAGACAAAAAGTAGGCTAGTGGTTTCTGGGGGCTGGGGACCCAGCAGGGTAGAGGGATTGTGGGTGGCAGGCAAATAAATAATGAGGAGTTTTTTTTCTTTTCTTTCTTTCTTTCTTTCTTTTTTTTTTTTGAGCATAACAGCTCTTATTCTTTTTTTTTTTGGCCATGCTGTGGGGCATGTGGGATCTTAGTTTTCTTACCAGGGATCAAACCTGCACCCCCTGCATTGGAAATGCAGTCTTAACCACTGGACCACCAGAGAGGTCCCACGGGGTTTCTTTTTGAGGTGAGGGTGAGGAAAATGTTCTAAAACTGAATGCAAGAGCAATTGCACATATCTGTGAATATGCTAAAAAAACCACTGAACTGTATAACTTAAACGGGTGAATTGTATGGTATACAAACTATACCTCAATAAGGCTATCTTTTTTTAATTGAAGTATAGTTAATTTACAATGTTGTGTTAGTTTCAAGTGTACTCAGTAAAGCTATTTTCAGTCAAAACAAAAAAGATGAAATGCCTAATCCACATATGCCACAATCAGTCCACCTTAAAACATAACTTTGAGTATTTCACTTAGGGCATTGTATTGACTATTTTTAAACAATAAAACAAAAACAAAATAGAACAGAAAATATCAGAGAATATTGCACAGAGTACAGGTAAAGTATTATCTCCTAAAGATTTAATTTTCATTTGCTCTGCTTGCACCAGGTCAAAACGTGTTACTTCAAAAACTTATGATGTATTTTATGAAGAGTCTTCAAGTGACCCCCATTCCTCTTATATCTGATCAGCCTAGGTGACTCTGTTATACAACTCTAGACCGCTCAAGGTTGGTCACTTTACCCATCAATGTCTAGAGTCAAAACCATCATGCACTTTCCTTGGAAGGCCTCCCAAACTTGACTAGTGGGTCTGTGAAACAGCAATCCCAATTTTGCCATCAGTATTAATGACAGATGGGCTTCCCTTGTGGCTCAGATGGTAAAGAATCCACCTGCAATGCAGGAAAACCGGGTTTGATCCCTGGGTGGAGAAGATCCCCTGGAGAAGGGAATGGCTGCCCAGTCTGGTATTTTTGCCTGGAGAATTCCGTGGGCAGAAGAGCCTGGTGGGCTACAGTCCAAGGGGTTGCAGAGAGTCAGACACAAGTGAGCAACTAACACTTTCACTTTCTTTTTCTTTCATTAATGACAGATGGAAATATTTTATTCTCCCAAACAATCATTCTGTCCTTCCCCCTCCCAGAATGCTCAGGTGTCTGCCTCCTCTGCCTGAAATTCCTGCTTGCTGATGGCATGAGGTTCCCTGCCACAGAACTCAACAAGCCCTACTCCTAAAATGGAGTTGCTCCCAGGAAGTCCCATGTTTCTCTTCATCCTTTCATTTATTGATGGGGTAAATATCTTGTGACTACCTGCTATGTGCCAGGCACACTAGACATACAGTGGCGAGCAAGACAGGCATGGTCATCACCTTCCCAAAGTCCACAGCCCCATCAGAAGAGAGGGATGCTTTCAAGTTCTTTTTATAACTGACAATCAGTTGCTGTAAGACCTTTCCCAAACTATTCCACTCTGCCACTCTGAGGTGTGTTTGCTCAAAATCTGGGTTTTCTAGTCCACTGAGACTCATGGGGGTTTAGAGCTGGAAAGGCCCTTGCTGAACAGCTCCCCCTTTTACTGATGCACCCAAGAAGTGACATCCTTTGCCCCCTGACACATGACCAGCTAGAAGCACACCTTCCAGCACCCCCATCCCACATCCCACCTCATAATGAAGCTGAACATGGCCTTCTCTTTATGAAGAATTGAGACATCTTCAAAAGGAGTGCCTTACATCCTGAACTTGCCAGCGAGGCGGTAGTTCAAAATGTTCAAGCTGCAGCTAATGTGAAAAGAACCAAAACCATATTTGGACCTTACAGAAGGGTTTTCAACAATATAAAGGTTGGGGAATGAGAACAGCGGGAGCCCCAGTTACCAGGAACATTCCCCTCCAGCCTCCTAATAAATCTCCTTTCTCCTTTTTGAAATTTAAGTGCTCCCGTCTTGAGTGGTCCTCCGATAGCCAGGACCCCCTTCGGCAACAATAGCCATGTTCTGTTCCCAGGCCTGGACCCTCAGCATTTATTTGTCTGGTTGGTTGATGGTTGTTTGTTTGGTTGATTTGTTGATTGGTTGGATGGATGAATGGGTGGGTGTGTGGGTGGTTTTTTCCTTTTCCCCATCCTCTTAAAAATCTAGCCTGCATGCTACGAGCTCTTGGTTTAACATCCCCAAATCCTAGCAGTTTCCCTAAAAGTCTGTCGCATTAAACATAAAATCTACAGAACACACACCAAGCTACTTTTTCTCTCCCCTAATAAATCAGGTAAATTACCTCCTTTGTTTTTAAGACCATTTCAAGTTCACTCTTAGCATTCTTAGTTAAGGTATTATTTATGTTGTCATTTAATAGAGATTTAATCCACTTTTCAGCACACAATCGTATCACAATATCCCAGAATTTTTCACCCGTATTATTAAAGTTGAGGAGAAAGGTAGTTTTCCTCAGACACAACACTGATCGTTTCCAGATTGCATGTGTTTCTCTGGCATTTTAACCCACCTGAGTTTATAAGGCCCACTAAAATAAATAACAGTTTGGTCTGCAAAGAGTTGGACTGGGCTAATATATGCATAGAGAAATCTATGTTTATCTCCACTTTCTAGAAACATGGAGAGTCTTCTACAAATATGTGTATACACAGCAGAAACCATGTGAATCTCCTGGTAAATGTTTGCCTTCATCCTCCTGGGGCATGCTGTCACCAGATGTTTGGTCAAAACAAAATCACACACACACACACCACATATTCGAGCACCATGCCTCCCCCACTTTTTTTTTTTTTTTTTTTGAATTTTTTTTTCCTTTCATGCATGAGAAAGAATGTAGAAACACTTAGAATAATGACCAGTATGTTCTGTGTTTACTGCTGCTTTCCCTCACTGGAGACTAACTCATAAAACTTTACTCCAAATTAAACAAACCCAGGCTCTCCTTGCAACCAGTCAAAAGCTTCCACTTATACTGAAGGAAATCATGACTTCCATCTCTGAGAGGCTATACGGACAGCCCAGTGGAAAGATAATGGGTCTCGCTTTTTCTCCCCATGTTCTGCAAATCCTTGGAGGTGCCACAGTTCTCACCTGGACTCTGGTACCCACAGCCCTTCCCTTGGAATTAGAATGGAAGCTGCAAGAACCATAGATAAATGATATTTTAGAACATTAACATCTTTCCTCCTGTTTTTAAAAATTATCTGATTGCTCCAATGATGGTTATTCAGAGAATTTGAACAATCAAGGATCTTGCCAACAGATAATCAAGAAAGCATCTTTGACTGTGGCAGAGAACGTTCAAAGAAAACCAGGTCTGTAATAGATTGACGAACTCTCTCACCATCCAATCTTTTCAGCTATGACTTCTCTGGGGATAATTAGACGTTGTCTTTGAAGAATCCAAATGAAAGAATGTCTATAAAGCCATCTAGTTCTGTGCCTAGGGTACAATATATTCTCAGTGGATATGAATTCTGCTGGAATCCCAGACTTGAGACTGTACTCTAATGATGCATATAAAAGACCTTGAGAAAGAAAACATAAAGTCTTAAGGTCAGGTCATTCCAGCCCTGACCTCGGCAGTCTGTCTTCCTCTCAGCAACACTTGGGTTTCACAGCCTCCAGCCCCATCAGACAACTACCTGGAAGAAGTTTAGAGAGGATTTCAATTTTAGAAAGACATCTACAAAGATCATTTGATGCAACCCCCCTGCTTCCTACTCTCAACAGTCTGCTTATTTTCAAACATGCCCGGCTGGAGCCAAGGGGGCGTTTTTGTGTGGTCCAGTTCCCGTTTTTTTATGGATTGTTCCTGCACTCTGGAATCCCTGGAATACTTCAGTTACAAAAATTACCATGTGCTGGGTCCTTTCGGGTTGACAAGACTGCCTTCCTTTCTATTTAAGCTGGGTTGTGTTTGTTTACTTAGGAAATGTACTCTTTCTGAACATTCAGGCTAGTTCAACATCCACTGAGATAGCCCCATTAAAAATAGGAGGATAAAATATATATTGATACATATATGTATATATATATATATAATATGAGGCAAAAAAAAAATTTAAGAAGAAAGGCAAGAGGAGGATAAAGAAAGTATACCCATAGATTCTAACCATGAATTTTATTCAGAACAAACTCAGAAAATCAGGGGGTGCTTTTTCCCTCCATCCTTGAGACAAAGCCTTGCTTGTTCTCAGAGGATAGGAGGCTTACCCCACTTTACATCACTGGTCATGCTGTGCAGAGTGATTTTCCTGTTTAAACTTAGTGCTTTCTTAAATGTTATCTTTTCAAAGAAAAATTAGATAACCCTGTGTCCCCAGACTGTATCATATTTGTTTGAATAGGAAACACTAATATTTTTCTACATGTTTGGTATCAGTGTCAGTAGTAACTCAGGTTGGTGGTTAAGACAGGCCCCTTTAATCTCTGGGAATCTCCCTGGCCATCTTCCAGGAGGCAGAAAGTTCACAGTGATTTTGAATAATGATCTCTATAGCTATATGAATCATCTGTATTATTTAGCAAGAGGGAAAGAAAGTTAGATTTACCTTTTTGGTATGTAATTAATGTATCTTTCAATATGTTATTTCCTGGGTTTCCCTGGTGGGTCAGTGGTAAAGAATCTGCCTGCCAATGCAGGAGATGCTGTTCAGTCATCCATCTGGGAAGACCCTACATGGTGCAAAGCAGCTAAGCTTGTGCGCCACAACTATTGAGCCTGTGCTCTAGAGCTCGGGAACCACAACTACTGAGCCCACATGCAGCAACTGCTGAAGCCTGCATGCCCTAGAGCCGACGCTCTACAAGGGAAGCCATCGCATTGAGAAGCCCTCCCACTGCAACGAGAGAGTAGCATGCGAACTTAGCACTAGACAAAAGCCTGTGCAGCAACAAAGACCCAGCACTGCCAAAAATAAATAAATATATATATTTTTTTAATTTAACTAATTTATTTATTTTTAAAAAGCATGTTATTTCACAAGAGTTTTTCTTCTTAATTTCTCTTCTTTACCTCTATGCCCATGTTACTTCTGCCTTTCACCCAGCCCGCTGGCAAACCAACTTTCCAACTCCTTTGAACCTCTAAAGACCCTTGTTTCATTAATCTCTACATTCTCATTGGTCTAAAGCAATGTCTGTCCCCTCAGAGTCCCACCCCTTCCCATGAGTCCCAAGTTGTGTTCAGGCCCCTGTGTCTGACAGGGAGGGAAGCAGAAATAGCAGCAAACACACATTTCTAAAACAACAGATTCTCCATGTGAACAAACTCGCCACGAGGACAAAACTAACCTGTCCTCTATAGCTAGCATTGGCTCATTCAAAGTTTTTAAGAGTAAAAGCTTATTATTAGCACCCCAAACTTTATTTTTCAGTACCTTCACTTCAAATACACACACTGAAGAATTCCATGCCACCTGGCTTCCTAGTATGATAACCAACCCTTTGAAAATCTAGCATCAGGCAATTGGTGTGCTTCCTCTCCCAGGGGAAAGTAGCTTCATTCTACCTAAGAATGAAGACCTGTTTCCTCCTAGTCATGTTTCAGCCATCAGTGCTCAGATGACAGCAGTAATACTTAAGGTAATAAAACATATCTCTGGTCACCAAAAGCACCAGATAAGTGGTTTGCTGCTCCACTGGAGCGAGTAAGCCCTTTGCTAAAAACCTTATGGGTCTCTTTAAATCCAAAGCTTCAAACCTGTGTTAAAGGATAACACTCTTTGCCTGCCTCTCTTTACTCAAGAACAATATCCTTAGGGGCTGCTAAGTCGCTTTAGTCATGTCAGACTCTTTGTGACCCTGGGGACTGTAGCCCACCAGGCTCCTCTGTCCACGGGATTCTCCAGGCAAGAAAACTGGAATGGGTTGCCATTTCCTCCTCCAGGGGATCTTCCCAACCCAGGGATCAAACCTATCTCTCCTGTGGCTCCTGCATTGCAGGCAGATTCTTTACCACTGAGCCACCAGGGAGGTCTAAAGAATGCCCCCAAATTATATAAGCTTCAGACTCCACAAAACCTAGATCTACTCTGTTATGAACTGAACTGTACTCTTTCCAAAGTGAATATATAGAAGCTTTAGCCTCCAGTGTGACTGTATTTGGACACACAGCCTTTAAAGCGGTAATTAAGGTTAAATGAAGCCTTAAAAACCGGGCCCTAATTCAATGTGACTGCTGCCCTTATAAGAAAATAGACATCTAAGTTGCACGCACACAGAGAAAAGGCCACGTGAGGACACAGTGAGAAGACGGCCGTCTGCAAGTCAAAGGAAAGAGGCCTCAGGAGAAACCAAACCTGCCAACACCTTGATCTTGGACTTTGAGCTGCTAGAACTGTGAGAAAATAAATTGCTGTTGTCTAAGCCACCCACATGGTGGTATTTTGTATGGCAGCCCTAGAAGACTAATAAACACCCCCAGAAATTAGGAACCATTTTTTAACTTTTCCACTACCAAATTTTGTTAATGATAACATTCAGTGCTTACTGAAGTGCAGTTAAACAGGTAATCTCATCCATAATCAAAACTACATTGCTGACAGCACATGATTCACCACAACTTTTTGGAAAGCAAGTTTGAAATAAGCATAAGACATAAAAATGTTCATTCTCATTGCCCCAGTAATTCCTCTTCTGGGAATCTATCTTTAAAAAAAATCACTCATAATATTTTTTAAAACATATTCACAAAGAAGCTCTTTAAAGTATTATTTATAATACTTGCCCATGACTACAAGTGATTCCCCCACCCACCATGAGTTGCAAGCTGTGTGGCCCTTGGATTTCTGGTAGAATCTTCCAGAGGTATTTGCAGATTCCCAAAGTTAACCATATATCTATATATGAAATTGTGTTAGTTTATTTGCAAAGAATAATTGTTTCCATTTCAGTATGCATGCTCCTTGGCAATATGATATTGCTTGTCTACCCTTTAAGAGGTAAAATCTGTTTATCCATCCTTTGGTCTGGGCTTGGTCATAGAGCTTACTTTGGCCTATGGAACACTGGCAAATATGATGGAAGCACACTGAAAAATGATTGAGAAATATTTGCATGTGAATTTTGCTTTCTCTTTCTGCACTTGAACCTTGAGGCCTCTGTGAGTCCAGTCTAGTCTGCTGAAAGGTTCTGTGCTGGAAAACCGAGGCACACTCACCAACAGGCTGCAAACCCCAGGTATGTGCGTGAGCCCTTCCAAGGCTATCCAGCCCCAGCCAAGCCATCACAGGCCAGAATTCTCCTAGCCATCTCAGCTAACCACAGAATCACAAACTAAACAATAAATGTATATTGTTTTAAACTTCCAAGTTTTTGCTCATTTGTTATAGAGCAAAAACTAATAAATAATTTCCTCCATAAAATTCAAATGGGACAAATAGACAAATGCTCATATCTTGATATTGGGCAGTCAGTTCAAGGACTCTTTGGCTAGCTCCTGGACTCTAATCTTATGATTCACATTCCCTAATGCTTCACTAAGATTACTACTTATCACATGCCCTGGCCCTTTGGAATTGCTTGAGCTGAAATCTCAAAGACAAATATGCAAATGCACATGGTCTGATTTACTATAAAATTGGAAGTGAGGTGAATCCTCTACATACATGCTCTCCCTCAAGCAGGCCACGTAAAGTTACAGCTATGGAGAAGATATGGAGGGACTTCCCTGGTGGTCCTGTGATAAAGGTCCCATCTGCCAATGCAGGGGACACAGGTTCAATCCCTGGTCCAGGAAGATTTCACATGCCAAGGGGCAAATAAGCCTGCACACTGAGACTACTAAACCCAAGTGCTGCACCTATTGAAGCCAGCATGCCTGAAGCCTGTGCTCCACAGCAAGAGGAGCCACCTCAGCGAGAAGCCTGCCCACCACAAAAGAGTTGCCCCCACTGACCGCAACTAGAGAAAGTCTGCACCCAACAACGAAGACCCAGGGCAGTCAAAAATAAATAAATAATAATTTTCGAAAAAGAAAATATGGAAATTTGAGAAATGTTTTGATGGGACATTAAATAAAAAGAATAAGAATCAAATTTGTCTTTAACTTATGATGACAAATAGGTAAAGAAAAATAGATTAAAAAATAGATAAATAGTTACACTGAGGGAAAAGATGGTAAAGAATTTTACCAAAGTTCATAGAAGCTGCTTTAGGATGCTGAGTTATGAGTAATTTTTTTTCTTTTCTATATTTTCTGTAAGATAACTGCATTACCTTCATCAGTTAAAAAATTTATATAGAATCCTTTTTTAAAGTTGTAACCTGATTAGGGGTAGAATCCTTTTATCATTTTTTGCTTTAAATGTTTGCTTTATTATTTTTAAACTTGCTAGCCTACAAATTTAAAAACATAGCTTAAACCATACTATCCCAGAAAATGAAAAAGACTATAGTTTTCTGATTTATTTTGATCTTGCTCTGATAGTTCAGTTGGTAAAGAATCTGCCTGCAATGCAGGAGACCTCAGTTAGATTCCTGGGTTGGGAACTACTGGAGAAGGGATAGGCTACCCATTCCAGTATTCTTGGGCTTCCCCTGTGGCTCAGCTGATAAAGAATCTGTTTGCAATGCAGGAGACCTGGGTTTGATCCCTGGGTTGAGAAGATCCGCTGGAGAAGGGGAAAGGCTACCCACTCCAGTATCCTGGCCTGGAGAATTCCATGGACACTATAGAGTCCATGGGGCACAAAGAGTCAGACATGATTGAGCGACTTTCACTTTCAATACTGAACTAGAGTTTTGCAAAATCGGTTTAAACTCAATTTAAACCGCTTTTTGAGACCAGGGCAAGTCTAACTTCACTGAATTATAAACTGTTGAAGCCTCCTGGCTGAGTCCCAGTTTGATTCAGCTCTAAGCTGAGTGCAGAAGCAAAAACCAGGATGCCACATTTTTAGACCACAGAGATGGCTCCAAACCCAGCTATCTAGCTTGGAATGAGTAGACTTTAGCTATCTTCCAGAAAAAATACAGGCCTGAAGCTTCTGCTAACGCCTACACAATTATACCCACAGTCAGGAAAGCATTCGGAAAGAAAAAGATAATAAAATCAGACTCTTTAAGTGTTTTCCTGTGCCCCCACCCCTGCCTCGGGCAATCTCTTTACAGAGTAATTCCTTTGACTTTTGGCCTCTGTAAATTCTTATTCTGAGCCAGTCTTCCCTCATCTCACATCCAATCATCGGAGAAAGTGTCCAAATGAGTGAAAACATGTATTTCATCTCCAAGAAATTTTCTTGTGAAACTTAAACAGAAAAGACTCTGGTCAGTTTGTGCTCCAGCTTTCCTCAAACACTCACCATGGATTTCCCACATCTCTCAGTCAGTTTAACATAAATTCTTACTAGAACTGTGTCAGTCCCCATTAATAAACATGGCTCCTACATACAAATTCAATCACTTTATGAAATCTAATATGTCAATGGCAAAACCATAAAATAGAAAGTTTATGTAATTAGAATATTAAACAACTGTCACTCAGTTGTAATACAGCCAATTCCACAGCAGCAAATGGCCTCGTTAATATGGAAAGGAACAGGATTCAGTCAGCTTTATTGCTTTGTCCCTCAGTCACCCATGAGGGTGGTTCTAAGAGCTGAACTTGATTCTAGGAAAAGTTCTGCCCTAAGGGATAAAAAAAGGAGGGGGAAACCAAGTTTATAAAATGTCAAGCCAGAATTTTAACTATTTGCCTGCTGCCACTTGAACTTTGTCAGATGCTGTACCTCCTCCACTCAGGCTTTCCAGGTGGTGCTAATGGTAAAGAACCCACCTACCAATACAGGACAAATAAGAGGCAAGGGTTTGATCCCTGGGGTCAGGAAGATCCCCTGGAGTAGGAAATGGCAACCTGCTCCAGTGTTCCTACCTGGAGAATCTCATGGAAAGAGGAGCCTGGCAGGCTATAGTCTATATGGTCACGAAGAGTCAGACATGACTGAAGCAACTTAGCATTCACCTACCTCCACCCAGAGCTGTGTGTCAGGACTTGCCAGAGTTTGGACTGGAATTTTCCAGAAAAGGGTGAATTTACACATCAATGTTCATAGCAGCATTACTCCCAGTAGCCAAAATGTGGAAACAACCCAAGTAATCCATCAACAGATGAATGATAAACAAAATGTGGTAGACACTTCCAAGGGAATGACATTTGGCTGTAAAAATAAATGAAACAGACACAATAGGACAAATATTATATGATTTCACTCATATGACACCTAGAATAGGCAAATACACGCAACAAAATGGGTGAAACTTGAAAATGTGATGCTGAGAGAAATAAGCAGACACAATAGGACAAATGTTACATGATTTCACCCATATAAGACAGCTAGAATAGGCAAATTCATAGAGACAGAAGAATGACTAGAAGTTTACCAGAGGCTGAAGGGTGGGGAGAAGGCGGAGGTTTCACCTAAGGGGTAGAGTTTCTGTTTTAGGGTGATGAAAGAGTTCTGGAAGCGAATGGTGGTGATGGCTTGCAAAAACACTCATGCATGTACTTAAAAGCTATTGAATTCTACACTTGGAAACTATTAAAATGATCAATTTTGTTTTGTATGTATATATATGTAGTTTATCATAACAAACACCTTAGAAAACAAGGGCTTGAAAGATCACATGTTTGGATAAAAAGAAAATGAACACAACTTAAACAACTCTGTACAGCACATTTCTATCCCTCTGCAACACTTTCTCATCTTTTCAGTCTTCTTAGCAGAATTTCTTCAAGACTCTATGTAGGATTTCTTATTTTGAAGGTGAGAATAAATAAGAATAAGAATACTAAAGAATACTAAATACTAAAGAATAATAGATTACCCAATAAGTTGACCCCAGGTAGGGTAGTCAAATGAGAACACCCTTATCTCCACTTTATCTTTCAGCCAATGACCTGTATCAACATAACTTCAAGATTATGAAACACTTATCTTATGCTATAAAGAAATAATGTATAGCCCTAATTTCAGTTTTGTTTCTCTGCTTTGCATATAGCCAAAGCCCACAGAAGGACGATAGTCAGCCATGTACTCATCACATGCTCAATAAGCAATTTTTTCATCATTAAAAGCAATTTATTATTCACATATCAGATACCAAGCTAGGTGATACAATTAGTGAGTTAAACAGTTCAGTTCTGACTGATGTTAGAATCTGAGAAAAAATAAAACTCATGCAGAAAAGAGACATAAAACAACCAAATGGAGTTGCTTGGTTTATTATTTGAAGAAATACAAATGATAATTCCTTAGCAACAAATTATTTAAGGGAAAAAAGTGGTGGTTGGGAGAGGGCTGGTTTCTAAAGAGATTACTGATGATCTATAAGGATCAGAAAGCATGAGAACTTAAAAGATTCTTTTCCAAATCTATTTTTTACAGCTCTTCAGGGCTGAAGACGTGTTAGCTAATAAAGAGGCATTGGACTTGCTGACATGGGAAGGTTTTCATGTCTGGTTCTCACTCACTGAAACATGAGTTTCAGAACTCTATATACTCCTTTCACCCAGACTTTCAAAGCAATGTTTTTTCTAAGGTTGGTTCTAACACCTCACGATGAATCCGAGCAGCATTTCCCAAAGTGTTCTCTGGGGAATTTGAGAGGGACCTCAAGAAAAGGGTTCTGGGTTCTGTGGTCAATTAGTTTTGGAAATTCTGCTTAAAAAAAAAAAAAAGACCTCCCACTGGAAGATTTACTGTGCACTTGAGCATTTAAACATCTTCTTCCCTATAAAAGCAGAAGCCATGCTTCGCCTTTTCTATGCTTTCCTGTGGGCAAAATCTACTTTCTGGCCACACTGGAAGGCTTGGCCATAGGACTTGCCTTTGCCAGTAGAATACTAGCAAATATTTTGTGAAAGTGTTAGTTGTTAAGTCGTGTCCAACTCTTTGGCACCTCATGGACTGCAGCACGCCAGGTTTTCCTGTCTATCCCTGTCCAGGAGCCTGCTCAAACTCATGTCCATTGAGTCAGTGATGCCATCCAACCATCTCATCCTCTGCCACCCTCTTCTCCTCTTGCCCTCAGCATTAGGCATGAACAAATACAAAGAAAAATTATTAAACTCATAAAACTATATATCTAAAGGAAAAAAAAAACCTTTTAAGTTAATATCCAAAATTAATCACAAGTTAGGTATCTAAAACCTAAAATGTTAAATAATATTCTCAATTTACTTGTATCTTTGAAATTTTCTGTAGTTCATGATTTAAATTTCAGGGATTTTTTTGTTTCTGTTTTTTGTTTTATCCCAAACTGAAAACTGTGTTTTGATTTTTCCTTCCAAAGAGGTTTCTCTATTGTAAAGTTAAAAAATAAAATAAAATTAAAAAAAGGAAAAAAAATAACATTTATTTTTAATTGTTTCTCATAAAGGAAAATATATTACACTCCCTTTTTAGAGGAGTAGTACCAATTTTATTTCTTTCACAAATAACATTGTAAAATAATTTAAATAGACCATCATTAAGCTTAAATACAATTCTATCATCTTAAAATTTCTAATTCTTTTAATTTTTATATTAGACTGTATGCATGTTCTGTCATTAGTTAGGCTACAAGCCTATAAATATGAATTTTGAATTCTGTGTTTTAAAATTTAAATATCATAAGAATTTTTATACTGTATGTAATTTAATGTCTAATGAATACATAATTCTCTATCACATGACAGTTTAAAACTGACTAAGTCATTTTCCTATATTCTTTAACAAAGCAAAGCTATCATTTTTTAAAATTGTGGTAAGAATACATGCAGCATAAAATTTATCATCTTAAACATTTTTAACTTCACAGTTTGGAAGTGTTAAGTATATCTGTATTCTTGTGCATCCAATCTCCAGAACTCTTATCTCTTGCAGAATAGAAATTCTGTACCCATTAAACAACTACTCTTTCTCCCATACCTCCATCCTCTGCTAACCACCATTCTCCTTTTTGCCTCTACGAATTTGACTACCCTAGGTACCACATGTCGGAGAAGGCAATGGCACCCCACTCCAGTACTCTTGCCTGGAAAATCCCATGGGCAGAGTAGCCTGGTAGGCTGCAGTCCACGGGGTCGCTAAGAGTCGGACACGACTGAGCGACTTCACTTTCACTTTTCACTTTTCACTTTCATGCATTGGAGAAGGAAATGGCAACCCACTCCAGTGTTCTTGCCTGGAGAATCCCAAGGACAGAGGAGCCTGGTGGGCTGCCGTCTCTGGGGTCACACAGAGTCGGACACGGGTGAAGCGACTTAGCAGCAGCAGCAGGTACCACATGTAAATGGAATTACAGCATTTGGTTTCTTGTGACTAGCTTATTTCACTTAGCATAATATCTTGAATGTTCATTCACATTGTATCATGTACCAGAATGTTCTTAATGTTTAAGGCTGAAAAATATTTCATTGTATGAGTATACCATGTTTGTTTATCCATCTGTCAGTCAGTGAGCATGGGTCACTTCTACATTTGGACTGTTGTAAATAGTGCTGCTATGAACATGGGTGTACAAATATGTGTTCAAGATCCTGCTTTTAGTTATTTTGTGTATAAAATAAAAAGGAGAATTGCTGGATTATATGGAATTATATTTTTAATTTTTTGAGCAGTTATCATACCATTTTCCAAAGAGGCTGCACCATTTACATTCTACTCACGTTTCCCAGATTCTACATATCCTCACCCACACTTCATTTCTGAGGTTTGGGGGGCTTTTCTTTGTTCTTATAGTAGCCATCTTAATGGAAACAAGGTGGTATCTTGTAGTGGTTTTGATTGACATTTCTCTGGTAATTAGCGATTCTTGGCATCTTGCCATGTGCTTCTTGGCCTATATATCTTTGCACAAATGTCTATTCAAGGTTTTTGCCTATTTCTTAGTTGGACTATTTATTTTTGTTCCTGAGTCATATGAATTCTTTATTTCTGAATGTTGACTTCAGATTACCTATAGTGGATATATTTTTCTCTTTGATTAAAATACTTTTTAGGTAAATTTTCAGGATTAAAATTTTGTCTGGAAGAATATAACATTTTTAGGATCTTGACTTTAATTGCAAATTACTTCTTCAAAGAGTTGTGCTTATTAAGCTTAGAATCATGGAAATTCAGCACCCCACAAGTAATGCCAACATTTCTTAGCAAAATTAGCTTCTTTTTTTCAATAGTAAGTGTAAAAATGTTCCTCATTGTCTACATTTGCATTTCTTTGATTATTAGTAAAGTTGAATACTGTTCCATATTTTACATTCCCTTGTTAATTAATAGTTCGATCACATATTTGCTGATTTAACTATTGGAATTTGGATGCCTGCTGCTAAGTCACTTCAGTCGTGTCCGACTCTGTGCGACCCCGTAGACGGCAGCCACCAGGCTCCCCTGTCCCTGAGATTCTCTAGGCAAGAACATTGCCATTTCCTTCTCCAATGCATGAAAGTGAAAAGTGAAAGTGAAGTCGCTCAGTCGTGTCCGACTCTTAGCTACCCAATGGAAGCTACCAGGCTCCTCCGTCCATGGGATTTTCCAGGCAAGAGTACTGGAGTGGGGTGCCATTGCCTTCTCCGATTTGGATGTTTATCTCATGACTTTTCAAATATTCTGCAATATTGTTTCTATGTACATTTTTTATTTTAGTCATGCTTTAGTTTTCATTATTAAAAAGTTATATGTATGCATAATAGTTAACTAAATCTTTCTGAGCTTTGAAATGTGATACTAGATTCTACTTCCTTTGAATTTTTGACTGTATATTTTCTATGATTCTTTCTTTAAAGCAAGGTCAACCTGTACAATTTTTTTTCAAGGTATCACACAATTGACAGGCTAGAGCTATGGAATTTACACAATCTGCTGCTCTCCTGAGTGGTGACCAAAATGTCAGGCTATGCTATTATGTGGCCAGCTGAACATATTTGTGGAAGGAAATGCATCTTTTGGAAACATAGCACCAATAAATAAAATGGCCTTCAGGGGCAATGAAAGTGTCTTGGTGTCAATAGCAGCAATCAAAGCCATATCGGAAGCACTGTGGCCAAGAAAAGAAAATGAAGATTCCTCATCTGGGTGAGCGGAGAAGGCTGAGAAATAGTGTCCAATGAATTTTACAGGAACAATAAAATTAAGGCTCTTACCACAGAGGGTCTTTCAAGGGTCTAGGATGAGTAGCAATATTAAATTTTGAGACCTTGGCCAAATTCCAAGTTGGGTAATTGTATTCACTCAATTTTAAATTCCCTCTGCACTTTCTAATGCAATGTCCTTCTGGGCTTCCTGGTGCTAAACACTGCATGCTGCTGCTCTGCATGGATGAGTAATGGTACCCTCCATCCTGGAGAAGGCCTTGAAGCCACCAGGGAAGCAATCATTAAACATATTATTTTAGTCTTTCACTTCTGAAGACATACACTTCCAAACATTTAGGCTGTTACAGAAAAATCTGGAGGTCTTTAAGTGTGATGTTTTTGGCATGGGTATTCTCCCACGACCCTAGCAATCCATTTCAATAGATGGAGTCAGTCAAAAAGATCTTGAGACCGGATCTGACC